>NC_134569.1:133084066-133684066 GCF_050947875.1 Dermacentor variabilis
TGCAGCTTGGTGGAACCGCAGATATTTTTATCAACGGCGCTAAAAGCGGCGCTTCTGACTGTGCATGCACGAGTGACTTTGGGCCAAGAGAACACATGAGTGAGGATTACAAATGGGTTTAATGCACACTGGAAGTTGGCACCATTTACGTTTGAAAAGAGTATCTAGTAAACATTAGGGTTATCTACAAGGTGACTTTTACTCTTTGGGCTTTGTAATGTTATTTCGTTTACTTTCATTTTGAGCGCATTTCATCATTACGAGCAGAAAAATGGCCCCCAGCCACTCGTCTGGGAGTTGTCTAAGTATGCGTAAGCATTGTGCGACTGGCTCATCTACAAGCAGACCGGTGTCATTATGAGTGTTAATAAACGTAATACGACCAGGATAAACGACAGCATTGCGGTGACACGAACTGCTGCGGACGGCGGCGCAAGGTGAATCGACGACGCGAGAAAACTACTGCAGGTGGCGGTCCCAGGTATACACTGATGACGGTCCCATCATTATAAACCGTTATCGCTCTTTAGCGCCTCATCCATCCGCGTCGAACCACTACGAACCGTGACCATCCGTACTCCGCCGGCGGCTGCGTACGGCGTGGCCGCGCGTTCCCTATCTTGAAAGCGATCTGCGATGGGGGCAGAGAGTGCGGCGACTGCTGATAATTTCGTGAGCGCTGTGTTACCACCGCTTAGTTCGTGTTGAAGCGAAAGGCAGCACGAAAGTGATTCCGGTCGCTGTTGCGAGCCTTAACTGGAAAGCGATCGTCTTACGGGGCGGACGGACTGATGGACGGACGGTTTTTCTCGTTGGGTAAGCATAGAAATACTTATGCATTTAAGAAAGAAGGCTGTGTGTCCGACCGCGAGGAGGGATGGGGGGGGGGGTGAAGATTCTAAAACAAACTTCGTTATCAGAATACTTGCAACAGCCGAACGCTGCGACGTATGAGCCACGGGAAAACTCGGATCCTGAGGTTCGGTTCCCGCCATGACCACTCAGACAAGGTTGTTATTTATCGTCCAAAGTTTCAGCGTTAAGTACAAAGGACAAAGAGCTTGAAGTTCACCTAGGAGGCATAAAAATGGTCGACTCAAAAAAGAAGAAAAACAAACATCTGCAGACTTTAGCAGTTTCTGCAGCTCCGCACTCATTTACCGTCGCGGAAACAGCAGATTCCCACAGCCGACAGCGCCATCTGAGCAGAATTTCTTCCAAATGCATACAACCTCGTGATCGTGCGCAGCAGGCGGTACTGCCTGCTCCGGCGTCCGAAACACATGCGCAGGCGATCACCAATCTCAGAGTCTTGATGGCGCAGAAAATTCAGCAGAAAGCTCGAAGTAGAAAGGTTGTGCGGCACCTTAGGGGGTTATCGCGTTGAGTTCCAAACCACACATTGTCGTCTTATCACGAGTTGAATGTCCAGCGGTGAGCAACGCATAACGAAATGGCATTCCTCGTATTTGGGTTGCTGGAAGAGGCACCCTAAGCTTGAGCACCCTGTTTTAAAGCTCCCTGTTGGTTACCGAACGAGTACTTGGAAAAAATCGGTTGCACATTTTGCTCGGAAGGAATTCTCGCTTCTAATAATGTCCTTATGTAAGTGAAACATACAAGGGGGCTGACGGCAGAGTATGCGTGTCCGCACGCTGGTACACTGAACACGCGTTCACTGCACATGCGCACGACGTGGTTCCGTTGCGCATTTCACTCTCATGATCCTAAGCGAAACTTACGCGAGCAATTACTACAGCAGACCGAATTGACCATAAATATGAACGCGTTGGCACAAACAAGAAAAGATGGAAGGCAGCAAGAGGAGTGCCAACTTTCGACTGTTTAGCAAACAGCCGTAAGTTGGCGCTCCCCTTGTTCCCTTCCGTTCTCCCCTGTTTGCGCCATGGCGGTCATATTTATGGTCTACTCAGCGACATGAACCGACTAGCCCAGCAACATGTACTTCTGGTTTACTACAGTACAACTGAACTGATGACGCAGAATGAGGCCCTGGTTGTTGTTTCAAAGCGAGACCTGCAATAGCTGACAGGAATTTGACGTGTCTCGCGCCATGCGTAATGTGAAGTATCCATGGCATAGGGCCCAGGAGCTGTGCCTTCATATGTGAGCTTGCACATTTTATTAGAAGCATTACTTAGTAACAGGGAAATATGATTTTGAGCTTGACCTTCGTAACAGGCCAGTGGCCTGTGCTTGGAGCCCTCCGCTGGGGTTTAGCGGCTTTGGGTTCTACTGCTGACCACGAAATCGGAGGCACGATTCCCCGTCACTTGCGGGGGCCGCGTCAAGATGGAAGCGGAGTGAAAGCGCCCCCCGTGCACACTGAATCCTCCACTGGCCTTTGAATTGCTGTCGGACTTTTAGACGCGTCGCGAATATCACTACGTGACTCTTTAGAAGAAGTCAAGTTGGAATGCGAATCTTCGAAATTTGTTTCTGCGAGGCGGGGAAACGGATTGTTCGTGTGTTTAGTACGCGCACAGTGACAATAATAGGGCGTATTGGACAACGTGTATAACTGTTCATTGCACTAACTCACGGTCACCCGCCATCTGTCTCTCAATTTCGCCATCTCTGCCTGTGCCTTTTACCCTTTGAGCAGCGTAATGCTAGAGACACGCTCTTCCGGCATACCTCTTACTGTTTCTCTTCATTTAACCTTCTACATATCCGATGCTCAACTCCCTCCCTCCCTTCCTCCCCCTCTCTCACTCACAAGTTTATTTACTCACTCTTACTGAATGAATGAATGAATGAATGAATGTTACATTCGTATTTCCGGTCCTCCACAGCGTATAGGCACAAGGCAATTAAACGCTGCTTTCAGATGACTTCCTGACGGATATATGCTACTTTGCTGGTGTATTTCGATGAGCTATTTAGCTGCACTTTTCGTGTTTACAATGTGATCGCAGCAGCAAAACGACTGCAATTCTCAACCACGGAGTGTATCGGGGAACGCGGCCGAACACTTTGCAGCCATATTTCTGAAATCGTCGCACGCTTATTTCAGGGTATCCTTGTGAAAGTCGAAGAAGTGCGCTGGGTACACTCCACAAACATACCATTGCGGAGTGTTTTTCTATCGAAACTGTGGGCGATACTTCTGGGCTTTCATTTACAACAACACGTACACGACGTGTGTGGATCGGTACGCGTCCGCGGGTATCGATTTAGCGCCAAACCCAAAGGAAGAAAAAAAAAGAGTTTAGAACGTGTTCGATAAAGTTTGACGTCAGCGCTCTCTTTCTGGCCCCGAACTTTCTCCCTTTTCCTCGGTAGTACATTGCCGGTGGTCTATACAGAACGCGTGAAGCGTAACTAATCTCTGGAGACAAACTATTTCTTGACCTCAACACAGCACATGTCGTTTCGTTACGTTTCGTATTCCGAGTATTCCTGTGGAGAGAAAATATGCCCACAAGAAGGTATCCCAGACTGACTTGTTGGTGGGTCAAGGAATCATTGCCAGCTAAATTTACTGGAACCACTCCTATATAGTTGGACTGATTAGGAAGGAGCTGCTGCACTCTCAAATTTCTTGAGGTCCTCCTTAGCACTGTAACGTCAGGATGAATGATTTACCTCTGCATGGCTCAGGCGAAATAAAATAAAGACAAAGTACTTCAGCAACCTGTTCTGAGTAATGGTCTGTCGTGTGCAAGCGGGACGACTCAAGTAATGATAATGCCACGTGAGGGGGCAGGGGGCGGGAGGAGCAGTGGCGGGCACTCCACCCGTTAAACAGGGTGTTCAAGTTTAAGCTTTATAGTTTTCTTAAAATTAGGCACTGGGAGGCACGCGATGACCATCTGCGTAAATAAGTTATATGGCCAAGGGGACACACAGTGAGATGATAATTATCGCTGTCAGCAGCCCAGTTAACTAAGATTGAATAATTAACTTTTTGTTGACTGCAGTAGGTGACTATGAATTGAAAAGTTAGAGGCAGTCGTGTTTCTACACAGTGTCAGTTGGAAGAATTCTTCTAGCGTGTTTGTGCTCCGAGATATCCGACTCCACATTTTAATTATCGTTCGCATGATTACGCATTCAAGAGAGTGAAACTAAACACTGCACGCAAAAGCCGCGTCACATCAGGGAGGAGCTTTGAGCCAATCCTCACTCTCTTGTATGCGTAATCGTGCGAACGACAATTAAAATTTGGTGTCAGACGTCTCCGAGCACAAACATTCTAGAAGAATTCTTCCAACTGATACTGTGTAGAAACACGACTGCCTCTAACTTTTGAATACAAACATACACACTTACTGCAGTCAATAAAAAAAAGTTGATTAATAAATTTTAGTTAATTGGGCTGCTGACAGCGATAATTATCTTCTCACTTTGTGTCCAGCTGGCCACATAACTTGCTTGCACAGGTGGTCTTCGCGTGCCTCCCAGTGCCTAATCTGAAGAAAACCATAAAGCTTAGTTTTGAACACCCGGTATATAGCAGTATAGTGACGTGCTCACGGTGTAACGTGTAAAGAGGCTGCTCGAATATTCATCGCGTGCAGTGTCGCCACAAGCATGACGCCCCTCTGGTCTGCGCAAAGGGCAGCGTCATCTACAAGTCGCGTGCCTCTCTTCAAAAATAAAACTTGAAAAGCTTAAATAGTAAGCTCGCACGTCTCAGCCCCGCCCTTGACTTTTTGTACTTACGCCTAACGTAATAAGAAACAAAAAAAAAGAACTGTCTATTTCGCGGGTGAAACGAGTGCCAAAATATCTTGCGTGATACGATTAGTGAGCTTTCTTGCGACACGTTGTTAACGTTGCGTAACGAAGAGTGTAGATCTCTGTAGTGGCGCTTGTCAAAAGCGCATTGACTTCTTGCCGACTTAGTACTTTCATTCGAACCCACGTGGCATTTTTTTTTTTTTTGAAAATAACCTTCGAAAGGGATAGGGTGCGGCGAAATTTATCTAGGATACATTTGGAATTAAGGATGGTCGAAATTGAATACTTGGTGAATGAATGTCCGAGCTGTCGCGAAAACCAAAATTCGACTATGAGCTCCTCCGGTCCGTCATCGCGCGTCACCCTGCACATTTTGGAAAATATGAGAAACCATTGCAGCCCGTGCACGAGGAAGGTTGGGTCAAGCAATAATCGGTGCTTCGCATTTGTGTTATTCGTACTATTAGCGAAAAAGAGATCAGGTGCTACCGTTTTCCAGAGATCTGCGTTTCTGTGACCTACACCTGCACCATTCAGTTCTGCCCGCTGATCAGTGGGCAAAATTAGGATTTTGGCCTAAGGCTGGGGTTTTGGCCTAAAGCATATATCAGTGATTTTGCGTCATCTGTCAAACGCCGTATCTCAACGTTCAGCCGTCATTAGACAATACAGAGAGAAGAGAAAAAGCAAAAACAAAAATACAGCAGCTAGGTCAACCAGACGCACGTCCGGTTTGCCACCCTACTTTGAGGGAAGAGAGTGAAAGGATGAAAAGAGGGAAAGAAAGGGGAGAGAGCACCGACGGTACCGCTTCATCCGGAGGGGCACATTGACACCACAGCTTGTCACTGAGGTTTGTAGAGGTAGGTTTCTGGGCTTGAGGTATTGGTCATCGTTACCGGGCCACACCGCATGGGGAACAAAAGCAAGGTTTCCGCGCATATATAAAAGAAAATCTCTTAACAAATACATTACCTGGCAAGTTATAGCTTACAGTAACAGATATTCAAACGGACAGAGAAAATACGTAAGGTGTCTTGTCTTATTATTCTGTTGAGCTGGTTAAAGCACTTGCAAGGTTCGTCGGGAACACACTGCAACACATCGGTTTGGGCAGACACGTTCTTCACTATTCTTGAATACCATGCTGCTCATTTGGGGTGAATAACCGTGGTCGAACAACCCCACAGTGATTTGAATACTGATAATAACTTCAACCTTCCCTCTTTTTATGAAGTTCTTCTTTAGGATACTAGTCCCGTAGTCAGAAGAACCTCCTACAATTGAATTGTTCGTCAGAGAAAACTTCAGTCAATCCTGGTGCTGAACGTATTGTTACGTGTGGAAAGGGTCGTAATAATATTACTAGCGAAGGCAGCCGATCAATGGCAAAGATCACTTACGAACAAATGCTTTGTGAATTTGGCCCTGCTTTTTATTTTTTTGTTTATTTTGTTTTGTGCTTAATGAGCATCGTGAGAATGATAATGTCAAATGTTTTATTCGTACTGGTGTGGGTTTTCCTGTAAGTATTTTTAAGGTTATGTTTCCGATAACTACCAACTAGGGCCTGGCGCTATCTTTTGCCACATTGTGCATGTTGTAAACAATTGCCAAGTGATGATTTTTGTTGCGCATACATTCAGAAAAAGGAAAACAAATGAAAGAGCAGACAAAAAGAGAGAAAGCACCTGTTCTTCTGCCTGCTCTTTCCTTTCACTCGTTTTGTTTCATTGCTGAACTTTTGCGCTGCAAAAATTATTACCTACAGTAAACACCCCCCCCCCCCCCCCCCCAACCAAGAAGAATTTATCTTGCAGCACAATTACAAAGTTTTTTAATGTTCCAACCATTTGCTCAAATCTACCCTTGTTTTCATATTATTATTATTATTATTATTACAGCCAGACGGAAAGCTTTGCTAATTGCAAGTTTTCTTTTTCTATTATCAAAGTGCTTGAAGCAATTTGTATAAGGGATGACCCTAACAAACTAATGGCTATGTGCATATTACTTCGTTGATGTGACAAAATGAAGACACATTTTGTACAGCTTTTGATACTGTATTACGCATAAGGACACGCTAGAAAAACAGTGGTTTTCCTTGACTTCTGCTTATTCAAAATTAAACGCTTTGTTTCATTATTGTTCTACGACAGTTGGTAAAGCGTGAGTTGAGGTTAATAACACGATAATATTCGAAGGTATAACTGACTGCCACACGAATTCCCGCGCTACCACGCAAATTTTTAGGGCTCACTGTACCTGCAGTATACGTCATAATGAATTCGCAATGGTTATTGCCGTTGTATAAGTACCGGAAGGTACTCGACTTAATCGTCGAAACAGTTTACCCGTCGACACTGTCTCCCCTACAACGCGCCTTGGATCTTGAGCACCCAGGCCCAAGGCGTAGGCAAGACATCCGGTGTGAGCGGAGGGAACGTGATCACCGTCAAACCCGCGTTTCTCCAGTTCTCGGGGGTGACCGCACTGTACGGAGTAAGATCGTAGCCGTCTAGGCCCAGCATGGAGACCGTGGCTCCCTTGCGCAGTGACAGAGATCCCAGGGCGAGCTTGTTGTTCTTGGGCCATTTGAGCACGATCGCGTAGACGGTGTCGTTCTTGGACGTGTACCACACCCCTGGAGTGACGGTGTCGTTCTGGCTTCTCCAAGGCCGAGACCCGTAGATGGCCTCACCATTCACGTCGAGCCACGTGCCCATCTGCGTGAGGCGCTCTTCGAACGCCGGGTGAATGACGCCGTCGCTGGTAGGTCCCACGTTGAGGAGGAAGTTGCCGTTGCAGCTCACCGTGGAGGCCAATTCGGCGAGGAGTTCCTCTATGGTGTGGTAGTCGGACAGGCGGGCGTTCCTCCGGTAACCCCACGAGTCCTTGTCCACGGTCATGGCATTCTCCCACTTGTGTTCGACGAGCGTTCCCGGGTCGTAGTGGTCCTTGCAGTTGTAGAAGTCGCCGTGCTTGCACGGCGTTCCTTTGCCCCACCGGTCGTTGACCAGCACCGTGTCCCTGACGGGACTGTCGTTGTAAAGCCAGGCAAGGAACTGGGTGCTGTTCCAGTAGGTGTCCGGGGCCTCCCAGTCACCGTCAGACCAGATGATCTCGGGACGGTACCTGCGAAGTCCGTGAAAGCGCGACTAAATATCCGGTGAACGATAGAGCATCAACGACGCGTTTCTCGTCAAAGACAGCTCGATTAATCAATAAATGTGGAGACGCATGCATGTTGAGTCTCAGGTTTTAATGAAGCCCTTTGCCGCTTGAGGACTTAAATCTTGCTATGATTTATAATGCTTTAGTTCTCCCGTTTGTCTGCCTGTGCTCAGCATGATGCAAGTCTGCTCTTTCCCACTTACCGGTTTATGCACAAGGGCAGCCTTCACTAACTGAGAAGTAAATTAAAGAATGCACAGCAGTCGGGACTGGATCAAAATGCTGGAAACATGTGCGTAAATGTCGCAGGTATGAAGAAGAATTAAAAAAAGGAGGGAGTTTAAGGGGGAGTGAACCCAGATAATTATGAAAGAGGTAGATGACCAAGGAGAGAGAGCACAGATTGCTTGCACCTCTGTGTTCATAAAGAAATCTAAAATCGAAGGATGGTCAAATAGAGATCTCTTAAGAGCGAATTTGCAACTAACCTAGTACGCGATTCCGATGGTTAATATATGAAAGAGGACAAATCGAAGTTCATTAAAAGCTGTGGCAGGTGGAGCAGGATGACGGAGCTGGTTCGTAGACATCCGCGACACACCGACACACGCAGGTCTCCTACTATTCTTCAAACGTTAAATATAATTTCTGCCTGCAGGGTTCTTCATCTTCAGGGGGCAGTCCACTTCATCGAGGAATAGAAATTATAGTCGTGTGCTCAGTATGTGCTAAGCGAAGTTCCCGGAGTTATGTGCATTTCAGGCGCAAAATATTGCACACTCCTCTCTTGAGCGGTGTAAGAACGATTCTCACTACATACTACCTGGAGGGGCTGTCTGTAGTCGATGTATGGAATATGCTATACAAAGCTTAGCATTAACCGCCATTGGTCCTAGTAAAACGCCACAGCCGTTTTCAAGTATATTCAGTAAACGTTTATTTGATGCAAATAGGTGTGCAACGCTATCATTTCGGTCGCCGTTCATGTTAAAGCAGAGAGGCGGTGACTTACGCGAGAAGGAATTTGCATGCATGTGCTGTTACGTGAACGATTCTATCTCGTGACTGCTTGATGTTAACATTCTAAACGCCACTGAAATGACATTTGACGAATTGCAGGGAAGAACGATTCTACAAACGTGCGTTGATGTCAAAAGGATCGCGGATACTGCTAAAGGAGTCGTGCCTCCTTCCCGCATTTCCGCATCCCGCATTACCAGGGTGTCGACAGAGCCAGCGTAGCATGAAAGAGCAAGCGTCGGATATAGCTGATAGTTTGCGTACTGAGCTTGGATGCAGTGAAGTGTTTGTAAAAAAAAGGCTCCCACCGAATGTAGCGAAGCGTACGCGAAATAGATGTTGGCACCGTTAATTGGCGGCGGTTATTCCTTTTGACATTAAGAGATGTGCAAATAATATATTACTCAGGTATGAAAAAGGAATCTCATAAAAACATTCTAAAACTGAAAGTCCACTCATTGTCTAGCATTCACATTATCTACTCACATAAGCTAAAAAAAATAAAGAAATAAAGGAAGAGTGGACTTTGTGCTTCCGTGCTCTTTTATTAAGTTAAAATGACTTGTGGTAAGTTCGCATATCTAGAGAATAAGCGGTAGATAGTGCCGACACAGACATAAAGGAAAAGGCCATGTCATGTCACTTGTACTCTTTTCTGAGCAAAACATAAATAACTTAATAAACACATAGGAGTGGCCTTTACTTTCGCTTGGCGAGATGTTTACATTGTTTGACTGGAGAACATGCAGCACTTGGGCAAACTTCTTTATCTGTCTGTTGCTACCCTGAGTGCTGGCGAAGCTGAGCTTTCTATTTATCCTTCAGAATTTGTGTTTGTTTTCGTTTTAGCTTTTTGCATCGACCAAACATGGCTTGCTGATTGGCTGAAACTGTATACAACTCACGTGCATAGTGTGTCTTAGCACTAGTGCAAATTTGAAAGCAGTTAAGGAGTGCACTTCGTGCGCCAATCTGTAGAGAGTCTAGCTTTCTACAGCGTCAGTACTAAATCACTCGCTGCAACGTTGGACTTTTTCGCTTACAAGCGATGATCATGCGTCATCCACTAACTAACTCTATTTGAACAAACATCGTGTTTTTATTTTCTTAAACTAAAAAGGTTGCTCCAAACCTTAGATCGAGGCATTTCTCCAAGACAGCGTTTGATCAGCCTTAAAATAGCTTGAGAAGTGTGATTTGTTGCAGTAACAATACGTTTTAATGCCCCTTCTTCTTATGAAAGCCCACATAAGTGCACGTAAAAAAAGAGAGCCTAACGTACCTATGAATAAAATACAAGTACGACATTGATTAGCACGTGTATATTATTATTATTATTATTATAATTATTATTATTATTTGTTTTGAACACATATACACAGTTAACAGGAAAGGGAAAGCGACGAGCAGGCTGGCAACTGCCACCGGAAGGGGCACAACGCCTGCCTACTCTTCTGAAGGGAGGTGACAACAACACAGAAATGGAAGATAGGAAGGAGGGGAGGAGACAGGAAAGAGCAACGGGATAAATCTAAAGACTAATGTAGAACACAGTACACTACGCACGTTGTTGTGTCGAGTTTCGACTCTGCAACCGGAATTAAAGTGACGCCGCGTCGATTAGCCTCCCCAATTATCAATCACATCCACGGCTAGTTCGCTATGCGGCTAATTGTGCGCTCCACGATGAGACGCCAAGTACAGCTGCACGCAATCACGGTTTCACCGGTACTCGGTTCACAATATACACTACAAGGTGTTTGAACCCGCCACCTCCCATCTTCGAAGGAAGAAGCGTTAGACCACACTACAGATCACACACAGTAGGGCCGGTCACTGAAGGTCACGCTACTACAGAATGTTGAATGTTCACGCTACAAACGTGAACCTAAGTTAGTTAACTCTAGAAAGGGTAGTAGGGCGCCATGGGCCTGATCACGTTTAGATGCAGAACCACTGGGGTATAAACATTCCTCGAGTGTAGCACCCCGCATGCCAAGGAAATGATAGTTTCTCACTAGCGACATGCGCTGCGCACTGAAAGCCGGACACTCAAATATAAGGTGCTGAAGTGTCTCGTAGCAGCCACAAGACGTACACAATGGACTTGCCGCACGCCCTTGTCTGTATAAACGTTCGTGCACGTTCACGCAACCAACCCTCAGCTTGAGCAGTTGTGCTCTAGCGCGACGAGGCAAGCCTCGACCGCGACCACGGGGCGGGAACGTTCCATGTGCGACGCGCTGATCTGGATGCTGTTTGAGCAGGTGTCGACGAATCAGCAGACGAGCGTCTTCAAGCTTGCACAAAATTTCTGGGCAGTCACAGTTGTTATGAGCGCAACTTGAAGCGAGCCGATCAGCCTCTTCATTTCCGGCGATTCCTACGTGGGAAAGTATCCATTGAGCAACGAGAGATACTCTACGTGATGAAATTTCGCTCACAGAGTCAGTAATGCTGCGCACAAGTGGAAAATCAAGCTCACTGCGTTGTAACCTGCTGAGGGCAGCACGGGAGTCCGTAAAGATGACAACCTTCGATTTAGTTAACTCCTCTTGCACGTATTTCAATGCAACATTAATCGCTGCTAGTTCCGCAGTTGTTGACGAAGGTACTTGAAAGATACGTCGTACTTGAGTTGATAGGCAGAAAAAAGCTGCAGAGGCGCCTTGTCCGGCGTTGTGTACAGATGCATCTGTGAAAACTTGAAGATATTCTGGAAACTTTTCGAACATGTGAGACTGAGCCAATTGGAATATTGCCGAAACAGCCTTTTTGTGCATGTCAGGGATTGTGAGGTAAATGGGGAATACGTGCTTCGTGATACCTTTTGGAGGCGGAGACGTATCTGAAGCAGCATGTTCAGAAATGGTAGCGATATCCATAAATAATGCCGCCATTCTTCCCATGTGAGACAACGGGCGGTGGATGAGACGATCAAGGAGCGATTGACCATTCGATGCGCGGTGCAGACGCTCAATATGATACAGAGCTCTCTGATCTGCTTGCAGCCTCAGGGGTAACTGATGCGCTTCAGTGAGTAATGCAGTAGATTGCGCCTCACGAGGTAATCCAAGCATTAGTCGAAGGTCAACGCGATGATCTCGCTCCAGTTGGGCCTTCAAACTAGGTGGTATGTTCAAAATTGGTAATGCGTACAGCATGCCTGAGAGTACAGATGACTGGTGCACCTGAAGAGCCGTTGTTTGGTCGCAGCCAGCATCTCGAGCAGTCAAGGCGGACATTTGCAGACATTTTCGTCTCTCCTGCATCCAGTGACACCACAATTAGCGGCCTTCCTTCTTTGACAAGTCACAGCACCATAACCGCTTCCTACGGTCCAGCCTGCCAGATGGACGAGGCAGATTTCACTCTTCAGGAGCTGGGACACGCGTTGAGCCTCTCCAAACGCCGCACTGCTCCAGGCGAAGATGGTGTGACATATCAAGCATTGCGGAACGTTGATAAGAGTTTCCATGACCGTATATTGGACGAGTATAATGAAGTATGGAGAACCGGTGTAATCCCTACTGAATGGAAATCGTCCGTGGTAATACCAATTTTAAAGCCCGGGCGTCCTGCAAGGCACCTCAAGTCCTACCGACCAATATCCCTAACTTCAAATGTCATCAAGTTAATGGAGCGAATGGTCTTGCTTCGCTTAGATGTCAGGCTAGAGGAGCTGAATTTCTTCCCTGACGTCATGAGTGGCTTTTGTCGCCGCCGTTCAGCTCTGGACAGCATATCAGACCTTTTCTCAGCGCTCGAATTCGCTATAAAAGGAAACAAGGATTCCGCCTGCATGCTCTTCCTGGACATACAGCAAGCTATCTATTCAGTTCCGCATAAGGCGATTATTTTCGCTCTTGCAACCGCGGCATTCCGGGTCGTCTGCTCCAATTTCTGCAGATTTTTCTATCGGAGCGCCGGATGAAAGTGCGTGCCGGAGGAGTAACAAGTGAATACCAAAATGTGAAGTGCGGTGTCTCACAGGGCAGCGTATTATCGCCGCTTTTGCTTAACACCGTACTCGCCGCGCTTCCAAGTCCTTTGCCTCGGGACACTGACTTCCCTGTGAGCATAGCTACCTATGCAGATGACATTGCTCTGTAGAATAGCGGCCCTTCGCACCTTGGTCCGCCGCTTCTTGCAAGCTTGCAAAGAGCTCTCACGCTACTTCTGAGTACTTGGGGGAAGTTTGCCTGCTCATATCACCTGCTAAGTCGGCTGCAATAGCATGTCACCCTAAACAACACGCTCGTCGAACAATGAGCCGATTGTATCTTGACGAAACGCCTATAAACTGGGTGCGACCGCATCTCTTGGCGTCCTGCAGTTAAATCTGTACGACGCAAATCGCACTCCCTCCTTAAGTGTATATATAAGGAAACTTGCCATAAACACACACGAGTGACACATACTGAAGTGCTCCTGCCAACAATAATATTCGCTTTACCGTCACTATCATGCGAGTTCCATAGCCGGTGATGTCAGTTGCGGGCAAAAATATTCAGCTCTGACTGATGAAGAAAAAATGAATTTTAACGCTCGACAGGGATAGAGTGCCTCAGAAAGGCTGAAGCGTTAAGCGAATTTAGAGGCGATCAAAAGAAAAACTGGGAACACCAAAAAACGTCCAACCCGTCTGAGTTCAGGCACTTACGCGGTCACTATTTCAACGAGCTCGGGCATCGTCTTCCGGGCGACAAAGTCGTTCGTCTCGAAACCAGCCCCTTTGTCGGCCAGGTAGAGCGGGTTGAACCACTCGTAGAGCGAGTGGTAGAGCCCGAACCGGATGCCGCCCTTCTTCCTCACGGCTCGCGCGAGGTCGCCCACCAGGTCGCGTCGAGGCCCCACGTCTCCCGCGTTCCAGTTCCACGACACCGCCGAGGGCCACAGAGTGAAGCCCTCGTGGTGCTTGCTGGTCAGCACCACGTATCGGGCGCCCGCCTTCTTGAAGATCTCCGCCCAGCGGTCCGGGTCGAAGAACTCGGCCTTGAACTGCGGAGCGAAGTCCTGGTAGGTGAAACCCGGCCGGTAGTTGCGTTCCATGAACTCGCGGTAGGCCGGAACCTTGGCTCCCTGCCAGTGCCACCAGAACCACTCGCTGCCGAAACTGGGCACCGAGAAGAGGCCCCAGTGCAGGAAGATGCCGATCTTGGCCTCGTCGTACCACGCGGGGGTCGGTCTCGTGTCCAGGGAGTCCCAGTCCGGCGCGTAGCGCCCTGTCGACGGCGGTGCCAGGGCTAGGAAAAGGAGGCAGCCCGTGCTCAGAAGCGGGAGCGGACGCATGGTGCAGGAGCGCGGTGGCGCACTCGAATGTGTGATATTTGATGAACGTGCGCTCTCTGATGAACCCAAGCTCACGACGCACCTCCGAAGCTAATAACGGCACCTTTGGGGGCCTTCGCGTGAAGGCGGGCGGGCTAGTATGGGAACGCTGAGTGCGTCACCACCAGCAGCCCAGCGGGAAACTTTAGCGTCCCGATAGACGCTGTACGTACGCGAGCTGCGTTATCGCAGACTCTACGCTTGTGTAAGCTGCGGCCGGGAGAGAGCACCGAGATAGGGCGGCGACAGCAACCGAAGAGTTTCAGCGATTGTGATTTCGCTTTTTCTTTCATTTTGCTTTTCTCCTCTTCACAATCACACACACGCTCTTTCTCTCCCTCTGTTCGCAGATAACTGGCTCGTGGAGATAGGGCAAGTGTTTTTTTATTATTATTTTTAAGGAATGCTTATGCGTGTACCATCTTGTTTTCAAGCAGATTATGTGGCATTTTTACTTCAGCGTCAAGTGTCGGCGGAGCATATTGCTTCTGTACGGGAAACTCATTTTGGCTTATAGCAGAAAGCGTTAAAGAAAATGTAGATACAGCACGTTTAGCTTACGAGTGGCTTTTCGCATTACGGTTTACAAGCAGGCACACCTAAGTCTGGATCACTCGCTCGTAAAATGATTGCCAAAATCACAGGTGTTGCTCATGAATCACAGGCGCGTTGTATTGTATTTACGAAGTGCACTAGAAATCTGCTGACAACAGAAAGTTACCTTCTGGTGAGGTCAGTATTACTTAATTGCGAGACAAACTCGTATATAAATTTGTTGATCATTTTAATAGAAAACATCCTTGTGGAGATGAAATGCTTGATGAAGATAGTTCCTGATTCGTGTATTACACTTATTCTGTTGGAAAACACAATAAACTTGCTTTTTGAGTCTTGCTTCCATTCTACATAATGGTGAACTAGGAGAGTTGGTGTGAATTCGTGGTTAGGAAATCGTGAAGGGATAAAGACGACAGAAGAACACAGGGCGATCGCTTACTGTCAACGGAAAGGGTTTTATTAGAGACTGACAGTTTCTAAGGCATTCCTGTAAGTTGATATTAGGATCAATTCCTGCACTTTTCTGACAACTTATAACGAAACGTTCTGAGTTGACAGTAAGCGTGCCCTGTGTTCTTCTGTCGCTTTTTGCCAACGCTATCCACTAAAATGATTTGATTAGTGTTTTGGATCGCACCGCTGGTACGATCGGTTGTTGGGAACTCGGCGCTGACGCCCGTGGTTGTACCTGGGTCGCAAGCCCCAAGGGTAGCGTTGGCCTGGCGGCCTGGGGTACAACTGGAAGCATCCGAAGGTCCCGGCAAAGCATGAGTCGACTGGTAACAACAAAACAACTTGTTTATTTTAATATCGCAAAGAGTTGGCGGTCAGGTTGACCGAAGTAGAGAGACGGGAGAGCACTTTACTCAACAGAAGAAATCGGAGCCCTCCTTTTGGCGTCCGGGGGCAGCTGTTTTTATACTCTCGCAGTTGAGGGCAAGAAGGAACCCCTCAAAAGACGAGCACGTGAATGTACAATGGGCTAATGGTGACGCACACTGTCGTAGCGCTGCCGTAGCACCATGTCGAGCACAATGTCGTAGCACCCTGTCGTAGCGCTGCCGGTCGGGCACAATGACTGTAATGAGAGGATGATCCCTGCTTTCGCATCGCCTGGTTCGGGCACAATGACTGGAAGGAGAGGGTGCCCCTGCTGTCGCATCGCCTGGTTCAGGCACAATGACTGGAAGGAGAGGGTGATCCTTTGCGGTCGCATCGCCGCAGTCGCGCCTGGAAACACCTGGCGATGAGCGTTGCGGCGACGACGATCGGGCCAAAATGTCTGCCGCCTCGCCGCAGTCGCGCCGGCAAAACCACGTGTCGCAGGCGAAACGCAACAGACCGCCCCGCCGGGGGAAGGAGATCCCGATGGACAGGGGACTGCATCCGCTGTCCGGAGGGATGTCGCTCGATGATGCTCATAACCGAAGTCGGGCGTCCCTCGACGTTTCTTGAGCGCAGCGCACAGAGAAGGCCTCGTTCTCTCGTTCAGGTTCGCACGGGACACTGCAAAGTGACTTCGGGAGAGTTCACATTTTTGTTCTCGTTCCCGGCAAGCGTTAGAACTACGCTGAAACTCAACCGCTCAGTCAGCAAGCACGGCACAACCCTCACTAAGCCCTGCCAGGCTCTTTCCCCTTTTTATACCACTGCCTAGTTCCTTACAGTAGTCTAGCATCACTCAGAACGCGTCCACAAATTGAAAAATTGCACTAGAAAGCATATCATCACTTTGAAACACTAAACAAAAGCAATATGTTAAAAAAAATCCTGCCTCAGGAAGAAAAACATCAGTAACAAACAATTTTGAGGCTGATTCCTACGTTAGGGGCTTCGACTTAAGCCATCGGCGTTACCGTTGAGACTCCCCTTTTTGTAACGCACCTCAAAGGAATATTGTTGTAAAGCGAGGCTCCAGCGCAGGAGGCGGCCATTTTTGGGAGAGATGGTCTGCAGCCATTGGAGAGGGCAGTGATCCGTCTCAATGATAAACCTCGAGCCGGCTAGATAGCATGACAATTTCTGAACGGCCCACACGAGACACGCACACTCTTTCTCGGTGGCGCTATACGCCTGCTCACGACTGGACAGCTTACGACTAGCATACAGGACGGGGTGTTCTACTTCTCCATTTTCCCGTTGGCACAGTACAACGCCCATGCCTCGCTCACTAGCATCGCACTGAACAACGAACCCTTTTGTATAGTCTGGCGATCGTAGCACAGGCTGGTTTGTTAGGGCACTCTTTAGGGCGCTAAAAGCTCTTTCCTTTGTCTCGTCCCAGACGACTGTTTGAGGCTCTGTTTTTCTTAGAGCATCCGTCAGGGGAGCCGCGATATCAGAGTACCTAGGGATGTACCTCTGATAGTAGCCGGCGACACCCAAGAACGACCGAATATCGGTCTTGGTGCGCGGTTGCGGAAAGTCTCGCACAGCGGCCACTTTTATTTCAGAGGGGCGGCGACGACCCTGACCAATCACGTGACCGAGGTAGACAACCTCGGCCTGTGCTAACTGGCACTTAGGAGCCTTGACTGTCAAGCCCGCTTCGCGCAGGCGGGTTAGCACTGCCCGCAAGTGTGCCATATGCTCAGACCAGGATGCGGAGAATATCGCTACGTCGTCTAGATACGGTAAAGCGAATTCTTGCTGTCCCCGCAACACTTTATCCATGAGACTTGAAAAACAGTATGGCGCGTTCTTCAAACCAAAACTCAACACTTTAGGACGGAATGTTCCCATTGGTGAAATGAACGCCGCATACCTACTAGCCTCTTCTGTAAGTGGAACCTGCCAATAACCCCTGACAAGATCTAGGGTGGAAATAAACTGAGCGCTACTAACTTTCTCAAGGCGCTCCTCGATGTTAGGGATCGGATAAATTTGATCCTTAGTGATGGAATTAAGCCGGCGGTAGTCGACGCAAGGACGAGGTTCCTTGCCCGGTACCTCAACTAAAGTCAAAGGGGAGGTATAATCACTCTCACCTGCCTCAATAACACCGAGCTGTAGCATTTTCTTTACCTCAGCCTCCATAATATCGCTCTGGCGGGGTGACACCCGATACGCCTTGGATCGTACTGGCTCTGTGGAGGTAAGTTCTATATCATGAGTAAGTACAGAAGTCCTACCAGGCCTCTCAGAGAACAGACCTTGAAACTCTTGTAATAGCTGGTGTAGTTCGGTTTTCTGCTCGGGCGACAGCGGTGCTTTACTGATAAGGTCACTAATGACTTGACCGGTGTCTTCCCTGTTCGTCACTGAGCCTAGTCCCGGAAGCTCGACCGGAAGCTCTTCAGGAACGTTTACCATCATGCACACCACTGCTTCCCTTTGTCTATAAGGTTTGAGCAGATTACAGTGGTAAACTTGCTGTGCTTTCCGCTTTCCTGGCAGACTTACCACGTAGTTAACGTCCGACAGTTTCTGAACAATTCGTGCTGGGCCCTCCCACTGCACGTCTAGTTTGTTGTTTAGCGATGTGCGCAATATCATGACCTCATCGCCCACCTCAAAACGACGGGCCCTGGCTGTCCGATCATAATAAACCTTGGCCCTCTGCTGGGCCTTTGTCATTGCTTCACCTGACAACTCCTGTGCCCTTCTTAAGCGTTCGAGGACCTTAAGCACGTACTCCACCACGACTGGGTCGTCGCCCCTACCTTCCCACGATTCTCGAAGCATGCGAAGCGGAGATCGAAGCGAGCGACCGTACACCAGTTCAGCTGGCGAAAACCCCGTAGCCGCATGCGGCGCGGTCCTTAAAGCAAACATCACCCCAGGCAGACACAGCTCCCAGTCAGTTCGATGTTCAAAACACAACGCTCTCAACACGCGCTTCATGACGGGGTGGAGCTTCTCAACGGAATTCGACTGTGGGTGGTACACTGAGCTGTGTAACAGCTTTACCCCACACCTTTCGAGAAAAGTTGTCGTCAAAGCGCTAGTAAACACTGTGCCCTGATCTGATTGGATTTCCGCAGGGAAACCAACTCGCGCAAATATGGACAGTAGTGCATTAACTATCTCAACTGAGCTGAGTTCTTTAAGCGGCACTGCTTCAGGGAACTTTGTCGCTGGGCAGATCACAGTCAAAATGTGTCTGTACCCCGTGGCTGTTACCGGCAGAGGTCCCACAGTATCAATAACGAGCCGTCTAAAAGGCTCCGTTATGATAGGTACCAATTTCAACGGCGCCCTCGATTTGTCCCCTGGTTTGCCCACCCGCTGACAGGTGTCACATGACCTCACGAAGTGGTCTGCGTCCCGAAAACACCCTGGCCAATAGTACTCTTGCAAGAGACGGTCCTTAGTTTTCTTAACTCCTAGGTGTCCGGACCACGAACCCCCGTGTGACAAGCGCAACAGATCCTGACGATAGCATTGAGGCACGATCAGCTGATCGAACTCCACTCCTCTGCGGTCTAGATACTTCCGGTACAGGACTCCACCTCTTTCCACAAAACGCGCATTTTTCCTGGCGATACCTTCCTTGACATTGCAGCGTATGTTTTCTAGGCTACCATCCTTCCTTTGCTCGGCTATCAAAGCCGACCGGCTGACTTTTAGCAACCTATCAAGTCCGTCTGACGTAGGCGCGATGAGCAAATCAGTAGATAGCTCTTCTAACTTTCCCGCGTCGGGCGTTTCCTCTCCAGTATCTGGCGCCTTTAACGTTACAGACTCAAGTTTATTCAGTTCGGGCGTGCTCGGAATATCAGCTTGCTGCGCCTCTGACCCTTTTTCGTTGTTTGATAACGTCGGCCCCGCAACTACCGCCTTTGCAGCGAGCTCCCGAACCTTCGATCTGGTTAAGGCCTGAACACTAGCTTCACCAAACAAAAGCCCCTTCTCGCGCAGGAGGTGATCGGACCTGTTTGAAAATAGGTACGGGTACTGGGGGGCAGCATAGATGACACTGCCGCCTCCGTCTCAAGCGCTCCGAAAGGTCCTTCAATAAGCACTTTTGCTACCGGCAGACACACGCTATGAGCTTCCACGGCTTGCTTGATCCATGCGCACTCGCCCGTGAACATATGGGGTTCTACGTAAGACGGGTGAACTACATCCATCGTAGCTGCGGAATCGCGAAGCACTCGGCACTCTTTCCCGTTCACGAGGAGGTCTCGCATGTAAGGCTCGAGAAGCTTCATGTTCTCGTCAGTGCTGCCTATTGAAAAAAACACAACTTTTGGTGTTGTTTCCGGACACTGCGCCGAAAAGTGACCCGGCTTCTGGCACGTATAACAAACGCGCGCTTGCCTCATCTCGAACCGCTTTCTGCGTTCGGCTTCGGCTGCGGCCGTCTCCTTAGGTTCGGTCGCACTGCTTCCACTCGCATCCGCACTACGCGTGTTCCCCTTTGCTCTCATGGGTGTGAACTTCGGCCTCTCAAACTTCGAGCCAAATTCACCCTTTTGACCGTCCTTAGCTCCGCGAGCCCGACGCGTCACAAACTCCTCGGCTAGCTCAGCGGCTTTAGCCACCGTACAAACGTCTGGCCTATCCAAGACCCAGTATCGCACGTTCTCCGGTAACCGACTATAAAACTGTTCTAGCCCGAAACACTGCAGAACTTTATCGTGGTCACCAAACGCTTTCTCTTCTTTGAGCCACTCCTGCATGTTCGACATAAGCCTATACGCAAACTCTGTATATGACTCACTTCTGCCTTTCTCATTTTCCCGAAACTTCCGACGGAACGCTTCCGCAGACAGCCGGTACTTTTTTAGTAGACTCGATTTTACTTTGTCGAAATCCTCTGCCTCCTCTCTATCCAAGCGAGCGACTACGTCGGCCGCCTCGCCGGGTAACAAAGTGAGCAAGCGCTGTGGCCACGTTTCCCGAGAGAACCCCTGCTTCTCGCACGTTCGCTCAAAGTTAACCAGGAACAAACCAATGTCCTCTCCAAGCTTAAACGGCCGCATTAGGTCAGTCATTTTGAACAATACGCGTTCTCCTGCACCGTGTGCCTGACTTCCATTACGAGCGCGTTCCATCTCTACCTCAAGACGCTTCATTTCCAAAGCGTGTTGACGGTCACGCTCTTGTTGCTCTCGCTCTTTCTGTTCTTTACGTTCACGCTCTTCTTTTTCTTTTGCAGTCTCCCTCTCTTCAATGGTCTCAAGGCATTCCGACAGCTCGTCATCCACAGCCTCTAACTCAAGAATAGCCTTTAGCAGTTCTGGTTTTCTGAGTTTGTCCGAGACATCCAGACCCAACTCTCTTGCAAGCTCCAACAATTTCGGTTTGCGCAACGACTTCAAATCCATGGCTGCTCTGAATGCTGCTTTCTCTACTGCTTACTATTGTCTTGCCTCAAACTAACCCGGCAGCAACGACAACCACAATTACCAGCTCTGTTTCTGACACTTAACAAAAAGCCTGGCAAAGCTCAGAAGAAGAAAGTCCCGCACTCACCAAACCTCGCAGCCAAGAGTCCAGCGCAGTCGTTCCGCTGCAGGCAACCAGTCATCACACAGGGCTCGTTGCACTGCTCCCGGATCGTCGATGAGCTGCTCAGCATACAGTCAACTGCATCTCTTCGCTGCTGGCCTCCGTTGTCGCGATCTCACCGCTGGCAGACAGTTGTTTGAAGTCGGAGGCGATCCCACCGCTGCCACCAGATGTTTTGGATCGCACCGCTGGTACGATCGGTTGTTGGGAACTCGGCGCTGACGCCCGTGGTTGTACCTGGGTCGCAAGCCCCAAGGGTAGCGTTGGCCTGGCGGCCTGGGGTACAACTGGAAGCATCCGAAGGTCCCGGCAAAGCATGAGTCGACTGGTAACAACAAAACAACTTGTTTATTTTAATATCGCAAAGAGTTGGCGGTCAGGTTGACCGAAGTAGAGAGACGGGAGAGCACTTTACTCAACAGAAGAAATCGGAGCCCTCCTTTTGGCGTCCGGGGGCAGCTGTTTTTATACTCTCGCAGTTGAGGGCAAGAAGGAACCCCTCAAAAGACGAGCACGTGAATGTACAATGGGCTAATGGTGACGCACACTGTCGTAGCGCTGCCGTAGCACCATGTCGAGCACGATCTCGTAGCACCCTGTCGTAGCGCTGCCGTAGCACCATGTCGAGCACGATCTCGTAGCACCCTGTCGTAGCGCTGCCGGTCGGGCACAATGACTGTAATGAGAGGATGATCCCTGCTTTCGCATCGCCTGGTTCGGGCACAATGACTGGAATGAGAGGGTGATCCTTTGCGGTCGCATCGCCGCAGTCGCGCCTGGAAACACCTGCCGATGAGCGTTGCGGCGACGATGATCGGGCCAAAATGTCTGCCGCCTCGCCGCAGTCGCGCCGGCAAAACCACGTGTCGCAGGCGAAACGCAACATTAGGTACTGTCAGTCTTTAATAAAACACTGTCAGTGTTAGCAAGCGCTCTTATTGTGTTCTCAAGCCGTCTTTATCTCTTCGAGCTTTCCTAACACTTTCCTTCTAACACGTCTTCCACCGCTGACAGGGTATGGAAAGGTGGTGTCAGGTGGGATATACATTTCAGCACAAGAAACTAATGCAGGAGTGAGGTCGTTCAGCTGCTGCACGTGTAGTGATGGATATTTCCTCCTCTGCACGGAAGCCTACAGAAGCCCTAGCTCACCCGGGATCTCAACTCAAAGATCGAAGTGAGGAAAGGCGGGAATGACACCATCGCTTTTCTGAGGTGTTCCACTCAACCTCGTGGTATAATAGACTCAAAGACTGCGCTGGTATTGCTGTCGCTGATAATATCAATGATTACTGTTGAGAAAATTAATCATTTCTGTGCACTTAGGACATACGAGAGTCCTGGGAGACGGTCAGCCGACCTTTAGGACGCTTCGCCTGACGGAACCCTCTGAAAGGGTGCGCGCGTCGAAGATATGCTGCACCTTACAAGCAGAGTCAATTGTGTCTAATTACACCGCCCATAAATTATGGGTTTGTGATATTTTGCAGTGAGAATCAGCTAATTGTCCTTGGAATCCAACGTGAATAAACTCGCGAAATTATGGCTTACTGTTACAGCGAGGTTAGTGAAGCAGCGAAGTCCTTTTGTTGTCTCCAGTGGCATCACCATAACTACCTTTAAATGCGCCCATTTTATATACTGCGATGAACTGACGCATTTAGCGGCGCCAATGCAACACTGATTTGTGGGGGCGTGCTCTATTTGAACAGTATGTATTTGTACGCCGTCTTCCATATTAAGCGTGCATTTGTTCTGGTGCGCAGCAGAGTACGTGAACGTCCAGGGTCACTGGATGCCCCAAGGGGCTCACTAAGCACGCCACTAACTTCGCTGAATCGTTTACTTCACTATTTTAATGCTAGTATATCTGGCGCGGGCACTTCAGGGCTGCCACATGGGCTGTGGCACACTGAGGCACGGAGGGGAAAAGCACGGAGAGCAGATGTGACGTTAGCACGCAGGAGTTTCGAGAGGACGCAGTCGCATAGTTGCGCTATGCTTTATACGCAACAAATGGTCAGCGTTTAGTTTAATGTCACCCTAAAGAACATTTTCTAACGTCTCGAATGGCAGGAGTCATTCATCACATCATTTCAGGTTGGGGGTATACCCTAACCCCGCACTGTTACACAGAATCTATCCAGAGATCCAATCGACCAATATTTGCGAGCTATGCTCAGACGTACCTAACTTAGAACACATGCTCTGGCGGTGCCCCGCGTTAGGCGACGACGTCACGTCGTCCAAATGGGAGGCTGCGCATGTAGCCCCGATCTTGAAGCACAGCTATGGACTGTCCATCGGGCCCGTGACGCACCAGAGAGGATCGGCCTTTCTGTACCGACGTGGGAGCGGCCCGCTACGGGCTGACGCGCCTTCCGAAGGAACTGAATAAATTTTTACCATACCATGCCATTGCAAGGGGTACGATAGACGCGATGAACTGCTACGTTTAGGGCTTCTCAGTACATAGATCCGTGCTAGAAATTCTACAGACCTGCGCCGCAAGGCAAACGGCGTCTAAGTATCAAAGCTATGTTGAAATGTGTTGAGAATCTTGGTGTCAACATATCTCATCAGTGCGGATACGATCCGCATATTGTTTTTCTCCAATATAATTTTGTTTCAAGTCAGGGTCGCGTGTCGTACGTTCGGTCTCTTTATGGAGAGAACTAAAACGCGCGTAATGTACCACTCTTTCATCGCTTTAATCGTGGATCGGATGTAATTGTCTCGCGGTTCAATTGATATCAGGCCATGCGACTGCTGGTTTTGTCGGAGCTGGTCTGCGTTGTAAGACGCAGCAAAAGAGCGGATTGAAAGCTGGGGGGCTGTCCAGTTCCAAGATAGTAGCGGGGTTTCCGTAAATGACATTGTAGCATTAGTTGAGTGCTACCTCTCTTCCACCTACATTTGTTTTAACGACAAGTTGTTCGAGCAAAAAGATGGTATTTGCATAGGCTCCTGCATAGCTCCAATACTTAGCGAAGTACTTTTAGGCCAATGTGACAAGCGCGTGGCAGCGTGCATGAAAGAGGAAAAACGTGTTGTGAGGTGTTTTAGATATGTCGATGATTTTATTGTGTTTGTGAATGTTGACAACGAGAGCGACAAACCACATATTGTTAAAAGTGTTTTAGAGATTTTCGGTGATTGTTCTGGCAAACTAAAGTTCACGCATGAAGTTCCGATGAACGGGTGTCTCCAATTCCTCGAGCTGTGTTTGTACTTTGCCACGGGGCACATCTGCTGGTCGTACCAGCCGCGCACAAAAAAGGAAATTTTAGCATATAATTCGGCTCACTCAAAATTGGTTAAGCGGGGCATTGCAAAAGATTGCCTTCGTGGTGCTATCGAAAAGTCTTGCCACCATAAAATTGAGGTTAGTTTGCAGATGCAAGTGCTCCGGTTGCAGAACGCCGGTTTTCCGAAAGATATCGTGACGGCTGTGGCGGAATGCCTTCTTATAGAAATCAGGGCAGGTGGACGCCCTGGCGTGGCAGCCGAAAAAAGCTGCAAGAAGCTGAAGCGTACAGCTATACCGTACGAGCACCAGCTATCGCACCGGCTGAGAAAAGTTGGAGAGAAGTGCGGCGTGGACGTCATGTTCACCGCCCCCGGAAAGCTGGTGCGCATGTGCAAAGCCGTAAACGAAAAGAAACAAACCGGTCTGCGCCATAAAACATGCATGCAAGGTTGTGCCTCGCACTGTTGGGGTCGTATACCACATACCTCTCTCCTGCGGTAGATGCTACGTGGGGCAGTCTGGCCGCTGCCTAAATGAACGGCTACGAGAGCACCGAACGCTGGTAGATTCATTGGCGGGGGGCGGCCATTTGGCCAAGCATTGTAAGCGGTGCGGGTGCGTGCCTGCGTTTGATGCCACGTGTGTGCTTAGTAGGGGAGGCACAAGGTGGGGGCGCGAGATTTGTGAGGCATATCAAACTGACAGGGAAGGTGATAACTATGTCAGCACGACATCACTTGCCTTGTCCAAAAAAGAAAAAAAAATGTACTTACAGAATTGTTTGCCACATTTTGATTAGATTGTGTTTGTACTGTTTTAAGCCTGTGTGCGCATGCACCACCGAAATGTATATATGTACCTTCTCTCGCAGTAAAACCTCAGTTGATGTTTAGCGCTCGTCCTGTCGTCTTCTCTGCCTGTGTCCCTGTTATATGCGCTAGTCTTTTGTTTTATGCGTTACTCTAGTCTTTGACACACCAACTAGCCTAGCTTTTTGCCTTGCTCATCTCAAAACTAGTACAGTAGTACTTGTCCGTCCGTCGCGACAGAGATCCGGCGACCCAACTCCCGTACTACCGAGGCCCTCCATGCCCCGAGCTCGACGAAGTCTTCTCCGTTGCTGAGGTCAGACAGGCCATCTTCGCGCTCAACCGCAAGTCTGCGCCGGATCCAGACGGAGTCACCAAAAGAATGCTGAGAAACCTCGAGGACACGTCGATCGTCTTTCTTACCGACAAAATCTATGAGTCCTGGAATATCGGCGTTGTTCCTGCAGAATGGAAGATGGCCTGCACGGTGCTCATTCCCAAGCCCGGCAAGGCCCCGAAGATCGAGAACCTCAGGCCGATTTCTCTAACCTCCTACGTCGGCAAGGTCATGGAGCGCGTCGTCCTCAAAAGGGTCAACGGGTACCTCGAAGACAACGAGGTTTACACGTACAACATGATGGGCTTCCGCGCCGGACTCTCGACGCAGGATGCAATGAAGCTAATAAAGCATCAGATTGTGGATGGCCGTTCCAGAGACGTCAAGGCTTTGCTCGGTCTGGACCTCGCGAAAGCTTTCGACAACGTGCTCCACAGCTTCATCGTAAAGACCATTTCAGACCTCGGCCTCGGTTCAAGATTCCATAGCTACGTCAGCTCTTTCCTAACGGACAGGAAGGCCATGCTTCGCATTGGGGACTTCCGCTCCGACGATGTGCCCCTCGGAGGGCGGGGCACTCCTCAGGGCGCCGTCACCTCACCCACACTGCTTAACATCTGTATTATTGCTCTTTCCGAGAGGTTGGCACGCGTAGAGGGCGTCAAGCACACTATATACGCCGACGACATCACCTTACGGTGCTCCGGTGGCTGCGAGGGCAGAGTCGAAGAATCCATGCAGGAGGCGATCGACGTGATCGAGGAGTATCTCCGCCCCACCGGACTTCGATGCTCCCCCGCCAAGTCGGAGCTTCTGCTTTACAGAAAAGAGAAGGGAAGCAGACCCAAAGATTGGAAGCCAGTCTCCGAAAGCAGCATCAGTCTTCGCACTTGTGACGGGGGGTGATACCAAGGGTCGACGTTATTCGGGTCCTGGGCATGTTTGTCGAATTCAACGGCGGGAACGGAACGGCTCTCCGCAAGACGATCGCAAAGACGGACAACGCTTTCCGCCTCGTTCGCAGAATAGCAAATCGGCACCGAGGAATGAAGGAAAACAATCTCCTCAGGCTTATCAATGCCTTCGTACTATGTCCCTTTACGTACACAATTTCTATGCACAACTGGCTCAGAGCGGAGCGAGACAAGCTCAACGCTCTCATCCGCAAAGTGGTCAAGAGGGCTCTCGGGCTACCCATCAGGAGCCAAACCGAGGATCTCCTCAAGCTGGGGGCGCATAACACTGCCGAAGAGATTGCCGAAGCCCAAGAACGCGCGCAACTCACTCGCCTGAGCACCACAGCGGAAGGTAAACACATCCTCGAAGAGCTGGGTTACCACCCTGCGGGATTCCCGATGGTCAGTACCCCGATCCCTAAGTGCATTCGAGACAAGTTCGAAGTGGTCCCTGTGCGCCGAAACGTTCATCCCGTCCGTAACGAGGGCAGACGCAAGGCCAAAGCAGCAGCCATACTCAAACAGATCAAGCAACGAGACATTAGAGCAAGCTTCGTCGACGCCGCGGAGTACAGCGATGGGAAGACCTTTGCCATCGTTGTGGTCGACTCCAACGGCAAGATTTCCAATAGCGCCTCCATTCGCACTTCAGACCCCGCAGTCGCCGAGCAAGCCGCCATCGCCCTCGCCCTGCTAGACTGTCGTGGGTCCGAGATATATAGCGATTCCAAAACGGCAGTTAGGGCTTTTCAGAAGGGTTGCATCGCCAAGCAAGCTGCTCGTCTTCTTAGGAGCTCGAGTCGATATGCTCTCACGCATCATTCAATCCACTGGTTTCCCGCTCACGTAGGGTCGGTCGAGGATGCTCCCCGCACTCCAATGAGTCTGCTCACGAGGCTGCGCGTGACCTCACCGACCGCGTTTCCTCTGCAAGAAGCACCGACTCCCCTCCTCCCTACGGCCACAGGGACGCTCCCGCTACTCACAACGAGATTATTAAATTCTTCTCCATGTCTAGAAGGGCTTTTCCACCCCCTCACCCCAAGTTAGATAGGGCGCAAGCCGTTTCGCTTAGGCTTCGGCAAACCGGCACGTATCCGTGCCTGTCCGTTCTCCACCAGGCTTACCCGGAACTGTATCGCGACGACGCCTGCCCCTCCTGCGGGCAGTCCTCCACTCTAGCGCACATGCTCTGGGAGTGCGGGTCGACATACCCCATGTTCATCAAGGAGGAGTGGGACTCGCTTCTGCGTAGCCCCGCTCTAGAAAAGCAAATCCTGGCTGTCCGCCGTGCACGCGACCGGGCCGATGGGTTAAACCTGCCGGCCCCAACGTGGGACTAGCCGGGTGCGCGACAAGTTCGCGTCCTCGCCGGACCTGCAATAAAGTTTCTTCACTCACTCACTCATGCGGAGCATCTAAACACTGGCGCATCTAAACACTGGAAATTAAAGTGCACGAAAAAAACTATATATATATATATATATATATATATATATATATATATATATATATATATATATATATATATATATATATATATAGTTTTTTTCGTGCACTTTAATTTCCAATAATTTATCGTTTATTTCATTTATTAAGCACAAGTAATTTCCCCTATGTTGTCCTTGGGGGCAGTGTTTGTTGGCTTCTAATGATATATATATATATATATATATATATATATATACAAACACACAAAGGAGTAGAATGGTTACAGTATCCCGGCCCTGGGCACTCTTTAGCACGGAATGTAGAGGCCTCGCCAATAAACGCATGGAAGTGGGCGAAATCAGGCGTCAAATATAGCGCCAGCATATCCAAAGCGACGGGTTCGTTGCCTCTTCCTTACACTGTGCGTGTATCCCGCAGCCGCTGTCTTGCTGAATAGACAACTTGGACTACTAGGTAGAGAGAGAGAGAGAGAGAGAGAGAGAGAGAGAGAGAGAGACAGAGAGAAACAACTCTTATTGAGTCCTTGATGAGGCGAGCTAGAGGCGGCCAGAGGAACGGGACAGTGTAAACGTGCCAATGGCGGCCGGTTCTTGTAGTCGCGTCCGCGGGCGGCCATCCGGACGACCCAGAGCTGATCATCCGGGTCGCTGCTGAGCAGCGTAGCCTCTCACTGGGCCACTGGGCATGTGCTACTCTGCGCGTGCCACCGGCTGCGTGCGATATCTTGGTCAATACCGCGGAATGGCCATCTGCCACTGGGTATGCACCCGAATGAACAAGCAGAACAAAACACGATATGTGAGGAAGCCGGCAACCAAAAAAAAAAGAAAGAGAAATGTTAAGAAGCCGGACTACAAAGGAGGGAAGGGGTCGGCCATGGCACGAGCCTAAATTGGAGAAGCGTATAGGGACGAAAACTGAGCGTGCGTTGAGTGAGAAGTGTTGGACTACAAGGAGTGACAAAGTCGGCAATAGAAGCAGCAGTATGTGAAACAAGGTTTCGACTAAACGGAACCATAGCGCGCATAACATTTGCTGCGATGTTAGTGCAAATCGTCAAATAAGCTTCCCGCATAAACTTGGTATCTGCTGAATATTCTAAAACTTACTTAGTGAATTGTTGACTAAAAAAAAAAACGAAACGGAAAACTTTGGTTTATATTGCTTGCAGTGGCCGAGCCAATTATTAGTTGCAATCGCCGTAAGCAGCGCATTTAGCAAGCACTCAACTTGATGTACAATGAAAAAAAGAAAAATGGTTATCTACATTGGACACGTAGCCATTCCTCCCCTCGCATACACATCCATTCGCGCAGGTATAAGCTTGTGCTCTATCTTAAAAAATAAACATGTGTAAAGAATCAGTTACACCCTTGACACTACAAGAAAATCTATACTGCCGTCCTCTGCAAAAGCATTTGCCAACACTTCTACAGAGCGGTACGAATCGTTTACCCTAGGGTCCCTCCTGGCAAGTAAATATAAAAATTTTGTTTCAAGATTTTGTCTCGAATTGTTTATTTTCATCAGTTGAAGCGAGTGAGCCTTCCCCGAGAAAAACTATTCTGCATATGTATATACAGTGCAGCCCAATTACACGAGCATTTTTGACTAAGCGCTGTATTTGGGACTGTTGTTGCGAAGTATCACAATCAATCGCGTGCCGTAATCGCTTATGCGAAGAGTCCACGCTTCCAAATTCACGTAGCTCTTTCACAAATGGACCACACAACGGCGCAAATGAGTGCGGCGGCCTATCGGAAACGACCTTGTCATAACATGGCACGTGATACCACGAGTGTGCATCGTCTTTCATTAGTCTTTATTTTTTTTTCCTTCAGAACCAGTTGTATTTGGACGAACGCCTGCTGACGTGATAGGCAAACATCCGACGATCAGTACTGGCCAGATTATCGTTCCATGCGAACATTATTTCTGAATCCGCGATGTGGAAGCACTCTGAGCATACCCTCCGTCCTGTTTTTCAAAGGCTGTTCATCCCCAACGTTATGCCGCGAGTGATTAGAGGTATGGCTGAACGCTTGCAGGGACCACCCACCGGCCCACGAGCGTTGCCACGCGCCTTGGGGGCTTCCGATACCATTTCGGGAGCGTCGCAACCGGACACCGCCGGTCGGCGTAGGCGTAGACCCTCCCAGCGAAGCCCGTGCCGTGACGCGAGCGCGCGCTGGAACAAAAAGGGGAAAGGACGGCGGACCGCTATGAAAGAAGTCCGCTTGGCGGGGTGCGCACGTCGTTGTCCGCTTATTCCCGCCCTTCTGGGCGCTGGCGGACCCATTGAAAGATGCACTCGCTCGATAGGAGGCTTCTGGCGTTTAGCGGGGCGGGAACTGAAGAAGGCTTATCGGGGAAGGGAGGGGGGGGGGGGATCGCGAGCGTGGGCACATCGGGATCGATACCACTCTCCCCTTTCGATTCCCGCCCACCCTTTACTTCCTTCTCTTCTTCGCCTCTTCCGCGCGTTGTCGGCGTTGGCGACATCTCCTGCCGACGACCGGTAGTCTCCCAGGCACCGGTTGCGCTCTGTTCTCATAGGTGTCGCCAGCGTGTCTGCGAGCAGGAATGCCCCGTAAGGCTTGCGAAAGCGCTCGCACGCAGCACTGCATGGAATACGGTTTCAACCATGATTTCAACCGTAGGCTCACGCATGAGAGCTCACGAGTCTTGAAATTTGTGCCCGGAAACGGAAGTTTTGCAAAATCCAATTTTACGTTTTCATCAAGATGACGAAACGTGACGTGGAGCTGCAAGTTTTATCACTAATACATTGTAATACATTTTTTTTTATCCGTGGCCGCTATATTGCGATGTTAGCGCTTCAAAAAGAAAGTGAGCGGTAGCGTACAGAAGCCAGGGCAATGCATCTGCAATTTCGCGAACATGTGGTAGCGATCGAAGATAGGCGCGATGTCAACTTGCTGTTTGGCTGAAGGAATACGCCGAGGGGAGCGTCACAGGAAAGTCGGTCGAGACCGTTTCGTAAAGTTCAATTTGACGTTGTGTGACGTTGCGCTATGGCGCCATTGCAGAGATTTTTCGCCATAATTTGTAGTGCGACGAGCCGAATTATGCTAATGAGCAGCCATATGCAATGGCAGTCCAGAGGAATGCGTATCGTCACATTTTCCCCGTCGTTTGGGGCCATGAAAATATTTTTTTTCATAACGCGCGCTCACAGTATTTGCATCACTCTCGGGTGATGTTGGTGTTTGTGTTTTGGGCCATCATTTTTTACAAGAACACGTTTAAACGAAATAATATTGGTTGAACATAGCAAACTTTCTGCAACGTTGTCCACTTTTCACTGTTGAGTTTGTATTGTAATATCTTATTGCACAATGAAAAGTTATGACAACGGCGTCTTCTTAATTTATAAAAAGGAATGTACGCAAGGCGGCGCCTTGGAAGTTTTCTACCGCGGTGCGAATAACTATTGAACTGAACAAGAGATGGCAGCGCAGGCGCTTGCGTCGCGCTAGCGGATATTCTGGCGCGCGCAACGCTATCGGTGATATTCGGCCGTTTCTCAGCCAGCCGAGTCGGGCTGAATGACTTGCGCTTCGCGAGATAGCAATAACGCGGCCTAAAACGCGTGCTCATCCCCACTGGTCGGTCGGGTACGTTGGCTGTGAAAATGTATTTAACGTAACACAATAAAAGAAAATTCGACGTTTTCTTATGATGTGGCTCCTTTTACGGCTACTCTTCTAGCTTTCTGGGTTACTTTTCACATTTTGGTCCTGGAAACCCTGGCCATAGTCTTCATAATGGCTGCGTAATGGCAAGTGGTGTAGATGCTCTAGTCCCTAGAAAGCTGATTACCATGAAGAAAATCAGTGACATTCTAAATTGCAACATCTGAAAAAATGGAGAGAGCAATACAGAATGAGAGGAGCATGAAATCGGTAAGCGGGCTATGTCATCGGTTATTTCATGTATACGTAATTGAATTTTATGGTTCTACGTGTCATAGCCATTGCATGATAATGAAGTACCCCGTAGTGGGAGACTCCGGATTAATTTTGGCAACGTGGGGTTCTTTAACGCGCACCCAATGCACGATAAACGGGCGTTTTTTTTACTTTCTCCCGTATCAAAATGCTGCCACCACTGCCGGGATTTGAGTTTACGACCTTCGGCTTAACAGGACAACGTCAAGCCACTGCGCTACCACGGCGTGTAATTAAGGCAGCCGAAAGATTATGCACTGAACGTGGTCACGAATAGGATACAGAAGTCTGATGTCTCATTAGAGATGTGTGGCTGAATTTGCATATCTTCTCGTTCATAAGTGCTTTTTGCACTTATGAACGAGAAGCTGTTTTCGCCAACAACATATCCTCCGTCAGGATTGGCTAGAGTTCCTCTTACGAAGAACTCTAGCGTAAGAGCTCTCGTGAATGTGACATGTGGTTGGAAGGCCATTGCAAGATATGTTCATAGAAATTGCGGCAAGGGTAAGAAGGAATAACAATAGATTTGATAAAAGATGGAAGGGATGTTGTGTTGGAAAAGCTTCCAACCATTGTTCTCAATGCCTCATGGCTTTGAGCGTACCGAAGACTTCGAAGAATGCGGGCATCATATTGGTCCATTAAAAGGGAGGAGTTAAATAATTGATGAGTTACAGGTTTATAACCTTTTCTTTGAATACTAAAAGAAATATTTACCAAAGAAATTCCCAATAAGATCAGAGCAACGTGTAACTTTAGTCAACCCAAAGAAGAGGCTAGCTTTCGAAAAAGATATTCAACAACGGATCGCATCACAACCATGTCATCAATTACGTAAATGAGAAGTCTGCGAAACATAACCGACCTCTCTATATAAATTTCATAGATTAAGAAAAACAAAGAAGAAGATCGTTCGATGTTGTACAGGTACCGGTAGTCACCGAGGCCATACGTAGTCAAGGAGCACAGCAAGCATACGTGAATGTCTGATGAAATATTTATAGATTCCACAGCTACTCTAATTTGCAAAGAAAACGCGGGAAATTATCAATTAATTAGAGGGTCAGGCAAGGCGACACAATCACTCCAGTTTTATTCACTCTGAATGCTTCGCATTCAAGCAGTTCAGCTGCCAAGGACGAAATGTGAGGTTCAACGGGGAATATCTCAGCAACCTGCGATTAGCAGTTTGCACTGTCCTGTACAGTAACGCTAGAGACCATTTGCATAAAATTATTGAGAATTTTAGCCGACAAAGTGTTAGAGTACGGTTGAAGACTAATATGCAGAAGATAAAAGTAATGCTGAATTAATAGACTAGCACGCTAACAGGAGTTCGCGATTGGCAGACAGCCTTTAGAATCTGGGTGAGATTGCTTTTATGCAGGTGAATTACTCACAGGGGACCCGCATCTTGAAAAATAAATCAATAGAAGAATAAAAATGAGTTGCAAGATATACTGCAGGCATTATCTAGTCATGACCGGAAGCTTACCGTTATCCTTGAAGAAAACGAAAGAATAAATAAAAAGTCAAACGAGGGTTATGAGTGTAACGCTGATGTTTAAGCGTTAGCTGTGATGTAGGCTAAGCGTTCTCTCTCCGTATCTCGAGCTTGCCGAATCGATTGGCGGTTTGAAGGACCAGCTTCTTCGATGGCATTTCAGTGTAACGATGTTTTACAGCGATCTCGTTTAAACTACTGCTCTCCTCTTCGACGCTCGAGTGCTAGCCAGCTTTTTAAGCCTACACTGGTGCAGCCGAAGGCACTGTGACGATGACGGCGTGCCATTGGGATGACGATTCTGAACTGATGAAGATAGCATATCGACGACGTCGTTACGGCGACGGCACGATGACAATATAGGGGGACGACGAGTCTGCGACGACGACCGTGTGACCGCGACGGTGTGACGCGAATCGGATGGGGAAGCTGTAGTGACGACGATTGGAACGGCCCGACAGCACCACGGTGACGGTACGACAACGAGTGCGAGAAAGTGGCTCTATGACGACGCAACGACGACGATGACGCTAAAACGCCGGCATAATTGCCACTGGATGGCGAGAGAGTGATTACGATGGAACGACGAAGAAGGAATGATGTCAGTGGAACGACGAAGGTGGTATGACGACGGCATAACGACAATGGGATGACAGCGATGGCGTGATGACGGCTGCATGACGACAAATGTGTAACAACGACGGTATGACGACGGTGACGCTACAAAGACGGCGTGACTACCACAAAGGGAGGCCGACTGTACGACAAAAATCGGATGACGACGATGGCGTGAGATGGAGTTACGACGACGGCACACACCGAGTGACATGTAGACAAACCCAGTGGCACATAGCCAGCGGCACGTACCCGTCGTAACCATAGGCTGCACCATCTACAGGATAGGCCCATCTTAGCGAATGGCGTCAGCAGCCCGAAACTGAACAACGCGCTAAGAAATACTCACGCTTAAAAAAAGAGCTCTTTAGCACTGGCAACGTTTCACGATACGCAGGACACAGCATACGTTATGGTGCAGGTAGGAGGAGGCGGAGGAGGAGGAGGATGGAACTTTATGATTGCAGAAACCTTTGCGCGGTTTATTCCTGGGTGGTTCCCTTTGACAGGGCTCCACTGGCGATCGCGGCTCGCCGGACCTGGTCGAGGGTCGCCAGTTGGCTTCCCAGGTTTAATTCGGAGAGTCTCGCCTCCGAACAACACGTAGTGAGTGTGTGTGCTGTTACTCGTGGCGAAATTGCGTCGCCCGGACGGTCGGTGTATTCGTGTGTTATGTGCACGAGTGTCGCTGTGTGGATGCTACACTAGGGCCATGTCTGGGGAGACTGCGTGCAGACGAGACAACTGTGGGCATGTGTTCGTTTGCAGGCGGCGCCAGTCCCTTGCCAGGAGTTTATTGAGAGCTTTGTTTGGGGAGCGTATTGTGTTCTTTTGAGACGTTGGTCCTGTAGTATTTGTTGACTTGTGGTTGACTCATGGGTCGCTCGTGGTCTGTCGGGGGCTGAAGAACGGTGTGATCTGCCGCTCGGCTAGGGAGACCTGGAGCTAGCGCAGTCCGCCTCTTCGTTGCCCCGCAGGCCTTCGCGTCCGGGGCACCAGACGATACCGTGGGTCCATTCTAGTGAGCGGCCCAGGATTCGAATGGCTTGTATAGGCAGTGTTCCATTCATGTATACACGACACGCCGCTTGTGAGTCCGTAAGGACGCGAGCGGACCTACCCTTGCTCTCGATGTCGCGAAGTGCGAGAGCGATCGCTGCTGCTTCTGCTGCTGCGCTGCATGTGGCGCGGGTGGAGGCAGAGGCTACCAGGTTCCCCTGATTGACGACGGCGATTGTGTATTTGGGCCCACGACGTGGCGACGAGGGATACGGGCTAGCGTCCGTGTAGTATGTATCTGGGTCTCTGAAACAGCGTTTCTGCAACATGCGGACACGCGCTGCTCCTCTCTCTTGATTGTGGGTGGGGTGCATGTTCTTGGAGATAGGGTCTACTACAATGTCCTCTCTAATGTGGTTAGGCAGGAGTTGTGTTCCTTCTTTGCAGTACTGGGGTGTCAGCGGGTACCCTAGCCATTGAAGAAGGTGCCTTCCCTGTTGTGTCTTGTTGAGGAGCTCCCCTCTGCGCTATGAGCGTGACACTTGCTAGCTCCTCGAAGGTGTTGTATACCCCTAGCGCTAGTAATTTCTTTGTGCTTGTGCGTGACGGTAGCTGTAAGGTCGTTTTGTACGCCATTCTTATGAGAGTGTCCATGCGCTCTGTCTCGCTTTTGCGCTTGACTTAATAAGGGAGTGCGTCGATGACCCAGCTGATGACGAGGGCTTGTACCAGTCTTAAAGTTTCGTCCTCTGTGAAACCATCTTTGCTGCGCGCTATTCTGGCGATGAGTGATGCGATGCTTCTTATAACGTGATTTAATTTCTCTGAGGATACCTTTATGCCGTTGTTCATGCTGTCGGGACGCGCTTTATAGGTTGTCCGGCAATTTCGAGACGTATTGGCGGGGCTCAATGTTTCTTGGCTTGCTTGGGCCGGACTTGAAGGTACTCCGACTTGTGTGGGGCACATCTCATTCCTGCTGTGGTTAAGTATGACTCGATGTGCCCGATAGATGTGAGTAGTGTGCTTTCTCTGTCGCCGTATGAACCCTTGGTTGCCCATAAGGCGATATCGTCGGCATAGAAGGCACATCCGAGTTTGGGATGTTTTCCAGTTGTAAAGCAAGTTTTTTAAGTCCGATGCTGAAGAGGAAAGGAGATATTATTGATCTTTACGGAGTACCCTCCTGAGGTAGAGCATATATGTCTGATTGTATGCCTGCTATGCCGATGCGGGCTTTGCGGTAACTGAGAAAACCCACGGTATACTGATATACTCGCTCTCCGCATGCTATGGCGGCGAGGCCATCTAGGATGGTTTCGTGTGCTATATTATCAAAGGCTTTTTCCACGTCGAGGGTTAGGAGTATGTTGTTGTTGCTGCCCGGTTGTGGGATGAGGACTTCTTCCTTTAGGAGGAGGAAGACATCCTGTGCTGACGTGCCTTTCCGGAATCCGTACATGCAATTGGGGTGTAGTCCATGTTACTCCATGTGTTGTTCTGTTCGAGTGAGTACAATTCGTTCAAAAAGCTTGCCCAGGCAAGATGTGAGCGAGATCGGTCGTAATTGATCAAGCCTGCGCGGTTTTCCCGGTTTGGGTATATGGACTATGCGACTATGGTGCAGGGAAAATGTGTGCGTGAGCATGCCTCTCGTCTGCTCGCATCATGAGGCTTAAGACTCCCCTGCCGAGTGCATTCTATGTCCTTAAGTCATAGCACTCGGGCACCTTATAGCATGAACCAATAGAGCTACCGCATAAGTGCCCCAGAAGCATGTCAGCATATCTACTGGGAAGCTATTGCTTGAATTTGATAGCCGCTGCTTCACTCCTTATAAACAGGTTGAGGTTGGTTCAGTGTTGTGAATGGCGAGCGTGTCCTGACGTTTACGACCCTGAGTGCAGGGCGTATGCTGGCTGATATATGATAGTAAAATGCATAGAATATTAAAATCATGGAAGTTGTCCTATGTTCGGCAATTTGCGGCCATCGAGAATGAGAGAGAAAAGAGAAGGAAAGGCTGGGAGCTTTGGGTGGAGAAAGGGGATTAAGAGATGAAAGTAGAAGAAAGAAATGACACAGAACGCTAAGGAAGGGGTCATTCTGAGCTGTGTTAGAGACGGTCGCCAAGGTACGTTGGCTTCAGGAACTGCAGCAACAAACATGTCGTTTTCTAAGGTTACAGTGGATGTGGTCACGTTTGAAGGAGCTCTTTTTCACCGAGAATGATCTTGTGACCTAACATTCAGGTGTCTTGGCTAACGAGAGAAATCAAGGAAGCCGAGGTGCTTGAAATGTCTATTAGTTACAACCATATACGAAGCTTATAGATAATAAACCCCGGAAAAGCCATGGGATGTTATCAACTGTGTTTATTTGAAATATAGAACTAATAAGGAAAATAAAGAAAATATTAGTTGCCGCCGGCGGTGAGAGTTGAACAAATTCAACATGTCGCGTTCAATGCTGATTATACTGTATATAATGACGATGATTATGATGACCTTATATAAAGTGTATGTATATATCCATTGAATAGAACCTTCTTCATTTATTCTTTTCGTTTCGCCAATGGAGTTACGGCGACTGGCCCACCGTCCACTCCTTGTTATATATTCGTGCAGATGGAGGACTTGACCGTAGAGTGTTAGCTAGCGCCACTCCTGGACATTCTGGTGGCCTCGAACCTTTCAGAAGCTCGGATGGTTTGAGGCTGTACTAACCATTCAATGCTCTACAATATGCGACCGCTGTATCAAACAACAGCAACGCAATTACGCAGACATGGTTGGTCGTTAGCTCAGGGGCTAACATCACACTGAAACCCTAAAAAATCAGAAGTTGCCTATATCATGAGTATTTCTGTACTATTTCCCCTTCCATAACGATGCATAATAAATAGAAGGAAAATTAAAAGAATGGTAAAATGATAGGAACTCTTAGCAGACCGATGGGACTTTGAAGAATCACTGATCAAAGACCATTGAGGTTGACACACTTTCCCGCCATGCTACCGTGATGAACCGCGTATTTCTGGACGCGATTTCGTTCACGTGCGGGCGTGTTCCACTCTGATCTTCCACCACCGCCACTAAGTGCCCCTCGCTTTCATTGCGGCAGTGATTAAATATTTCCGATCGTATAATCAAGTAATCTGCAATGATTAAATAGTCTCGCAGAGGGATTCAGCTATATACGTGCACAGATTTTCAGCTGCGCAGTAATTTTTAATTTCTTCTGCGTTCTCTAGTGGACCAACGCACAACACATGCAAAGTCTCCCGTACTCCTGAAACGCTTGTTTAATTTTATTACGACTACTGCATTAGTCTCACCGCTCTCCGTGCGGCATGCTGCATATATTATAATATGTTTGTGTAGGATAGTTTGTCGCCTGTGATGTCAGCTACTCCTCCTCCGCCTAATCAAACCGCATATAAGAAACTCAAACTGGCTCAAACAAACAAACAAACAAACAAATGCGAAAATTAAATATAAATAAAAGTCAGATCGCCCCCCACGCACTGTACAGAAAGTTCGAGCAGCCGCGTTATATTTTATATGTTACAAAAAACGATACAGCATGGAGCTGCAATTATTGAATTCAGTGGTTTACTTTTAATCCTCCAGACGCACCAAATCCTCCATATATTTCAACTACTTGGATACATTCTGCAATACACCCATTTTATTACAGCCTGAACTGTTACGGGCTCGTTCCAATAGCTGCTTCGGTTCTTGTTCGTCGCCGCCGCCGCCGCCGGTGGCTGGCATGCGCGCCGCGCAGCGAATGTCACACTTCTATTGCAATAATTTGCAACTGCACACTTCGCATTGCAGTTGCATATCATTACACCAGGTGACACGCCATGTAGCAAATGCATAGGCAGAGGTACAAGGTAGATAGAGAAGGTTTGAGGAAGAAACATAATATTAAGGAGATGTACACGAAAATGGTAGAATGAAAAACATGTACAGTATACCTGATTAAATCAGCCAGTCTGGGTGACTACTCGTCACCCTTTAGTTTCAAAAAGTATGCATATCAATCATCATCGTCATCATTAGCTTCATATGGTGCTTTTTTTTTTTTTTCACGCGATGCGACTGCGCGCTGCGTAGCGTCGGTGCTTGCAAACTTTGCATTACGGTTGCGTTGTATTCCACGAGGTGTACCGACGTGTATCAGTCGCATGTAGCAGTTGCATGCTGCGTGCAGCTGGACTTGGTTAAGTCAAGCAAGCTAGATGAGTTGACCCGTGACGCGATAAGGTGCTGTTGATTTCGATGATGATAATGATGATTTATTGGTATCCCATTTGAATCGGGGCGCTGAGAGAATGTCGGTAAATTATTCGATTTTGCATTTCAATTTTCCTGTGTAAGAAATGTCCGCCTCTTCGAGAAGACCAGTTCAAGGACGGGAATTTGAATTGTGAAGGGTTCATAAATAATTGACAATGCCCGTAAACGGGCCGACTGTCTCGACCGGAAAGAACTGATCTGCACAAACAAGCGATCGGCGCCAACTTCACAGACTAACCTTACCCTAACACACTCTGCATCTATTCCTAACGTGTCGCACATTCTCAGGAAGCATTATAACTTGCTGACACAGAGCGACCATCTTAAAAACATTTTAACGGAATCGCCATGAGGGGTCTATCGTCGCTCTAGGAATCTCCGTGACCTTGTAAACTCTTCCAAGACTAAAGCGATTGCTCCGGCTGGTTGTCATCCCTGCAATAAGTCCCATTGTAAAATTTGTCGACATATGACCGCATCAAAGACTACTAGAAGCACAGCATCCAATTTTTCTGTTAAAATCAACGGCCACTTCACTTGCGACAGTACTAACATCATCTGTCTGCTTGAATGTTCAGTGTTTCATATGCAGTATATCGGTCAGGCCGAAACATCTTTTCTTATCGGATTCAACAACCACAAAGCACATGTTAACAGCTTGCCGCACCTTCCATTATCTAAACATGTTCGACTGCCAGCTCATACGTTTGACAATATCAAAGTAACAGTAATACAATCAGGTTTCCAATCGCACCATCATTGAGAAGTACGAGAATCCTTTCTCATTCATAAATTTAACACTGTGTCATGCGGTATCAACGAGAGCGTAGAAAAAATGTCGTGCCTTTCTGCCATATCTTGGTGTGTATGTTCTTGTGCAGAATTGACAAACCATGTCAAATCAATTTGTTCCTAGTTTTGCCACGTCGCAATTGATATCATTCTGTAACTTCATGTGCAATCATCGTGATACCATAATGATATTTCATACATATCATTTATCGTGCTTAAGTTATACTTACTGCTGCACTTTTTCTGTTATTATTTGCAAATGTACACGTGCATGACGTAGTAGTTCTGCGGAAACCCGCAAGGTGGAGAGAAGCAATGAATAAAGGGAAAATAAGACATCCACCCGATTTGTAGCAATTGCTACAAAGGAAACCCATACGGGTTCCTCGAAAGAAAAGCCTCATGGTTGAAGAAAAATTCGAAGACCGTGCCACGGCCTTCGCCAGAAAAAAAAAAAAAAAAAAATATATATATATATATATATATATATATGAACGAGAAGAAAGGAAACCGAGGGGTCCGATGTTAATTAGTCATATCATAAGAAGCCAACAAACAATGACACGAAGGACTGCGTAGGGGAAATTATCTGTAGTTCTTAGTCGAAGTAACGAAATGATAAATAAGTAGAAATAAAAGTGGGTGAAAAATCGACTGGCTGCACGTGAAATACGAGTCCACGTCTTCGCATTAAGCGTGCGATGCTTTTACCAACTGAGCTACCGCGGTGGCGTTTTCCCCATCCACTTTCTGGGGTATTCATGTCTCTTAAGCGCCACCACTAACAACCATCGCAGTGGGTGCAGAACACCCTATATACGGCAGGTGTCACGTAGTTCGCGAACTTTGTTTGGGGCGTAGGGAACTGCTCAACAAACCCACACATGCTACATGCTGGCATCATAACTGCCGGATTCGAGACCCTCGCTATGTATTGAATGAGAAGAAAGAAAACCGAAAGGTCCGATTTTTATTAGTCATATCGTAAGAAACCAACAAACAATAACGCGAAGGCCAACCGATCAAACCTACAGTAGGGCTAAGCCAAATCAACCAAGAGCTCGACTGAGCCCATTTCCGTGAAGAACGTGTGCGTAAGTGCTGTCAACCGGCACAGGTGATGTTTCGACCAGGAACCGGAAGCTTTGCCCGCGCTATAGCTCGCACGATACCTTGTCGTGGCTCCGGAAGCTGTTTGGTCCCGCTGCAACAATCTCGTGTAACCGCGATAGGGTTGCGCTGCCTTATCTTTATACTTCTGGATCGACACCTGGTGCGAAGAAGACGAGCCTATTTACAGTTTCGCGCGTTCCAGGTTCTAGCTCAAGATCGACCGGTGGCAGCCTTACAGCCTTTTCCAACGTGTCGGAGGCTTTGCTACCTTTTTCTATTCTTCACTGCGGGCTTTGTCTTTTTTGGGACGGTAGCGAAGATTTCCTTTGTTCTTTTGAGTCCCTATCTCAAAGGCCCTGTGCGACTTGTGTAGGGAGGAAAGTCTACACACAGTATACTTGTTCTTTTGCAAAGCATACGCCCATGCTGTTGTTTGTCCAGCACCGATAACGCCACGCTGTTATCGACCGAGCGTTGATGCACCTACGCTCAATTGTTTCGGCTCTATGGTGATCGACTCCATCGACCACGTGTGGAAAGAAGCGTCTCGCTTAAAGGCTGCCTACGCTCGGTCAAGTGGATGGTGCGTTCTTTCACGAAATCGATGTCACAGCTTTCCGGTATGCTGCTGCGCTAAAGACGAAAATGCATGTGGCAGAGCAAAGCCATTGTTACGACTTCGGGACACCGCCTCGGTGGCATTAATTTGCACACGGGGAGTACATTTTCGACGCACTTGCAGACTAGCGTTTTCGGAGACTGGCGTACAGGTAGATCGGCAAGGAACACATATGACAGCCTACGCATGCATATGAGGGCGTGATGTTACAGCAGAGCTGTATATGGCTGGGGTTCTGTGCATTTTTGTACTCCGTGAACAAGAACTATCATCATCGATGGCTCATACCCCTGTACGCATTCATGCTCGCTTAAGCAAGCAAAAAATGCAATGGCTCATAGCGCTGTTAGGCAGAGGCTGTGAGCACTCAGCAAAGTGAAGCGAACAGTGCTTAAATTCTTTCTAATCACGCATGCAACGTACAGAAATGCTTGTCAAAAACTGTCCTTATCAATGGCTGATACCCCCGTCGCGGGTCGTCCAGCGCGCTCGTGATCGGGCCGGCACTCTAGACCTGTCAGTCATGTCGTGAAATTAGCCTGGTGCGCGTTTTATTGCGTTTTGCTGGACCCAATTAAAGTTTACTCACTCACTCACTCACTCACTCACTCACTCACTCACTCACTCACTCACTCACTCACTCACTCACTCACTCACTCACTCACTCACTCACTCACTCACTCACTCACTCACTCACTCACTCACTCACTCACTCACTCACTCACTCACTCAATCACTCAATCACTCATGCCCCCGTAATCAAAGGCTCATATATCCCTATGAGCAATGGCGCATACCCCTTTGAGCAATGGCTCATACCCCCATAAGCAAGCAAAAATGCAATGATTAGTCGTCCCGTAACGCTCATGGCTACTCACTTTGCGTGAATTAGCTGCGATACACAATACTACCCCTGTTGTTGTCGGTGATTTCAATGAGGATGTGTCGGTACCGAAGAGGGAGTGGTTTGTGCGTTCCGTGTTGCAGCCATATTGCTTGCGATGCCACTACTATCCGGCTCAACCGAGCACCCAGCGGCGTACGTGCGTCGACTTGACGTTATCAAAGAATGTGATTGCAGTTGCGAGTGAAATAATCACCACCGATCAAGACAATAAGTGAGTGTGCGTACCTTTCGTCACGATGGCCACCCATCAAGACAATAAATGAATTCGTGCCTTTGTTTAGAATTATGTGTCACCTCCATGTCATGTGCTAAACAGCTTCGTTGGTCAACCACCTTCACAGAGTAGAAAGGCTCATTATTTTTCTTTTCGTTCTTATTTTTAACAGTGAATTTGTTAGTACATTTAGGTCTTTCTTTGATTTTTATTTTTTTCCTGTAACATTGCGGGTCAACTTGGCTACTTGCTCTCGTCTGGTTTTCCGCACATTTCATTACAGTTAGCAACCCATTTCCACTTGGAGGTTGCGTTAAGCGCATACGTTTCGGTAAGTCTAGTTAAGTGCACCAAGAATTTTTCTCATCACAAAAACAAGTTTTCTAGCCATATCTAGCACATGTGGGGAGCAGGCAAGAATCATAATAAAAGGAAAGCTGGCCTTTCTATAGTGGTGCTTCACACGATACGCGGGCGCTTCTATGGCAATAACATGAGAACTTAATACCACGTAATACGTCCCCCATTGCAAAAAGAAAGAAAAGATCGAAAGGAGAAAAGCCGGGAACGAGTGACGGTCAGCGTTTTCGTCAAAAGGGTCCATCGCTGGCGCTTCGCTCCAAGACTCGCTTCTTGTTTTGCGAAGCTTAAAGAAGAATCACGCATGAAAGAGATTCGCTTTGTGTAATTATTTTATCTTCTTAATGGCGGCCAGTGAAATTACTTTTAAAAAAGCCGGAATGGACCCATAATGTGCGTGGTCTTGTTTACCCTATGTAAAGTGAGCTCAAAAATAGACAAGAAAGAAAAACTCGCCTGTAAAGGTAAAGGATGCAGAAATAAAGAAGCACTCAGCGGCGATAGAAGCGGGAGAAAAGGTGACCATGAAAAGGCTACTACACGGGGGGGGGGGGGGGTACGTATTTAATTACTCCCGAAGAGCGCACACACGTACAGCGAGACTTCCGCACTTCTCCAGTTCTAAAGAGGGAAAGGGGAATGGCTGTGGGGGGGGGGGGGGAGGCACCGCTTGAAAGCATTTTCCGGCCAGGCAACTCCCAGAATAGAGTCGCCTCGTTTCAAAAGGAAACGTTAACCTGCGTGGTACCAAGAGGGGAGGACGAGTGGTGCAAACCCGTGCCATCAGCGGTCCAGAAACGAAGAGTAGAGTTTGGGAGTCGCAGGAGCACCATCGTAGGAGGAGGAGTGAATGCCAGAAGAGCACGAACCCGGAGGCAAAAGAGAAGCAAAGAGCCACAACGGGTGCTGGGCGCGTTGGGAGCCACTGAGAGGATCGGGGCCCAGCCCTGACGCTCGCGCTAAAAGAAAGGGGGCAGTGCGTTCGTGCGTGTGCTTGTATGTCTGTGTGGCGGCAAGTCACCCGAGCATGCGTTTGTCCGCAGCCGCGCGACACGGGGCGGCTGGAGGACGGCAGTTGAGGGTGAGGGGAGGTGGGGGCCATGAGGAGGAGAGCGAGGGTGGAGGGCTGGCGGGCAGCACAAGACCGTCACCGGAGCGCCGGAGATCAGGTTTCGACGGCCGGGGCCGTGTCCGAAAGGCCACCGCCGCCCGCCTTTTCTTTTGAAGCGTGGAGCCTTCAGGGATCACCTGAATGGGGAGCTCTCCCGCGCTTTTTAGGGATTGAAAGAAGCGGCGCCGTTCCTCCCTCCTTTTCTGGGATCCAACGTTCCCGCCTCTCTCTACGGGTCGGTGCGTTGGTGGAGCTTGGAGGACGACGTAAACCGACGCCTCGTCCTCTGGCGCCGCTCCGCACTTTGTTTGCCTTTCGAAAAATCATTTTCTTTTAGTTTTTCTTTTAGTTTAATTATAGTTTTTTTTCTTTCTCTGCGGACTGGTCATTGTTGAAGAGGTGACCCGAAAACAGGCCCAAGTACGCGCGTATTGTGTCCTCAGTATTCGAGGGCCTGCTTTAACGAGGACACGTGCCAGACGGTGATATCTGCTCCACAGCTCATGAAGACCTGATACTCGCACGAAAGCAGAAAAGATGCGCAGTTATAAAGAAAACGGTTAGCTAGGGGTGTCTTCGCAGTTTCGACGCGATTTGCCAAGTGTCACAGCACGAACACAGCCGGGATGAAGGCACAAAATAAAGCTGAGCATAGTGCTACGTTTCATTTTTAAAATAAAAACGAAGCTTTCTTTGCCTCCTCCGACTTTCCCGCCGCTGGTGCTGCTCCTGACTACGGTCTTGCGGATATTATAACAACTTTGGCCACTGAATATGTGGAACTGAGGAGGAGGAGGACGAAAGAAAGAGAGAAGGGAGGGATGTTAGACGGAAATGCGTCTGGTTGGCTACCTTACACTGGGGGACGGGAAAGGGGGAATAGAAAGATGAAATACAGAGAGAAAGAGGGGGGGGGACGAAATACGCGCTGAGTTCTAAGATAATAATTCTAAGATAATACAGAACCAGCACGTCATGCGCGTACATCTCTCAAGGACAAAGGCGTAACGGCTTCGGTGAAAAAAGAGCCATGCAGTGCTGTGGCACAGGCACCTCCTAAACCGTGCCCGCGCGGTAACCTTAATTTTGTTACACGCAATAGAAGTGTTAAATGTACTAAACGCAAAAAAAAAGACCTTATACAAGTATACCAACGGGGTTTAATGTCTCGAAACTGCGCAGTGGCTTATGAGGGACGCCTTAGTGGACGGCTCTGCATTAATTTATACCCCTACTTGGAGACTTCTTAACGAGCTCCATACTAGCGTTGTTGCTTTCCACCCGCATCACAATGCAGCTACCGTGGCCGGGAACGGAACTCTCGACCGCGTGCTCACCACCGGAACGTCAGCGAGCCACCGCCTGCATTTACTCATACCTATTACACACCCTTGTGCATATAATGTAGCGGGGAAAGAGCTTGCCTTGTGTGAGCGCACACACAATGACACTGCAGCATGTCAGAATAACACAGAAACAAGGAAGCTGCTTCGCACGAGCCTACTCCAGCTGAACGGAACAGGACACCTAGAAGGGGGATCTGTTGACAACTGCTATGCGCCCCCCCCCCCCCCCACACACACAAAAAGTGATCTCATATTTTTATGGACCAGCGTTGCTTCATAGTTGTTTGGAGAAAGAAAAAAAAAGTATAAAATTGTTCGTGATGGGCAGTGCGCGTTTCGTATTAAGGCAATTTGCAATGTTCTGGCGGCCGTATCTGAAGTGTTTTCTTTTCTTTTTCATTCGCAGGTTGCTCCTTCGTTGAGACGCTATGCGAAGAGGACGAATTCTGCTACGACGGTAAGCTGTACGTTTAGCACACCTATGGGAGGTCAACGACGGAGCAGCTCTTGCCCGTAGACGGAGCTGTTCTTTGCGCGCATCGATTCCTGCTGCCCGCATCGTGCAGCGTTGCAATGTTTGTAAAGGGTCGACAAAAAAGCTGGAACATCGCTCTCAGACTTCACATACTATGGAAAACGTTTTAATGGTTTGGAAAACGTTACAACTGTTGGGAATCACCTGACGCACATCTCTTGCTGTTTCCTTGGATTTTCACTGAATACGGAACAATGTCACGTTAAAGCGCGTGGCTGGAAAAAAAAAATAACGACAAAAATTGGGTCCTCAAAGGTGGCCCTGAAATACGCATGCATAGCTCAGCGTGCTTACGTGTACTCATAAAACAATAGATAGTACGAATCGCACTTGTCTATAAAGCGGTCTAGTGGCCAGCCACGGACTGCGCGAGAATCAGCTTCTGATTTTCAGGCCTGTTCATGGGCCATGCATAACTGCGTGTTTTCTTATCGAAGTGTCGGCCTGCGCTTTCTTTCGCGAAAGTGGCGACTGAATTTCGCGATCGAGCATTCTAAGGAAATTTTATTCACGCTGGTTATTTTGTGACGCTTCGTCTTGTTTTTCAAGTTGTACAATGTTTTTTTACACATATGGCATAACTTCGAACCCTTCTTCTTTTCTTCTTTTTTTTGCTGTGAGCACGGACTCAAGTTTCCTTTTTAAACTTTGGTTCCTGAAGGAGGGTCTCCGACCCAGCCACCAGCATGGAACAGGGAAAATCAGCTAATTAAATGGGCTGCAGCCTCGTTGCCAGAACTGGCATGCACCAAATGAACACACCAGTTTACTAGCACTGATTCGGGGAACATGGAAGTCATTGCTCGATCTGCGACCTTGGCGTGCGCGGAGTCAAAAGGTAAATATATATTCAAGCACGTGGATAGTACTTCCAGCATATTTGTTTATCACTCAAAAGGCCATGATAATATCCAATAAACTTTACAGATCTTACTGTAAACTGTTCTTATACTGGTGTGCTGTCGATGGACGTTATAGCTATAGCTGCATGGTATCCCGATCATCAATTTTGCTTGTATTCTGACTGTATTAACGGCGCAGTTTTCTGAGGATGGGAGAAAAGCCGAACCAAGCGTATAACTATTTCGGAATCAGCACTTGTGTCTTGTAGCTATTCAGACATCGTCCCAGTCCCAGTAGACCAAATCATTGGACCTTAATTCTGTTTGGAAGCACATTACACTGGACAGCCCCATGTGCGGTCAAAAGAGTGTTGCGGTGTAAAATACATTCAGGGTTCAACAGCGACAGCGCGGTGCGTTCGGAATTTTCAGCTATCAGTTGCGAATTTCATCTGGCACAAATAAACTTAGGCATGCATTGGTATGCTACCGCATTCTGCAGGGGAACATGAAACAGCATTTATTTATTCGTTTTATTTATTTTTATTTTCTATACTGTAAAAAAAAAATACCTAGGGTTTTACGCGCAAGAACCACCATCTGCTTGTGGGGCACGCCGTAAGGGGGGACTTCGGATTAATTTTTGACCACCCGGGGATCGTTAACGTGCATCCAATGCACGGTACAAGGGCATCGTTGCATTTCGCCCCTATCGAAGTGCGGCCTCCGCGGCCGGGATTCGATCTCGCGACCTCGGAATTAGCAGCGCGCCAAACCAAAGCCCCTACGCCACCACGGCTGGGATACTGTAAGCCTAATCAGGCTGTTACGGGAGGGCGAGAAACATATTATAATTCGCCCAACATCGTGTACACCGTACATTATATCACGAAAAGAGCAGCTCAAGTTTTTCTCCAATACATTTTTAAAAATTTTTATGCTCTTGTACCTGAAATTGCTAATCAACGTAGGCTTTCGCAGATTTGTAGCTGGAAACTATTACCAACGCTGTTATTATACAGTAAAAAAAAAGAAAGAGAGAGAGAGAGAGAGAGAGGGGGGGGGACAAGACGTGTGGGTTATTTTTGCTTACAGGAATTGTACAAAACACAAAATTGTAATTGATAAGCTTCGTCGAAGTGTATTCGTCCTGGGTGCTATAATACACAAGCTGTCGTAGGATCTCGGTGCACCAGTATAGAATTGTGATGTCTCTAGCGTCGCTCTCCTGACTAAACATGAGCTTCATGGAACTCTTGTGGTGCAGCACAAGTGTCAGAAAAAATGCGGAAGTTGAACGCAAGTGTGATGTTTCTCTTTCAAACTGGCGCGCCTATGTATATATATATTATACGTGTGTGTGTGTGTATGGTGTGTGTGTGTGTCCTAAATAGCACTTGTAGGCTGAACTGCAGATAATTTTCTGCTACGCTAAAAATGTTGCAAATGAGTTAAGTGTATAAGTTTATGGAGCCAGTCCTGCACTCTTACTGTTTCAAATTCTGAGACTTAAAAGAAAATAAAGAGAGGGTGAGAGAGAAAAGAAAAACCACCTCTCCTCAGTACTTGTATAAAAGAGTGAAGAACCGTGTCTTGTTCATAGCCACAACAATACGCCGCCCGTCTAAAGCGCCGGTTACTAGTTCAGTATAGCTTCTAAAGTTATTGAAGACGCTGGGCATACTGTGAGATCTTGAAGCAGCTGCAAACGTAATAAGAAAGAGAGCTTTGTTGGAAGCGTGCGCATGACACAGCCTGTGTAAGCGAGAACAACAGAATAAACGGTTCGCATATCGGACACCTTATAAGGGACCACGGATCGGCAAACAGATACCCCCCCCCCCCCCCCCAGCAAAAGAAGAAAAGGCAGCCTTGTTCTTGTTTGATTATTGATATTTTAAGTTTTCTACAATTTTTCGTTAAATTATACCCTGTAAAAGGAGGTTAAGGAATGAGCGGAACTTTGTTGTCAGATGTCAGCAAAGCCAAGTCTTTTGTTTCTTTTTATAATAGTAATCTTAAATAATAATAGTAATCTTAAAAGACATACTTTGCGACAACGTTGCTGTTCGCAACCTATCTCGCCCATTGTCGGCATCTGGGCCTCACGCGTACGATTTGAAAAACAGCCAGAATGTCGGTCACAGGAGCAGGATGTTGTTGGCTGCAGGCCAACATGTTCCTCCTCCTCCTGTGTGACAGTTTTTCGCGCCTCCTTTGATCCCTGTACAGGCGCCGGCCAGCAGTTCAGCAGTGGGTCCTACGGCTTTGAAGCCGGCGTTGCACGGTTGTCATTTACTATAGGTTTGTCCGCTCCAAATTTTTCTTCCCGCACAACTTAGGAGTCCTTAGGCACGTCGGAATAAGGGCGCTGGAAAGGGGGGGGGGGGCTGTACACCTTTTCGACAGAGGTCAGGCTAATGCGAAAAAGAAGCCCTTTCGAGTGGCGATCGCTGACAGGAGGCCCTGCTGTGAAAAGGCACGAGAATCCCTAGGAACTTCCGCGTGATCCGACCGGCTCGGCCGAGCGGCCGACTTGTGTTGTTTGAGGAAGCCTTGCTATCCCAGCGCAGTGGCACGAGGGAACAGGAAGAAAAAGGCCCTTTTCGAAGCGAAGTTTTACAAGTTTCCTGAACTGGTGAGCAGCCTGAAATACGGACTGAAAGCGACAAAGAGAGAGAGAGAGAGCGAAAGAGAGAGAAAGAAGAACGGTTGGAAGAACAAACAAAGCAGACGGGAACAAAATATCGTAGTCAGTGCTATGAGGTCCGATCCAGGCAAGCCTTAAAAAATAAAGAAATAAACGTGCTCTTACTTGGCTTCCCTTAACATTTTACCTCCGCAGCGGGCTTCACTTCTTTTGTGCAATGCCCTTTGTGTCTCTGCAATGTTATCGCGCCTGATGGGAAGGAGGTCTTAATATTCACATCTAAGAATTTGGTGAGCCTAATGTTTTATGCGCTGATCATTTTCGTTAGTTTAGTGTGCCGCGGTGTATGTAGTTCTCTTTCTGGGACTAGCATTATCGCTAGTTCAGGCACCCACTAGAGTAACTTGAATTGCACATTCTAGGCTGGTTCTCATTTTTTCTCCCCTCCACGTGTACGCCAAACTGGCTAAGCTTAATATCACGAAGTTTTTCCGCGCCTGCCATTCCTATCGGAAGGTGTTTGATGTCTTGCAATACGGCTCTAGGCACAGCGAACGGGCTGCAGACCGTGCCGTCGGCACATTGTGTGCGCGCTGCTCTTAATGTCTATCATAAAGGCCCGACAGAGGGAAAACGATAAATGAAAGCCAGGTAGGCTAACCAAGCCTGTGCATCAAAAACGAATTAAAGCACTTCAACCCCTTTTTGACGACGCTGACCTAAGTGACGAATATGGACACCACCGCACTGCACGGTTTGTAATTATAGGTGTATTATTAGTGCGTCTGAAACAAAGTTGTGCACCTCAGACAATCACCGACTTTGTTTTAACTCGGAACATTTGGAAAGAGACTATTGCCCTCCGGTTGGATCCATTTTCGTCTGTGTTACCTGTTGCGCTTCTTACAGGCGAATATATTGTACGAACGCCTCCGGCTGTTAGCGAACATTCCTGTTCGAATATGTTCAGACTAACTGCCTCATTACTATTTTTCTTATCTATATTTTCCACTTCACAATTCCTTAAGTGTGGGAGAGTCAACAGGGCATATCCTTGGTGAACCCCCCTGCCTTCCCCCTTTGTGAATGACGCTGTCTTCCGTTTTACTTAAGTATTACATAGTGCGAGCATTTTTTAATGTTCTTTATCCTATATTATTAAACAAGAAAGGCGTAGCCATCGCCTACAATAGTGTACTTATTTCCCTCTCAATAATGATAATTAGAAAAATCAGCCCGGTTGGTTGCTAGGTACTGGGGCGAGGGGGAATATGAGGAAAAGCTTACGAGAAGGAGAAGAAGTCAATAGTTGATGTACACTGGAGTCGCCACCGTAATGAGAATTACATGCACTGGATCACAGCTCAGTCCGGTATCCTTCAAATGTCGCCGCAGCGCTCTTGTGGTCTTTATGCAGTTTCGATACGCGAGACATGCAATCCGAAGGTATTGTCCAACGAGAAAGGTTTTTCCGTATAGCTGGGCTATAGAGCTGTTTAAAGACGCGACGGAGTATTTCATTTTTTTTTTCGATTCTGCAGGTGTCGGTCCACTCGGCCAGTGGTGAAACTCTTCGCGGAGTGCGAGTTTGCAAGTGCTTTATGTTGTTACCGCCTGTATGTTGAGCTGACATATGGCGGTAGAAATGGTAACAGGAAGCTTACAAAGCCTGACATATATGGCTTAAAACATTAGCACGCTAGCATTACTACTGCCACTAGACTGATGATATGGTGTACAGGCATCGCGGTATAAGGCCGCCTTGCGGATCGGACAAGCAACGGTGTGTGATAAATGGACAGAACACACGTATTGCCCGATGTATGTGGATCTTTCTGTGCATGGCTGGTAAGGTTTAAAAAAACAAACCAATAATGACCAACGTCATACATTCGCGCATTTGATGGCACCACATTATTTATTTATTTATTTATTTATGTATTTATTTATTTATTTATTTATTACTTTTTTTGCTGCGATGAGATCATTTTAAAGCAAATTACCCTTTTTCAATGCTAGCTGAGTCCTTCGATGCTTTCATAGTATTAAAGAACTCTGGTGTTGGCCTCACTAAGATACTGCCAGCGCTTGTTACACCTGTGGCGCTTTCATGAAATGGCAGCTGGTTCAATACTGGCAAATAAAATCACAATCGTCCCGAAACGTTGTGAAAACAAAACACGTTTCTCTTCGTTTATGGCAGTGTGAGTGCTCTTTCGAATAGACCACCCAGTTCACGCAGTCAGAACTTTTCATTATAAAGGCGCAGGAAGTTCCGTTAAATACATTGATTAGAAACTGGTGATGCCATCGTTGCAATGAAGGAACATTTTACTCTAGCTTCCTGAATCAGGGCGTCGTTGCTGGTGTGGCGCCAGGCGTAGAGACTCGTTGGTAAATTTACTGATAAGAGTAGATGACAGTCTAGCATCTCTATGGCAGTTTTGATCGATGCATGCGCTTTTCTTAGCAGTGTAAGAAAGCAAGCTACGTGATCTGTTATTTTGTCGCAGGTCACAAGAAATGCTGCAACAGGCACGAGACAGCGTCACGCTAAAAATAACGCGATCAGAATTTTCATTGTAAGTTTGCCCGCAAGGCAAGGCTCTTGCGTCTATATGGCGTTACGCAATGCGGAGAAGCTTTATTCCGGACCGTCAATCTTCCCGTATATGAAAGATGCTCCACCGCACCGGTGGAGCTGTCTTAGGAAACAAAGATCGCGGCGCTGATATTTTGTGTCAGTGGCAAGCTCCCGCCCAGCTCTATTTCCGCGGCTTGAAGTACGCCTGAGGATCAAAAAGAGGAAAGAAAAGAAAGAGAAAGTCAAGGGGCATTTAGCCAACAACAACAACACAACAACAACAACAACAACAACAACAACAACAACAACAACAACAACTATCCCTACGTGGATGAAGGCGAAAGCCTTGCGACCATCTAGCGGTGCGTAAACATTATACCACAACGCAAGGTCGTAGGTTCGACATCCACCAAAAATCGAGGGTTCGAGTGCCATAAATAACCCTACCTTAATTCACTCTGCCTTAATTACCTAAGCCTTAATTAACACCAAAGGTCGTCCATTCGTCTTCCACCAAAGGTCGTGGGTTCGAATGACTTAGTTAAACATATCTTAATTTAATGTGCGTCAATTTATTTCACCTTAATTAACACCAAAGGTCGTGGATTCGGCTCCAACGAAAGGTCGCGGATTAGTGCAGTAATTAACTGTATCTTAATTACCTGTGCCTTCATTAACTTCGCCTTAGTTAACACCAACGGTCATGGGTTCGACTCCAACCAGAGGATGAGGGTTCGTATCATTTTTGTACCGCCAACGCCGGATTTTCCTCCTCATGAGCAATTTAATGCTTTCGTGATAAAAAATGGCAGTGTGGTGCGAACATACAGCTGAAAAGAAAGAAGTACAAGCTTTGAAAGAAAAAGTAAAGAAACAAAGAAACAAACAAAGAAAGGAAGAAGGAAAGAAGGGAAGCAAACTGAGTTTCGGATCATTCTAACACGATCCTCTGTGAAAAGGAGCAGGCTGACGTGTAAGTTAGGCGCGTCTAACCGAAGCTGACGAAATCTTACGCACTTCGCAGAAAGTGCTTAACGCCGTGCTGCACACTGTAGCAGCCAGTGATCCAGCATAATCGCTGCGGCGGAGCAGCGTGAGAGATCCAGGACTCGAACTGACCTGCAGACGTGTTCGCCTGCTCACCCACTCTCACCACGTTTGAGCGCGTTGGTTGTGTAAGCAGCAGCGAGCCGAAAGATTTAGGTTAGCTTAGATCTGAAAAGATTGCCTTCGATCCGCGTCTTTGCGAATTCGAGCCCTTCTCCCCTCCCCGCTCCTCCCTCCAAATCTCCACTTTCTCCTTCCCCTACCCACCCACACTGCCCTGGTGCTGTTGTGCCAATGTCGACGAACCAGATTCACCGCGCAATCTTAACGGTTATGGAAAAATTGGGAACAGTGCATTCGCCGCAATTTGCTTGAAACGAATGTTGCGAAATGTAAACGAGAAAAATAACGTGGTTAGAATCGGCCTCAAGAGTAGCTACAATGTAGCCAAATTATAGATGAGACAACTCTAAAGTAGCAATGTCTTTTTTTTTCGATATCTGTTTGCGAGGTTTGTGCATATACGTACAGCGCTGCTTATCAACTTATAGTAGAAGGCAGTCTTTGTACATCAAAGCTGATATAAATCTTCATACTACGTACATTGTGGCACCCTGGAAGCTTCTGTGCAATATATTCTCATCGAATGATCTCAATTTGAGTAACACTGGGAGAAAATTAGTGTTCGTCTTGACGTGTTAGATAGGCGTTCCTTATCTGAAGTCCGAAGTTTGACAGCAACCTGTCTGGGCGGGAAAATACAAATTGAGGAAGCGCGAAAAGATACATCGACCAAAATAATTGAAACTTCTGTTACCTTAGTCAATGTACCTTTTCGCGCTTCTTCAATAGCTCCTTATCTGTAAAGAAACTGATCGTACCTTTGTCCTGTCCCTAAAGCAAAGATATGCTGTAGAATCATTTAGTGATATTATTGTCTACATGTGACCTCATTATTTCATTACGGATAATGCTGTTTGAGTGACACAATTTTTACTTCGCCTAACGTCGTGATGTCTTCGTCGTGTCACTGATATTTTGTGTGCTTTCATGTGTTCTTCTTTTCGCATCTCAAGTTAATGGCCCAAGGACTTTATAAAGTGCATTAAAATTGTGCATTATGCACAATTTTTGTATATTTAAAGCTTTATGTCAAGTTGTTAGTATGTTTCTTGTGTATGTAGTATGTGTGTAGTGCATCTATTTCACTCTAAGCGATTATGAAATCTTTTGACCATCTTTATTTTTCTATTTGGCGTGTGCATGTGTCTTTGCGCGTGCGTGTGGGCCGCATGCGAATTAACTATAATGTTGCCCTCATTTTCATTAAATTTGGTGGGAGAGCTTGAATACGTAATTTACAGCAGTCGTTCTAAATAACCTGCAAACATTTAACTTCGCCTGCGCATTGCCCAAAACACGCCAATTCTTCTCATCACTATGAACAAGGAGCCTCGTTTAGTTAACCAGTGACGCCGTAAAAACATACTTCAAATATCGAATATCGCGCATAATTAGGCAGAGCGCTAGTATTTAAAAAAGACAGTGTCCGATGATTACGACACTTGCTAAATTCTTAATTTGAGCGCAGCTCGACACGTGTTTTCACTTCGCGATATATTGAGGCGAAGAATTTGAGACCGAAGTCACCGCACCGACTGGCAGTGGGCCAGTGCGGTTAGCGCCTTCGCAGAGGGAGGGGCAGTATGGGAACGCTGGCACGACGAGCGGCATCGGAGGCAGCTGTGGAATAAGACGACGACGAACGTGCGAGCTGTGGCATGAGCGCGTACGCGGGGGCATGTACGCAGGGTGAGCCGGTGGAAACTGCTGGCGGTACTCCTCGTAAGTGTCATTCGTACTACTTCGTGCGCCGGTATATGCGTTCGGACCGCTCAAACGGTGTTCATATTTGCGTATGGCAGGTATTTATGCCTTAGGAATAGGTGCGTTTCTTTCTCCTTCTTTACTACATTTCTCTTCTTTTTTTTCTTTTTTAATGACGCTCGGTGGTTGCGCGTGCATTGTAGCCGCAGTGTCGGCTTTCATTCTGCTACGTTATTGTACGGTTCGTTTTGAGAACAAACGTTGTTCTTGTTCGTCAAGCAGCATGTATCTCTCATGTGCGCATATACTTTTCCATCAGTACGTCTTGCATAACTGAACTTCTAGGTGCCGCTTCAAACATATAAATCACCCATCCGGCGCCCTGTGCTCGGATTTACGAGAAGTATTCTTAAAGAAAACAAAAAGCGACAGTGCAACATTCCACCCATGTTTTCACCTCCCTCGCGTAACACAATGCGGAGCAATTGGTACGGGTTTCTTTATTGCGGTCGGACCTCGGCCGCCGAAAACAGCTTTAGGTAGCCTTTATATAGGCTAATCATTGGCCCGTAAGCCGCGTGAATTTTTTTGTTCAGTGCATGCTTAACAACGACAACAACGAAAAAGAAAAAAAAGTGGCACGGTAGCCTAATTAGTAGCTACGTAGTGGATATGGCGTTGCGCCGCTAAACTCGAGCTCACGGGTACAAACCTGGTCGCGGAATTGGATGGGAAACAAATGGGAGAACACCCGTGTACTTCTGTTTAGGTGCGCGTTAAAGAAGCCCAAGTGATGAGTACCGAACAGGGTGCTTCATAATCATATCGCCAGAGGTAAAACGCCAGAATCTTTAAATTAAAGAAATACAAAAAAGAGGGAGGTAGCTGCGTTAATTAAGCTTTTTCTAGGGGTGTAAACGAAAGAAATTATTCTCGAGTCTGATTTCTGAGGAAAACATGTTGCGCTTATCTTATATTTAATACCCAACTTTAATGCCGTTCCCAACTGTACGTACGCTCAACTAAGCAGCTTCTGTATTATAAACGGCTTCTTTCAGTTATCCGGTGCACTATCATAAGGACAATAATGAAGCCATTAAAGGAACGGCATGCCTCACATACACGCAGAGATATTTATAGATCTGCTGTGCTCTTTGAAGAAGACAAGTGTGGTACCAAAGTGGACACACACTTTTAATGGGTTGCTGACATGGTGAGACTGTCAAAACGTGTTCTCCTTGCCTGAATCAAGTTAGCAGATTTAAAGGCTGCCCCAAAACGGGACGTTTATATTGAATGACAGCTAGGAACTTGTTCAGCAGAACAGATTAGCACTCCTGCGTTAATTCTCTCAGGAACTTGTGCGCCTCTGCAGAACAGCCACGACTATCCATGCAGCACAATCATTCGGAATAAGAGCCCTCACTTGTAAACTTGACTACAGCGCGTACATAGATAAAACGACCTAAAGAAAGACGCCGACAAGTGCTGACTTCCAATTGAGTTTTTCTTTCAAATAACAAGGCGTTGTCTATGTATGCGATGTAGTGATCTTTGCAATGGCATACCAACTAGCCCGCACCCAAACCCTCCTCCATTGCATCGGCCCCTCATCTCCGAGACTTCAGTAATGCTGTTACGCTTTACATACGAATGGAAACGGCTATTCAACAATTTTTATTATTGAGTTCTGAAGTGGAATACGATCTGAATAGCAAACACCATTCGATTAGACTTTATGTTCCTACTTCATTTCGCCTGCTGGCTCGTTAAAGCAGATCGCTAGACAACCCACGGAGATTACATTCGTAAAGACTTCTCGGTTTCTCCGATCCCAGTCTGAGTACATAGGCATAATCTTTTCCCTAAAACTATTGTTCACATGAACGTCCAACAATTGCCTTGATTCCTTTACTCGGAAAGTCGATTGGTTCACCTGAGGCTGGTGCAGCTTATAAATGAAACGCGCTTATTCCTGTCGGGAGTTCTCACTTTTTCAATCAGTGCGTTTAGAATATTTGATCATTTTTCTCTTACACATACGTCGTCCATATACATGTCTATATGTAACTTTACATTTACCTAGAAGTGCATTGGTCATTACATGTCTTCGCGCCATGCAGTTAATAAACCTCCTTTATTCCACTATAATATTGTTTTCATTGATCATTGTCCCTGATGAATATTCCACCAACAAGAAGCGCGCATAAGATTACGCGATGTCAATAAAATTTTCTTACGTATTGCTTCATGTTGCAGATAGACGGCTTCTGTGGCAAAAATTACGTGTTACTTTTAGAAAACAATGTTAAACATCGCAGTCGCGCTGACTAAAGCTACAATTGGTACCGGCGGACAAGAGTCGCAGGCACATCAAAAATTCATAAAAAAATTTGACTGCACACACTTTCTACGAGGAAATTTGGTGAACGCTTAATCTTTGCCCTTAAGTGTGGAACGCGATAGTGCTCAAAGACTCTTTACTTTTTTTTCATGCTTCCCGGCAACGGCAGCTTATCTAACCGTAACGTTTACCTGGCAACGCTGGCTGCGTACGCTATGCCCGAAAGCGAGCTTTCTGGTAGAAACGCGGCCCCTTGCGTGGGTCGATCTCCTGTTATTGTTTCGAACTTTTAATATTTCACTGTGAGAAGAGCTAACATAAAGGACATGCGCTATCGGTGTTCTTTTTCGGTCACATTTGGCTGCCGTTCTCACAATTACGAGGAATAGTTCGCAAAATATGAAAGACAAGGTATGAGCAACTTTGACGCTAGAGTAGTGGTTAGGTATGCGTGGTTCGGAATTTGATCCCAAATTCACCAAATTCACTTCGCGATCAAATTCCGGCGTACCGCGTCGGCGTCCCGTACGCCGTTACGGGAAGCCGACGCCTACGCCGGATATTCTGCGACACAGGCTCCGTAACGCTGTCGCGTTAAAAACTGGGTGTTCGCTCAACGAACGCGCGCTAGCTAGCAGACGACGCACTTGACAACGACAGCAAAATTGAAGACGTCTTGTTGTATAACCCACGCCTCAGATCCGTATACGATGCAAAAAGGTGCCAATATAAATTTGCAGTTTAAATAAAGCGCCATTACGAGAGCGTACGCGCGCAATCGGTCTCGGTGCCCTCAGCGAAAATACGCTGAACCTGCCGCGAAGCGCGTCTCTGCCCCAAATCCAGTTCGCTCGCACCACCCTCGCAGAGTTTCTCCACGCGCGGTGCCTCAGCGGGACAGCGCCGTTCGGCCCACTCGACAATTGTCTAGTGCACTCTTGCCGCAGCCTTCGCAGTGCAAGGCCATTGAAGAAGGAGCGCAAGCACTGCGAAGCGCTTGTTTGATTGCCGATAACTCCGCTTCTGCCGAACGCATTGAAGTGCCTTTTGCATGTGGGAAAGTATTTCTGAAATAGTCTATTTTAACTTCAAATGCATTTCTCGACTTCGATAGAAAGTAGTTCAGAGCCCCTTTAAGGGTCATGCAGACGTCGTGGGAAGCTCGTGGGCAGAGGCGCCGTGAGACCTCACTGTAGATAGGCAGCGCGTGGACCAAGGTTAAGCTGTTGCCTAAACCAGTGCGGTGAAGAACGTTTGAGATAAGTTTTAGCCTATATTAAAGAGGGTTGAGGCCCTCCATGGAGTTATAAGTTCCTCCTTCGTGTTTTGTCAGCACGTGATATACGAACACGTCAGCAGAATTTCCACGAGAGGGTAGCGTTGTTCGTGCACTTTATAGACATTCCTAGAAAAGTAGAGAAAGCATGAATCGGGAAAGCATGGATGCAATTCAAACGAGCGTCCGCTTTGGTACCCTACACTGGGGATGAGGGAAAGGGGGAACACTAAGAGAGAAAGAGGGATGGAGCGAACAATGCATGCGCGCAGACAGGTGCACAGGCGGACTATAAACGGGTCACTCAAGCGGGGTCATTCCGAGAACTGCGTTTGTGCCCGTATAACACTTTTTGAGCCAGCTATGCATGTGGCTACGATTCGAGCATTTTCGACTCAAGAGAATGGTCTCGAGACCAGCCGGCTGTAATTTGCCCGGAGAGAGAGGCGCAGGACGTCGTAGCACGGACAGATACACAACAGGTGCTCGATGGTTTCTCCGTATTTACAGTGGTAGCACGCCGGACTATCGGGTATTCGAATAGGGTGGGAGTATACAAGGGATAGTTAACGCCTTTCCCAAACATACGTGGTGCACCAATGTTGCTACGCGCAGGAAATGCTAGGGGGCACCAGTAGCCGTAGCCAGAGGTGCAGCTCATTCAGCCGGCAAACTGAACACACTCGGAGAACTCCAGAGAAATTGTGTCATTTTTTTTTTCGAGATATTCAATATGCTTATGGAAATGTAGCCCAATGCTCATACACTGCTTATATACATTTTGTCGACTACGATAGCTTGCAATAATCGCCAATAGATTGTGCATAATTCAAAGGGACGCTCTTCTGCAGTCATTATGAGCAGCTGTATAAAATTTTTCGTTAAGGATATGTCCGTGTCTATAGAATGGACTATATAGAGCGCGCTCGTCGGACAGACAGGGAACGAGGCTTCGTCGTTCATCCCGCGTGGAGCTAATTAATAAATCCACGCCTCCGGAAACGCCGGCGCCCGACAGCGGCCGAACGCGTTCCCGAACGCTGTTTGGCCCCGCCGGCCAGGCTTCTCCGGTCGGAGCTCGTCCGAGGCAGCGCCGGCGAGGCAGCGCGCGGCTTGGACGTCACAGAGGGTATAGTGGAGACGTCGGGGGAAAGGAGGGTTCGATGCATCAGGGCGGATTAAGCCTCGCGTGGTTCCATTGTTAGTCGAGCGCGGTAATTAAGCCCGCACACTGGCCGGCGCTGCAGGATTCGCGAGAAATTTCTACGATTCGCAAAACCCCCGCTTCGTGCCAGCTCTCCCCTCTTCTCTCGCTGTCGCCGCGCGGCTTAAGGGGCGAGGTGCAAGGGCGCCGTTGCGACCTCCGCGCTGAACCGTATTCCCCTGCTGCAGTGTGTGCGCAGGTATCTGCAGCCCGACACACTGCTACGCTCGCTGCCGGCACTCGGCGCCACTTAGTTACGTGCATGCATACAAAACATCTTGCTAACGAATACTTTGGACGCCTGCGCACGCTCTGTGGAGTTTTTAGCCACTCGCACTTGAAGCCTTGCAAGGGTCTACTTAACCGGCGCGCTATGAATTGGCATTGTGGAATTCGGTAAAAAATGCCACCGTAATGTATGCGCAAGGCAGGAAACACTTTGTAGCGACTTGAAGAAAACCCTCATGTGGCCACGGTTTATTGACGCGCGTCTAGTGAGTTCACTCTCGGATAAATTGGCTTCGACTTCCACAGCAGTGCGCGCAACTATGGGGAGCGAAGAAGTGCCGAATATTCTGGCCAGACACCCGATGACCTCCCTGCTTTGTGCCGTGGGCTTCTTCGACGGTCTCTGGGACACCGTCTCTATCCAGGCTCTGCCTAATTGGAGCGCATGCTACGAGAGTATAAGCCGGCTGGTTCTGCGTCGGCCGCTGAGGCACCCAGCTTTGTAACCGAACACTGGTTTTGTGTGCCCAGCGTTGGCGTCGCGGGCATTTGAAGCAAGGATCTGCAGTAGCGTGACGTAATTGCGCTGCAACGCGAGGAGGAAGGCGGCCGCACTTGTGCGGGTGGTTCTCTCGCAGACAAAGGGAAGCACGGCAACTGTTGCCACAATGCTTCCACTTGGTCGCGGAGCCGCTCACGGTGGGTGCGGCCACGCTAACAGTTACACAGTGACGCGTGCATGGCATACGTTCTGGAGCCTGTAATCGTACGTAGTTTTGTACAATGTGCTCAGACGCATCGCTCACCTATTACCGGTTGTCCGGCAGAAAAAAGGAAAGAATCCAATAAGTGTTGATAGCGGGCCAACGGTTTTTTGAATGTTCGTGCCAATGGAGATTTATTACCATGATTCTTGATTGTATCACAAAAGTATCGTATTCGAGACAGTGTTCGCAGAAAGGGGCAAATCTACTGCTCTGGTCGGCGCTTATTCGTCCCTCCAAATGCTACAGCAGCTTGTACTCGTGTTCTCTTTGTTTGTTTCTTTTTTTTTGCGAGCGGATTTATATTTCTAAGCGTAAGGGTTAGGTGGGAAGCATATGTTTACTCCTTGTAATTAATCAAGGAGTAAACGTATGCTTCCCACCTAACCTTTACACTTAGAAATATAAATCACGTTTTCTTCGGATGGTTTGAAAACACCACAGCAGTGTGGTGTTTTCAATCGATTGGGTCCCAATCCAATCCAATGGCAGTAACAACACGACGCTCAACAAGCTCACAGCCATGACTGAGAACATGATCAGACTTACCAACAGAGTCTCGAATAGGCGTGGAGGTTTAAAGGAATACAACTTCCTCAGGTTGTTCCACGCCTTCCTCATGAGTCATATAGTTTATGTGGCAGCCATGCACAACTGGTATAACTCCGGGAAGAAACGATTAGACACGCTCATCAGAAAAAGTATAATAAAGTACTAGGCATTCCGTTACGGGCGAGCACGGATCTCCTTATGCAACTAGGAGTGCACAACACATTGGACGAGATAATCGAAGCCCAGGAGTCAGCCCAACTGGCCCATCTATCCTGTACCCCGGCTGAAAAGAAGATCCTGGCGGTTCTTGGGATCAACCCTATCCTCATGGAAGAGCGGAAATATGAAATTTCAGAAGATCAAAGGAACAACATACGAGTTGCACCGTTTCCCCGTAATGTTAATCCTCAACACAACGTAGGCAGACACAGGGCAAGAGCCCTCGCCCTCCTCAAGCGTACCAAGGACGATCCCTACCCGGCATGTTTTGTCGACGCAGCCCAATATGGACAGTCGTCTAACTTCGCCATTGCCCTCGTTGATCACAACGGACAGATAGTGAATGCAGCTTCCCTGAAGTGCTCAACACCAACCAGAGCGGAGCAGGTCGCAGCTGCTATATATAGCACTCATAAACAACAGCAGATCGCAAATCTTCACTGATTCGAGATCGGCGGTCAGGGCTTTTGCTTCAGGATCCGTCGCTGAGGAGGCTCACAAGATTCTCAAGAACAAGATCATCTTTACGCACACCATCACGTGGTTTCCGGCTCACCTCGACCCCCAGTTTGACTCGTTTCCCAATCTCAATGACATCGCCCACTCCCAAGCGCGCGCACTAACCCACCGCGTGGGAGCAGGATCGAGCTCAGACTCCGGGGTTCTCGAGTTTCGGGACACTCTCACTACTTTCAGCGAAATTACTACGCGCTACCACCTGGGTAGGAGGACTTATCCTTCCCCTCGCAGCAAACTGGCTAGACCTCTGGCGTCCACTTTACGCATGCTAAGTGCTATCCAAACCTGGCCCTTTTCCACACGATCTCTCCAGAGGCTTTTAGCTCTACTTGCCCCGACTGTGGGGTTGTTAGCAATCTCGCACACATGCTCTGGCGATGCCCCTCGTTACAGGGACCCAATCGCATCAGAGAAGAAGAATGAAACTCTGCCATCCAGAGCTCAGAACTTTCACGTCAAACCTGGGCTGTCTAGAGAGCCCACGATGCGGCGGTTAGGCTCGGCCTACCAGTCCCCACGTGGGAGCGACCCGCAGCTCTGCCCTAGGGCAAAGCTTCTCAGGACCTTGTAATTAAAGTTCTTTGTCTGTCTGTCTGTAATTAATCAAAGTACTTTCATATTAATCTGATAAGCTTAAAGCGCGAACGAAGTCGAGACGAAAAGAAACACAGACAAGCGCTTACTTCCAAGTGAGTTTAGTGCATGACGACGAAACGCCAATGCATATCGTCGGACACATTTTAGAAAAATATCTCGAAGCTGGTGCAGTCCTGCCAAATCGTTCCAATGAATGTACCACCGAACTCATTGGCTATAATTTGCAGATATGAACATCTGCTGTAATGTAACTAGTTAGAAAGAGTAATTACCGTAAATATGTTAATTTTGTAAATAATTTGATTTCTCGTAGAAATAACGGCCGCTTCATTGAGTAATTTAGATCAAAGGTTATAATTGTGCTCTCCACCACACGACAGTTTTAAACATTTGACACCCTATAAAAAATGACAACCATTCCACTCTGTGAAGATGGAATGGCAGCGAAAGCTGGCGACAAAGCTCTCAAACGAAAAGTAAAGTGCTTTCGCTGCCATTCGTTCAGCGTCGCGGGAACATTCTTCGTCTGCGGTCGTTTCGCGCCAGCGCCATTTACACTCTTGTTGCGGTTCCCTCCGGTGCTCCTCGTACGCATGTTGTTCTTCGGGTGAACGAACTATACGTGTCCGCCTCATCGATAACGCAACTGTTTTTACCGCCGATACCTCTCCTGCTTATATACTGCGATAACCTTGACGTCACGCTATTCTTCATGGTGAGCGTTCTAATATGTTCCGCATTTTGACATCTGCACCACCGCACTATACACCCGTACGTGATCACACACAAAGCAAACAATGAAACCCATTATGTACGGGTTTGTAAGAAATCGCTAAGTCCGTTTTTGTCGTCGGTTGCCAAAAAAACTGCTCAAGGTTAGTCATGCACAACTTTCGCTGTAAAAATAAAAGAAACAGCCGATATATTAAAACTATTCCCAGTGAACCTCTTCTGAGTCTGCAGCGAATGCTCTCCATCTACTTAGAACATGTCCTTGTTCGAAGACGGTCCTCGCAATTTCACTCAGTTTCTGCATGAAATGGGCCTCCAAGCTCACATTTACTTTCATTCCGATATTATACCGCTTGTCAACTAAGGTTGAATAAAAAAAAATATCCGAGGACACCTAAGCACTTCTTACGAGTATACTCGCGGACAACATTCTCTGGCAATGAATTGAAAGCTACGGGCGCGTGGCTGCTGCACATGTGTTACGGCGCCAAGTAGTCCGCCAGCGCTTGACAGGTAGCTCGGAACAGACGCTGAATAGACGCAGCTTCAAATGCGACGGTTTCGCGTTTGCCCGGACGAGGAAGGGAAAAGCCGCAAAATAAGTAAACCTTTACATTTAGTGGTGTGTTTTATCTTATTTAAATGTTGCTAATTAAGCGTTTATGTTTTATCTTCCCGAGCTTAAACTAACGTGGATGAAAACACGGGACTCTTTTCAGAAGCGCTCTCACTTGTGCGCGCTTTGCCTCCGTAGCTTTTCCTTCGTTGCCACAGAAAGTTAGCGCCTTTCCTTTCTTTAGATCACTGACATCCACGGAAAGTTGTCCGCGGGTACAGTGAATGCGAAAGCAATAATGCCCGATCGAACGATAGCGAGCGATCGTTCGAGTTATAGAACTCCTCGCGGGCAAGCGAGCGCATTGAGACGCTTGGCGCGTTTTGGTTTGGCCCTATACCGAGGCGCAGTTAGAACCCAGGCGAGAGCTTGCGCGACCGAGGAACGCGCGGATAACACAGGCTTCCGAGAGCGGTAGCTGAGAACCCAGGCGAGAGCTTGCGCGACCGAGAACGCGCGGATAACACAGGCTTCCGAGGGCGGTAGCTGAGAACCCAGGCGAGAGCTTGCGCGACAGAGGGACGCGCGGATAACACAGGCTTCCGAGAGCGGTAGCTGACGTATCGTGGCGGCGATGCCTTCTCCCCTCACACAATATCGCGGCAGCAGGAGGGCTATTCGGTATCTACATAGCGGACATGTCCATTTCATCCCCTGCTGAAATGTTGATTGGCTCAAGGCGCCTGTCTCTTTCTGACACGTGACCCAGCCCAGCCAATGAAAACTTCAGCAGCGGACGGGAAGGACACGTCCACTAAGTGGACATCTACAGAATACCACCCCAGGTGTACCCTTTTTCCCGCTCTGCTCTGTCGAGGCACGAGCCAGCAAGTGCGAGCCAGCGTCACGAGCCCACGAGCGAGCTGGTGACGTGGCGTCGCAGCTAATCGGAAGTTTCGCTGCAACATACGCCGCCAGCATTCTCGCTCAATGGGCTATTTGACGCTTTCGCATCAGAAAAAAAAAATAGAAAAAACAGGGTAAGGTTAGCGGCCCTTAAAACTTGAGACAATGGGCGCTTGGACATTCGTATTTCTCGCTCTGTGCAGACGGTCTGTTCGGCCACTGCGAAAGCGTGTCCCGTCTGGGCGCGGCCGACCTGTGGCGCCCCGAGCTGGATGCGAGCGGCGCCAAGCTTCTGGAGTCCGAGCTGGAGCGCCTCTGGGAGCAGGGCTACCGGTGGCACCACGTGTACAGCCAGTGCGTGGTGCGCTCGGCCCTCTCCGCCATTCGCCACGGACGACTGTACGACCCGGGTTTCTGCGCACGGACGCTGCGCAGCACGCTGCCCATCGTGGTGAGTTGGCCGTTTGGATGCTTGTAATTTAGTGGAGCGAAGAAGTAAGAATGAAAAAGAAAACGCGTTATTATTCTCGAATGGTGCATTAGAATGGGAATTACACCCACTTGCACGAGTTTAGAAATATAACGATGTTTTTCCTTGTTTGCTTCAATTAAATATAACGCAAATTTATATTTTCCTTATATCAGAAGTGACGTACTACTTCCAACCTTTCTAGATGAAACCCATTAATCACTAAGTCTAGCAACCCGGTGCACTAGAACCCTGATATAGCAAACCCTGCAACAAAAAAAAAAAAAAGAGAGAAAATCATATGGCCTGTATCCTCAGGCGATATGTTATAGTAGATGATTCTGTGTCATCATATATTTTGATTTTAGGGGTACAGTCATGGATGAACGACAGCTGCATCGGGATAATTGACTCGCTACAGCTGGACTGGACAATTGTGTTCGAAGGAGGTTTTAGTAATAATTAATTTAAATTTCACCGTGCGATGTAGCCATCTTTTGAAAGGAAGGACCAACCAACCCACCTTCCAACGATTAGCCAAAATCTTCTATATCTACAGCCTATTAGAAGTCGTTCTACATACACCCGCGTTTTCGTAGCGTGGGAATGTAGCCACGCACTCGGTCGCAGCCAAATGCTTAGAATAACTATCTCACCCCAGCATGGGTACTGTGACTGAGTTCGCTGTCTCTTTGCGAGTGCCCGCAGTGCAGTGTGCAGTGACAATGGCTTTCCGTCGTGCTGCACCAGTTGGACGACCATGCAGCGTCTGTCGGAAGAAAGAATTTTGCAACATCGACGCGACTTAACATGACATCACAAGGCCGTGCAAGCGCTACTGTGATTCTTGAGATCGACCGCGGCCTGTGTGAACGCCTGCGATTGAAACGCCTTTTGTGTTACCTGTTCCTGTTAACTCTCTCTCTCTCTCTGCTCTCTTTCCAACTCCTATAGACCTTTTCATCGGGCGAGGAGGAAAGGGCGTGCGGCGAGCCTTTCCTCCTGTCTGGCTTGGGCGATCCTGCGCGGTGCTGCTTGAAAGTATTGCTGTCGCGTGCTGCGGAAAGATTTCCAGATGTTCTAGATCGTACTCTGAAATTTACGCAATGCCCCTTCATATAAGATCGTCACGGAAGACTTTCTATGCATCTTACCGATGCATAGTACGCGGAAATATCTCTTGGGGGCGCAAACATGTGACGTGCATTATCAGCATTATCAGCCGCGGTGTGTGTATGTGTTGTGAACCATTTTGCGTATATCGGTTTTAATTCAACGAAGAGAACCGGCGTCTCTGTGTTACCAGCATGAAATGGTAAATCTGCTCACTATCTGATCGCTTGGCATAGGGACTAAAAACATAAAACATAAGAGCGCATGCTCGAGTACGGCCAACCTATAGCAACTACGAAATATCTAAGCGGCAGGCGCTATCAAATATTTGTGATACACGGTATCGTTCTCACGCATTTCAAGTCTAGTAGGCCTGAAATCACTATACATCTACGCTAGCCTTCCTGCATGAGGCCGATGGCGCTGCTCAACACAGCGATTACTACGGTTGGTGAACCGGTATGATACGTATATAAGCTATGTGATTCGGCATTGCCTTTTTGTCCTGTAAAGCCATAATATATGAGAGGGATCGCATCAAAGAATGCGATGGCTATTTTTGAGAACAAAATTTTCGTAATACGTCTGAGTGCTTAATAGAGAACGGAACGAACACAACCGAAAAAAATATTTCGTTTATCATCCTCTTTCTCGAAAAAGAAAGAGAAAACAGGCTAACGCCGCAATACGAGCTCGCATACTCACGTCGCACAAGGTTTATAGAACCCGCCGTGGTTGCTCAGTGGCTATGGTGTTGGGCTGCTGAGCACGAGGTCGCGGGATCGAATCCCGGCCACGGCAGCCGCATTTCGGTGGGGGCGAAATGCGAAAACACCCGTGTGCTTCGATTTAGGTGCACGTTAAAGAACCCCGGGTGGTCAAAATTTCCGGAGTCCTCCACTACGGCGTGCCTCATAATCAGAAAGTGGTTTTGGCACGTAAAACCCCAAATATTATTAAGGTTTCTAGATCTATAAACATTGATGCCACATGCTTGGACCATGCGCTATATAGAACAAAGATATCTGTAATCCATAACCTACCACTGCTTAGGACGGTCGCGCAGTTTGTAAACGGTCGCTTTGCTGGACTAGTTCACACGGTAAGGTATGCCGTTTTTACTAACAAAAACTATTTTATTCATCGGTGGAAACCTCATCCACCGAACCAAGTCGTAACGCAATGTAATCTGCAGCTAACAGTTTGAACGCGTGTCAAAGTATAACAGCACAGCTGCTATCGTAGCAGAAGGGTACCCACACTGTTACGATCGTCGCGTATGTTTCATTGCTCCTAAACTGCAGCTCGGAACTAGAGAATAATACTGCAATAAGGTCTCATTAGTAAATAGAACATTCAGAAATGCAGAATTGATCTCCGAGGCTGATTGTAGGCTCAAACATTCGCACACACACCGCGCTGCGTGCTCCGTCCGCCTCAACGCCAGCAGAAACTTCGGCCATGCCGACTTAAACCACTTGAGCACGTCTCACAGAGCCGTTTACCACCTAGAAGACGCACGTCATACTAAATGGACCGCACGAGCGCGAAAAGAAACGCCAGAAACTAGGGTGGTCTCGCAGTCCTTGTCCTTCGTGCTGTACGTTATTTTTTGCCAGAAACTACCGACGAGCATATACCTGCCAAGCAAAACGGAGCGCTCGCCCAAGCCAGCATGCCGACTGCCCACTGCGTAGCAAAATGGTGGCGCCCATGAAAAAACAGTCTATATCACTCACCCCAGTACAGGGTAGCGAACCGGAAACTCGTCTCTGGTTAACCTCCTTGCCTGTCCTCTCTCTCCCTCTCTTTCTTTCTCTTTGTCTTTCTCGCTCACTCTCTCCCCGAGTTCACCATTTAGGAGACGAGCACTCTGCCATAGAGGTAATACCGCAATTCGCGAAGCAGCACAGAAATATATGTTGGTAGCTGTAACATCGCAATGAATCTCCGCAGCGTGAAGCATGACGCGATGCTCCAAATACGAGTATCTCGGAGGCTCGTACGCGCTTGGGTTTGAGGCGCGCCGGTCTTGCGCTATACGTCTCAGCGACGTCCTGAGCCGTGCTCCCGCATGGGTTGCAGAAAATAGTGCTAGCCTTTCCTCCTTCCCCACAAGAACCACTTCTCTCAGCGACGTTAGGCGCGATAGTGGTGTTACACTCGGGGAATCTCGTTTACTCATGAGGAGGCTAAGCATAAAGAGGCTCAAACTGCAGCTCGCTTTTGTTGGCGTAGTTTATGTGACATCTTTTTTTTTATTTTATTAATATATTAGCTGTAAGCGGATGCACGATGAGGGATATATGAAAACAAACGGTTGTTCGCAGTTTTTGAATTAGAGATAACTTTTGTTAGTACGTCTTTGAAGTGCCGCACTGGCGATTATTTGGCTGTATGTGTAAGCTAAAGACGTCTTACTTATGGCAGTGTAGTGGTGTGCGTATACTAATTTCTGAGACCGGATTGGATACGACTCGAGATGTGCAAGAAACGAAGCAAACTGAGTATCTAATGCTGTTCAAATGGTTTTTGAATAATGAGAAAAAAAATTAGTTTTCACAATTAATACGCAACGACGTGCACATCATAGAATTCACAACGTTAGCAGGTCTTTGCCGTTACATTGTACGTTATTAAGCGTAGTTTATTAAAAGTACAAATGGAGCATCAGGAATAAATACGCAGTTTGATAGCATGCAGAGGGATCTTCGGAGAGGGATCTTCGGAGAGGGATCTTTGGAGAGGGTGAATGATCGCAAAGAGCGCCTTATCCCTCCATGAAACCTTTCTCTCTCTTCCAGTGATGTAGCCACCTACATGGCGCGGGTTCTGATGTTCTATGCCTATACTTATACGCTATGGCCGCGAGGTTGAGAAATTAATTCTACTTTTGCTCCAATTTTATACATGACTGCGCATAGTTAACGCTTTGAATTATTTGGAAAACTACTCGAGCAATACTGGCATTTACGAATAGTGACTATACCCGCCGTGGTTGCTCAGTGGCTATGGTGTTGGGCTGCTGCGCACGAGGTCGCGGGATCGAATCCCGGCCACGGCGGCCGCATTTCGATGGGGGCGAAATGCGAAAACACCCGTGTGCTTAGATTTAGGTGCACGTTAAAGAACCCCAGGTGGTCAAAATTTCCGGAGTCCTCCACTACGGCGTGCCTCATAATCAGAAAGTGGTTTTGGCACGTAAAACCCCAAATATTAAAAAAAAAATAGTGACTATTTGATTCGAAGACCAGATCAAAGCGGACACTTTGAATTCGCTATTTGAAAGTTCCGAACATTCGCTTTCTCTTTTTATCCCCCTAATCCTACCCCTTGTGCAGGGTAGCCAACCTGAACTAACTCTAGTTTAGCTCCGTGCCTTTATATGCATCCTTTCTCTCTCTGTCTTTCTTGAACATTCGCTCAACCCTACAAAAGTGCATTAAAATGTTAATGAATAACTTCATAGAATAAGAAAAAGAAAGGAGAAGCAGGGAATAGGAGGATAGGAACATTGAAGGAGAGGTGGGAAGGGAAGACGCGGTGAATGCATGCAAGCGCGCTGACGGCGCCACGCAGTCAAAGACGTTCGTGCAGGCCATGTCGCACTCGAGGAGGATAAAAGCGCCCGCACAAGACCGGCGAGCGATATGGACCTCGTTGCACTATAGCCACGGAAAGCGGCCGATCATCCAGTCCTCTCAAATGCATTGAAGAGCGACTGTCCTTTCAAATCAAATCTGGCTTAATATTATGCGCAGTATGCCTCGCACTGTTAGGAGCGGCATTGGTTCGAGTAAACATTTGCAGATGTGCGCGAGCAATCTCATTTCGAGACACAAAAAGAAAACGTTCTCACTTTTTTTTTATTGTTGTGTTAATGAAGGAGAGGTTGACTCCTTTAATGGCTCCGACAACCCCTCTTCCCAGGGCAAGGAAAACTAAAAGCACGAGAACATTGAGACGGGTAAATATAACAGGAAACGTTTATCAGCCACACTTCTTGTCCCAGTCGTCGTCGTTTGTGCAGGTGGCGGTTCTTTGGTGGTGAAGCAGAGAGACTATTTCTCCCGTTTCCTGTCTAAGAGGAGCGATTCCAGTAGGACCACCATTTAATGTGCATAAGCACTGGCCACTTCTCATCCATCCCCAGTACTTTCACTCGCCTTGCTTATTCCCCAGTGCAGAGCAGCAGACTAGAGCGCACTGACTCAGCTCGACCTCTCTGTCTTTCCTATCAATAAAATCTCCCTGTGCCTGGCACATTTTATACTGTTTTTCTCACCGTTTTCCCCTTCCCACGTGTATGGTAGCCAACCGCGCGCAGCCTTGCTTAACCTCCCTACCTCATATTCTTTGTCTCTCCCCCTCTCTTACCACGACGCTGATTTATGGATAAGCAGCAGAGCCAATCGTTCGGACGAGCTCTGAAAAGGCAAAGCGCAGTATTAACGCGATACCGTTAAGAGCTCCGTGTTGCAGAAAATGCGATGTCGGCATCGGCGTCGGCGGAGTTGTCCGTGAGCGAAAATTTCCGTATATATTTAGGTATATGTATATGCCACGCCTTGCTATATGACATGCGGTTAATGTGGTTATTGCTACACCATTATATCCCTAAAGTTCCTCACACGCTCTCTTACATTCTTGACAAAGTTATTCCTCAGAATTTTGACAATGACAACCCAAAAACAAATGTCATGATACAAAACACCGACAGCGCATGCCTTATATGTTAAATCTTGTCAGACTTAAATATTAAATGTGGGAAACAATAAAATAAACCTGAAAAATTTGTAATTTCTCTGCCGCGGCTGTGTACTACCTACGTGATCGGCCCACGCAAGAGGCCCCACTTCTACCAGAAAGGTCACCTTCAGGCATAGTGTTCGCCGCGCGCGTTTCCCGGTAAACATTACGCTTACATAAGCTTCAGTTGCCCGGAAGCGTAAGAAACAGTCGGGGAGGCTTTGAATGCTATCCCGTTCCACTTTTAGAGGCGAAGCTTAAGCGTCTTCCAAGCTTTTTTTGTCCAAATGCCGTATTCCTTACTGCGCCATCGGTGGCGTGTCGTCCTTTGACTCCCATTCTATGGCTCCAGAAGTCATAACAGGGCAATGCAATTTGTATTTCTAAAATGTTCTGGGTACGCAATTTGGCATTACAACTACGGACAGCGGCGCACAACAAAGTAACTAGATATGTGGATTCATAACAGCTGTCGCCTGAACCGTTTGCTGATCGTAGTAAAAAGACCATAGTTTTCCGTATTTTGCTCAAGAGCGCAATCTGGATTATCTCGAACGATCACGTTGGGTACGGGTGCTTTCACATTCGCGAAGTTTCGCGTGTCTCGGCATCGGATGCGTCGGTGTCTAGCGCCGCCACCGCACTTCGAACAGAGTCGAGTATGCCGCCGTGCCACAGCGCCAGGAACGCTGACGCTCCAGTCACGCGAAAACCCGCGAAAATGATCGTAACATTGAAAGACATCGTTCTGGAACACGAATGCTGGTTGCTCACTGGAACTATATCGGGAGAGGCCAAATGGGGCACCCATTGCCGCAAGGAAATGCAAATGTGCACGATATCTTGGATATTGCAATAAACCTGTTGATGTTTCATCTCTTTCAGTCGGACGAAATAGCAATGGAGCTCGAGCACCTGAGCCCAGATGACTTGGCGTTCATCAAGTGAGTACTATTGGTCGTTTCAGTTACTGTTTGTAGTTGGGGGTTTGACGGATGGCGTAGAATTATTATTCTGGTTTTTCTTTCTTTTTGTACAATGAAGCTGATTATGGATATAGGCTTCCGTGCATTTTTCGTGTGCGTGTGCGAAAACCGTGGACCGATCCTGAATATAGTGCAATACCGGGTTGACCCGCGGCGGAGGTGAATGAATGAATGAATGAATGAATGAATGAATGAATGAATGAATGAATGAATGAATGGTTTATTTCATCATCAGTTCAAGCATACATATCCAGTGGTACAGCGGGAAGGGGTGGCGAAAAGGCAACTGAATGCCTGATGTTTGGATCGCACCGCTGGCGCGAGTTGTTGTGGTCGCACCGCTGGTGCGATCGGTTGGGAACTCGGCGCTGACGCCCGTGGTTGTACCTGGGTCGCAAGCCCCAAGGGTAGCGTTGGCCTGGCGGCCTGGGGTACAACTGGAAGCATCCGAAGGTCCCGGCAAAGCATGAGTCGACTGGTAACAACAAAACAACTTGTTTATTTTAACATCGCAAAGAGTTGGCGGTCAGGTTGACCGAAGTAGAGAGACGGGAGAGCACTTTACTCAACAGAAGAAATCGGAGCCCTCCTTTTGGCGTCCGGGGGCAGCTGTTTTTATACTCTCGCAGTTGAGGGCAAGAAGGAACCCCTCAATAGACGAGCACGTGATTGTACAATGGGCTAAGGTGACGCACACTGTCGTAGCGCCGCCGGTCGGGCACAAAGACTGGGAGGAGAAGGTAACTTCGGCTCTCGTAGCGCCTCTGGTCGGGCACAATGACTGGAAGGAGAAGGTAACCTCGGCTCTCGTAGCGCCTCTGGTCGGGCACAATGACACATACACTCACACACGCACATGAAGACACGTGGCATCGGAACATGCCTGGAAACGACTGGAAACGATTGGCGGGGAGCGTAGCGGCGACGCCGAACGGGCCAAAATGTCTGCCGCTTTGTTGCAATCGCGCCGGCTAAACCGCGCGTCGTAGGCGAAACGTAACAGACCGCCCCGCCGGGGGAAGGAGATCCCGATGGACAGGGGACTGCATCCGCTGTCCGGAGGGATGTCGCTCGATGATGCTCATAACCGAAGTCGGGCGTCCCTCGACGTTTCTTGAGCGCAGCGCACAGAGAAGGCCTCGTTCTCTCGTTCAGGTTCGCACAGGACACTGCAAAGTGACTTCGGGAGAGTTCACATTCTTGTTCTCGTTCCCGGCAAGCGTTAGAACTACGCTGAAACTCAACCGCTCAGTCAGCAAGCACGGCACAACCCTCACTAAGCCCTGCCAGGCTCTTTCCCCTTTTTATACCACTGCCTAGTTCCTTACAGTAGTCTAGCATCACTCAGAACGCGTCCACAAATTGGAAAATTGCACTAGAAAGCATATCATCACTTTGCAACACTAAACAAAAGCAATATGTTAAACAATCCTGCCTCAGGAAGAAAAACATCAGTAACAAACAATTTTGAGGCTGATTCCTACGTTAGGGGCTTCGACTTAAGCCATCGGCGTTACCGTTGAGACTCCCCTTTTTGTAACGCACCTCAAAGGAATATTGTTGCAAAGCGTGGCTCCAGCGCAGGAGGCGGCCATTTTTGGGAGAGATGGTTTGCAGCCATTGGAGAGGGCAGTGATCCGTCTCAATGATAAACCTCGAGCCGGCTAGATAGCATGACAATTTCTGAACGGCCCACACGAGACATGCACACTCTTTCTCGGTGGCGCTATACGCCTGCTCACGACTGGTCAGCTTACGACTAGCATACAGGACGGGGTGTTCTACTTCTCCCTTTTCCCGTTGGCACAGTACAACGCCCATGCCTCGCTCACTAGCATCGCACTGAACAACGAACCCTTTTGTATAGTCTGGCGATCGTAGCACAGGCTGGCTTGTTAGGGCACTCTTTAGGGCGCTAAAAGCTCTTTCCTTTGTCTCGTCCCAGACGACTGTTTGAGGCTCTGACTTTCTTAGAGCATCCGTCAGGGGAGCCGCGATATCAGAGTACCTAGGGATGTACCTCTGATAGTAGCCGGCGACACCTAAGAACGACCGAATATCGGTCTTCGTGCGCGGTTGCGGAAAGTCTCGCACAGCGGCCACTTTTATTTCAGAGGGGCGGCGACGACCCTGACCAATCACGTGACCGAGGTAGACAACCTCGGCCTGTGCTAACTGGCACTTAGGAGCCTTTACTGTCAAGCCCGCTTCGCGCAGGCGGGTTAGCACTGCCCGCAAGTGTGCCATATGCTCAGACCAGGATGCGGAGAATATCGCTACGTCGTCTAGATACGGTAAAGCGAATTCTTGCTGTCCCCGCAACACTTTATCCATGAGGCTTGAAAAACAGTATGGCGCGTTCTTCAAACCAAAACTCAATACTTTAGGACGGAATGTTCCCATTGGTGAAATGAACGCCGCATACCTACTAGCCTCTTCTGTAAGTGGAACCTGCGAATAACCCCTGACAAGATCTAGGGTGGAAATAAACTGAGCGCTACTAACTTTCTCAAGGCGCTCCTCGATGTTAGGGATCGGATAAATTTGATCCTTAGTGATGGAATTAAGCCTGCGGTAGTCGACGCAAGGACGAGGTTCCTTGCCCGGTACCTCAACTAAAATCAAAGGGGAGGTATAATCACTCTCACCTGCCTCAATAACACCGAGCTGTAGCATTTTCTTTACCTCAGCCTCCATAATATCGTTCTGGCGGGGTGACACCCGATACGCCTTGGATCGTACTGGCTCTGGGGAGGTAAGTTCTATATCATGAGTAAGTACAGAAGTCCTACCAGGCCTCTCAGAGAACAGACCTTGAAACTCTTGTAAGAGCTGGTGTAGTTCGGTTTTCTGCTCAGGCGACAGCGGTGCTTTACTGATAAGGTCACTAATGACTTGACCGGTGTCTTCCCTGTTCGTCACTGAGCCTAGTCCCGGAAGCTCGACCGGAAGCTCTTCAGGAACGTTTACCATCATGCACACCACTGCTTCCCTTTGTCTATAAGGTTTGAGCAGATTACAGTGGTAAACTTGCTGTGCTTTCCGCTTTCCTGGCAGACTTACCACGTAGTTAACGTCCGACAGTTTCTGAACAATTCGTGCTGGGCCCTCCCACTGCACGTCTAGTTTGTTGTTTAGCGATGTGCGCAATATCATGACCTCATCGCCCACCTCAAAACGACGGGCCCTGGCGGTCCGATCATAATAAACCTTGGCCCTCTGCTGGGCCTTTGTCATTGCTTCACCTGACAACTCCTGTGCCCTTCTTAAGCGTTCGAGGAGCTTAAGCACGTACTCCACCACGACTGGGTCGTCGCCCCTGCCTTCCCATGATTCTCGAAGCATGCGAAGCGGAGACCGAAGCGAGCGACCGTACACCAGCTCAGCTGGCGAAAACCCCGTAGCTGCATGCGGCGCGGTTCTTAATGCAAACATCACCCCAGGCAGACACAGCTCCCAGTCAGTTTGATGTTCAAAACACAAGGCTCTCAACACGCGCTTCATGACGGAGTGGAGCTTCTCAACGGAATTCGACTGTGGGTGGTACACTGAGCTGTGTAGCAGCTTTACCCCACACCTTTCGAGAAAAGTTGTCGTCAAAGCGCTAGTAAACACTGTGCCCTGATCTGATTGGATTTCCGCAGGAAAACCAACTCGCGCAAATATGGACAGTAGTACATTAACTATCTCAACTGAGCTGAGTTCTTTAAGCGGCACTGCTTCAGGGAACTTTGTCGCTGGGCAGATCACAGTCAAAATGTGTCTGTACCCCGTGGCTGTTACCGGCAGAGGTCCCACTGTATCAATAACGAGCCGTCTAAAAGGCTCCGTAATGATAGGTACCAATTTCAACGGCGCCCTCGATTTGTCCCCTGGTTTGCCCACCCGCTGACAGGTGTCACATGACCTCACGAAGTGGTCTGCGTCCCGAAAACACCCTGGCCAATAGTACTCTTGCAAGAGACGGTCCTTAGTTTTCTTAACTCCTAGGTGTCCGGACCACGAACCCCCATGCGTCAAGCGCAACAGATCCTGACGATAGCATTGAGGCACGATCAGCTGATCGAACTCCACTCCTCTGCGGTCTAGATACTTCCGGTACAGGACTCCACCTCGTTCCACAAAACGCGCATTTTTCCTGGCGATACCTTCCTTGACATTGCAGCGTATGTTTTCTAGGCTACCATCCTTCTTTTGCTCGGCTATCAAAGCCGACCGGCTGACTTTTAGCAACCTATCAAGTCCGTCTGACGTAGGCGCGATGAGCAAATCAGTAGATAGCTCTTCTAACTTTCCCGTGTCGGGCGTTTCCTCTCCAGTATCTGGCGCCTTCAACGCTACAGGCTCAATTTTATTCAGTTCGGGCGTGCTCTGAATATCGGCTTGCTGCGCCTCTGACCCTTTTTCGTTGTTTGATAACATCGGCCCCGCAACTACCGCCTTTGCAGCGAGCTCCCGAACCTTCGACCTGGTTAAGGCCTGAACACTAGCTTCACCAAACAAAAGCCCCTTCTCGCGCAGGAGGTGATCGGACCTGTTTGAAAATAGGTACGGGTACTGAGGTGGCAGCATAGATGACACTGCGGCCTCCGTCTCAAGCGCTCCGAAAGGTCCTTCAATAAGCACTTTTGCTACCGGCAGACACACGCTATGAGCTTCCACGGCTTGCTTGATCCATGCGCACTCGCCCGTGAACATATGGGGTTCTACGTAAGAGGGGTGAACTACATCCATTGTAGCTGCGGAATCGCGAAGCACTCGGCACTCTTTCCCGTTCACGAGGAGGTCTCGCATGTAAGGCTCGAGAAGCTTCATGTTCTCGTCAGTGCTGCCTATTGAAAAAAACACAACTTTTGGTGTTGTTTCCGGACACTGCGCCGAAAAGTGACCCGGCTTCTGGCACGTATAACAAACGCGCGCTCGCCTCATCTCGAACCGCTTTCTGCGTTTGGCTGCCGCCGTCTCTTTACGTTTGGTCGGACTGCTTTCACTCGCATCCTCACTACGCGTGTCCCCCTTTAATCTCATGGGCGTGAACCTCGGCCTCTCAAACTTCGAGCCAAATTCACCCTTTTGACCGTCCTTAGCTCCGCGAGCCCGACGCGTCACAAACTCCTCGGCTAGCTCAGCGGCTTTAGCCACCGTACAAACGTCTGGCCCATCCAAGACCCAGTATCGCACGTTCTCCGGTAACCGACTATAAAACTGTTCTAGCCCGAAGCACTGCAGAACTTTATCGTGGTCACCAAACGCTTTCTCTTCTTTGAGCCACTCCTGCATGTTTGACATAAGCCTATACGCAAACTCTGTGTATGACTCACTTTTGCCTTTCTCATTTTCCCGAAACTTCCGACGGAACGCCTCCGCAGACAGCCGGTACTTTTTTAGAAGACTCGATTTCACTGTGTCGAAATCCTCTGCCTCCTCTCTATCCAAGCGAGCGACTACGTCGGCCGCCTCGCCGGGTAACAAAGTGAGCAAGCGCTGTGGCCACGTTTCCCGAGAGAACCCCTGCTTCTCGCACGTTCGCTCAAAGTTAACCAGGAACAAACCAATGTCCTCTCCAAGCTTAAACGGCCGCATCAGGTCAGTCATTTTGAACAATACGCGTTCTCCTGCACCGTGTGCCTGACTTCCATTACGAGCGCGTTCTATCTCTATCTCGAGACGCTTCATTTCCAAAGCGTGTTGACGGTCGCGCTCTTCTTTTTCTTTCTCTTTTTGTTCTTTAAGTTCGCGCTCCTGTCTTTTTGCAGTCTCCCTCTCTTCAATGGTCTCAAGGCATTCCGACAGCTCGTCATCCTCAGCCTCTAACTCAAGAATAGCCCTTAGCAGTTCTGGTTTTCTGAGTTTGTCCGAGACATTCAGACCCAACTCTTTTGCAAGCTCCAGCAATTTCGGTTTGCGCAACGACTTCAAATCCATGGCTGCTCTGAATGCTGCTTTCTTTACTGCTTACTATTGTCTTGCCGCAAACTAACCCGGCAGCAACGACAACCACAATTACCAGCTCTGTTTCTAACACTAGCAAAAGCCTGGCAAAGCTCAGAAGAAGAAAGTCCCGCACTCACCAAACCTCGCAGCCAAGAGTTCAGCGCAGTCGTTCCGCTGCAGGCAACCAGTCATCACACAGGGCTCGTTGCACTGCTCCCGGATCGTCGTTGAGCTGCTCAGCATACAGTCAACTGCATCTCTTCGCTGCTGGCCTCCGTTGTCGCGATCTCACCGCTGGCAGACAGTTGTTTGGATCGCACCGCTGGCGCGAGTTGTTGTGGTCGCACCGCTGGTGCGATCGGTTGGGAACTCGGAGCTGACGCCCGTGGTTGTACCTGGGTCGCAAGCCCCAAGGGTAGCGTTGGCCTGGCGGCCTGGGGTACAACTGGAAGCATCCGAAGGTCCCGGCAAAGCATGAGTCGACTGGTAACAACAAAACAACTTGTTTATTTTAACATCGCAAAGAGTTGGCGGTCAGGTTGACCGAAGTAGAGAGACGGGAGAGCACTTTACTCAACAGAAGAAATCGGAGCCCTCCTTTTGGCGTCCGGGGGCAGCTGTTTTTATACTCTCGCAGTTGAGGGCAAGAAGGAACCCCTCAATAGACGAGCACGTGATTGTACAATGGGCTAAGGTGACGCACACTGTCGTAGCGCCGCCGGTCGGGCACAAAGACTGGGAGGAGAAGGTAACTTCGGCTCTCGTAGCGCCTCTGGTCGGGCACAATGACTGGAAGGAGAAGGTAACCTCGGCTCTCGTAGCGCCTCTGGTCGGGCACAATGACACATACACTCACACACGCACATGAAGACACGTGGCATCGGAACATGCCTGGAAACGACTGGAAACGCCTGGAAACGCCTGGAAACGATTGGCGGGGAGCGTAGCGGCGACGCCGAACGGGCCAAAATGTCTGCCGCTTTGTTGCAATCGCGCCGGCTAAACCGCGCGTCGTAGGCGAAACGTAGCAGTGACAATGCGCCAATCCCCGCCCAGACCACGATATTGTACAGCACTCAGCGTGTCACTCTGTAATACATCGATGTAGCAGACTGTAGCAGTCACCTGAAGCAGACTTCAAGCACTCCGCCAACTTGCGAAAATAAGTTCGATATCTTGGGTCTAAATATAACCCGTATCAGACATTAGGCTGATAAGAACAGATGCTACACATTTACCAGCGTCGGCCGTGTCTACGTTCGCCCCGCCCTCTGCTTGTCGGCGTTCTAAGCGCTTGGGTATCTACTTTCCTTTCCTTACGCTCTCCCATGGTGGCGGCCCTGTCGAAACATCATGCGTGTCTAGTTTCCTCCGGCTCCTCGAAGAGGTGGTCCCGTCGTCCACGCCAATGCATATAAAAATCACGGTAAATAAGCTCGTACTTTTGTTCAAAATTCTGCGCCACCTCTGCAACGTATACTAAACAGATTCGCTGATCTTCCACCTTCACATAGTGAACTGGCTTACGATTTTTCTTATCACCATGTGCTGAGAGAAAACAGTGCGACATTCATGCACACGCAATGGAGAACTTTATCTTTGCGTCATACATAATACCCTAGGCTGGCTTCGCATTCGCGCCTCTCCGTGAAGTTGCGTAACGTGACGTAGTAGACGTGACGCGGGATCAAAGTTTTAGTATCATCGTGTACAGCGTTTGAGCAAATAAATTTGAAACGTTCGGCATAGCCGACACTCGACCAACGTTAATGCTGTCGCGCCATCTGGTAGGTAGAAATCAAAACAGTTATGCGCTTCGGTGGCGGCTTAGGCATAACAGCGGAAAAGCAAATCTGAATAACGACGACATTGATCTGATCTGAATAATGTTGACAAAATGTCGAGTATACTTAGTCCGCAGAGCGAAGTGAGCCAGCTTTCTTGTTTTCATGACAGAGAGCGAGCGTGGAAGAAGAACACCGTCAACGAGGGCGACATGGGCGCTGCCATGCTGTTGCGCAATCACAGTATCCGGCAGTAGCCACCGCTAACGCCGCGGTAGAGGACGCGCATGCGCAACGGGCATCCCCCAGCAACGCACCGCTGTGTGGAGTATTACGAATCATGCAAACCTATAGGACTACCGAATTTAGGAAGGTTGTCACTCATCGGATTGCTTTAGGGATATTTCTTTTAGAAGTTTTCGTACTACAATGCGTACTATATTCCAATAGTACTATAATTCCTTAGTGCATCAGACGCAGCGTTTAGTGTTGCTTCACTAAATGCGAAGTTCGCCCTCTAACCATCCATTTACGTGTCGTGTCCCCCCGTGCTTGCCTTTCTTTCTTTTTCTCTTTTTTGTTGCGGCGCTTATAAAGCATTAGCGCGCGCTGCCATCATTCCTTGTCGAAATATGTTTTTCCTAACACTTGACCTTTGTGGGCTGTATGCCGCTCTTAATTTTTTTTACTCTAACGTAAGATTGAAAGCGGAAGGAGGCGAGCAAAATGCCATTTGCGTAAACTTCGGTCCCTCTGACGAGGGAATGGCCTACGCAAAAGTGACCACAGCTGTCTGTCAGACGCCGCCATAAAAAACATAAGCATGAAAAAGAGACAAAAAAAAAAGGGGGAAAGAAAACTCGAAGAGAGCGAGATGAGCAGAAAAAAAAGTGCCGAAAGATCAGAAAAGTAGCTTGCGCCCTGGTATACGATTTCGCCTGCCTCCGGACGCGCCTAAACAAACGTTGTCCCTTTAATCTCGCGAATTCCTGGGAGCCGAATTAGATGCCACGCCGGGGCCTCGTCTTCTTGTCCCGTTCCACCCGTGCAACAGCCTCACTCTCCACCTTTCCTCCTCCTCCTCCTGCGTGCTGCCGTCAGTGTCCATGTCGTAAGCCCTCGGCAATTTCTCTCCCCTTCCTTCGCCACCTCCTTGTCTCATTTCCTAACCTCCTTTCTCTCTTCGTCTTCTTTTCGGCTAGTTTCCACGCACTGTTCCGTTGTGCGTCGTTTGTTTCTCTTATTGACGGCTCCGCGCGGCAGCCCGATCCTGGGCAGTTCGGGCGCCGACGTCACCGATCCTTTCCTTCCCTCCTTCCTTGTGTGGTGGCATCGACGCTGCATTCGGCGACTGCTGCTGACCGACCGGCCAACACTGCGCTCGCTGGGCCTCTGCCACGGGCGACGCGCAGATCGGTCTCAGCGGCGGCAACATCAGCCCATCCCTTCCCTTTCCCCAGCAGGCGCGTCTCCGGCGGCGAAAAGGCAATTTTCCCGCAGGATACCCGAGCCCGCTCGGGGGCGTATCCGTTTCCTCGCTTCGACTGCTCCGCACTAGCTTCAGGCCCCAACTCGCTCCTCCGTTCTGCTGTAGTTCTACTTTTTGCCTTTGCAGCCATACTTTTTTCGCACTTGTTTATTGTCGAGACGCTCTCCCGCTTGTCCATTTTACCCCCCTCTCTCTCTTGCCCGTCACATTGTATGTATGCGCCTGCTTTCTCTATGTAATGCCTTTTCTCGACAGATTTGCTAGAGAGTAGAGAATGTACAAAGTGCTTCTGTCTTTCCGGTCGTAGCAGCGCCAATCTTCGCCCGTCGCTCTACTTGACTTTTTTTTTTCGCTTGTGTATTCCTCTCTGTTTCGTCGTGTAGTGCGCCAACAAAGAAATGTCACGCAGTGAACATGACAGGTGTGGCAAGCCGTCGTCAGTAGTGTGACGCTGCGCTACAGAACAACAAACGGTGTGCGCTGCCAGCGTCCCGTCCTGTTGGCGCTCTAGGCACAATGCCGCATGACCGTGTGCCTAGAATGACACGCACATGGCACGCATGGCAAGCTGGACAAGTTATAAGGCGGCCATGTTACGCTTGCTTGGGTGACCATAAGCTCATACCTCGAATAGCCAACAATTAACATAGATGTTCATACTGAGAGCAGGTAGTGTTGAGGCACAGTAAACAAAAATTATTCTGTGTTAGACACCATCTGCTCAAGGCTACGCAAAGTATATGCTTTAGACTTCCACAGAGTAAAGTATGCTGCGCGAAGAAAAGCCCATGTTTCAATTAAGTGATACGAATACGAGCTCCCAAAGCTTAATCATCTTACTCCATAGAATGTTGAGTAGGCGGCCCACTAAAAAGTCATTTCATGTTGCATTATTCAAGCGCCTCATTTTCTTCTCGTGATGCGCTGAGCGTAAAGTACAACTGAGATCGTTAGTGCTAAGCATGGGGCGTTGTACATAAGACCCCTCGTTGCAAAGCGTTGCAAAGTCTTCCAGTGACGTTGGAAGGAACTCTTGCACACCTTGTATAATGCGTCTCATTTAATCTATCAGAGACAGTTAGCAGCTGGCCACCTCCATGTTTAGTTAACTCAAAGTTCCTTAGTTCCAGGGTGAACATTCTCTCAGCTTTGTTAAAGGAACGAATTGTTTACTGCAGCCTCTCTCGCAGTCTTTGGTAGGCAAATGTAGTTCTATGAGTTATTCGGCTGAATGTAATGCTAGATTTGAGGTTGTTTTCATGTTACCACGGTTGCATTGCGTTCGCTACTAAGTCAACATGTGGCAGTTACATGAGAGTCGATGCTACGTGCTTCGGCATCCATCATACGTGCGAGATTTGTATGTAATGAATAGAGACGAGACATCTGGCGCCGATTTATCACGCGCCCATGCATTGCCCACAGCCATCTCGGCTGCTTTAATACCTGTGCAAGTGTAGCATGCACTCCGCTAGCTGACCGCAGAAGTCTGCTCAAACTGGGGCCGTGCCGAATAGTTTGCCCACTCTTTGCGGCAGCACGGACAACACACAGAAAATAAAACTGCTCGTAGCTTTCACCTCATAGATAACGATTTCGTTCGAGGGAAATGCCGCTCGGCGTGTTTTAAGCGTGCCCCTCTCTGCGGCTACCGTCGCAGGTTCACGCCGAACAGTGACCTGAAAGAAGGTGCCACGCCCCAGTTCGCCGACGAGGTGTACTTCCCTCCTCTGGACAGTCCGACCGCTCAGGGCGCTTTCCTCACGTCCGGAGAAGTTCTGACCAGCGCGGAGGACAAGGCGGACGCCGCAGCCGCCGCTGCCGCCTCTCTCGCTGTCCTCAAGGACGCCCTCAAAGCCCAGGCAATGAAGAGGAAGACCAAGGTGAGTCCTAATTGGAACGGCTCCTTCCAAAGGTCCTGACTGCATTCGCTCAGTGGCTCAGTAAGAATATGCAATTCCAAGGCGTACAGCCCTGCAGTAACCAAGCTGTGCGCTGTCACGGAGGGAATATGGCATCCGAGATAGGGCAACGCGCGCGCTGTAGATATCGGAGGCTATGGAATGAAATGCGAACGGCAACAATGTGTAGCTCCTTTCGCGCAACTATACAGGCGGCATGGGACAGTTTCTTCGGCCGCCCCCATGCTAACTGCAGGGCGTTGTGTCGGAAAAAGGGTCGTGAATGTACGGCATCATGCGCTAAGTGGCTCACAAGCTGCCGGCTTGCGCTTGCGCCTGTCTAGCTGTGCGCGTCGTCTCGTTCGTCTGTCTACTGCCACGCTTCCACGTGATAACACGCTTATAGGGTTGCGGTTTGTTAAACTCTCGGAAATGTCGCGCTCGGGCGAAGCATAGCCTGCAACTCTTACACGGCTCGGTCTGCCTGTAGCCAACGACATTCTCCCTCTTTTCCTCAATCTTGACATTGTTGTGACTGCAATGTGTGGCTAACAATTTGTGTTGCGCCACCAAGCGAAAGTCCGGACGTTTCAGGTAAGCCGAGCCGCCCGCAACCGTTGGAAAAGAACCAGGAGGCGGCAACGGCGAAAAGACGTTAGCCGTCGTGCACGATTTCTCGTCTCGTTCTCCACGAAGCGCGCGACGTCCTGATTTCTGCGTGGGTTCGCCAGTGCCGACTGCTTTCAGCGAGCAAGAGTTAAACTTCGTGTGTGCATTCGCTCCTCCTCCTCCTCGCAAAGAAAGATGCCGGCATTGTTTGTGTGTGCGTAGGTGCGCATCAGTGCCTTTGCTTCTCTTGGGCCAATGGCGGTTGGAAAATTCATTGAGCTGGCTTCCATGTGCCGAGCGCAGGCCGCAAGCGTGAAGAGCTTTCGCTCTTTCCTCCTGAGTGAGGGTGTACCCAAGACTTTATTAAAGAGACGCCCCGGCAACGGACTTCGTCTTCAGCAGCCATCAGCACAAGCTAGAGTTTTTGTTTGTCTCCGTCAGGAAGCCTTTAGAACTGAACGTTCCTCAACCATGTAGTTAAACGTCGTTGTTACTCGTTACGTTGATTACCTTGCACCTCTGCCTGGGCCCCTCTCTGCTGGTCAAGCTCCACACCGCTAGGCCCACGCTACCTGTAGGGAACCTGGGTGCACAGTTGTATTAACATGATATCATTTTGTAAAGGTTATGCTTCTGGAAAGCCGACAGAATAAAGGTCTTCGCGTGAGCTTTTCCAAAAGGGTACGCATCTATTTCTTCTGTTGATCAGGGCCTATTGTGTGGTTCGTAACGTGCCCAAGAAAGATTACAAGAGATAGAAGCAAACACGGGGCTTTATCGTTTGCGGCACCTTGCCCCACTGTTTAAACTATGAATACGGAAAAAGCTAAATACTATAGGTGCTGAGGCCTTGAACATCTCAGGCTTTTCTCATTGCGTCACGTTACCAGTCGTGGTGGCCGCGGCGGCCGCATTTCAATGGCGGCGAAATGCAAAAAAAAAAAAAGAAGAATGGTAGGAGTGCCATGCATTCGGTACACGCACGTTAAAGAACCTCAGATGGTCAAAATTAATCCGGAGTCCTCCACTACGGCGTGCCTCATAGTCAGATCGTGGTTCTGACGCGTAAAACTCCAGAATTGAAACAAATGCTTCATGACACACGTTATTGGGCCGGCGAAGGGTTTGCCTGGTCGCTCCCGTCACGTGCTATTATGACGCTGCCTATCCATATCTACTGCGGACCTTTGGTGCACATGCGCCGCCCTACCGAAGCTCGCCACGCTCGGGTGATCACTGCCTCTGTTCAGCTTTCAGAAGTTGGGCTTTCCGTGCAAGCGATCACCAAGTACACCACCAGCATGTTCGCTGGACGCGTACGTCACCCATATTCTGTGCGTTGGATGCAAGAACGCGCTGCATTGCGTGTTATAATTTAGTGGTGTCTTTTCTGGCGTGCCGAGCACGGGTAGTACAGCCGATACTTGATAATCCGTAATGTTCTTTCTTTAAGATTGCCATGTGGCAAATCAAACGTGTGGGATTAAAGAAAAGAGATGTCGCAGTTTCTCCAGAAAGGCTAAGCATCGATGGCGATAGCGAATTAGCAGACAGCCATACGAAGTAAGGATAGCACTTTTATCGGGCGTATAAACTTGTGAACATTCACCTGCTAACTAAATCAACAAGTATGGTGTCAGTATATCACTCTCGATTACCGCGGACGCTCGCTGTCGAAACACTGGCGTGAACAAGCGTGCCAGCAGCAGCAAACGAAGCGACCTTCGTGCTGTGTGTCGCTTCAACGCACTCAGCGTCGAGAACACACAGCACGCGCAAAGCTACGAGCCGTCGACGCAGCTGTACTCTGCCCCCAACGCAGATCGCTCTGAAAATTCGACCGCGAGCAGCCTCCACATAAGCAATTCCAGCCGTAGTAGAACCCTCCCTGTGCCTCGCAACGTTGGCTGCCTCGCGCGCGGCGGAAGACGGCGCCTTGGTCCCCGCTGTCCTGCCTATCGCGTGGGCGAGATTGAGCCGCGATCGTGGGCTCCCTTCGCACGCTTTCACTCGCACATACAACGCAGGCCGCGCGTCGATGGTGTTATCGCCCTTGAACTTTATACGAACGTCACGGCGACGGTAGAAATGCGCATGGAGTGTCCATAATTGCTATTGCAATAAAAAAAGCTGCAATGGTTATCAGCTTTTCTAATAACATTAAATGAATGAATGAATGAATAAATAAATAAATAAATACATAAATCCCAGAGGGAATGCCCTTGTGTGAAAATCGGCCCTGAACGGCTTCGCAGAACGATCGCTTCACACTGTTGACGAAAGGTAGACAGGAACGGTGTTCCATGGCATCCATGTCATTTCTCAATCACTGAGGCTAACCGAATGCGGTTAAGCGCATTCCTCTCATAGCATGACCTTTAGACGCTAGGTATTATGGGCTGCTGGTGATTAGTGCGGGAACTTGGAGCGGAACTTCTCACAAAAACGTTTATCTCAAGTGGGATCCAAGCCCTCAAATCTAGTTCGCTTAATTCACTATGGCCTTAAACTGTGAAGTCAGTACAACATCTTTTGAAGTTCACCACTGCCGCGATCGCGTCGAGAGAATTCAGGATTTGCAAGTTATCACTACGGGTCGCGTGTCTTTCTTCTTTTTTTTTTTTGCGTTACGCAGCTGTCTCTGTGCGAGAGGCCGTGTCGTAATAAAGGAATGTTCGCTTAAGTTTTAATGCGTCTTTGCAGAGCCCGGAGGTGGCCAAGGACGACTCGAACGAGACTGGTGATGCATCGGCAGAGAGCGAGGACGTTGTGGGCGTGCTGAACTACCTGCGCCAAGTGGCTCAAGACACGGCATCGTTGCTGGACGAAAATAAGGACCGCTATGATGTCTTCATACCACCAGATGTAAGTGTATGCGTGGACCCGTATACCTGTACTTTTCGCGGATAGGTTAGAACAATGGTGTTGGAGCTCGTCGATTATTGACGGCGCAAGGAACAACGCTAATCACAATAAGGGCCTGTAGAGCTGAAAGTGCGACAACCTCAGTGCAACCGCATGGTAAATTCGCATTATTCGCACTGACCAGCGCAACAGGAACTTTATTTTATTTTCATGTGACAGTACAATGCCTCAATGCGGAAAGCTGACGTTGATGTGAAGCTTCCAAAACGTAAAAAAAAAATATAATATAGTCTCAGTTGGATTTTGTAGCTGGTGAACATTCAAAATGACCTACGCTTCTTCGGAAAATACCGCTGGTTGCTTCACCTGGCAGATAATTTCCATTATCGGATGCCCGCAGGCGCACATCATACGTTGTCCTCGCAAATAAGCGCAACTTTTACGCTGGGTGATGATGGCCCTCCTCCTCACGGACTCGTCAGTTGACATCAAAATGGCGACCGCTTTTGGCTTGACTGATCCTGTGGAAACAGTTTGGTTGGTAACAACATTATTTATAGTCCTGAAGAGCCTTCATCGACGGGGCCTTAGGTCTCCTACGTGGGGACGCCGAGCTCTTGCCTCGCCGCCACCTCGATTTTTTTTTTCTTTTTAGGGAGCGCCCGCTCGTGTCTTTTCGCTGTGTGAACACAGCTTCAACGCTGGCATTCCATGCTTTGTGACTTAACACATTAGAACCAGCACGTTACGCTGTCCGAGTTAATACTCGCCCGCTGTTACCCGGCTGGTCGATGGTGAATCTGTAATTCGCTTCTTCAGTAGCGGCCCTCTTTCGCCCGTCGAACTTCATTTAACCCGAGTTCCACGATCCTTTCCATGATCCTGTTTAATCACTTCATCCTTGGTTCCCCTTTAATCATCACCCGTTTTATCAGCCAGTAATGCAGGAGAGGACAATTATGTGGTAGTACAAATGAAGTCATATCATTCTGTCCATTGGTTACGGCATGCCTAGGCTCGTTAACTTTGAATGAAAATCTAGTCTTCGGAAGCGTTACTGGAAACAATGCTCTCGTTTACTTGAAATGGAAACCCAGTTTCCAACATATCAAGACGCAATTTTTTAAGACAGCAACAGAATTGAATAATCAACCAGCCGATGGTTCCGCGATCCAAATAATCCGACAGAACACATCTCATGATTACTGTCGACGTTAATGTGATTAAAGTTTGAGCAATGTAAAGGCACACCATATCGCCATTGCCGAAACGCGTCATGTGTGAGGCACGTGCTGCAGCCGGGCGCCTCTCGGGCGCTTCCCTCTGAGCAGGCTGCGCCATCTAGCGGGGGACGCTCCAAGTCCTCCTCCTTTGGCATGACCTCTAAGATTGCATTCGTGGGACGCCGGTACTGGCTACGGCTGTGAATTGATGCCTTGCTGCCCACGGGCATTCGTCGTACAGTAGTATAGCGCCGGACTGCTGTGCTTGAGGAACACGTGTGACACGTATTTGATTTCGCTCAAGGCCGCAGAAATTCTATATATGTTTTTTTGTTGTTGTTGAAGACAATGCGGCGTAAGGAGGGTTAGATAAATACATAAACACAAAGTCGATGAAGTAGGTTAAGAATGCTAATCTCATTAAAAGGCTCAACTGCCAACTACCCCTCGGGTAGTCAGATGAACACTATGTGCGTCGGTAGGCAGATGACATGCCACGGTGTTCAGGTCAACGAATTGGGATGGTCATGTGATTACTCGTCTTTTAAGGCAACATAATATGAGTTGCTTCAACCGCTCCTTTAACACACTCATGGCTTCTGATAGTGTCTAATTTTATTATGCCCTCAAAGAACAAGATAATCAGTGGCTTGCCAGTCAGATGAGCCTGGAACATGGGCACTAAAAGAACGCTCACTTTTACGCCGACGTCACTTTGTGTCGGAGCAAAATCCCTGGACTATTAAGCTTGCGATTTGGTCAGTACATCACCGGCAGAAGGTCATCTTCCTCGTGGACAATACTAAAACGCTGCCGCGCGGGCCTCTCGCCGGTGTTCTTAAACGGCAGAAATAAGCCGTAATGCTCACATGGATCGAGCGACCAGCTCAACGGGAACGAGGCCCAAAATATACGCCGTCATGCATCGTCCCTCTCTCGTATTACTTTTCTTCAGTTTTTTTTTATTGCTGCCATCGCTGATTCCTGACTCTTCTCTTTAAGTTTTCAAGTCCTCTCCTTTCTCGTCTTTCTTTTTTCAGTTCTTTCTCTCCCACGAAGCCAAAATCTTAAAATAAAGGGAGGCAGCTGGCCTTGCTTGCGGGACAGGGAACACCTTCCCATTTACGGTTATTCCTTCTTTGCCATTCCTTTCTCGCGCTCCGTTATTACTGGCTTGGCCCTTGCCCCCCTCTTCCCCCTTCTTATTTTTCATTTCTCATTTGTTTCGTCTGTCACGTTGACTCGTCCGTAAAACTTCCGAAAGGAGAATTTTCACGACAGCGAAAGATTGTGATTAAAGCCGCTGCGAACAGCAATCGGAGAAAGGCGTGCGCGGGAGGTGAAGGGGAATGACGAGGGAGAGGCGGAAACTCTACGTGGAGGATAAGAGACAGGAGAGTTCGAAGGAACTCGCTAGCGCTCGGCAATCTTGAGGTGGGGTTGCAAAGGGGGATGGAAGGGCACCAGGACAGGGGAATGCATAGGGAAAGATGAAAGGAGGGCCGGGAGGAAATCGCAGAGGGCACAGTTTCACGGCGGGCGTTCAATTCCGTGCTCATTAAAGGGGATGTCCGCGAAATGGGACGATGCGCTCGGAGCAGGCGAGGAAGGAAGGCGCGCGCTGCCGTGTGCTCGCCCGGCGTGCCTTGGAACCGGCAGCGCTATACGACGACAGTCGGTTATATCCTATTCATTCGCAGCGCTGGCCCGTCGTCGTCGTTCTGTTCTTTCCTCTTCCCTTTCTTTCCTTTTCCCCGAACGCGATGAAAATCTGGGCGCTCTGACGGGCGCTTGCCGGATTCCCGTAGAGCCGTTTTGTCGGGATGGTTTGTCGGTTGGTCGCGTCGGTTGGTGGGTTGAGAGGGTGCGATCGTGCTTCTTTACCGAGCATAGTTCCGACGTTCAAGCGCGCTAGGCTTAGCCTCGTCGTCGGAACTTGATGAGGAACTCTTTTTATAAGGGAAGCGCTTGAGAGGGCCCTGTGCTCTGGTGCTTGGCACGTGGGAGCATTGCCTCACCTGACCCTAGGTCTACGCGCGGTTACGTGCCACTCCGGTAGGAAGATCCGATACTGCTTCCTCCCTCCTCGTCAAGCCGGGCGGTGTAAAGGTGTAAAGGATGGAATGCGAAGGCTGTCTACGTGCGGCACTCGGCCTTGGACGTATTTGTCACGCTGCTTGTTTGCTTGTTTCGGGGCCATGAGAGCGGGACCTTGGGCCCTTCGTGAATACTTGTATGTGATGAAATCTTTCGACAAGAGTTTGGTGATATTGAGCAAGGAAACTGATGCGATTGCTCTATTTGAAAAATTGGCAGTTAGAGTGCCGCTGCTATTCACTGCTAGTGCATGACTGATCTACCGATGGAGTTCTATGGCTCCAGAGCTACTGCACCCGGGGTTTGAATGCGTATTCGGAGTGGCTGTGGTTGTAATTTCACTAGGTTTTTGTTATTGTCTACCAAGATCTTAGCGAGCACGCGATATTATACTCCCTTCACACTACAAGCGTCGCCGCAGTGACCTGCATTTGAAGTTGTGCTCAGCTGCATAACATCATATCCACAGATACCGCACAGTGTGCTACTGTGGCTTGGGAAAGGGCAATATAGAAACTGGAGTAAGGCAGGGCAGTTAAGGCGAAAAAAAAAGAAAGCCCGGTTTGCTACCCTGCACAAGGGGAGGGGGAGAGAATAGTACGAAGAGGCACGTACTGTATGCTGCTCAACACTGGACAGTCGGACACTGTTGGAACAAAGTATATTAGAAAAGTGGCGCATGCTCTAAAGGCAGACTGAGTTCGCTCATTGCTGTCGCAGACCTGCGACATAGATGGCGATAATGGCGGGAGTCACTTCAAGTGTTTGTGCGCCACTTTAAGTTACCGTTGTCTGTGGATGTCAGAAACAACATAACATGTAACACAGCTATAAAAGAAAAGGTATTCTCAGAGGGAAGAGTATTGTATCTGGCATCTGACTTGTTCTTGGAGGCATTACAGCTTGGAAATTACCGTTAACTATGAACGTTTACCTTAGGTTGGGGAAATTAAATGTTACAGATGTAGCAATGTAGCATGTGCTAGCGTCCCATTCCTTGAGTTCTGATGATATTCAAGTTGATATTCACTAGACTGGTTTTGCGGCTTCGCAGCTACTGGACAAGTTCGCTTGAAGCAGGTATAGTGGTGGAGATAAGCTCTACCTTAATACTGCTCTCTTCAGCTCCCCCCCCCCCCTTATATTAAAGAATAATCGTACATTCACATGAGCTTATTACACGGTTGTGTGCAAAAGTAAGAGCGCAACGACCATTCACGTCTTCGGCTAAGCTTCATCACCACCTAACGATGCAGTTGCTCCTTAGTGATTCTGCCGCGGCCTTAATAAATTATCTTCTAACAGAAAACTTCCGCTACTGCTCTCGCTGTTAGGCAGAACTGTGAATCCAGATGCAAGACAGTGTGCGATGATGCAGCCTAGTGTGGCAGATGTGCACACAGTGGTGCGTTAAGAAGGATGCCTAAACTTAAAGTAGGGGAAGAGAGCGCCTTTAAAGGGGTTGGGACACCAAATTTTGAGACTATAAAAAGCATGTTGTAGGCTGCTTCCGTATGCAAGGACACCCAGAATGAGGTATTGGACGCTGCAAACATTTCAAAATAATTTTACTTCAGCTCCAAAAAGTCATTAAAAACTCCTTCTCGTAGTCGAGACCCATCGCTAGCGCGGCAGTTACTACGTCACAGAGGAGGAACGAAAATATTGACGTCATAGCACACTAGCACAAAAACGTGACGTATGATGAGTAGCGATGAAATGCCGATTACGGAGCCTGCTGAGCCGAGCGACCGAGCATAGCCTCCACTATGACCGAGCTACAGGCATATAGAAATCCTTTCTTAATACAAAGAAGGGGTAAGGCGTGCAGGCACGGACACAAGAGGAGAGAAGTGGACAACACGAACGCCGGACGGCGGCCCGCGAACAGCAAACTGCGTGCGGCGAGTTGCCGTGCGGACGGGCCTTTACACGTTTGAGTGTAAAGCCCGTGCACTAGCCGGCCGACTCCGAAAGGGACCAGGATATGCGGCACTCGTGTTGTCCGCTTCTCTCCTCGCATAGTCGCATAGTTCGGCAGCTCGGAGCGGTCTCTCGTTCGCTTGGCCTTTCTCAACGTGAGAGCCCGTCCACGTTACCGGCACGGAAGCTCGCCGCACGCCGTTTGCCGTTCGCGGGCCCCCGTGCGCCGGCGGTTTTGCTCGCGAACGGCGAGATTTCCTTGCCGTAGAGAGGACGGGCCCGGGATCCATTTGTGCGGCAGCCGTACGGCGAAGCGGCCAATCAGCGACCGAGGAGTGGTCACTCTGCCACCGACGGCAGCTTCACCGCCTCTGATCGTTCGGTGCCGCCGATATCGTTGCTAGGCCTTTTCCGGTTTACTTCAAAGCTAAATTACGGCGCTTCGGAATGAATCACCGACTCTCACAAGCCGCAATATTTTCTTACCGTTGTTGTCGCTCTTCGCAATAATTATAATCATCGCGACATGCACTTCGAATCGCCAGTTGTTGACCTCTGCTGGCAGAGCACGCGTATGCGCGAGCAGACGACGCAGCATAGTTTTACGTCACTATTTTTATGGTCCACGTGACCAAGCCATGTTGCATTTCCTCCTCTGTGACGTCATAGCATCCTCCGGAGCCCAGAAACCGAAACCGAAATCGCTCGGTATAATAATGCTATTATTAAATTATTTATCGGATATATATGAATTCCGCTGTGTGTATCGTGCTCCCTAAAGCATGACGCGACGTTTGAATCAACAAACGCATGAACGAAAATTTTGATGTCTCCACCCCTTTAAGAGGAAGCTTTAGCTCGGGCCCAACTCCGACGCGGCCTATTCAAATACATGTAAAACGCAAAAACGTTTTTATGAGATAACCCCTGGACCGATTTTGATGAAATTTGTTGCATCTGAAAGAGAAAGTTAAATTCTAGTGACTGTTGGAAGCGGAATTTCGATTTAGGGCTTCAATTTTCTTCAAACGATTTTCAAATATTTGACCGTTCGAAAAAAATAGAAGAACGAAGTTTATAAATTCATAGCTCTGCATCAAGAACCGATATCGCGGTTATGTAAACGGCATCCATTAGATCATTCAAAGCGGACAAATTCAATATGTCATTTTACATCTTACGTGAATTTGTTACGTTGGTTACAACGGTTTTGCAAAAGTTGTATTTCTCTATTATTAAATTTTTTTATATTCATGTGTAACATATCAATTTTGTCCGCTTTAGATGTACTATTAGGTGCAATTCATAGAATTGTATTATCATTTTTAGTAGTTAAGTTACAGAGTTGTAAACTTGATAGTTTCGTTTTTTGAAAATGTTCGATTTTTGCCAATTTTTAACAAAAAATTGACAATCTAACTCAAAAATTCGAAACCAACAGTCACTAGATTTTAAGTTTTTCTTTTAAATGCAACAAACCTCGTCAAATTTGGTGCAGTGGTTGCCGAGAAAAACGAATTCTCCTTTTACATGTATTTAGATAGGAGCACTCGAGCTAAAGCTTCCTCTTAAGGCGTGACCTCACGCTGTGTTTTACGACACATTTGCCTTTGCGCACCTCGTACTTCACACCCTCTCGGCATGGTAGCATTTCGTATATACATATCCGCGATCACGCTTTGGGTGACTGCTTCGTTAGGTCCCAACTGCCGCGGAACAAGCAGGCGGCAACGAAGCGCAAGGAAGTCAAAGAAGTCTTATTATTAAAAAAAAATCCGCCTCAACTCCAGCCTGTGGATGCGGATATAGAGCGAAGCTGGCGCGGGCGTTAGACAAGTAACACCGCCCCAGCTGACGTTAGACGACGTCACACAAGCACCACCACCACAAGCGACATGCGTCACGCTCGCACGCACGTGGGCGGAAGTGCAGAATGCATCCTCATTCTTCTAGGCCATCCGCCAAACGCGAGTGCTTTATAGAACGAAATTAATGTTGAAAAGTAAATTGCGTCAGGAAATGCGTAAAGTGCTACTTACACACATGCTTCAGACATGATAGCTTCGGATTGTTATTGGAATATACGCAGAAACTGAAAGACAGAGCCTTTCTCCAGCTGCCGTTTGACGTGCGCCTTAGTGACCGCAGCCGCTAGGTGGCGATGCTGTTAGCGCGGCATACATCGTCATTCTTGTAGGCTCTCCGCATAGCGCAAGTCCGTTATTGAAGTAACTTAATTTCTCGAAGTAAAAGGTATCAGAAAATTTGTAAAGTACGACTTACACGTGACCTACAGTCGTGTTAGCATCAGACTAATTCGAATATGCGAGGAAACGTATTTCTGGTACGCGGAAATTCAAACACAAACCACTTTTCCAGCTGCCATTTTTTGGGTGAGCACGCCACGAAAAATCCAGACCAACTAGAGGCTCACAGCTTCGCTGTAAAATTAAACCCGGTGGGATGCTAATTCCAACTAAGAACGTGCCTCGAGGAGTTCCGGGACAGTTAGGTATTTCTGAAGCTCGGGCCAACAGCGGGGAGCAGGGGACGCCACCAATCGGGCTCGGCCGTTTTCTTCCAGACCGCATCTGCCATGCGTGCGCGGGCTGCCGAGCGCGAACAATGGGCCTGCCGCTCGTTGTGGACGCGTGTGTGCGTTTGTCTACGCGCGTTCAACGGGAGAGCCGGACAGCACGCAACGGCGGGCCTCGCGCCGGGCCGACAGGACCACTTATGCATACCTGGACGACGCACATTAGCCGCGTCTCCATGGAAACCCGCAGCGCCACGGCGAGGCAGGAAAGGAGGAAGGTGGGTGGGGTGGAGGGACGACTTTTGTCTCCGCCACCGACCGATGCCTCGCAGGAACGGAAGCTTCCGCAGCCACAGCGGCGTCCGTACATTTATGCCACATGTGAGGCGAGTCGTTGTTTCTTCTCTAGCCGAGATGAGGAAACCTTCGCGCTCTGGCCACCGGCGTGCCTGCGTTGAGTCCTTCTGCATCCGCGATCGCACGCCATGGCTCGCAAAATAGTTGGCGAGTGCACATGCGCGTGCGTGTATGCATGGGTCGTTTGCAAACTGGCGGCGTGTGAAACGCCGCGCGAGTAGGGACGCGGAAAAGCAGCTAGACCGGGAAGGAGGAGGAGGAACGGAGCTCCTGGCTTTCACTCCGGCTTGTCGGCTCGCTTGTCAGCGTGCTGGCTTCCGCCGCTCGTCGGCTCCGGTGCCACCAGCTACGTTCCCTCGATACACGTAAACACGCCAAGCGCTCTCTCTCCTCCTCGTTCTACTCTCGCACCCGTGTTTCTGGGGCCGCTGTATTTGGGATTCGGCGCACTGTTGTCACCTGTCGCGGAAAAAGACAATAAGCGGAATCGGCGGCCTGTGCCTCTGCCGCCTCTCTTCTCGCTCTGGCATCCGCCGTGCTGCGAACGCGCTCGCACTTCGTTGCATTGTGTGCGTTCTCGCAGAGCCACGGTGGCGGGGGAATGCTGCCTGGCGGGCGCGCCCGTTCTCGGGATCTGCGACGCGCAACTCAGCAGTGCGAGAGGAAAAAAAGAAAGAAATAAAATACTAAAGCTACGATTTCGTTCGCTGCGGCGTTCTCCCACTTTTACGGTTTCTATGCCAGGTTACGTTTCTCCGGTCTCGCACAGTTTTTTTTTTCCTTTTCTTCCTTTCTTCGTTAGCTATGTTAGCTATGTACCTACGCTTCATCGTCGTACGCAAGCCGCTGGCTTGCTCGAGCATCGTGCACTGAGGCGCGCAAGTTTCAGGGCTATCCGTGAAGTGTAAGTTTCCGCACACAGCGGCAGCAAAGGTGACCGAGCCTTTCTTTGGCCTTGTTTGGACAAGAAAACATAAATGCGTGAACTCTTTAATAATGTTTCTATGCGATTTTTGGTAGCGTGCTAACGCCACATAGAAGTGACCTACTGTAGTAAGCCTTTAACCACAAAAAACTATTAGTTGTATTTTTGCGAATGACGTAAAGCTTTTACGTAACTCTTGTTTGTGTCTGCTTGTTTCAAACAACGTTAGAGTTTGTGCCGTTTTTTAATGATTTATTGATTCATTGTCTGAATGCCAGTTTAGACGCACAATCGACATTCGTTCGTGCCCTATCGTCTCTCGTATTTTAGTGCAGGTTTTGTGAGACCCTGTAGTAAAACATTCTAATCACGTTGACAGTTAGTGGATTCCTCGCAATTTCAAAGTGCTCGAGTTGGTCAGAAAGAAAACAAGCTCAACACGCGACACGTTGTTTTAGGCATCGCTAAAGGCACCCTCAACACTGCTAGGCCGTCTCTCTGTCGGTGTAGCCTCTTTATGATGGCTTCCATAGAATGCGCGCAGGTTTATTTGAACACTCCCAGCTCTGCGCCTGTAAAGCGTGCATTACCGCACTAAATTATGTTAGCGGAATAAGCAACCTTACAGGCAATCAAAGTTACTCAGCGCTGCCATTCTTTTTTTTTTTTTTTTACACAAGTCGCTTTACTGAGGCAACAAAGCCGATTAATTTCGCTAAATATTGCTGCAATATCACTGAAAATGTCGCTGAACCTTTTTCGATAAATTTGCGGTAACTTGTAGACGTTTTGGAAGGCTACAGTGTACGCTGACGTGGCGTAAATAATTTACCGAAACGCTTCACGTATTTTATAGGGTCCGTGTAGATGAGAAATAAACAGTGAATTTACCAGCTGTGCGTAGCATGTTTTTAATTTCCTAATATACTTGCATAAGAACGGATGACAGCAGCTGAAGCTTGCCGCTGTAGCCTAGTGGCTATGGCGTTGCGCTGCTTAGATTGAGGTCGCGGGTTGGGTCAAAATTATTCCGGAATCTGTGCCACAACGGCTGTGAAAGCCGCCGTGCTATGAAACAAAATGCGAAGACCACTAATGTGTAGGCAACCATTGTTTTATCCTGGTCACTGAACCCACGTTTCGTACAGGCAATTTTGGCCGCTTGAATGTAGCTTTTCAATAATAAAAATGCGCTCTAGAAGGCTATCTTCAAAGCAATTTACCTAACTTCCGAAGTTGTTGAAATGGCGCCAGCTGCTTTCTCACGTCGCTAAATAAATCGCCGATGGCTAAATAGGTAAATTTGTCGCTAAAGAGAAATAAAAGTTACTAAATCTAGGGACAACACTGGCAACACTGGTTAAAATGGCAACACTGGTTATTATAAACAATACAAAAGAGGCCCATCATTCTATAGCCATTATGTTCCTAGTGTGTGACTGTTGCGTTCCTTTGGATAAAACCTTTAGATAAAGCCAGCCTACACGTGGAAGGCCTCGTGGGTCAGCTACAGCAGGTGGGGCATAGATAACGAGTACTCCATGTCAGATAGACTATCATACTCGCATCTACGCTCCACGACCTACCGCTGACTAGCGCGGCCTTCCATGTGTAGGCTGGTTTTATCTGAAGGTTTGTCTCGCTACCTTGTTAACAGTGATAGCGACATGTCGTTCAGGCAGGACACTATTTAACGTGGATCACGCGCTTTCGATAAATCCGTTAGTCTGCGCTTGTCTGTCTCACTTCGTTTCCTGTGCTCTGTCCTACCGCGAAGTTTACTAAAAAAATTTGCCCCGTACCGACTCGTTCAGCTGGCAACGCTTTTCACATTGGAAGGTGTTGTTCAGGAGCTCATCTGACACACGTCCTTCTACTTCGAGTAGCCAAGTACAGCTGACGGTGGTTCGGAGCAGACGACAGTCAGTTACACTTTCTGTGTATATACATGCTGGGTTTTTCAGCGAACACTGTCAAAATTTTTTAAGGTTGCCTGTGGCAGATAGCTCGATTATAGTTTATGAGCCGGTCTTCTCGAAGCGGCGGACATTAGCACACAAATATTAAAATGCAAAATTGACTAATTAACAAGAATTCACTAATTAACCTTTAGCTAATTATCTTATGACCCATATTGCAATGTACAAATTCTAGCAGTGGACTTCGCAAGGCGGATCCACTTGGAAGGAATTCTGAGGACGACACCAGTTTCGAGATATGAATACTCGAACTTTGCGGAGAAATGCGTTGGCGTTCCAGTATACTTGTGGTGCTTCAGTGCCTGAAACGACGTTTTGTTAACAAATTAACTGGGACGCCAATGCATTTCTCCGCAAAGTTCGAGAATTTATATCTCGAAACTGGTGTCTTCTTGAAAATTCGTTCCAAGTGCGAACTCCTTGCGAACTTGCGAAAGCCTTGCGAACTCCACGGCTATAATTTGTAAATTGCAGTATGGGCCATAATGTAATTAGTTAAAAATTAATTAGAGAAATTTTACTAATTACTCGATTTTGCATCTCAATTTCTTGTGCAAGCAGCGTGCGTCGCTTCTAGTAGACCAGTTCATGAACGATAATTGTGATATGTGCCACAGGCAACCTTTAAAGTTTTTTGAAAGTGTTCCCTGAAACACACTGTATATACGCTCTTCTGAGCATACCCCACGCCACCCCGTTATGTATTTGGTGGCTGAACGACCGCCGGTAGTCGAAGAACGGACGACCAGCATCGAGGTCTGGAAGACGATCTCGCTTCTTTGCGTGAAACGCGCTTTTTGTGCGTTTCGTGGCCAATCGCGGTGGCGCAAACATAAAAAGGAAAAGCGAGTGTCGTCGAGCGTGGCAATCTTAACTGAAGGTAGAAGCCTGAACAAAAAGGAAGCACTGCAAACGAAACACAACCCCATACTTCTCCCGCGTGTACGGCTTTCCACACTTCAGGCGCAAACCTTTTTTCTTTTTTTTTTTACAATTTGACTCTCCTAATGCGGAAGCAACGGATTAAAATAAAATTAAAAAAAAAAGAACGAAAGAGCCACTTGGTTGTTTGATTTGCTGGTCGTTCAAACTACTTCTAGAAGCAAATTTTGACCGATGTGTCTGCTATTTGGAATGATGAAATTAAGAATGCTGGAGATAACGCGAAAAATAAAAGAAACAGAAAAAAGAATCACCGCCCCATCCAGTCTGTGAAGATGGTCGAACAGCGAAGCTGTGTTAGTTAAACCGAGTGTTACACCATGCAAGTCAAACTTCGCACGCAGGTTATATGGCGGGATGGAACATGCGGAACCACTACTCCAAAGCTCCATATATTGGGCGCAAGGCCCACCACTGGTGATGCGGGCGCTGCAATCGTTTTGACGGTCGGTTGGATTGGTTTGACGAATGACGTGGCCGCCGACACGCGCCCCCAGTATCGCGTTTCAATCGCTGGTACCTTACAAATTTCGTTATAGAAAGTCTGTAGACAGTCTATATATATATATATATATATATATATATATATATATATATATATATATATAGAGAGAGAGAGAGAGAGAGACTGTTAATATAAGAATGTTTGTAAGGGATTACTGTTCATTGGCCGCAAACCGCCAGCATAACATTTGTCTCCTTCGCGGCAGGGTGGAACCAGTCGTCGGTAAATTCGATTCCGATATGACTCGACTGCCGAAAATGCGCCGTATGGCAACCGTATAAGCCTCCCGTATATGATAGCATCCTCACGGTGCGAAAACAGTCACTCCTACACCTTTCCCCCTGTTGAGATATTATTTTCCTTTCCCGCTAGGTCATGTGACCTTTTTTTTAGCGAAGTCCGACAACGATGGCACAGGGTCTGCATAAACAGCTTCGCTGTAAAACGCGACTCACAGTCGGCTGATGACTGTAGTTCAGCTGCTGGACAACAAGTACCGAAATTTAAAAGGTCGATTGGTGTCGGGTCGCCATTTAGTGTGGGAGGAGAGACGCTTCTTGCGTCTTTCTGTGACAGAGCTGTTTGGTATTTGAGTCAGGTTTCTGCGATCGTCCTCCAGATTAGTGGGCCTATCGTAACCTCCCCTTCCTACAATAATAGGCCACGCAAGCACTCATGACACCAAACCACACGCGAATTCGTGCGCATATTGGGATATTAATAAGGATCACACACACCAGGTAACTGAAATTAAACAATTCAATATTTCACTTTGTGAGATCATGTCAGCATACCCGCGTTTGGCGACAAGAACCTTTCAGCTCTCGACAACGCCAAAATATCTTAAGACAAATTTCCGCATTTTCGGTAGAAACAGCTTACGGATGAATTTCAATGGCAATGCGAAAGCATTTGAATGAAGGCTCGTATAAATACTCATTATCATCATTATAGGCGTCGTAATATAATCACCACCACCATCATCGTCACCATCATCACGTGCATAATATCAGAGATGACGTCATCATACGATGCCATAGCTCTGACATACGCTCGCTCGCTCGTTCGTCGTCCTTTCGTACGGGCTATTCGTTTACATTGACAATAATCGATCGTCCTTGACTTCTGCACATTTTTTTCTTCTTCCTTTGGCGTAAGCTTATCCGGCCGTAAATGCCTCATGAGGGAATAATGCCTCATAAATCCAGTAAATAAATACTTGAGGCACAGAAATCAGAAATATTTATCAGAAATATTTATTGTTCTAATATTGGGGCTTGTATTATACATAATTATTATTGTTACTAAAGAAGTGGTATGTCGCGATTTTCCACTAGTGAACAACAAAGTTAGCCTCTGGATTCACCATATAGCTGTGCACACAGGATGAAGGAACTTTGAACCTTAGCTATGACACACACCTTTTCTGTGTCTGCCCGCGCTATCATTCCGAGAGGCAAGTGATGTAAGCAGTGACGGACAGATAGGAAAACTGACCACTGTCATAACGGAAAGTTCTTCGCCAGTACTACGAAGGGAGATCCACGTAGAAGGCTACATCCGCGCTGCTGAAGTTCTTAATGTCCACGGTCCTACATAATAGAACCCGCCGTGGTTGCTCAGTGGCTATGGTGTTGGGCTTGGGCTGCTGAGCACGAGGTCGCGAGATCAAATCCCGGCCACGGCGGCCGCATTTCGATGGAGGCGGAATGCGAAAGCACCAGCGTACATAGATTTAGGTGCACGTTAAAGAGCCCCAGGTGGTCAAAATTTCCGGAGTCCTCAACTACGGTGTGCCTCATAATAAAAAAGTGGTTTTGGCACGTAATACCCCATAAGTTAAGTGCATAACAGACTTTGAGAACGCTGTTTGCTGCCGCTGAATTGCGCAGGCGATTGAATTCCAGTTGGGCTCTTCGCAACTTCTATCCTCTTAAACCTCCTCCCATACAGGATATCCAACCAGAAACTCTCTCATTAACCTCGCTGCATTTCTACAGCGTTTTCCGTCCCTACGACGTCCAGCGCATCTCTCTGGAGGCCGCCACTAAGGTGACTCGACTACAAAACAGTTTATAAAACGAAAATTCTTGAACATGCTGGCCACATCAGTCACTGAAACTGAAAGATATTCGTGTGCTACTGGAGTTTCTAAAGCACGTCAGCCGCAGTGACCATTTACAGTCCTGCTAGGCGCCGTGTTTTGTAAGCACAGAGCTAGCGCTGTTCCCCTTTTCCTCTTCTTATTCCCCGTATTCCTTACGGCCAGTGTAGGGCAGGGAACCGGAAGCCCGTACGGTTGGTCTCCCTGCGTTTCCTCTTGCTTTTTCTCTCTCTGTGTCTCTGTTGCACTCTATAGTGTTGAAACGTCGTGCCTCGCGCAGGTTCCCGTCGTGGAGACGGAGCTATCGTCAGACCTAGACCAGCGGCCAGTCTTTACCGAAGAAGGCATCCAGTGGGTACCGCTGGATCGAGGAGGCGAGGCGCATGCCACAGTGGAGACCGCGGCGGAGCCAGCTCAAGTGGCCACTGCACCACCGGCCGCCTCGGTGTTGCCTGAAGGCAGCGAACTGAGTCGTATGCTGGACGAGGCGACGTCATCGGATGACTCCGCAACTTCCTCGCGGAATGGCGGCGGCAGCTCGGCCGGCGTCGCCGCCTCGGGTACCGACGCGTCTTCTTCGTCCGCTGCGCTGGATAGGCCAGCGGCTCCGTGGGAGTCCAAGCCGCATGGTTGGACCGACAGCCACGAGGACGCACTGAGGCTCGGTGCGTGCTTTCTAACTCCTCTAAGTGGCGAGCTATGATAGACTGTTAGTCAGTCAAAGTGAAATAATTTTTCAGCGCGGTACTCGCCGATAACGAAATAATTTGCACGACATAACAGAAGATGCACCTGCACAAACAAAGCGCTAACTTGCAACTGAAAGATTTATTTCCAATCGCGTGGAAGAAATGCAGAAAGACAAGCAAAAGAAACGATGAACCACATATAGCCCATCACATTGATGTAGGTGTGTGAGCATAGCCTTCTGTTTCCTTGAACCGAGAAAAATGTTACTTCCTCACTTAAAGAAAAAAAGAAACTCACAGAGAAACTCCTCTGGGGGTTGTCTAAGTATGCGTAAGCATTGTGCTATTTGCTCATCTCCACGCAGCCCGGTGTCATTATGAATGTTATGAAATTCATCTGACCAGTATTAAACGACCGCACTGTGGCGACATGAACTGCTGCAGACAACGGCGGAAGGTGAATAGACGACGCAGGTAAACTACTGCCGGTGGCGCCGCAAGGTGCACTGATGACGTTCTAAGGTCATTATAAGCCGTCATCATTCTTTAGCACCTTACCCAACCGCAACGGAGTCGAACCATTCATTATGAACGCGGCTATCAGTGCTTCGTAGGCGGCGGCTGAATATGGCGCGGCCGCGCCGACTCTACCTTGAAAGCGATACGCGATGGAGACAGTCTCGCGTCGAAGCGAGACGCGCGGTACTGATAACTTTGCGAGTGCTGTGGTCTCTCTGCTTAGTTCGCATTGAAGCGAGGGGCAGCACGAAGGTTAATTCGCTCGCTGCTGCGGGCCTATCTCGAAAGCGATCGTCTTATGGGACGGGAGGACGGACGGACGAATGGTTTTTCTCGCTGGGTAAGCGTAGAAATGTTTACGCAAGAATAAGAAAAGTTATTCTGTGTCATGCGGGCATGCGAACGGGCGTGGTATAGGCGGCGACGGTCCATCTGAGTTTCATCATTTCCTTTGCTTGATCTTCCCGCATTTATTCCATGCGCCTGGAAATCGTTAAGTTGTAAGTTAGCACCCTCTGTGTGAATTGCTGCGCTCTCTGTCAGCAAGCATGCTGCACCGACTCACTCAATCTTCAACACTTGCAACAGGATGGATAATTGGGCGACTTCGCAAGGTTGCATACTACGTTGCAACCAGAAAAGTCGCAGACGTAGACGAGACCCACCGGGCTAGCGCTGACTCACAGCTTAAGTAAGGGCATTTATCATGTATTCCATGGGTATTTACTGTCCTGCGTGACAGTCTCGTTTCATATATATATATATATATATATATATATATATATATATATATATATATATATATATATATATATATATATATATATATATATATATATATATATTTATATATATATATATATATATATGCGAAATTGGCTAATTAATAAAAAATCACTAATTATGTTTCTAACTAATTACATTATGGCCTATATTGCAATTTACAAATTATAGCCGGGGAGTTCGCAAGGCGGATACACAAGGTGACACCAGTTTCGAGGTATAAATTCCCGAAGCTTGCGTGGAAATGCGCAGGCGTTCCAGTGAATTTATTAGCAAAACGTCGTTTCATGCACTGAAGCACCACAAGTACACTGGAACGCCAACGCATTTCTCCGCAAAGTTCGGGAATTTACATATCGAAACTGGTGTCGTCCAGAGAATTCATTCCAAGTGGATCCGCCTTGTGAAATCCACTGCTAGAAATTGTAAATTGCAATATGGAGCATAAGATAATTAGCTTAAAAGTTAATTAGTGAAGTCATAATAATTAGTTCAATTTGCATTTCAATTTTTTGTGCAAGTAGTGTCTGCCGCTTCTAGTAGACCGGCTCATAAACCAGAATTGAGCTATCTGCCACAGGCAACCTTTAAAAAATTTTAAACCTTTAAAAACACCCTGTATATTTTCTTCCCGACTGTTGCAATGATTTCATCTTAGGTATGGACTTCTTACGCGACTAAGGATCCGTCATCAACGTACCAGAAGGTATACCCACGTTATCTCAGCACCAAAGTGCAGGGCTACAGGGCAAGTCTTGGGTATTTATGTTACCTAGTAGAACCCTGGGAGTGTTAGCCATAAATGCCCAAGAAAGTGGATGGGACCCGCCGTGGTTGCTCAGTGGCTATGGTGTTAGGCTGCTGAGCACGAGGTCGCGGGATCGAATCCCGGCCACGGCGGCCGCATTTCGATGGGGGCGAAATGCGAAAACACCCGTGTACTTAGATTTAGGCGCACGTTAAAGAACCCCAGGTGGTCGAAATTTCCGGAGTCCTCCACTACGGCGTGCCTCATAATCAGAAAGTGGTTTTGGCACGTAAAACCCCAAATATTATTATTATTATTAAAGTGGATGGGGAAACGGCGCCGCGGTAGCTCTATTGGTAGAGCATCGCACGCGAAATGCGAAGACTGTGGGATCGTTCCCCACCTGCCGCAAGTTGTTTTTGATCCACTTACATTTCCATTAATTTATCGTTTCTTTATTTCATTTATTAAGCGCAAGTAATTTCCCCTATGTTGTCCTTGGTGTCAGTCAAAAACGTGGCAGTTTGGGCGAGTTGGTAATCTGTTCTCCGTTCCCTTTCATTATCCCTTCCACCTTCCTGTTTTCCCTTTCTGAGCTGCACTGCAAGCCTAAAAAAGTCTTGGTGTCGGTGTTTGTTGACTTCTTACGAGATGTGTAACAAAAATCGGGCCCCTCGGTTAACTCCCTTTCTTCTCGTTTATTACATAACGAGGGTCTCGAGTCCGGCAACATTGATGCTTGAAGGTAGCGTGTGTTGGTTTATTGACCGGTTGCCTTCACCCAAAAATATCACGTTCTCGTAACGCCTGCGCCAGAAAGGATGTTCCACATCCGCCGTCAAGGCCTGAGAGTGGTGGCGCAGGCTAACACGCCCAGGGTTCTGCTAGGAAACATAAATACCCCAAAAAGTGGATGGGGTAACGGCGCCGCGGTAGCTCAATTGGTGGAGCATCGCACGCTAATTGCGAAGGTTGAAGGATCGTTCCCCATCTGCGGCAAGTCGTTTTTTCATCCACTTACATTTCCATTATTTATCGCTTCATTATTCCATTTATTAAGCACAAGTAATTTCCCGTATGTTGTCCTTGGTGTCAGTGTTCGTTGGCTTCGACGATGTCAAAGGTTTATCGGAAACGCTCAAGGAACAATTTAGGCGGCTGCTAGCGGTCTTACAAACGATGCGATCCGCCGGCCTAACACTGAAAGCAGAGAATTGTCACTTTGGTTTCGTGGAACTTCAGTTCTAAGGTCATGTTGTGAGTTACCAAGGTCTCCGGCCTGAACCTGACAAATTCACGGCCGTCACAATGTTTCCTGTGCCAAGGGACAAAAAAGCAGTGAGGCGTTTCTTAGGACTCCGCGCGTGTTACCGAAGATTTATTGCCAATTTCTCGCATACAGGTTCGCCGTTAACGCGCCTTACAAAAGAAGACGTCGCTTTCGTATGAGGCGGAGAAGAATAAGCAGCGTTTACTGACCTTTAACTGCAGCTGCAAACGCCTCCTGTACCGGCTCACTTTGACGAGGACGCCCCTACCATGGTTCATGCGGGCGCTAGCAACGTATATCTAGGCGCCGTGCTCGTGCAGTGGAAATACTCAGCCGAGCGAGTCATTGCATACACAAGCAGGACGCCGTCACGCGCTGAGTCCAATCACTCAACTACAGAAAAAGAATGTCTTGCGGCGGTATGGGCAGTTATGTAGTTTTGCCCATATCTCCTCGGCCGTCTTTTCTGTGTTGTCAGCGATCATCATTCACATGGCTGACTGACGAACTTGAAGGATCAGTCCGGTCGACTAGCCCGTTGGAGCCTAAGGCTTCAAGAATTCGATATGACAGTTGTGTACAAGCCCGGACGAAAGCACTCCGACGCCAACTGCCTTTCAGAGTCAACTATTAAGTAGGAAGTCACAGAAGATGACGAAGACATGTCTTTTATAGGTGTTCTAGACACTGCCACCATTGTTCGTCAGCATTGGAATGACAGCGAGCTGATTCCGCTAATTGATTTTTTTGACGGCCGGTTGATTACAAGCGCGTCCAAAACATTTGCAAGGAGCTTGCGATCATTCTGCTTCCGTAATGATGTTCTCTACAAGGAGAACTTCTCTTCAAGCGGAAGCAGCCACCTACTTGTCACCCCAACGTCTATCCGTCATGAGGTCTTGTAAGTCTGCCACGATGAACCGACATGTGGCCACCTCGGCTACACGCTAACACTGGTTTGAGTTAAGGAGATATGTTACTGGGTAACGAGTGCCGCCTTTGTGAAACACATGTGCACGTGCCTTGATTGTCAACAACGCAAAGCACCCCGTTTGAAACCAGCTGGCCTAGTACAACCAGTCTAAGTGCCCACGACGCCATTTGCCTAAATCAGAATGGACCTTCTCGGGCTATTCCCGGGTTCCAATACTGGAAATAGGTGGGTAATAGTTGCCACCGATTATCAGACATGCTATGCAGAAACCAGGGCCCTTCCAAGCGGCACCGCATTCGAAGCAGTGCGATTCTTCATTGAAAACCTGGTTCTGAGGCATGGTGCACCAATGGTGATAGTAACCGACAGAGTTACTGCCTTTACGGCTACACTCCTAAAGACAGTGCTTAGCCTCAGTGGGATGGCTCATGGAAAAACCACAGCTTATCATCCGCAGATAAACGACCCAAGAGAACGCTTGAACAAGACTATCGCGGACACGCTGAGTGTATACGTACAGGTGGAACATAAAAATTGGGATGACATTCTACCGCACATCACATTCGATCATAACAGTGCGCAACAGGAAACAATGCGAAAGACACCATTTACCCTTCTTCATGGCCGTAAAGTGCCGACGATGCTCGACGTGATCTTACCACATGACAGCGGTGATACAGGAACGGACGCTGAAGCTTTCGCTCAACGGACTGAACAAGCGAGACAGCTCTCCCGTGTCGGCATCACCCGGCAACAGGACTACGATGCTCGAAGTTACAGTCCAGGGCATTCATATGTCACCTATCAGAAAGGCGAGAAAGTATGGGCTTGGAGTCCCATTCGCTGGCGAGGGCTTTCAGGAAAGCTACTCAGGATCACCACGATCATCGGGTTTCGGCTTTCCCTCGGCACCCAAGACGCGATGATTCTGTTGAAGAAAGATATAATTGACGAAGATACCCTAACGAAAGACAACAAGGCCATTCTGGGGCTGGACCTGCAGAGCGCCTTCGACCAGGTGAAGCACTCTGCAATCCTAGCCCAGGTGTCCAGACTCAACATGGGCGCAAGAACATACAATTATATCAAGGACTTTCTGACGGGACGGACTACTTTCACGCCAAGGACGAGCACGCAAGGTTCGTGGATGCGGCAGAATACCAGGGAGACTGCGCGGCGTTCGTAGCTACCGTCATCGAGGCGTCGTCCGGCGCGACGAGGGCAGCGGCGAGCTTACGGGTCCGCGAGGCGTGTCAGGCGGAGGAGGTGGCCATTGCCCTGGCCATTGCCGACCCCGGGTGCCAGACGGTGTTGTGCGATTCCCGAAGTGCAGTGCGGAATTATGCAAAGGGCAAAGTGTGTGGTGAGGCTGTGCGCGTTCTGTGCTCGGCTGACCTGCAACGACAGAATCGGTGTGTTAGAATCAAGTGGTTCCCGGCGCACGCGGGCAACGATGCGTCCGAGAAGCACGATAACCACAACGAGACGGCACACGCAGTGGCGCGAGCGCTAACCAACCGCGCCGCTGCAACCGACCGTCCAACGTGGTGCAGTGCCAAGGACCGCATTACGACGTTCAACGAACTTACCCAGTTCCACCGCCTGGCTCGAAGGACTTTCCCACCCCCGCACCAGGGGCTGAGCCGAGCGGAGGCGGTGCTGTTCAGACAATTGCAAACTGGTTCTTTACCCACCCCAGTATTAATGACTCATCTATACCCTAAATTATATGTGAGTGATGTGTGCCGCGTGTGCCAGCGGGAGAGGGCCACCCTGACGCACATCCTATGGGATTGCCCCAAGTTCCCCAATGAGGCTTCGACAAGTACAACGATTCCTCCGCGACTCGCGGCTGCGGCGGAATGCTACGACCACGAAAGCCAAACCTGGGCCGTCCAGCAGGTCTCGGCGGCTCTTGAAAGACAAAGGCCGCGCGAAACCGACGGAACGTTGCCCCACAGGGCGACCAACCGCGGGAGTAACACGCGCTGGAGTTGAGTAGAGACCACCCGCTGAGAAGACGTCAGGGCCCGCGTCACGGCGCCATTTAGTCATGGTGTCGTTCTGCAGGCGACTACATGAAGTTGTCTCTCTCTCTCTCTCTCTCTCTCTCACTCAGGAGGTACTTTCATCCGTACAAGGTTGTACAAGGTCTCGGCGACGCGAACTATGAGATTATCACTGACAGTTCTCCTTCCTCTAGAGCCAGGCAGCGTCCATCAGAAGTCGTGCACATTGTGCACATGAAGCCCTATTGTTTGGAATGAAGTGAGGTGCCCACAGCTCATCTGACACGACATCTTCCTGCCGTTGAGTGAGCATCGGGACGATGCTCTCTCCAGGGAGGCAAATGCCACACACATAATGGGGCACGTACACAAAGACGATGATCTCGCGCTTTGGAAAAGGGAAGACGAGGTCCCCATGTAATCTTTTTTCAGCTTGCCTAATTACAGTGTCGTAGCCTGCTTTCCCGGTTCCTCCTGTCTGTGCATGGTGACTATATATATATATATATATATATATATATACATACATTCGACGAGACGCACGCTCATCCTGTCTGTCTCGTCTAAGTTCGTTTCTTCTTGCACTGCAACAAAGTATGCTACGTCAGTTTACTTCGAGGTGACCTAAACTGCTCTAAAAGAAAGTCAAGGTGGGGAAATGTTTTTTCTTTAGTTTCTAGTGAGTTCTCGGAAGTGCGGAATAAGTGTACAGTCAATTCCTTCGTCTTTTAGTTTCGTAGAGAAGAATTGAATCACTTGTTCAAAGCAAGCGTAGAAGTTAGGATGAAAAAAAAAATATGTCGCAGTTTCACCCGATGCCCGAAGCGTCGATTGCGATGGCAAATTACCAGACAGGTATACAAAGCAAGCGTAGTATTTTTGTCGGCCGTATCAACTCGTAAACATTCGCTTACTGACTGAATCAACAAGCATCTTGTCACGCGTGCACAGGCAAACATGAACAGAGCTCACTCGATGACCGCGGACACTCGCTGGCAAAACGATGAACATGAGGAAATGTGGCAGTAGAGCGAGCGCATTGACCTTCGTACTGCCTGTCGCCTCAACGCGAACTAAGTGGCCAGAACGCAGCGCACACGACGCTGACAGCCCTTGGCGCACCTAAAGTCCGTACCCATCGCAGCACGCTTTCAAGATAAGCCGCGCGCGACCGCACTCAGCCGCGTCATGCGCAACCGCCGAAGTAGGACGCCCCCTCCCCTCGCAGTGTCTTACGCACGACGGAAGACGGCGCGCTTCCTGCCTGTCTCCCGCCCTGCGCGCGCGATATTGAGCCACCATCCTCGGCTCATCCTCGCACCCACAGCATACGGCTCGTGTCAACGTTGTTATCGCAGTTGTACTATGTACGGAACGTCACGGTGATAGCGATGGCGACGACGACGGTGAAAATGCTCCTGAAGTGTTCGTATAGTTACCATCGCAATAAAACTATACCTTTGCCACTGCTAACAGAAAGCGGCACGTCGAACATGGGGTCAGACATGCCAGTGCCTTAAGGAAATTGGTCGTTATTACAGTACTCGGCAATGCTCATTGCTATAAAATATAGCTACACTGGGTAAGCGAATGGCTCAACTTACCCTCCACCCAACGTCCGTCTTCTTTATTTCTTGCCACTATTGGACAGAACTGGCAAAAGCGAGTTGCATACACAAATGTGTACACAATGACTGAAAGCGCCAAGACGCAGGTGGCAGCTGCTCGTCAATTGTGATATCTCATGCCGAAAAGTTTTAGATGACAAAACGTGGAACCCGGCCACTTGGCGTCTACGGCTTCGTGGTGACAGCTTGTTGTTCCCGGCCATGGCAATCATACTGCACAAATGGGTATCGCGCAAAAAATAATTATGCCGATTTAGGTGTACGTGAGAAATATCACAGGTAGCAAGAATCTTTCCCGAACTCTCAAATACAGCGCCTCATCCAATTGAGGTATTTGTCTTCGACATATAACAAGTGTAACCTCAAATGGTATTGTACATGGTGACCAGGTGCGGTGGTTCGTCGGTCGGCGCGTATATATTTGCGAAGTGGCAGTATTCTACAAATTTCGTTGCGCAGCCGTATATAACCAAAGGAAAGAAAATTAAAGGAAACAAACGCGCCATCTGACCGCCTACGTCTCTGGGGACCTCTAGAGCACAAAGTTAGAAATATTTGTGCCAGAATTTAAAGAAAAAAATTGCTCACCCGTCAACATGTCAATTGTTGCAGTTGTTCTACACGAGAACGGCAGCGAGCGGAAATTTACTGAAGAAAAAGGTATAGAGTTCAGCTTACGCAGTACTCCTCTGTAGCCTGTTACATCGCAGGGAAGGAAAGGAAAGAAAAGAGGAGAAACAGAGGGTTATGAGAAGAGACGACGACGGCAAAAAAAAAGAAAAAAAAGATTAGGCGGGAATACGCAGAAATACATGTACGGCAGGATCATTCATCAACGAAGCCCTAATGTTGCATACGAATTTAAACAAGACACATTCAACCTTCTCAGCAGGACAATGCGGAGTTCCGCTATATGGCCTCAGCAGAACGTCCTCAAAGTACAGCCTTTTGTCATAATATGTTAAGGAGCCGATCAGTGCTTGCTATTCAGGCGCGTACAGGAAGTGACCGCAACGCCAAAACGATTCTGCGCTAAAGACGAGCTCTTATTTACTGAACCTAAGCTCAATGTGCTAATCACCAAAGCAAGACTATGACTGCTGTCGGGCACCGTTTTCCATCAGCGAGAGCACGGGCTTCGGCGCTTGCGTCACACCGCCTGCTTCTTTCCTCGCTAATGTTGGACGCAGCCTGGCATAGCTTAGCAGCGGAAATAGGCGTCCGATGGCATCACGGCTGCTCCTGACGCGGGAAATCCCGAGCTGCGACGCATCTAACAGGATTGCGAAACCAGGTAACTGTAGTAATTGTGCTGCACACGCAACGAGCTAATGAATGAGGCGCTGCTGTCAACGAGCTCGTCACGCAGATACGTACCAGAGCATCAGTATGCAAGAGTTCGCTCATACCTCCGCTTTCTAGGGAGCAGTAACGATTACGGAACGGTTATTCTTACAGCGATAGCTGTCATGGGTCATTTTGATGTCCGCCGCTGGTGCCGTTGTCCGCCGATGATCGTCGCAGAAATGTGACAGTTCTCAACGAGAAATGTTTAGCAAAATAAAATGTGCGGTGCTTCACGTGCATTTGGACTTCTGCCCAACAGAGACGCAGTCAGAGGTTTCACCTCTCAGCTACTTCGCCGATGCTTCAGCATAGAAAAATATGGCGTCTGGAGAGTGCGTTCACGCCGCTAGCTGCTGCAGCTTGCTGGCGCTACTCTCTGCAGCTGAAAGCGAGCACCGGTGAGAAATACTTTAAACGAAGCAAGTGGTAAAATGCGAAAGGCAGGGCAGGAAAGTGAGCGAGAACTGAGCGCCCTTCCACTCTGTGAAGAAGGATGACCAGCGAAGCTGTGCATGTGGGCCCTGGAGAGCACTAGACAATGGTTCAGGGGACCGAACGGCGCTCTCTCGCTGAGGCGCCACGTGTGGAGAAGTTGTGAGCGGGCGCTGCGAGCGAACTGGATTTAGGGTGCCTCGATGCGCGCCCAATACATTGAGAAAGTGAAAACGCCCGACCGGAATAAGCGTGTACCCCAGATTAACCAATGAATTTTCTGAGAAAAGGAATCAAGGCAATTATTGGACGTTAATATGAACAACCGTGTTAGGGAAAAGTCATTGCCTATGTATTCAGACTGAGTCTCGGTGACCGGGACGTTTTTACCAATGTAATCTCCGAGGCTTCTGTGGCGATTTCCATCAACGTGCCAGCAGGTGAAACGAAGTAGAGACATATAGCCTGAATGGTATTTGCTATTCTGATTGTGTTCGAATTCAGAATTCTCTATTAACAATTATTGAATAGCCGCTTACGTTCGAACGTAACGCATAACATCACTTTAGAAGCCTCGGAGGTGAGGGGCGGATGCAAGTGAGGTGGAGTTGGGTTCGGGCTAGTTGGTGTTCCATTGCAAAGTTGACTACATCGAGTACATAGACAACCCCTTGTTATTTGAAGGAAAAACTCAGTTGAAAGTCGGCGCTTGTCGTCGTCTTTCTTTCGGTCATTTTGTCTATGTACGCGCTGTAGTCTAGTTTACAAGTGAGGACTCTTATTCTAAATGATTGTGCTGCATGGAGAGTCGTGGCTGTTCTGCAGAGGCGCACAAGTTCCTGAGAGAATTAATGCAGGGTTGCCAATATGTTCTGCTGAACAAGTTCCTAGCTGCCATTCAATATAAAGGTCCCGTTTCGGGGCAGCCCGTAAGTCTACTAACTTGATTCAGGCAAGGAAAACATTTTTGGACAATCTCACCATGTCCGCAACCCATTAAAACTGGGTGCACAATTTGGTACCACGCTTGTCTTCTTCAGCTGACACAGCAGGTCTACAAACATTTCTACGTGTATGTCAGGCATGCCGTTCCTTTAGTTGCTTCATTATTGCCCTTGTGATAGTGCGCCAGATAAATGAAAGCAGCCGTTTATAATACACAAGCTACTTAGTTGAGCGGACGTACAGTTGGGAACGCCAATACATTTAGGTATGAAATATAAGATAAGTGTATCATGTTTTTCTCAGAAGTCAGACTCGGTAATAATTTATTTCCTTTACGCACATAGAAAAAGAAAAGCCGAAGGACGCAGCTACCTTCCTTCTTTAAAAAAATATTAAACAAATCCTGGCGTTTTACGTCTGGCGGTGTGATTACGAGGCACCCTGTTCAGTTCTCACCACCTGGGGTTCTTCACCGTGGTCCTAAACAGAAGTGCACGAGTGCTTTTCCATTTCATCCCATCGCATTCCGCGACTTGGTTTGAACTCGTGAGCTCGAGTTCAGCAGCGCAATGCCATATCCACTATGTAGCCACTAATTAGCTTACCGCGCCACTTTCTTTCTTTTTTTTCTTAAGCATGGTCTGGACAAAAAAATTCACATGGCTTACAGGCCAAAGATTAGCATATATAATGGCTACCTAAAACTGTTTTCCGCGCCCGAGGTCCGACCGCAGCAAAAGAACCAATACCAATTACTCCGCATTCTGTTACGCGAGTAAGACGAAAACATGAATGGAATGTTGCGCTGCGATTCATCTTTTTCCTTTTTCGATAAGAATACTTCCTGTAAACCTGAGTAAAGGGCGCCGGATGGGGAAGACGTGTTTTATTTGAAGCGCCAACTAGGAAATTTGCATATGTGTTTCCATCTGCGTTTCGCAAGACCTCTTGTTGGATAACTGTGTGCGCAGAAATGTACTCAAGAGAAACATGCTGCTTGAAGAATAAGAAAAATTATTCTTCTCCAAAGGGAGCCGTACAGTAACATAGTAGAATGAAATACAGAAGAGAAAGAACGGCATCTATTCCTAAGGTATAAATACATGTAATATACAATTACAAACACCGTTTCAGCGGTCTGAACACATATACCAGAGCGCGAAGTAGTACGAATGACCCTTCCGAGAAGTATCGCCAGCAGTTTCCAACGGCGCGACCTTGATGCGGCCCAATCCACTTCGATCGCAGCGCAGCCACAGTATTTTCGTCGTCGCGCGCCTCACAACAAAGCATGCGCCGCCCCGGCCGCTCGCCCCACTCAACCTTATTCTAGTACCCCCTAGTGGGCCCCTTAATGGCGAACCGCCGTGGGTCGGCCCGGTATTGCACTATCTTCGGGATGGACCCGCGTATGGGGAGTGCTTAATGCCTGCTTCCCCACAGCTGCGGGTCGGCCAGCTATTGCACTATCTTCCGGATCGACCTGCGTAGGGGGAATGCTTAACGCTGTTAGATACGGGACCGTTTCCTGAGCCTCCTTCGAGTTCACCAGACCCCATCGAATCGCACCACAGCTAATTAAGGAGCGCAGAAGCACGGATACCACATTCCTGAGGCGCGGCACGTGCAAGCAAGTTGGCGGCCCCCACCTCGTGTGCCGCAGGTGGAGCTATTCACTGCTTGACTCTTCCCGTAAGTGAAGTGAGAGCCTCGCACTGCTCCAGGTAACTTGGGTCCAAGAGGCAAGACGGGTGTAATGCACCGTGAAAGTCTGGCAGCGTCGCCCCCATCTGCCTATTGTGACGGCGCGTTGCAAGTCAGCAAGACAAGACCGCAGGGAAAAGTAAGCGCTCGGACAATTGGGGACCACGCAGCGACTCTCTTCGCCGGGTGTGACACAATCGCACGGGCGCCTATCATAGGCCAAAAATGACGACCCCTGAGCGGGCTTGCCGATTGGCCGAAAATGACGTCACCTGAGCGGGCTCGCCCATTGGCCGAACGTGACGTGTCTTCGAGACACCGAAGAGCTTAAAAAGACACAGATCGAGAGCATTCTTAGAGCATTCCTTGATTCATCTCTTTCGAGCTTCGTGCCTCAGGCCGCAGCGTCCGAGTTGCTGCCGGCCCGTAATGACTTCTATGACTGTTAATTTCTTGGTCGTCTCACTGTAAATAACGTAAATAAACCTCCCAAGTTTTCATCCCAAAATCCTTCTCAACTCTTACAACGCCTGCTTCCCCTCAGGCACGGCTCGGCCCGGCATTACGCTATCTTCGGAATGGGCCCGCGTATGGGGATTGCTTAACGCCTGCTTCCCCTCCATTGAGGGTCGGCCAGGTATTGCACTATCTTCGGAATCGGCCTGCATAGGGGGATTGCTTAACGCCTGCTTCCCCTCAGCCACGGGTCGGCCCGGCATTGCGCTATCTTCGGGATGGGCCCACAGATGGAGAGTGCTTCACACCTGCTACCCCACTGCTGCGGATCGGTCAGGGATTGCACTATCCTCGGTATCGGCCTGCATAAGGGAAGTGCTTAATGCCTGCTTCCCCTCAGCCACGGGTCGGCCCGGCATTGCGCTATCTTCGGGATGGACCCGCGTATGGGGAGTGCTTAACGCCTGCTTCCCCACCGCTGCGGGTCGGCCAGGTATTGCACTATCTTCGGGATGGGCCTGCGTAGGGGGAGTGCTTAGCGCCTGCTTCTCCGGTGCCGCGGGTCGTCCTGGTATTGCACTATCTTCGGGATCGGCTCGCGTATGGGGAGTGCTTAAAGTCTATCTCACCTGCGCCACGGGTCGGCCCGGCATTGCACTATCTCTGAGATGGGTCCGCGTATGGGGAGTGCTTCACGCCTGCTTCCCTTCCGCCGCTGATCGGCCTAGTATTGCACTACCTTCGGCATTGGCCGAAGGACACTATCCACATGGACACATGGACACTATCCTGGTGGAATTAGCCCTTAACACCTTCGCTGTAACAAAGAGGCCGTGTCTCGATACTACACCAACGGGGAGCTCCCTGCGCACCTGCTATTGTTTACGCCAACCAATGCTCCATCAAAAAACGCAAGACTTCCTACACTTAACGTCACGCCTCTGCCAATGTTGCAGCAGAAATTAATATTGCTCCTTGAGATATATAGCGGCTGATGGGCTAAGATTGGCTGGTGTTGCGCTCTGCAGCTTATGTATAAGCTAGCACCAAATTGAATTACGTTATGCGTAGCCAGCGGTAAAAAGAGAAGAGTTGTTTAAAGAAGAGAAGATAAAGGAAGACGGCGTCCAAACCAAACCGTGGAACGTCACTTCCATAAACGAATAAGACACACACTAAAGCCGACATTAAAGAAAGTTTTCTTCTGGTCCTCAAGAGCAGATTGCTTGCTCGCAATAGCGAGTGTTTACTCAGACCGATACGAGGCAGAACAGTGCAGCGCCAACGTCGCATACTATTACGTCAGCTGTCTCGCCATTGCTTCGTATTATGGACTAAACTACAACTTTTCTTATCATTCACCATGGGGAGCACAAGGAAACAACGCTGTCGGCAGATAAGCTGAGGTTAAAGCCACTGATATGCTATTTACTAACTTGCTGGATTGACGTGAGGATAGACTGGGCAGAGGGAAAGAAGAAATGGAGAGTTCATTTGTACTGCCAAAGAAGGGAAGAAAGCGCCGAAGTTTTGTTAATAGCAGCATGAGGTGCTATCAGTAGCAGAGCTATCATAAAGAGAGAATCAGCAGGCTTGGAGCCTTGATGTATGGGGTAAAATATAATGTAATTTAGTCCCCCAATTAGCACTAAATTAACTAAGTCTTGTGTGCCTTCTCGTCGTTTTAATATAGTTCAGGGTTTTCTCATTTCTGTACCGTTCTTAGCTGGGTTTATTTTCTTTTGTAGGTATTCTAAGACGTTTGCCAGTACTTGTACGCAATTTCTTATGCTAGCTGTCGATTACGTAATAAAGCGCCATGCCTGACAAAATAAATGTAGTATGAAGTGTGTGTATTTGTGTATACTTTATCAAATGTGTGTGCGTTAAATTGTTTTTCTTTGCAATAATTTCTTTCTGCCCTCCTTGGATTCTTTTCAATATGTCCGTCTAGACGGTTGGATGGAGTTCCCGAAAGAAACACTCTATCCTGCTGGAGCTTACGAAGGCGATGAGCTGCTCGACATCGGTGTGCGCCAAGACCCAGCGTTCCGGCGTCCCATGCGTTACGACACCAAAAAGCCGGGGCCAACCTACTTCTACCACGAGCCAGATTCATCTGAGACCTCGCTGGAAAACGTGAGAGAGTTTGCGTATTCTCAACACACGCGTAGTTTGAGGGGTAGGAGGGACAAAGCGAATGACCCTTGATTCATCAGTTTCACAAGTCATTCGAAGTTTTGTGCGCCGACTTCTGCAAAAAATACGGCTGTCAGTACTGTTGCTTTGAGTTTGTAGTTTACCTTAACACGATGTGAGCGTGTCACTGACTGTCTCACTCACTAATTCTCTCACTCATTCACTCACTTGGTCACATACTCGCAAACTCACTGCATATCTCTCCCACTCACTCACTCATTCGCTTACTTGCTCTCTCACTCTCGTTCTTACTCAATCGCTCACTCACTCACTCAGTTTCTCACTCACTCACTCACACTCACTCACTCACTCACTCACTCACTCACTCACTCACTCACTCACTCACTCACTCACTCACTCACTCACTCACTCACTCACTTACTTGCTCCCTCACTCTCGTTCTTACTAAATCGCTCACTCAGTTTCTTACTCACTCCCTTTCCTACTCATTCTGTTACTCGCTCACTCACTCGCTTGTTCAGTCTCTTCCTTTCTTACACACTCACTCACTCTCTTTCTGACTTTCTCATTTAAAAGCTCACTAACTCACTTGCTCTTTCACTCCCTTTCTTACTCAATCGCCCGCTCACTCAGTCTCTTACTTACTCTGTTTCCTTCTCACTTTCTTACTCACTCACTCTTTTCCTTTCCTACTCACTTGCTCTCTCCCTTTCTTGCTCTCTGACTCATTCTCTCACTCATTCTCTCCCTTTCTTGCTCAATGACTCACTCACTCACTCACTCACTCACTCACTCACTCACTCACTCACTCACTCACTCCCGTTTTTACTCTCTTATTCCCTCGCACCCTTTCTTACTCCCTTACTCGCTTCCTCCCTCCCTGTCTTACTCTCTGATTCCTTTTCTTACTCACTGTCTTGCTTACCCTCTCACTCGTTCCCATTTTTACCCACTCTCTCACACACTCACTTGCTGCCTTTCTTGCTGACTGTATCACTCACTCTCTTTCTTAGTCTCTCGCTCATTTGCTCCCTCACTCACTTTCTCACTCACTCCCTTTCTTACTCACTCTTTTACTTACTCACTCACTTACTCACTCGCTTTTTAATGTCTCACTCCACCGCTCACTTACTGTCTCATTGTCTTTCTTAAGCTCTTACTCACTATATTACTCATCCATTCAATCGCTCACTCACCCTCTCACTCACTCCCTTTCACACTCACTCACTCACTTTATTCCTTCCTTCCTTCCCCAGCTCACGTACGCAACTACCAGACTTGTTTAGTTGTGGCCTGAAGGCGTGAATATAATCTAAATATTGTCGATGATAATCTGTCTAGATGAGTTAATTACAAACTGAACAACGCCGTCAATCAGAATTAAGATCTATGACACACAATGCTTTTGGGACAGCGTTTATCCCTCCTCGGGCTTAAACAATGGAAGGCACACAATATTGAAATTCGTTGAAAACGAGAAGGGTTTTAGAGATCTCAAAAACGAGAAGCTCCAGGCTGGCCTACTATTGAGAAAGAGGTGAAGCTTGTTACATAAACCGACACAAAATATTCATGCTCTTACGTCCTGTCTTTCGTAGGCGGTGCGCTTGACAAGGGGTTCTTTCTTTCACACGCGTGTGCTTTTAACCTTTGTGAAGTTTGACTGTTTGAGCATTGAGAGTGTAATGCCCATTTAGGGATAAAGAATATGATTTCTTCAAGGTAGCAATGGTTTCCCCCGCTAAAGAAGAAGAGAGTGCCATCATTCTTCATAGCTATCAATTCAAGTGCGTTTTACAGTGAATACAAGAAGAGACTGAAGTGATCCCTGAAAAGACGGGTGCGTAAAGGACAATCCGGAATCGCTTTAGCAGGAGGAAGTTGAAGTATATCTTGCTTACTACTACTCTTCAGTGCTTTTCAGTGATCCGATTAGTGAATTCGCTGATCCGACTTGGAATCCGCGTAATGTGTGTGCTTATGTATACTCTAGCTGTACGAGCACATGAAAACCATAAAGATAAAAAGACACCGCTCCGTTGAATCGTTCGGAACTAAGTGCGTTTAGCGTCGTTATGGGAGGCGCGCTGACAGCATCGCCGCTCTGACTGGATGTTTTATAGCCACGCTTGTTTGCTGTTTTCTTTCTTTTTATTCGTCGAATATATCTTTTGTTCCTGCAGTTTGTTAGAAATTCATTTTCTGTGAGCCGACACAAGAGCTTTATTCTGGTCATCTGATGGCTGCGCACGGGCAAAGAAGTAAATTGGAGCAGCTGTATGCATTTAATCCGGCTTTGGGAATTAGCTGTTCGGGATTATCGTAGCTGGCTGCGACGGACTAACTAGCCTGGTGGTGTTAACAAATTTATCCTGCCATTAGAGAAGTTGGACGTTGCAGCTTTGGAAATTCATTACTCAGTGGAAAGACCCGAAAATGTTGTAATGTTGTGTAGCCGAGAAGAGAGATTGGGTCAGAGATATCCCGTGTTCCTAAGGTTCGGTTTACGTGTGAAGTGCTCTAAATCAACGTGCAGGTGTAGTTATTTCCTCCTATTTGAGGCTATTGAAAACTTTTGAGCTTGATGTATGCCGAAGTGACATTGTTCTATAGTACCGTCATGCCTAAACATGTCCGCTGCCCACAGACATATTGGTGACAGCTTGAAAAGCAACGCTTAGCAGAAGTGCCGAATATGTGTATCTCTAACAGTTGTGCGTGAACTCAGTTTCTGTCACGTTTGACAGCGATAAAAAAAATTGCTATACTCAACTGTAGTTGACCTCTACGTAATGCGGAGCGTTGATGATTTGTAGAGAACGGTTGTATGAATAATCTAATTGTTGTGTAGCGAACGTTTATGTAGACATTACATCCTGTAGTTTCTATATTTATAATAAGTAAAACAGAATTTTTCTACTGGCAATACCTGTGTGTGTGTGTGTGTGTGTGTGTGTGTGTGTGTGTGTGTGTGTGTGTGTGTGTGTGTGTGTGTGTGTGTGTGTGTGTGTGTGTGTGTGTGTGTGTGTGTGTGTTTGTGTGTGTGTGTGTGATAACTTTATTTGGAACATCCGGCGATTGGGAGGCCCGGGCCTGGGACCGCCTAGATGGCCACTGGGAGCCGTGCGGCTTCCTTGGCTCGCTGGACGGCCCGAAGTTGGTCTTGGAGTTCTGAGCTGAGCAGCACGACCGACCACCGCAACCGTAGATTTTCTGGGGAGACTGCCATTTTATTTCGGTATATTTCACATCCCCACAACATGTGTTGAAGGGTGGCTCTAACAGACTTGCATAGCTTGCACATTTCGCTCTCGTATATATCGGGGTAGAAAGTTTTTAGTTGCACGGGACTCGTATAAGTTTCTGTTTGTAGTCGCCTCCAAGTAATGGACTCAGCTCTGTTCAGTTTAGTGTGAGGCGGTGGCAATACTCGCTTCCGATTTTGACAGAATTTGGTAATATCGCTAAATCTTGTTAATATATATTTTTCTCTCCGGATTTTCTCCTGCGCGTTCTCCTGACCGATGGAAGTCACTCTTTACTCAGCTCGGCGAGTAAGACCTCGAGCTTCGCGGTGTGCTACCTCGTTAAGGTTGACTGCGGGAATGTCTGGAGTAGTATGCACTGGGAACCAGAGCAATTGCCTGCCGTTCTTCTCTGCATCGGAGAATTTCGCTTCATTGACTCTGATGATGTGCCATGCCTCAGGAGAGATCCTGCCTTTTGCATAATTTCTAATGGCCGCTTGAGAATCGCTAATGATCTACTGAGCATTCGTGGAGACCAGTCCTAGTGCAATGGCTACCTCCTCTGCTGTCTCGGAATGTTTGGTATTAACTGATACGCTTGTAAGGGATTTTTGGGTCTGATCTACGATTACTGCCACATATCTATTTCTGTCTGGGTATTCAGCCGCGTCTACGAAGGTTGCTCTGTCCTCTGACCCAAAGCTTCGGATAATTTTCTCTGCTCTACTCTTGCGTCTGCCGTCGTTGTAACCTGGATGCATGTTCTTGGGTATATTTGGTACTAGGAGCTTGTCACAAATTTCTCTCGTTATCGTCTTCTTTTCCCCGTATAGATTGTGGTAATTCATTCCTAGTTTACTTAGTATATGCCGTCCCGTTTTGGTTAGTCGCTCTGCTTGAGATGTTTGTTGTGCTTCTATGAGTTCGTCTAGTGTGTTGCGGAGTCCTAACTTTAGCAAGAGATCCGTGCTCGCACTGATGGGAATCCCTAGTGCTAGTTTGTATGCTTTTTTTTATCAGGTTGTTAATTTTACGCTTTTCAGCTGCAAACCAATTGTGGAAGGCTGCTATGTATGTGATCTGACTGATTACGAATGATTGTATCAGCCGTATGATACTTTCTTCCTTCATACCTTGGTGCTTGTTAGTAATTCGTTTGATTAATCTCATGGTGTTTGTTACCTTTGTGTCTAACTTCTTTATGGTTTCCCTATCTCTCCCTTTGTTCTCGATTACCAGACCCAGCACCTTGAGCTGGTTGACTATTGGGATATTCCGCCCGTTCTTGGTGTGTAGCTTGATTTCCTCATGAGCCTTGTTTCTGTCGTATCCTTTGGGAGGCCTGCTTCTAAGTGTGTGGCGGTACAATAGAAGTTCAGATTTTTCTGCAGAGGAGGCCTGTTCCTATGAGGTGTTCCTCTACTGTGTTAATTGCAGTCTGGAGTCAATGTTCTATTGATCTGTCGCTGCCATCACAGGTCCAGATAGTAATATTGTCCGCGTAAATTGTGTGATTCAGGGACTCTATGTGATTTAAATTTTCGGGCAGTCCTATCAAGGCGAGATTAAATAGCATCGGCGAGATGACAGCGCCTTGCGGCGTGCCGGCCCCCCTATGTCGATCTCGGGCGACTTGAGCCCTCCGACGGAGATGACTGCTTTCCTATCTGATAGGAAGCTCTTGATGTAGTTATACGTCCGTTGCCCTTCTCTTATTCGTTCGATGTTTTCCAACATGGTTGCGTGGTTGGCATTATTGAAAGCTTTTTTAAGATCAAGGCCCAAGATGGCCCGTGTAGAGCGCGTTTTATAATCGATTATCTGATGCTTAAGCTGGAGCATCGCATCTTGTGTCGAAACATTTTTACGAAATCCTATCATTGTACATGGGTATATGTTATTATCCTCTAAGAAGTTATCTACTCTGTTTAAAATTACATGTTCCATTAATTTTCCGACGCAGGATGTTAGGGAGATTGGTCTGAGGTTGTCGATCTCAAGCTTCTTACCAGGTTTTGGAATGAGCGTTATCGTCGCCTTCTTCCATTGAGCGGGCACTTCTCCCTTTACCCAACACTCGTTTATGTATTCTGTTAGTTTGGCTATCGATTCATCATCGGGGTTCCTGAGAGTCTTGTTGGTTATACCGTCCGGGCCTGGGGCGGATTTGGTGTTTAACTTTTGTAGGGCCGCGGGGATTTCTGCATCCGTGAGTTCCTCGTCTATTTTTGCGTTTGTATTCCCGTTGTAGCTAGGATAGTTGCAAGGGGGTGCCTGTGTTAAGTATTTCTGCCGTAATTCATTGAGAAATTGCTCTTCTGTGCCCTCATATGCGTGTATTAACTTATTAATGTCTTGCATGTGATTTTCCTTGTTATTGTCATGGTCAAGCAGGAACCTGAGCATGTGCCATGTTTTGCCGGTGCTTAATTGTCTGTCCATGGAATTACATATCTCGTCGCATTTTTGTTTGGTCAATTGCTTAGCATGTTCTTCTTTTTATTTTGTTGAGGAGCGCTATGCGCTTTCTTAACTTTCTGTTATGCTTCTGACCGCTAAGTCTATTCTGAAGCGACTGCTTAGCTTCCCACATATCGAGAAGTCTGCTGTCGCATTTATCCAAGTTAGATTCAGGTGGTGCTATTTTTGTGGCAGCTTTGACGTCATTACTGAGCTCCTTAGTCCATTGTTCTATGTCTGCGATTGATCGTTGCTGTGTCGTCTCTCGCGTTCTACGAAATAGTTACCAGTCTACTAATTTGATCTGTCGTTCCTTGGGTCTATTCGGCCCTTCTCTGACGTTTAACTCCAATATGCGGCGGTCACTACCCAAATCTTCCAGAGTGTTGTGTCACGTCGCCTTTTCAATATTCTTGGTAAAGGTTAGGTCTGGGGTTGTGTCTCTGTTTAGCGCCGTGCCTACTCTGGTTGGAGTGGCGGGGTCTGTGTCGAGTGTGAGGCCTAATTCTTGCAAGTCGTTTCATAAGTCCCTTCCTTTTGCTCTGGTATATAAGTATCCCCACGTGGTGTGTGGGGCATTAAAGTCTCCTCCTATAACTACCGGATTTTCTCCAGCAAGTCTGAGTGTTTTCTGGAATAGCTTCTTGAATTTGTGTTTATGTAGCATGGGGTTGCTATAGATGTTGAGAATAAATAAGCTACGTCCTGTCTTTTTTTTTTTTTTGTGGGATGAGTTCCAATAGAATATTGTCAATGTGCGTTATGTCTGTGTTGTGCTGTACGCAAGTTATGTTTCTTTTTACCAGCGTGGTTAATGCCCTGGTGTCCCCTTCGGCATAGCCAAAGATCAGTATCCTGCTAGCTTTGCAATCCCGTGTGTTTCCTGCAGAATTATGACGTCCGGTGTATCCTTGTCTTTTAAATACTGCTGCAAAACTGACTTTTTGTTTTCGTAACTTCTACAATTCCACTGCCATATCCTGAACCCTTCTTTAGCGCGCCTCAGTTCGGGTGCGACCATGGGAGGGAGACGGGAGGTTGGAGAGAAGCTGATCTTATATAATTATGTGGCTGTGAAGTGGGTAAAGATTGTGGTGCTTCTGACGCAACGGAGGGGAGTCCATTACCTGATGACTGGCTTGCATCTAAGATGTCTAATCTACTCATAATTGCTGCTATTGCCTTAGCCATTTGATTCATCATTTCGTCCCGTTTTTCATTTGACTTTTGTATCACTGCTAGTGTCTTTTGAATATCGGGTCATGCTTTATCTACCACTGCGTTATTTTGTTTATCACTGATGGCTTGGGCCTTGAGTTTGAGTGGAGGGGGGTCATCCCCTTCGTCCATCTTATTGTCCGGGATTTCAAATGGCTCTTTCGTGCTCGCGTGTGGGGCGGGAGTTACCTGATTTATTTGGTTTTTTCCTTCCTTGAGAATTTTTATTTCATCGCTCATACGTGCTAGCAAAATCCCCAACTGCGCGTTCTCGTGTTTTAGTTGTTTGATTTCGTTATTCATGGCAATTTCCCGCCCAGCCCCCGGGCGCACGCCATCGACCGTGTTTGTCTGCTTTGCTGAAGAGGATGGCCTAGTTCTGGACCTGGATCTGGATAGTGACCACGGTGTCCTGGAGCCGGACCGGGATAAGGATCTGGTGGTGGATGGAGACCTTGTTCTCGATCTGGAACGTCGTTCCCTGGCGTTTGGGAGGCCAGACGTTCCGCGAGACTTTGCCCTGTCTTTTCTTGAGATGGCGTCTTCATGTTCTTCTTGTCGTTCTCGTTGCAGTCTGTGCCATTGTCTCTGTTTAATGATGAAGGCCTTTTTGAATTTGGCTTTGCACGTCTTGTCTGCGGTCGGATGGTCCTCGCCGCATAACTGACATTTAGGTTGGCACCTGTGGTCTTTATCTGGGTTTGGTGTTCCACATCCCGCACAAATCTTGTTGTCAGGGTTGGGACATACATCTCCTCTGTGTCCAAGTCTGTTGCATTGGTGACAGAAATCCACTTGTTTCCTGTACAGGGAGCAAGGGAGTAGCGCTGCCTTGTATCGGACGTACGTGGGCACTTTGTGTCCTTCAAAGAGCACAATCACTGTGGTAGTATTACTGAGTCTCTTTGCTGCTGTCGCCGTTGGTTTTTACTCATAACCACCGCTGCTGTGATGTCTCTTGGGCTCTCGTCGAGTGGGATTCCTCTGACTCCTTTGGCCGCCATGTCAGGCGCTGTCTCGTAAGCATTGGTCTCGTAAAACGTGTCTTGAATCTTGATACGTGCTACTTCCTGATATTTGTTTGCACGCTCTTGATCCGATGTACTGACGATGACGATATTTTGATAATTGTTGAGGTAGACAATGTCCTCCTCCCTTTCGTCTCGAGGAATGCTTGCCGCATCTTGTACCGCAGCTGTGAGGTGAACTATACCGTGCTCGGATATTTTGAGTCCTCCACGCGGTCTGATCACAATCTTGTAATCCCCTCTTGGCAAATGTGGCATTCTGCTTGCGTTGCGTATTTGCTCTAGCCTGCCTTTCCATGGGTTATTGCTGCGCTTGTCGAGCCGCATCGGCGACCAGTTGCTCTCGCGATGTTGGGAGGTTCGCCGATCTGATCTGGGTCTGACCTCCTTCCATCCATTGCTTGTATCCATTTCTTTCTGGCATATGCTGCGCCCCTCTACGGTGACTTCCATCATTGAGAAAATGATCGGCAATTGTTGACGAAGCCGACTCCGGCGCGTGGCCTCGCGGCTCTCCTGCCACGAGGTCCGGCCAAAATATTGTCGTAGAGGCTTGAAAAATGGGAATCCCACCTGGTTTTCGGTATCCACTTGTTCCTGGGAACGAGCCGAGTCCGTTGACGTGCAATAGCGGGTGGCTTTATGGTGATTTGCGCTACAAGAACATTCGTGGAAAACGGAGCCCACGTGATGTGCATCCGCTCCCTCCGGCTTCTTCTTCTTCTTCCTTCCTGGAAGATTAAAAACATTCTAAAACCCCGTAGAACATACCCAGTGGCCCCATTCAACATATTCAGTGCACATATCCCATGGCACAAGCCCAGTCGCCCCTGTGGCCCACAATTTGAGATCGCACATCACTCGGATCGGCCCACTAAAATAAGGAGGTAACCCGCCCGCCCGCGAAAGAAGTGACGGAACTAGGAGAAGAATGCTTCGCATGAAAGTGACCAAGTCACCATTGTTGACATTTTGGGACAGCCAGTGGAGAAGTTGCTCTCAAAGTGGGCTGGCACATACCAGGCGACATTTTAAAAACTACATGATAATGTATTTCATACCGTGCCCTGCTTACCCGTAAAAAAAATCGTATTTTTACCTACTTGAAGTCGACCAGAGTACACAGTTAAAACTCGCATTACGTCAGTCATTCTTCACTGAAAATAAATAATATCTCGTAATGTGCTGAGCATTCCTCCTGTCCACATCGTTTCCTTCAGCCCTTATTCCACTCACTGACACAACATGATGCACCAACAGGCGCAACAGTCAACAATAGCTACTGAAAATCACGGAAGAACATAGCAGATTAGGAAGATGGAGCGCGTTGCCATTATAAGTCAATGTGGATTATTTTTCACGCACTCTCACTTTCTATCATTTTATTGCTATAAAAATTATAAAGACACTCCAGGCGAATTTCTGCTGTCGGCGTCGCCGTGAGGTTCCGTATGAATGAAAGCGTGTGAGCGTGAGCCGGCGAACGTAGTTCAATCTCGCGTGCGCAAGCGAGGAACGCGGCCCGGATGCTTGCCCTCTCCTCATGCGCGCGAGGCAGAGGGATCAGGCGAGGGAGGAGGGGCGTTCTTCTCCGGCGGTTGCTAGGATGCCTCAATCTCCTCTTCGCCCGCCGCTCCATACAGAATGAAGACAACCGCGGCGGGTAAGACGGCGTTGGCCACGCGAATCGCGGACACGTAGTTGGCTCGTTTATCGGACGCCGTAGGGACGCGTTGCCGGCGCTCGTGTGTCTTGAAAGCGATTTACGACGTGGCGAAATTGCATGCCCAGGCGAGCCTGATCTTCATATCGATCTGCAATGTCGTACAGAGTGCGCGTAGAATGCCGGTAGCTTCGTATGCGCTGTGCTTTCGACGTTTCGTTGGCGTTGAAGCGAGAGATGCATGAAGGTCAATTCGCTTCTACTGCCTCGATTCCGCACTCCAGAATTTTGATAGCGAGTATCCGCGCTCATCGAGCGAGATGTGTTCATGTTTACCTGTGCGCGCCTGACACCGTGCTGGTTAATTTAGTTTAAGCACGTTGGGGGGCTAGGTGGTTTGAATCCGTGATAGAATGTGTAAGCGCGACTGAACAAGGACGTAGAAAGCAGCAGACACACAGAGACAGCGCTGTCTCAGTGTGTTTATTGTTTCTTCCTGCGTCTTCGCTTAGTCACGCTTACACATTCTACCATTGTTAATTTAGTTGGTAAGCGATTGTTTACAAGTTTGTACGGCCGCTAAAACTACGATCGTTATTTCGCACAGCTATTCACGGTGCTTCGCCTTCCGGGCGAAACTGGAACCTTTTTTTTTTTCTTGACCAATTTAATTATACTTCTCAGCCAACGCATGCTGCCATGTACAGGCAGCACTAAAAGGTTGAATTGCAATGGTGATGTTACGCAAAGTGCCGTTGTCGAGGGCATCAACAGTAATCGACGGCACCGAAAATTCGTGTGGCAGTTTCAACGGGAATTGCAGCAAGCTTCCAGAGAGTTGAGAGTATCTAGCGCGACGATCGACGATGGTGTGTCTCTTGACTTAGCCTCGCTGTAAACATTAATTGACGTCAATTTGAGTACGTTCGCTGACACGCGCGCTTGCCTCGCAGGTGGAAAACGTCCGCCGGATAATGATGGCGCAGCAGCAACGCAACAAGATGCGCTTCGGGACTCAGGATGACGTCGGACAGGAGGACGCCGTGCTGGACCACCTCAAGGAAGTCGGTGAGAGGCCGCACCATCTTTTATTCATTTTATTGCGATAGCAATTATAGGGACGCCCCTGCGCATTTCCGCTGTCGGCATCACCATCGTCGTGGAAGTCCAAGTGCGATAACGTCGCGGCCACGCGCCGTGTGCATTGGGTGCGAGTGAAAGCGCGAGGTTGAGCCGTGAAGATGGTGGCTCGATCTCGCGCGCGGAAGGGAGGAGCGCAGGGAGGAAGCGAACCGTTTTTTATCGCGCGTGAGGCAGTGGGAGGAGGTGGGGGGCGTTCTACTTTGGCGGCGGTTGCGTATGGCGCGGCTGTGCCTGGCCGCGCGGACCCTATATCTAGAGCCACCTGCTGTGCGTATCGTGTCTGGGTGCGCCGAGGGCTGATGGCTTCGTGTGCGCTGTGTTCTCAGCGCCTAGTTCGTTTTTAAGGGAGATGCAGCACGAAGGGCAATTCGCTCGTTGCTGCTGTCGCTCATCGTCACTCCAGTATATCGAGAGCGAGTGTCTGCGGTATTCGAGTTATACGTTTCATGTTTTTCTGTGTGCGCGTGGCACCATGCTTATTAATTTAGTTAGTAAACCAATGTTTACAAGTTTATACTGCCGATAGAACTACTATATTTACTTCATATAAAGGTATCAATCGTTCACCTTTACGGCGAAACTGCGAGGTTATTTATTTATCTTCTAATTTATTATTGCGATAGCAGTTATATGGATACTCCAGGAGCATATTTCTGCCGTCGACGTCGCCGTCGGCGTCACCACGAGGTTCCGTATGAGTGAAAGCGGGTGAGGCTGAGCCCGTGAACGCGGTTCAATCTCGCGTGCGCAGGTGAGGAACGCGGCCCGGATGCGTGCCCTCTCCTGTGGCGCGCGAGGCGGGGAGGTGAGCCGAGGAAGGATAGGCGTTCTTTTCCGGCGGCTGCTACGGTGGCTCGATGTCCTCCTCGCCCTCCGCTCCGTACAGAGTGGAGACAACCGGAACGTCTACTACGGCATTAGCCACGCGAATCGTGGACGTCGTAGTAGACGCCTTTGACAGACGCCGTAGGGACGAGTTGCCGGCGCTCGTGTGCCTTGAAAGTGGTCCGCGACGTGGCCAAAGTGCGCGCCCGCGCAGGCCTAACCTTCAAAGCTATCTGCGGTGTTAGCAGCGTGCGCGTAGCGCCGGTAGCTTCGTATGCGCTGTGCTTTCGTAGTTTCGTACGCGTTTAAGCGAAATATGCACAGTGGTCAATTGGATCGCGGGTGCTGTCGCGATTGCTAACTCCAGTGTTTTCACAGACAGTTTCCGCTGTCATCGAGCGATGTGTGTTCATGTTTACCTGTGCGCGCCTGACATCGTGCTTGTTAATTTAGTTAAAACACGTTGGTGGGCTAGTTGATTTGAATTTATGATAGTATGTGTAAGCGCGACTGTACAAAGACGTAGAGAGAAGCAGACACAAAAAGACAGCGTTGTCTCTGTGTGTATGTTTCTTCCTACATCCTTGTTCATCCACGCTTTCATATTCTATCACTATTAATTTGGTTACTAAGCGAATGTTTACATGTTTATACAGCCGCAAAAACTGCTATCCTTACTTCGTACAGCTATCCGGTAATTTTCTATCAGAATCGGTGCTTCGCATTTCAGGCGAAACTGCGGTTGTTTTTATTAGTTTCGTTTGTTCATGGAACAAGAATCACATTAACGAAGTAATATCACCAACTCACCATCTTCTCCCGCCGATTATTTCTCTGTCGAGGCACCGCTTTGTTCGAAACATCGGGTTCACTGCACTGGTCACGTTGCTGATCCGCTTCGCACTGATTAGTACTCAGATCTTCGGTTATAGCACCCACGCAATTTCGATTTCGCATCATCCGATGTCTGGACACTGCGTACATTGCAACTCAGACGTAAGCCGACGGAAGATATAAGGCGCTAATTAAACGACGCCTACGTTTCGATTCACTTCACTCGTGGCCAATCCCGCACGGGCATGCGCTGGCTGGTGTTGGTGGACGTCATTTAAGTTTTCCTTTCTTTTTTTTTTTACCTTTCAATCAAGTCGCTGCCGAAGACGGCCGGCCAATTTAGACGTCGCTCAGTCGGTTTCAAAAAGCGTCGCTGCACTCGTGCTGTTGAGCGAAGGACGTGAGAATGCGAGTGAGAAAGGCAAGAACTTCAACGAATGTTACCACAGTGCGACGTGTGGCTAATTACGATCTGAGACAACAAAAAATAAGGGAGAGAGAGAGAGATGGCGCGCGCGAGACAGAGAGAGAGAGAGAGAGAGAGACGAAAATACTTCCAAGAAGAATTCTATGGCGCAGGCCAAGCGGCCGGAGGGGCCTATTTTAAATGTCCGCTGGACAGAGGGAGGACCCTTATTAGGCGCGAGTCCCGCACAATGGGGCACCGTTCGAACGCGCAGCACGGCGCGCGCACACCTCTATTTGCCTAAGACTTTGGATGTCAACACAGAGTCCCGGCCAGCGTCTTTCGTCTCTCTCGCGTCGCCAACCTCGCGAGGAGTGGCATTCTCCCGGCGCGGCGAGCCAGTTTGCACAGCGCACGACGTTTTTTAAGGCAAACTTTGTTCCTCGGGGAGCAATACTCTGCGGCGCCGGCTCGGACTTCCTCTCTCTTCTTTTTTGGCGGCGCCGGAGACCAATTGATACTCGACGGGGCCGGGCAGAGGGTCCGAAACAGACTCGCCTCTCAGCGAAGTGGCGTCCGACAGCTCATCTTGCATCGCGAGTGCGAGAACTTGCGCCACGTTTGGGTAGCGCGAAGCACTCTGCGTAACACTCTGGTTGAGCGGCATCTGAGGGATAACGTGGCGGCTCTGTATGTTCAGTGAGGTAGCTGTGTTGGCACTGTTACACGGAGAAAACCGAACCGCGAAACGTTTTCTAGAGCCCCAAGAGGGGTGGAACAAGGATTTGACACAGGACGTTGCGAAGACAAGTGCTTGCTTTGTCACCACGACAAACATACGCATTGAAACACACACACACACACACACACATAAACATAAACAGATATATATATATATATATATGCATGCTAAATAGATTGATGTGAGCGATTTCTTTCTTTATTTATTATGGACTGTAAGAGTTGCGAAAATGTACAGTATATCACTCACTTGTACACAACCGTAAATTCTTAACCGACTGAAGGATCGCGACAGGTGCAATGAAGCTGTTCAGCTATTTAGCAGTTCGCTACCCACCAATTGGCAGTCTCTTGCGATTAAAGAATGAGAGCCGGAAATATGTTATATACACGGCATTCATCATAATGTAACATACATACTATAGAAAACATTCTCTAGTGGCTTTTCGCCAACTATATATATATGTAGGAAAGAGATGACGAACCTTTTGGAAGACGTATTTACTTAACGTTCTCGTTTCGGCTGGTGGACCAGCCGAATATGGTGAGTAAGTACGTCTTCCAAAAGGTTCGTCATCATCTCTTTCCTGCATATGTTACGTCGGGTCCCGCGGGCTGAACATTAAAGAAACCCCCTATATATATATATATATATTATATATCTATCTATCTATATATATATATATATATATATATATTGCCTGTTGACAATGAGTGAGTGAGTGAGTGAGTGAATAAACTTTTATTCGGTCCAGCAAAGCGCGATAAAACGCGCACCCGGCTAATCCCACGACGGGACTGACAGATCTAGTCTGCCGGCCCGATCGCGGGCGCGCTGGACGGCCAGGATTTGATCCTCAAAGACAGGACTTCGCAGGAGCGCGTCCCACTCTTCCTTGGTGAACTTCGGGCCCAGCGACCCGCACTCCCAGAGCATATGAGGCAACGTAGCTACCTCACCACAGGCCACGCAAGAACAATTTGGATAAATCTCTGGATATATGCTATTAAGGGACGCCGGATTTGGGTACGAGTTCGTTTGCAGAAGTCTTAGTGTGACCGCCTGCGGCCTGCTTAGCTTGGAGTGAGGCGGGGGGAAAACCCTTCTCTCTAAGTAAAAGAATTTCGTCATTTCGTTGTGTGTGAGAGGAGCGTCTCTGTGTCCGGGGAGAGAGTCGCCCGATCCGAGGGCAGCGCGGTCGGTAAAGCCACGCGCAGCCTCGTGGGCAGACTCGTTGAGGTTCAGAGGAACCCCCTCAATCGCCCCGACGTGTGCAGGGAACCAAAGGATCGAGTGCATGGAGGTGTTGCCCTGTTTGGCGCCTTTCAGAATTTGAACTACCTGCCGGGCTACCCGGCCTTTCTGGAATGCCCTGATGGCGGCTTTCGAATCGCTATACACCCTGTCTCTCCGACCGTCTTGCATGGCGAGTGCAATGGCCACTTGCTCGGCCACCTCTGGGTTCGTCGTCCGGACGGAAGCACAGTTGATGACTTTGCCCAGCGTGTCAATGACGGAAACCGCAAAAGCCTTGCCGTCTCGGTATGCAGCTGCGTCCACGAAGCTTGCTGCGATATTGTCTTTGTTTATTTGCCTTAGTATATTAAATGCTCTTGCCTTGCGACGACCTGCGTTGTGAACGGGATGAACGTTGCGGGGCAAAGGGGCGACCACGATCTTCTCCCCTATTTCTCTGGGGATTTGGGTGTCTTCAGCCAAGTTCTTGGTTGGTGCGTGTCCGATCTCCTCGAGGATACGCCTGCCGCCTGGCGTGGTGGACAGCCGAGTTAGCTGGGCCCGTTCCTGAGCCTCGGCCATCTCCTCCATGGTGTTGTGTATGCCGAGCCGAAGGAGGTCCTCTGTATGCGTTCTGACGGGCAGCCCGAGGGCTCTCTTGAAGAATTTTCTAATGAGGGCATTAAGCTTTTCCCGCTCGGCTCTCAGCCAGTTGTGCATGGCCACCGTGTAGGTGAAATGACACAGCACAAAGGCGTTGATGAGCCGAAGCAGGTTGTCCTCCTTGAGGCCACGATGTCTGTTCGTGACCCTTCGGACGAGGCGAAAAGCATTGTCGGTTTTCGCAATTATCTTGCGTAGCGCAGTGCCGTTGCCGCCGCGTGATTCTATGAACATACCCAGGACTCTGATGGTGTCGACCCTGGGTATCGGGTCACCGCTCCGAGTGAACAGGTGAATGTCACTTTCCGAGACCGGTTTCCAGCCCTTGGGTCTGCGGCCTTTTTCTTTTCTATAAAGGAGAAGCTCAGATTTGGACGGGGAACATCTGAGTCCGGTGGGTAGCAGGTACTGCTCCGTGACGTCTACCGCCTCTTGCATGGCGCTTTCCACTTGCCCTTCGCTACCGCCGGTGCACCAGATGGTGATGTCGTCTGCGTAGATGGTGTGTTTGATTCCTTCAACTTGGGCCAGATTCCTCGAGAGACCGATCATGCAGATGTTGAAGAGAGCAGGCGAAATGACCGAGCCTTGCGGCGTGCCCCGTGCGCCCAGGAGCACCTCGTCGGAGACGAAGTCGCCGATCCGCAGCCTCGCTTTCCTCCCCGTCAGGAACGAACGGACGTAGTTATATAGTCTGGGGCCCAGCTTGAGGTCTGCCACGGAGGCCAGAATGTATTCGTGGAGAACGTTGTCAAACGCTTTCTCCAGGTCGAGTCCGAGCAGGGCCCTGGTGTCTCTGGTACTGCCATCGATGATGTGATGTTTGATCATCTTCATGGCGTCCTGCGACGAGAGGCCGGCACGAAAGCCAATCATGTTGTGAGTATAGATGTTGTTCTCTTCGAGATATCTGTTTAGTCTGTTGAGGACGACGTGCTCCGCCACTTTCCCAACGCAGGAGGTGAGAGAGATTGGTCGGAGGTTGTCCACGTTCGGAGCCTTGCCGGGTTTGGGGATCAGGACGACGTTGGCGCTCTTCCATTGCTCTGGGACGCTGCCGTTTTTCCACGTCTCATTGATCTTCTCGGTGAGGTATGCGATCGAACCGTCGTCAAGGTTCCGCAGCATCTTGTTGGTGATTCTGTCGGCACCTGGCGCACACTTCCCCTTGAGCGCGAAAATGGCTTGCCTAAAACGGAAATTATCGGGGAAATTAACTTTAGTTAAAATTACAAGAAAAGGGAAATGAAAGCAGAAGACTGTAGAGTCGAACCAACAACTTGCGCATTACGCGTGTGTTGCACGGCCAATTGTGCTACCGCGACGGCCATCAATTCGTCCATTAACTTGGGTATTTGTGCTTACTAGGTCTAGCCCTAGGAGAGTTAGCCAGCCGAATTGAGCGCAATGGTGGGCGGATGTGGAACATTATTTTTTTCCCCGATGACGTCACGTAACACGGGATTTTAAGAGAACAGGCGTGTGGCTAATAAACCCTCGTATGTTACCTAAGGACATCAAAGCTGCCAGATTCGAGACCCTCGCAATGAATAAACGAGCGTAGAAAATCTTCTCTCTCTCACACACACACACACACACACACACACACACACACACACACACACACACACACACACACACACACACACACACATATATATATATATATATATATATATATATATATATATATATATATATATATATATATATATATATATATATATATATATATATATGTATATATGTATATATACTATTTCGAGACAGCTGTTAAGCCTCAATGGTTTATTTCGCAGCTCGCGCGCGGTGAAGACGATGACGCTGGCCATGATGATGAATATATACAGATGAACAAGATGAAGGGGTAAAATAATGCTCACACAATTTACCCCACGCATGGAAGCGGCCAACCTGGCCGCTGGTTACGCTGGTTATGGCGGGAAATTTAACGCCGCATGAAAGGCTTTAAACGCGAAACATACACAATCTCTGTGGCACGGCAGCGGCCCTCCAAAGGCGGAAGAACTGGAGTGACACGATAGTTAACTGGCGAGGTCTGTTCCCGAACAATATAGGGCCCGATAAAACGGGACTGAAATTTCTCGCACAATCCAGGAGCGCGAACTGGGGTCCACAGTAACACTTTGTCTGCTGGGTGGAAGGAAACGACACGGTGAGATGCATCATAGCGAATTTTGCGGTCTTGACTGGCGTCGGTGTTGAGGCGGGCACGTTCGCGACACCGGGCAATGAGCGAAACGAGCTGCTCACACACTGATGTGGACTAAGGCACGGGGACACCGAAGAAAGAAACGTCGAGGATAGTGAGCGGTTGGCGACCATACACAAGGAAAAAGGGCGAGTACCCCGTAGTGCGTTGGACGGCCGTGTTGTATGCGAAAGTGACGAATGGTAGAATGACATCCCAATTGGTGTGGTCAGGGTTGATGTACATAGACATCATGTCGGACAGCGTGCTATGAAAGCGCTCTGTGAGACATTAGTTTGAGAGTGGTAGCTGGAATTCGTTTTATGGATGGTATTGGACGCACGGAGAACATCGTCGAGAAGTTTAGAGAGAGAAAGGTCCTGCCACGGTCACTCAAAAGGACACGTGGGGCTCCGTGCCGGAAAAATATGGCTTCCAAAAAAAGGCTGCAACCTCCTCTGCGGATCCCCAAGATAGTGCGGCTGTTTCAGCGTACCGTGTCAAGCGGTCTACAGCTGTGACGATCCATCGTTTACCGCCGGTGGTTAAGGGTAGCGGTCCATAGAGGTCGATACCAATGACTGCGAAACGAGCTTCAGGACACGGGACAGGTTGGAGCAGTCCAGCCGGAGGTGATGTCAATTGTTTGCGGTGTTGGCAAAGCGAACAAGAAGCCACGTATTTCGCTACGCTGGTCGCAAGTCCAGGCCAAGAGAAGCGGCTGCGAATTCGCTCATAGGTTTTATGGAAACCAAAGTGACCGGCAGTGGGATCGTCGTGAAAGGCCTCCAATATCTGGGCCCGAAGTCATCGGTGAACGACAGGAACCCAGCGGTGTCCTTCGGGATGAAACACGTACCGGTATAATATCGAATTTTCGATCTTGAAGTTCTTCAACTGCCGACGGAGCCGAGCATTAGGTGTGCGAGATGATCCGCGAATACGTTCCATAACGGAGTGGCAGTAGGAGTCATTACGTTGGCTAGAGGCAAACGTATGAGAATGGTTGGATGGGAGCCGGTCGAGAGCAGCGAGCGAAGGAAATGCATGCGACGCGCCCTGCGGTGTGCTCACGAAAGGTGGTAAGGAAGCAGCGTTTGAAGACGGTGGTAGGGGACAACGAGAGAGAGCGCATCGGCATCCTGGTGTTTCTTTCCAGACTTGTAGGTGACGTCGAAGTCGTATTCTTGTAAACGAAGTATCCAACGGCCGAGACGTCCCGTTAAATTCTTTAGCGTTGCGAACTAGCACAAGGCGTGGTGGTCAGTAACGACCGTAAAGTGGCGGCCGTGCAGATAAGGCCGACATTTTTGGACGGACCAAACAACGGCGAGACACTCTTGCTCGGTAATCGTATAATTTTTCTCTGCAGCTGTTAGCGTGCGACTTGCGTATGCAACCACACGTTCTTCAGAATTTTGCTGACGTTGCAGAAGAACAGCGCCGAAACCGTGCCGGCTGGCGTCAGTATGTAGAAGAGTGGGTGCGCTGTTGTCGAAATGACAAAGCACAGGTTCGGACGTGAGGGCACGCTTGAGGGCGTCAAAAGCAGTTTTGCATTGGTTCGACCATGCGTAGGGAGCTGCAGATGGAAGTAGTTGATGGAGCGGTGCACGCCGCAATGGTGACAAAGTTACGTATGAAGCGCCGGAAATACGAAGCTAGGCCAAGGAAGCTACGCAAGTCTTTGGCACGTTGAGGCCTGGGGAAGCGGAGGACAGCGGTAATCTTGTCGGGGTCGGGTCGAAGGCCCTTCTTTCTGACAGGGTGTCCGAGCGCTTTAATGGTTTTGCTGGCGAAGTGGCACTTTTTTGTATTCAGCTGAAGGCCAGTAGCTGAGAGGCCTGTCAGGACTTCGTCGAGGCGCTGCAAGTGCTGATGGAAGGTCGACGAAAATATGATGATGTCGTCAAGGTAGCATAAGCAAGTCTTCCACTTTAGGCTCCGTAGTACGGTGTCAATCATGCGCTCAAATGTGGCGGGAGCATTACACAGACCGAACGGCATTACATTAAATTCATAAAGTACATCGGGGGCGGCTAAGGCGGTTTTCTCCTTGTCTGCTTCATGAATGGGTATCTGCCAGTATCCGGAGCGTAGATCAAAGCTGGAGAAATACTCCGCGCCTTGTAATGAATCTAACGCATCATCGATTCGGGGCAGTGGATATACATCTTTGCGGGTTATTTTGTTCAAGGCACGGTAGTCTACGCAAAATCGCACTGAGACGTCTTTCTTACGCTCCAAAACGACAGGTGACGACCAAGGGCTTGAGGATGGGCGGATTATGCTACGTTTCAGCATGTCGGCAACGTGGGTATCGATGATCTGGTGTTCAGCGGAAGAAACGCGATATGGCCGCCGGCGCACGATGGAAGTTCCATCTGTGTGTATGCGATGAGCCGTCGCAGAAGTCTGTCCCAGAAGAGGAGAGTGTACGTCGAAGGAGTCGTTATGCTTGGATAACAACGCCATTAACTCCCCTATCTGGTGTGGCGTTAAATCGGAGCTGATGGTACTAGCGAGACCAGAAGCAGGGACCGGATTCATAGGTGTGGGTGGTTATGAAACAGCAGTAGTCGAGGTAAGCACAGAAACAGGCTGTGTGTCCAAGACGCACATGAGAGCGGAGCCTTTAGAAAGCAGAACTGGCTCATTGGTTGTGTTAAGTACAGCCAAAGTGGCCATGCCGTTGGTAAAGTGAACAAGGCTGGGTGCCAGAGCAACCCTTTTGGATGAGCAACGGGCTGTCGGTACAACTAAAACGTCACTATCGGCGATGTCAGAGTTAACTACAAGAAGTTGTTCGCGACCAGGGGGCACCATACAATCGTCAGCAGATCGTAAGGGAAGGCGTGGTTCGTGCACGTCGTCGGAATGGTCGGTGTCTGTCAAGTTAACGAAGCATTGACGGCACGAGATGAAAGCCGACACCGAAGAGAGAAAGTCCCACCCTAGTATAAGCATGTGAGCACAGGAAGTCAACACTGCGAACTGGATATGGTGGCGTATGCCGTAGATCGAAACTCTAACGGTGCATTGCGCCGATGGCCGAATCACAACATTATTTCTACCACGAAGAAGAACTCCACTGTAAGCTGTAGTAAATTTGCGTAGACGAGCGCACAAGCTAGCGTGAATAATAGAAATAGCTGCTCCCGTATCAAGCAATGCTAGGACCGGTACACCTTCTACACACACGAATAACGTATTGGCCGGGCACGCTGGAGGAATTGTAGTCTGTGCGAGCCACGCAGCTTTCCCTCCAAAAACTACACCATCTAGTTTTCCGAACGGTAGTCAGGAGTTCGGGTGGCCGGTTGCAGGGGTGATGTCGAGCGTCAGAGAGGGGAGGGCGAGAGGCGGCAACCTGGACGGTAGTTGCGAGGCGCCTCGGGAGGTAGAGAAAGTGCGCGTGGGGAGAGCCGGCGCTGGTAAGGACTCGGAGGAAGCAACGGGTCTCTCTCATAAATATAGTAGCCGCGGCGTTCGTCTTGTTGTCGTCTTCGGCAAAAACGCGATATGTGCCCCTGGATACCGCAATAATAAAAAATGGGGCGGGGCGTAGGCCGGCTAGTGTAAAATCCTGTGGCAGGCGGACGGGGTGATAGCGTCGCCAGATGGTTGGAGCCAGTAGAAGGAGCACGAGGCGCTGTCCGAATGAACGCTTGTTGCATAGCCGAGACCTGAGCATACGAGGTGGATGGCGAAGGAGGGCCACAGCTCGCAGCGCAGGTCATGGAGGACAGCTCCTCTTTGATGATGTCGCGCAGGCCAGGAACCGAAGGCTGAGGCTGGAGAACGGGAGGACTGAGCAAGCCACACACTTGGAGCTCTTCGCGTATGAGAGTCCGAATCAGGAGACGCAGGTCGGTATCCGACGAAGAAGGCGCGTCACCGGCGACAAGTTGTAAACGGATGGCCTGCCCTGCGTCCAGGTGTTGGCAAGTCGCGATCACATCGTTTACGGTATTTGGATTCTTGATCGCCAGTGCGTTGAACGCGACGTGGGCAATGCCCTTTAGGATGTGACGAACACGATCAGATTCTGTCATTGTGGCGTCAACACGGCGACAAAGGGCGAGGACGTCCTCTATTTAAGAGGTGTATGTTTCCCCGGGAAGTTGCGTGCGTCCATCAAGCTTTTACTTGGCGACCTCAGAGCGAACGTTGGGAGTGCCAAAAATCTGCCGAAGCTGGCGTTTGAATGCCGCCCAGTCAGGCAAGGTGCTCACGTGGTTGACAAACCAAGTCCTGGCAACGTCAGTGAGGTAGAATGCGACGTTGCGAAGCTTGTGCATGTCATCCCACCGGTTCGACTCACTCAAGCGGTCATAATTGTCCAGCCAGTCATCAACGTCGTCACTACGAAGGCCAGCAAACATGGTGGGATCGCGCTGCCACCTCCTGACGGTCCATGAAGGAATAGCCGGTGGGGCAGAGACGGTGACGCCGGAGGCTCCTGGGGGATCTTCTTGGGGCATGCTGGCGGAAAGGCGGAGCAAGCGGCGGCCTGAACGAAGCTCCAGTGAAAGTCGAAGGCGTAGAAGACCAAGGGATCGAAAGCAGCCTCCACCACTTGCGAGACAGCTGTTAAGCCTCAACGCTTTATTTCGCAGCTCGCACGCTGAAGACGATGACGCTGGCCACGATGATGAATATATACAGATGAAAAAGACGAAGGGGCAAAATAATGCTCACAATATATATATATATATATATATATATATATATATATATATATATATATATATATATATCAGTGTGTGTTATGAAAATTGCATTTTTAATGGTTTAACGTTACAGCCGAGGCACGGCTTTGGTCAGAAAGCGCTTTTCTGACGTCAGCGTGTTTCTTACGAAGGCCATGCCACGGCCACAATGTTACACCATTAAATATGCAAATTTTGTGTACGTGTTTCTTGGTTTCTACAGCTACCTATGCGCCGGACCTAAGGCACTTTGCCTTAAATTATATATATATATATATATATATATGCGTGCGTTTGTGGGAAATGGAAGAAAAGCAACGCAGCTCTGTGCGAGAACATAAGCTTTATCTCACGCGCCGTCACACGTACGAATGAGCTAATGAATGAACGTTCAAGTCCAATGATTGTTAGACCCAGTCAACCAAATAATTTTCTGTGGAATACGAGAGGGTATTTTCCTCGTGAAAGTGTGTTTTACTTGTGGGTTCATGCTTTTGGAACATATGAAAGACGTTACGTAACGTTTAGTCAATTTTCTTTGCATGGTTGATCGCAGTCTGCTTTGCTGAAGTTCAAAACTGGCGCAACACTTTCCCGGTATTAGGATTTCCTTTTTCCCCCTGCACTGCCTCGTTTCTTATTTTCCCTTTTCTTGTTTTTATTTTTCCCCTAATGTGCCGTAAGGGTGATAAAACTATGGTCGCGTGTTACTACAGCCACTGCTCGCATATATTAAAAGTGTGCCGTGTCCTTGTGGAGCACGTGTGAAAGTGGTGCAAGGCGAACGGAGCAGTTCGTTTTTCATTCATTTCCCGCTCTCGTCAAGCCGTGGAGAAAAAGCGCGCTGTGCGAATATAAACGAGACCGAACACGGCGTCCCGAACTGTATGTGCGGTTTGCCACGTGCGTCGCAAGTACACGTACGCACTGAGCTTCCTGTTACAGCAAAGTTTCGCAGAGTAACCCGCAAAACCCGACCTCGGCACTCTCGACGTAGTTAACACGAGAGGCAGAGGAGGTAGAGGGACGAGCTCTTGTAGAAGTGCTTAAAAAAAAAAAGAAAAGCATGAGAGCGTGCGAGTGAGAGCGAGAGAGAGAGAGAGAGAGTGAGAGAGGGGGAGAGAGATAGAGGGGTGCACTTTATCTTTGAACTTCGTGTCACAACCACCGTCTCCTCCGGAACGGAGACTCCGTCGACTTGAGGCAAGCTTAGTGCACCAACAGCTATGACGAGTTCTCGTAAACGAATTTGCGATATCGTCCGTCGCTGTCAAGGACGCGGGCGCGGTAAGCTGACCTGTGGTCGTAGCTAATGGAAATACTAATTGGGAGGGGCTGCCTTAATTTTGCGAGTGTTTGCCCGCCAAGGTCCCGAAAAATAAGAGTGAGTAGGGCCGCTCCTCCGCATCCTCCTCTCCGGGTTTTCAGCAAAGCTTCAGGTTACTTTTTTCCTTTCTCCATCTCTCTCTGTCTCCCAAGTCCGTAGCTTGTTCGGCCTTATATTCAAGAAGGTGGCCGTTCGGAAGGGTGCTTTCGGCGAATATTGAGCCACTCATCCGCCTTATGGATGGGAATATGATCATGGAAAAATTGGGAGAGAAAAAAAAAGGGGGGGGGGCGAGTGCTTGGGGTCGGTTGAAAGTTTGGGAAGTGACAAATAAAAACTCGGAAAATGAACGGAATTAAAAACAGGATGCAGCAGCAGCGTGGAGCTTCCGCCTCTCGCCACACGTGTGTGGACAAAGTGAGATTAAGTGGAACCTTATACACGCATATTTCGCGCGCGCCTCTTTCCACGAATGGGCATGGCAGCCTTCGCTCCTGTCTATATTTCGTCTTGCTCCACCACTTTGCTCGCTCGAATTCTGGCTGGTGGTATTGAAGTAGATTAACCATTTATGTTTGTGTGTACGTGTGTTTGTGCGTGCGTGCGTGTGTGCACGCGTCTCCCCTAGTTGAAGAAGGAGCAAACCCCATGGCTCGCCACAAGTTATAGTATATTTGTATTTTAAAGTGTCACCGTTCACTTGTCGATATTGTGTACCTTTTTCGAGACTCTTCCGTTCCGTCGCCATCGTATGCGCATATGTATGTGCGCTCCGGTTGCAAGTGGGTCGGCCAGTCTCCTGCGCCTCCCCCCCGTCCTCAGCTCTCAACGGCCAAAAATGGGTTGCGCTGTGCGACAGGAAATTGCGCTCCGGCGACCTACGCACGTCGGGTGATATTTGAGAATATAATTTCGAGAACTTTCACTCGATACGCCGCGCATTTTTCTACCGGGTCCCCTGGGTACCGGTTTCTTTTTCATTTTATCTCGTGTCTTTCGTTATATTGGTTTCAAAGAAGAGAAGCCTCGGAGAGGACCGGAGAAAAGAAACGGGAGGGAAAGCTGCCTCCGCAGGTACAGGAGGCGCACGTACATGGAAGCGTGCACGCTGCCAGTGTTAAAAGCGTTGCACAGCGGCAAGGCAGCGCTGAATTCCGTGCACAGCATCGTGTTGTAATAGCGCGTAAAATGTTCTTAATACCCTTCTTTTTTCTTTGGAAACGAGAGAAATTTTGTCACTGTGCCCCATCGTACAACGTGACGTAGTGTCCACAAACCGTCTTCCTTCAATGCCAATGTACGTCATATGTGACTACGTGTCAAGCAACCGTGCGTACTTATGGCTATATATTATGTCGTGTATGTTAAAACAACAATGGCACTTGTATTCCGGCGAATAAATCCTAAAGAACGATTAGCTTGGGCGACCATGAAGCTGTTGCAACGTCGCTAAATTTCTACGTAGCGTGCTACAGGGAAATGCTAAGGAAAGTGGGTTGGTCTCGGACATGGTGCAGTTATAACATGGCAGTGCGTCACAGCGCGAACCGTCACAAGGAAACACGACGAGCACGGAGCACACGCGCCAGGAGTTTCAAAGGTCCGGCTGGCAACGGAGGTTCTGCCAGCGGACGCCAACGAAGAACCGCCACAAGTCGGCGCAGAAGTTAGTGCGACGGCATCGACAGAGGAGAAGACCACAACAACAGAGTCGAAGTCTGTGACAGAGGCAGCAAAGGAGAGTGAGATGCTAGTAACCGTCGAAACAGTTAGCAGCGAGCACGCCAAAGAAGTCATTCCAGTTGCAGGAACCATCACTGCTCAGCTTCCCAACCAGTGCCCTGCACCTACACGTTGGCACTCTCTCCAACAACGGTTTGCTGAAGCGTCGTGCCTCGACAACCTCCGCGTCGAGAGAGAACAACTCGCCAAATGATTCCAGGCAACCGCGTCGCCGACGTTCACCCAAACATGTGGAGAGGCACCGACGGTCAATACCTATTGGAGGCCTGGTGTTGGTGCAGGACGGGAATCTCATTCGCCCTCCACATCTTGTCCAATGCAACTATAATAACAAGACCGGTGTGTGGTGACGACCGTGGCACTCTCGCAGCAAGTATATTTAGTAACCCCTAATGTATAGAGGCTTTCGTGCCGATAAAATTAGGTAGTTGCAACTACGCGGATTGTTAGCCAGGAAACGGCTCTACTTTGTCGCCCTTCAGGAGACCAAGGGATGAAGGCAGCGCAAAGATTTTATAGCCATTTTTGTCCGAGTACAATCTTTGTGTGCCACATTCTGCTGGGTTTTCGGTCGTTACCTTTCTGCGCGAGATCCTTCCGTATACGGCCTTCACTTACAGTGTACACACTGAAGGGTGGTTGATATGTAGCGATATTTTGTTGTGTAGTGTGCCGTGTCGCATCATTAATAGTAACGCGAGAGCGTTAAGGAGCTCGTGTCGCAGAAAAGCCGGTGTCTTTAGCGTTGGCCGTGAGCGAGAAATGGCGGAAGGCAATTAATAAAAACAACTTGCAAGATGGGCTGGGTGGGAATCGAAGCAGGGTCTCCGGAGTGTGAGACGAAGACGCTACCACTCAGCCATGAGTTCGATGCTTCAAAGCGGCACAAAAGCGCCTCTAGTGAATGCGGCGTTGCCTTAGAAACGTGCCGTAGAAAGTTATACTGCGGTGTATATCGGTAATTATGAGCATGTAAATTATAGAAGTCGCAGTTAAAAGCGTAGCGAAGTACGTTTCCGCTACATTTCTTCTGCGCTTGGCGCGCACGCAAAGCCATCTTGCGGCAAACAAAGAAGACCCCCTCCTCGGAATGTACGGAGCTGCTCCGACCGGTGGCGCTCCACTCGCCCGCACGACGCGGCTTCTCTTTCCGCTCACAGCGCGATTCCTAGGTGCAGCGTCCGATGTGGGACGCCTCTGACATGATCGCTGCGCCGTAGAGCGTCTCATGGGAAAGCGTCCCCTGCGATGTGTGCCGGGCTGCTGGCGAGGAGTCATGCGTCTGCGTGGTGCTCCCAAGCGAGATAGAGGACGATCCCATCGAGGCTTCAGCCCCATGATTGCGTCCGGCTTCATGGCGCGTCGCGGCCCGGCTGTTCGTGCCGATCACGACGTTTGGCTCGCGTAGATCGTTTCTCCCTCCGAGACACCGAGTTCTTTGGTTCGTTCCGCTTGCTCAGGCGCACGTTTCGTCTTTGTGTGACTCAAGAGCAAGCCGAGCGAATGAGTGGGCGGTGCGAACGGGGTGCGATAACGCTATCGCGTTCCCCTCTTGAAGGCGAAGCTTAAGCGTCGTCCGATTTTTTATGTATTTATTGATTCCGCCGAACTAATTGGCTTATTTGAAACTTCAATTCCTTTGTTGGATTGTGACCGTAGTGCTCTTCTCTTAGGAGTCCTCAACTGTGTATGTGACGTGAATGACCGTTCTGTGCATAACAGCAGTAGGGACAAAAAGTGGTAGCTATTTAACATAACTGAAAATGCTGGTCTCATTGATATATAGCAGAATCGGGGCAAACATCTTGCTCATACGGACACTTTCAAGTTCACATTCTCGTCTGGGTCACGTATATGTTTCGCCATCGCTGACTTTCTAGAGGTCTGCTTTGTAAAAAAAAACCGCCCCGTTTTCGTTCTCTGACCGTTGCACGATAGTTGCGCTACGGGGCGGAGAGACTAGTTTTCGGCTTCCGTGAGTACGCTAGAAATTAAACGAATCTGTTATTGGCGAAAGACAGCTAACTAAGCGGGTCTGCTTTGCTTTCAAAAATGGTTTATCTCTTGATTTGTCTCTATGCTGTCCTTGGTAGCTTTTCAAGCAGGCAATCATTTTAATGGCCACTGAACTTGGTTCTACGAAGTCCCTTTATGTTGAATACGGAGAGGAGGAATTGCCGAGAAGTCTTTATAGGCTTCGTGAGGAATCCCGTTTACATCAGTTCTTCCGCGAAGGGAGTATGACCAATGTCCCTGCTCTTCTTCGCCCAATGTTTAAAACCCCTATGTCTGAGCATTTTGAGATCTAGCATTGTTCATGATCTTAAGGTCCTGGGTAATGAAGTAAAAGTGTGAGCATACGCTAAAGATATCGCATTCTTATGCAACGACAAACCCAGCATCGATAAAGCTCTTTCTATCTTAGAGGAGTCTGGTATTGTCTCCTGTGCGCAAATTAATAACTCTAAGAGCTCGGAGTGGTTTGGATCTAGGGCCATTACACTAACACACTATGCAGGCATTGCTCTTGTATGCCACCTAAATATCTCGGTGTTCCACTGCATACCTACAAGTGCACACTATTGGAGAGAACGCGTTCCAGCCGTTTAGCGCTACACAAATACCTTTGTCCCGCACCGTTTTTCAATATTTGGGAGAGCGGAAGCCTGCAATATGTTTTTGGCAACAAAAATGTTCTGTCTTTCATGTTCTTCACTGCCCGAGGGTTTACATTCAACGTTTTCACAGAATTTTTCACGATTTATATGGTCTTACTGTTTTGAACCTATGAGGTGCGATAACACTTTTTGATCAGTGAGTGCTTGAGGGTCAGGGCTGATGCATTTGTGTGCGCCACTCTTATTCTCGCGGTTTTTCGTTCTTCGGGATAGCTGTCATTCGATATTACGAGCTTTCTTGCAGGTTAACCCGGTTCATGTGCTGCCAGGATTGATTGTGCCTTCGAATTTCTTTTCTAGATATTGTTTGTTGGGCTTCATGCGTTAGCTTTATTTTTCAACTGTTTTTCTGACGGTTCAAACTGCCAGCGATTATTTGGTTACTGTGCCGCGGAAACGTCTTCACAAAGATTTAACATTGATGTCGTTCCCGCCGCTGTTTCATCATTCAATATACGTCAGATGACGAGGAAATTATGCACTTGCCAGAATGCGCAAAATGACAGTTCGCCCTTCTACAATAAATTTTTATCTCACTGATTACACACTGAAACCTTGCTTGTGAGAACAGGGCTTCGGAAAAAGAATATTTTCGTTTTGGGAATTCACTTTCGCCATTTTAACGTTGCTGATACTATTGAACACTACTCTGTCGACCTTAAAGACGTCATTTTAGTCTCGGGTGTTCTCCATAGAAATTTGCAGAAAGACTTGGACCTCAATTCTCACAATATCTGATATCTTCTTCTATGGTATGACGTGCCATTCAATATGTTTTTACTGATAGGCCTGCACAGTTTATGGAAAGCTCGAGTGCGAGATCTCAATGCAGAAAGAACAGTTTGCTCAAGAGCACATTTCTCTCAGGTGATTATGCACGTCCAGAACATTTACGATCAAAATGAATGTCAGCCCTATAGGTATACACTTTTGATTAGGTGTTCAAATTTTCCTTTCAAGTTTTTGTTGTGATGGAAGGTGTTGCTTTGCATGATGTTTTCTTTATATTCGTACAGCTCTTTCACCGTTCCTTGGTTAAGACCATTTAGTGCTCATAATAGCGCAAATATTTCCTATGAATACATCATTATATTCATTGTAATAAATACCAGGTCAGAAGACAAAGAATAATAAAGTTCTATTATGGCTAACGGTTAGGGCACCGGGAAGCTGGGCTGGACGGCAGAGGTTCTATTCTACCGTCAGTCACACATTCTTCTTTATTAAATCAAGGCGAGACAGGAGCCTGCCTAGCTGCCTAGCTGCCGAAAAGTGCGAAGGAAGAGTCAAAGAATGCCTGGCAATAATATCAGTTACACTTGGGCCCATTCAATCGAAAAAACAAAATTATCCGTCACTGAACCCAGCTAATGGCTGAAATGTATTTGCTTGAACGTTCGTTTATGTACTTTTTACCTCTCTCGTCCCTTGATTCCTGCGCGCAGAAACAATTTCGGCATCATTGAATTGCGGCACATCCACGCGGATTACAGTGTTGCGCAAGAGGCGAGTGTGGGCTGTCCTTTAGTGCACGCTTGAGTTCAAATATTCTAACATCACTTCGCAATGGACATCTCCGGATCCGTGCAATCGAACTCGTTTATAAAACAGCGCAGATTGCGCGAAGAATACAACGCACTCTTTCGAACGCAAGGTGGGACGTAACTGCAATGCAAAAACCCGGATCCCTCGATGTTTTGGGCTACCCAAGCTACGTCACTCCAAATCCTAACAAGCTCGGCATTTGTATTTAACCCTGAGAAGGTGTTTTTGTATTTATTGCATGTGATAGCAATTATAAGGACACTGAAGGCAAATTTCCAGCGTCGGCGTTGGCGTAATGTTCCAAATAAAGTCCAAGTGTGATAACTTTGCAGCCACGCGCCTTATACTGTAGGTCCGAGGGAAAGCTTGCGAGGCTCAGCCAAGGAAAATGGTGACGATGCGGCGGTGTCGTCTCGCGCGCGCAGAGGAGGAAGCCGGGTAGGGTGCACGCCGTCTTCTCACGCGCGCGAGGGAGAGAGCGGGGATATGTTTACTCACCAGGAGAGGGGAGGGAAGTGGGAAGGTTAGCGCGCATCTGCTCCTCCACTCCATTTGCGGTGGCTGAGCACGCTCTATCCTGGAGGTAGTCTGTGGCTGGTTTGAAGGCTACTCGACCCGAGACAGTTCATGACTTCGTGTGCGCTGGGTTCTCGCGCGTCTCGTTCGCGTTGAGGCGAGAGGCAGCACGAAGGGGAATTCACTCGCCGCTGCCACGGCTCTTCATCATGCCGGCGTTCCCACATCGAGTGTCGGCGGCCATGGAATGAGATGTGTCCGTGTTTGCCTTTGCGTATTTGACAGCGTGCTCGTTAATTCAGTTGGTAAGTGAATGTTTACAGCAGTTTATGAAGCTGATAAAGCTACTAAGCTTACGTCGTATAGGTGTCTAATATTTCGAAATCAATGATTCGCCTTTCGGGCGAAACTGCGTGTTTATTTATTTTTTATTTTTATGAGGGGGACCTAACCTGTATTATTTAGAGCCATGTCAACTTTGACCAGCTAGTTGGCTTCATCAGTATCCAGAATGACATTTGAAGGCACCTAACTTTAGCAGTTTCTAAACTGATTCTCGTCTGCGGCAAATAACCGGCTTTCAGATGCCTTATTAAACGCTGTGCTCGATACACACCACATAACGCTAATATTGGACATGCACGTCGCGCCGCATCTTGGCTCTCGTGTACATTGTCACCAGTAAGTTCTGAGCTTCGCACTCCACGCTTTTCCTCTCATTGCGTCATGTTCAATGTGCGAGATCTTATTCGTGCTTCAGGCAGAACAGAAGCGTGACTAAAGCGTCTAAAACCTCATCAGCAGTGGATTATTTCGGCGCGGTTTGCGCATTGATACATGATATTTGCGGGAGGCCATTAGGTTGGTTATTTCCTGCTTCACCACATTTCAGGCCTGTGTATAAAAAGAAATGCATGGCCGGCACTGGAATCGAACTCCTGGGCTCGAGCACCGAAACACAATGCTCTAGCCACTAGGCGATGATCTTTTCTTTCTTACATGGTATTTATTGCATCATGCATAATATGCAACAGTCGTACTATACGCGAGAAACGTGCAAGCACTAGACAACTCATCTCGTACTCATGCCCTAGGAAGGACCCTTAAATAACGTTGAGCCCACCGCGCACCACACAATAACTACAACTAGCTTTAAGCTTAAAGAAGTGGCAACGACAAGCAACTTATCAAAACGTGATACCAGTTCAGTTTAAAATCTGTAAAGTCACACATGTATTTCAAGTGTCCAATCCATTGAGAATACTGAAATTTCGGCGAAACAACGGGTTTCGCAGTCCAATTAGGAAAATAAACATATCAAATGGTACGTCTCCACCGTGGGGTGCAATAATCCTTTGCAATATACCCGAGACTATAGAGCATGGCTTCATAAGTTATGAAGATGCAATATTATTTTGGGGTGTGCGGCAAAGAACGCTTAAGAAAGACTTCATTTTTGAATCAGCATACCATCCGATACTAGCCCCCGATCGCACGAAACTCCACATACCTTACCCACAAATGTTAGGTGGCTGACTCAAGACACAGCACCGGAAGATCAAGGGTATCTGGCGTACTTCGTTGAATCGACTTTGACGAAATTCGCCCGCGAGGGTCTGGACTGGCTTCTGAAAAGGGTCTGGCTTCTGAAAGGGTCTGGCTTCTGAAGAGGGTCTGGCTTCTGAAAATCCCAGCCATTTCATTAAGCAAGGGTTTATCTGTCTCTCGTGCCAAAGCCGACTGTTAGCTTTTTGACATGTTTGCTGCGTGCGTTGGCAGCCATGTCACGTGCCGATTTCTCGTGTTCTTTCCCCGTGAGAGCTCGCACTCCTTGTAGCAGCTAACGCTATATACGTGGAAACTGCGGCCCCGTACCGCCTTCATGATCGCAGGTGGAACGGGCTTTAGCGTTTCGTCGTTTTTACGTCGTTTTAACGTACACCACATGTATAACCAACCGTAGGCTCGAGAAGAAAGGGGGTTAACTGAGGGGCCCGATTTTTATTAATCATATCATGAGAAGCCGTGCACGCGTAATACGAAGACCTGGGATCGTTCCCCACCTGCGGCAAGTTGCTTTTTCATCCATTTTCATTGCCATTAATTTATCATTTATATAATTCACTTAGTAGGTACAAGTAATTTTCCCTATATTTTCCTTGGTATCTTTGTTTGTTGGCTTTTCACAACCGTAGGCACGTACGATTGTAGAATGAGTGGTCGCTGGTGACGTCACAATACGTGCTCTTCTCGTTTACGTCTTGTCCCGCGCCCATGTAGAACGCAACAATCGGCATGTCGTAAGCTCTTGTCGAACGGGCTGAGTGCGAAATCATGACGTCGGCGTCACACGATCGTCGTCACCGTCGTCTTACTATTGTCGTCTCACGCCCGCTCGGGTCAGAAACGTAGCTTTTCGTCTTTCACAAACGCGTTTGTCCACATGGTAACGCCGTGCGTAATCCCAGACAGTGCTGGGTAGCGGCTACTAGCGAGAAGCTTCGTGTAACATTGACTCCCACATCTCGTGGGATCTGCTCCCGTTTTTTTGGTCCCTTCAATTCACAATTCGTTGCGTACAGGTAAGTGTGGTAACGCTATTGTGCCTCTCTCCGTACCCCCTCTCTTTTTTATTTCTTTCTCACGCTATCTCTTTCTTTTTTCCTCCCGTGAGCTCTGTCAGTTTCTCAGTCATGCAGAGAGGCCTCGGAACGGTACGCGAACGATCGGGAAGCTCGTCCTTCTCCGATTCGGCTCCCACAGTGATCGTGCTGACGTGGCGAGAGAGGACCGAGGGCAGAGGAAAGGGCGGCAGGGCTAATATTTGCCGAGGACGCGTTGCAAGTTCTAATTAAAAAAGTTCTGTTTAATGGCCCGCGGGCGCTGCCAGGATCTCCTCCCCCGTCTCTCTGCTGGGAGGGCGAAGGGACCTTATACACGCCGCCGATCCTCGCAGTACATTTCCCCAGCGCTCCTCCCTCCCTACTACCTCCATACACTCTCACTCCACTGCTGGTCTCCCTACGCGCCGAACCACGCTGGATATCTGCCACACGGTTCATAGTGTCCCGTCGACCAGCATCATTCGATATTGAGCTCGGGGGCTTAGTATAGTCGTTCTACCAGTCTTCGCTTGGTCCTCACTTCTTCCTTGCTGTTTTTTATTTCGTTTTCTTTCTTTTTTTATTTTGTTTTTTGAACTCGCCCTCCCTCTCGGTTTCTTCGACTCTGCGTGGCGTGTGAACGCGTCGACGTGGAATATCGAGAGCGGCGAATTGAAACTCGCTACGATCGGAGTGACACTTTTTTCCGGAAAAGTCAATCCGTCTTTGTTGATCGTTGTTTTCGCGTCTCTTTTATTTGATAGCTCTTCTTCGTCTTTTAATCTCTCCGCGCGACAAAGAAGCTCTCGACCACATGCTGTCACGCCGGAGTAAAGAAGAGATATCAGCGATGTCTGCCTTTCGGTTTGTGGATGCCCCGGTGGGTATTAGACCAATGCGTTGCTGTATTTTGAAACTTACTTGTTATAGTTCTTTTGACGGCTACTCTTACGATAGCGGATGGAAAGGAGAAAGCGCACCTTTACCGGTAGACTCAGTAGAATTGAACTTCGTCATCGACCTTGAACTTTTGCGAGATTAGCCATGGAACTCAAGCACGCAGATTCGGCAGGGAGCTCGTAGATTTGGGGTAGCGACGACGAAATATAATTTGTTAGCATTTGACGCGAAATAAAGGGGGCGCGCTGAAACGGACTTTGTTTCCTTTTTGCTGCGCTTCTAGGGCATAGTATCCTACAATTTCTTTAGGTTAACACTTGTTTCTTTCGCGGAGAGTATGTTTGGCATCTAGCTAATTAGCGATTGCGCTAATTGCAGTGGTTTATACTCCAGATTGGGGGCGATTATAGGAGCCGTTTCTCTCTCTCTCTTATATTACTTAGTGAATTATTAAAATGAATAAATGCCAAGTTTACCCTATTCATACGTGCCACAATGTCGCAGGTTTACGTAAGATCAGATAGAAGGGGGTCAGATTACGGCGAGTGGCGCCAGTGGACATGTCATTATTCGTGCTGGGTTGAGCAAGCAAATTGTGGGACGAGCGAAACGCAAAGTAACTCAGAAAAGTTCCCACTTTTCACAAAGAGGAGAGAATCAATTGCATCAATGGGAATTGAGCTGAAAGATGAAAAAAAAATCGACGCCGCCTTACCAATGCGAACGTATAGCCCATATGAGAACGAACGAGGCTCGTCGCGATGCACTCCCACGCAGTCGCCCGAGACATCGAACGCGTACCGCACAATAGCAAAAGGCGTGCGCAGCGTTCATGTTTGGCCCCGCCGTCAATAAGAAGGGTCGGCCATCGTTGAACAGCTGCTCCTTTGCGACCTCCGCTTTCTGCGCCGTGGTTCCCGTGCCGGGTTCTCTTCTTTCTTTTTTTTTCTCTGTACGCGAGAGCCAGGCACAAAAAAAAAAAAAAGGAAGAGAACAGTGAAGAAACAAGGCGATGAAGAATAAGGTAGAGAATAGAGTGGTGGGGGGGGGGGCATCGAGTATACTGCCGAACGCTAAGAGGACTATGTCGTGCCCCCTACTATAAATGGTCGGAGAGGGTGGCAGAAGCAGCAGTACGCTGCACTGCCCCTGCCACTCTGCCTTCGTCGGTCGATCAACGAGAGACGATTGTTCGATCGCGTCACGAGAGCAGCGCGTCGCGCCGTTGGCCTCAACCCCCCCCCCCTCCACCCCCCCCCCCCTCCACCTTTGTCGGCACACCACGCTGCGCGAGCTCTTGTTAGCGACCGCCGAGACTGACATGCGTGTGTACATGAATATCGCTGGCGGACGCCTTTCCAAGCATGCTTTCGCATCGTGCGTGTTCGCTGCATTCGGGGTGAGGGTCGAAGGTTGAGAACGAATGCGCGTCGGTATATAGGAACAGATTTGCTTAAACCGCACGGGAGTACGAGTGATGAATCTATAGCAGCGGTCGATAACGCCCTGAAATGATTTCTTTTCGCTCATTTATCGCTGCTGCAGTGCTTTAATGCGAAGGCGTTATAGGCGGACCTCACGCGATTGCGTGGGTATCCGTCTGACGGAAGATGACGGCCGATGCCGAAGGCAATGCTGTCTAACGCAAGCGCCTCAAAGCGTTAGTCGTGGGAGAAATAATTCTAGCACTTGACACGAGAAGCACGCGCCTAAATGTATCACACAGTGACGTTGGCACGAGGGAAGCGTGCCGCAATCGTGGCCCAATGGTTCGAGCATTCGGCCGCTGCGCTGGAAGACCGTGCTTTGATGATGCCGTTGGTAAAGCATTTCTTCAGAGCATTACAGGCGGACTTCACTCACTCGATCTGTGATAACCGCATGCGATCGCGTCCCAATGTTATCAAAGAGAGGTGCGAGGTTAGAAACGTCACTTATATACGTAAACGAGAGTGTGCGACGTCGCCCGTGACACGCTTGCGCGCATCTGTCGAGACGTCGCAATCATTACAATCGAAGTACATGGCTGTCGCATGCTTGAGGAGTTCGTGGTGCTAAGTTCTGGGCAATCTTCTTTTTTTTTTCTTGTACTTGCCATAAATATATTTAGATTCTATTCTTTCTTTCCACAACTTTTCGACGGCTACACTTGAAGCCTAAACCGTCTGGTGAAATTAAAGGATTAATTAATTTATTAACTCCTCGTCTCGTCCTCCAGCTGTCTCCTAGCGGGACAGGTAGCAAATGCTAATGCTTCTGACGCTCCTGATGATTGTCAGGCCGCTTTCTTTCAGTTCTTCCTTCGGTAGGAATGAAGAAAGGCGGGTAGAATGAACGAAATTTCAGATAAATGTAGGATGGTACATTAGGTGCACGGTGTCACGTTCTCCAGGGTAGCGTACCTCCACGTTGCCGAGTTGTTGCGACGCCTGTTTCTCGAAGCTCGACCGACGTTACTATGCAGTAGCGTAGCGTTGTAGGCGGGCTGCAGGCACTCGGTAGCCCATGGCGACCAGTCAAGGGCGAGACGATTTCTAGTGCGAAACTTGCACGGTTTATTCAATGGTTGGTGAAAGTTAAGAAGAAGAGAATGAAGTGAAAAAGTACATTGCGGGGCCCTTTAAATAGGCCCACTAAAGTCGTAGGCGGGATCTTGCTCACGTCAACGTCACGTGATGTGCACTGAGTTCCATGGTGCTTGGCGGCGGCACCCGCTCAGCCGACGACCTTTCACGAGCGCGCCTGCTTAGGTGGCAACCAGCAGGTCCGGGATCGTAGGTGTTTATCTTTTCTTCTAGGCGACGTTGGTTCGCGAAAGGTCTCCTGTAGAGCTTGACACTTCGTGGAAAGAGCGTACGGTTGTGTATAAGCGGCTGATACATTGTCCCAGTTGACGTCTTCACAAGCGTGCCCCGCTGGCGGCAGCCCGCGGTCCTGTTTGGTTCGCGGAAAAAGTTTTTACGCACACACACAAAGGGGCCTGTGAACACTGCGATGCGTCCGCCATACCGGCATCCACTCGAGACAACCATAGCGAATTAGGAATTCATTCTTCGTTTCGCTTAGGCATGCACACACGTCAAGAGGCCTGTAAGCACTGCGGGGCCCTGCCAGACCGGTCATCCACTCGAGACAACCATAGCAAATTAGGAATTCATCCTTCGTTTTGATGAGGCATGGTGGTAGAGCATCCTTTTTGCCAGGGGTTTTACACGCCAACCGTAACAAAGGTGCATCGTTGGGTTTAAGTGAGCTTACTTGCACGATGGAATCTTGTTTCTTTTTCTGCCCGTGGTGAAATTTTCTTCTTTTTTCATTCCTTGCTTTCTATAATGTTTTTCATAATTGCCTGTCGAACAGTATAACATTTATTTCTTCGTTTTAATGTGGAACTCTATGAGAAAAATACAGTGTAATAGACAGGAAGAAAGGAAGGAGCCCAGAAACGGCGCTGACTGACAACCAACTGTTCGTTCTCACGAGCTGAGGAACAAGAGCTGCACGATATCTTCGTACGGTCAATCTCAGAGAACATAGAATACTGTCGTATGAAGCATATGAGCTCTTCTTATGATAGCGATTAGGACACTCCAAGCGCATTTTTGCGGTCATCGGCGGCATCGCCGTGGTGTTCCGTATAAAGTGCAAGCCCGATAACATCGTCGCCGCGCGCCGTATGCTGTGTGGGCGAGTGAAAGCGTGCGAGGGTGAGCCGACGATGGCGGCTCCATCTCGCGCCCGCAACGGGGGAAAGCGGCGAAGAAGCGCGCCGTCTTCCGTCGCGCGCAAGACACGAAGGGAGAGGGGGCGGCGTTCTACTCCGGCTGCAACTGCGTATGTTAAGAGCTGCGCGCGGTTGCGCTGCCGTATTTCAGAGCGATCTGCGTTGGGGGCAGAGTCTAGCTGCGTCAACGGCTCGTAGTTTGCGTGTACTGTGGATTCTCGGCGCTGAGTGCCATGAAGTGACACAGCACGAAAATCAATTTGCTCGCTGCTGGTGCCGCGTTTGCTGACTGCTGCGTTTTGATGCGAGTTTTCGTGGTCATCGAGTGAGGTATGCGCATGTTTGCTTGTGCGCGCGTACATGTTTGTTGATTTTTGTTTGTAAGCGAATGTTTACAAGTTTATACGGCCGATATACAGGGTGTCCCAGCTAACTTTAGCAAGAGTTTAAAAATATCTGAATGCCACGTAGCTGGACAGAACCAAGGTAATGTTTGCCGTCGCTTGGAGATACTCGAAATTATTTCTTTCATTCCGCCTAATTAGATAATTAGCCTTGTTTAGTTAATCAACTTCTCAAATATAAATTTATATGAAAAGCTTGAAAAATAAAATTGTGCAGCGATATCAAAAACTCCCGATACAGCTTTCTATTGCTCAATACGTGCTACGTAAAAGCATTTTTCCGAGCGTGAAACAAGCCCGCAAATGCACGCAACTTTGCCGCGCGACTCACCGCTCGAGGCACATTGCGTGTATTCGCGGGCTTCTTTCACGCTCGGAAAAGCACTCTTATGTAGCACGTATTGAGCAACAGAAAGCTGTATCGGGAGTTTTTCATGTTGCTCCATAATTTTCTCGTTGGCATTTTTTATCTAACTATAATACCTGAGAAGTTGATTAATTATTTAGGACTAATTATGTAATTAGGTAGAATTAAAAAAAACAATATGGTTATCTGCAAGCGAAGGCAAACATTCGCATATTTTTAAACTCTGGCTAAAGTTAGCTGGAACACCCAGTGTAGCTGTCTACTAATTCTATATCGCAGTCGATGCTTGGGCTCCCGAGCGAAACTGCTACTTTTCTTTCTTTTTTAAGTTTGCAGCCAAGCTTTCCTTTCACAATTCAACACTTCTTGAAGCTGCCCTCGCTCCACACCCACATAAGTTCACTACCCTGACGCCATAACTTTAGCACCTTTTAGGATTTCGGTTGGCGACGCCCTTTACCTTCTTCCGGCATTTCAACTAAGGAACAGAAAAAGAAATTTACGGAAATGAAGGAATCCAAAATATGAGCACAGTAAACCGGATTGTCTGAGTATACTGTATTTGCTCTTCAATGACTATATTAATATACAGAAACAAAAAACGAAGTATGGACATCCCGCTGTTTCTTTTTTCTCCTGTGTCTTTCTTACTCAGACCTTCCGCAGCGCACTGTGTCGGACATTAGCAAATATCCTCGAGGGTTACTCGTTCATTTAAGAGCGTTTGTACGGCCCTGCCATTCCATGCACGGGATATTAGGGATCCGTTGCGCGTGCGTGCGTGCAAGAGAATGGGAGAGAAACGGGTGCCGCTTGTTTTGTCACGAGCGTCGACAAACTGCTCGCAGCAGAGCGTTTCTTCCGGTGCGGATGCTATAACCGGGCCAACCGGGAAACTTCTGACGCCTCTTTGCGTGACATCGGTAGCAGTCAAGCAGAGGAGAGGACAACTAAGCAGCGAAACTAAAAGGTGCAGCGACGACAAATCTTGCACTACAGATAAAGAACTGCTCTCAGTCCCGTGTCCCTCGTTAATTTATTTATTTACTTGTTCGCTTCAGCGTGAGAGCGTCACTCTATTTCCGAAAGAGCAAACGTCGCAATGCGACGCCGTTTCCCAGCATACATCGCCGCTACAAAGCAGCATCTCGCTCGCGCTTTCTCTCTCTCTCTCTCTCTCTCTCTCCGGAACATGCACTAACAATGTCCCGCGGCCCGGTCCCGTCTCCACGGAGTGTAAGTCGTCCCCGGGACCTGATCCTCTTCGATCTGAAAAAGCCGTCGCGATGGCGCACCGATTCGCGCGCCGCGCTAACCTCGGGGGCCCATTTGCTTCGCTATGCAAATCTGTACCGCAGCACGCGGGCTCGCTCGCTAGCCGTTTTGTTTGGAGGTCAAAGGGTGCGCGGCGCTTGGCGCGTGTCGGATCACGAGAGCCGACGCCTCGGTCCTCGCTTAGCGTTAATTTTCAATGGCGGGCGACGCACAAGTGTCAGGGTGATGCGGCTCCCACTGTTTCAGCGGCCTCCCCGATGCCTCGGGTGCAACCTCCTCCCTCCCCGTCCCTCCAGCCTCCCGCCCCTCCCCAGTCCTTCCACGAACGCCAGCACAGCCAGCCACATATATCCTCTATTACTGTTTCTTGCTCTCGTACTCTCCGCCAGGACCATGTCTCGCCGTGTGTCGTTTGTGTTCCTGTGTGGTGCTCACCTTCTCTCCTGCCACCGAACATCGGCCGCGGAGAGTGTGAACGGGTGGATGGTGTAACGCACTGCCAATTAAATTTACATGCCTGTCGCAAGAGCGCACAAGAGCAGTATAGTGTGCAGCGGGGTACGTTACTCTGGTTTGGTCGATAGCGAAAAGTCGTGAACGCGCTCTGCCTTTCTCCTCGGCCGTGGCAACAAACTTAAAGGGAAAATTGTGCGTGAAGAGCCCGGCTGACTATAACTTGGTGAGTATGAGTCCTTGGGAGCCCAGTGAAGTAGAATTCTTCGAAGTCAGGGACTCTGAGTCCGCATTTGGGATCGAGTCCGAATAAGTCCCGTTATGTTTTTTTTTACCTTTTTTTTTTTCGACCTACGCTCATGAGTGTGTTCAGCGACTCATGCTCTTCGCCCTATAGGCGCGTGAAAACGTGGATCGGGAAGCTACCAGCGATTGCTCGGTTGTATACAGCTGTAGCCATCGCTTTTCTTCCTACGCCTCGTGCCAATTCACATGGGGGCTCATATTGTTCATTCTTCCCTTTCCGTTTCCCTCCACTCACGTGCTTCTACATTTCCCCTTCCACAGTGTAGGGTAGCCAACTTGGCATATACTCTGGTGAACTTCACTTTAATGCATTTGATCTTATCTCTTTGTAATACACACGCAAACATCGTGGTTCATGGTGCCTCCATTGGCGCGCACAACGAGCGGCTTGTCGATCGTGTTCGCTTTGGTAGGGAAGTCGTTCGCTAGCAGCGGCGGCGCAACGCGACTTAGACTTCAGAGGGAATTAACACTTTGCGTCTAGGCACGTTTCCAAAGAGAGAGAGAGAGAGAGAGAGAGAGAAAGGCAAAGGAAAGACAGGGAGGTTAACCAGAGATTATCTCCGGTTGGCTACCCTGTACTGGGGGAGGGGCAAGGGGATGCAATAGGTGAGAGAGAGAAGGATAAAAAGGAAAAGAAAAACCTAAACACACACATGCACGTACACACGAACTGTTTCTGTGGGCACTCTCACGCAGCCCGCAAAGGCGTTCCTAGTCTTACGCAGTGTCACCGTGCAGTCCTGCGTCCCACAGTGTACAGTCACAATTTATCAGAGAGTCCCGTGTTTTTCAAGTATCGCAGCAGCTCCTTCATAGCAGATCGCGCTGATGTTAGCGTAGGCCAGTTTCCAAGGATCTTGTTTTCTGACATTCGGCGCTTGTCCAGTTTGTCTAGGGTGGCTGAGAGGACCGCTCATTGTGGGTTAAAACGAGAGCACTGGCAAAGAAAATGCTCGATTGTTTCATTGCACCCGCAGAAGGCACAAAGTGGGCTGATGGCCATTCCGATAAGGAAGGAGTAGGCATTTGAAAATGCTACTCCAAACCATAGACGGACTAGAAGGGAGCAGTCACGTCGTGGAAGCTCGGGTGGAATACGGAGCTGTAAATTAGGGTCCAGTGTATGAAGGCGTGCACTTGTGAAATCGGATGAATTCCATTGGGCTAATGTCAGGTCACGCGCAAGTGCGGAAAGTTTTTTCGCTGCGTCGGCTCTCGAAAGAGGAATGGCAATGCAGTTGACGCCGTCATGGGCAGATCGGGCAGCTGCGTCTGCTCGATCATTGCCATGTATGCCACAGTGACTAGGCAACCACTGATATATTATATCGTGTCCTTCGTCAACTAGTCGATGGTGGACTTCTCTGATCTCTGCGACGAGCTGCTCATGTGATCTATGGCGCAGTTCTGAGTGTACACTCTGTAGGGCTGCCTTGGAATTATAGAAGATTGACCATCCGTGGGGTGGTTCCTCCTGAATGACGTGAAGAGCCGCACGCAGGGCTGCCAGTTCAGCAGCTTCCACGTTTCCAAGGTGTATGATAAAGTAGTGCGAAGGACAATTGTGTGACAACGGAGAATGCACTGACCTATATAGCCAACAACCGGCTCCACTGACGTCTGGACGCAACCGCTCCGTTACGTGGTCCTCTATCGATATGCATTGCCACCGAGGCTGCAGCTCCGCTTAATGTACTGTAGCTATCGAAGATTGCTTCAGAGCGACTAGTAGCATTCACAGTTAAGATTACAAGGCGCTACTTCGATGGGCAAAATACCTGCAATACAGGTTGAAGAGGCTGAAGGAGCCGAAAGATTTAATAACACCTTCGCTATCGTCGACAAAGAAGCAGCGCTAACAGCTTCCTAGCCGACAAGACCTGCGTGGATGAGGACGAGAAATTGTGATACATATATATCGAATGTCTTTGTAAGCACGCGAAGTGACAGATTGTGAGCAACTAATCAGTGAAACAGGCCGCGAAGCACCTCGTATTTTTAGTTGAGAAAACATTGAGTATTAAAGGAAGAAAATAATAATCAAGCTGCAAATCTCCGACCGACTTAGTCTTCTTCAGTCCAACAAAATGTTTCTATAACAAAGCACAGAAGTCCAGCAGCATCAGGGTCGACTATTCTTACTTTTCTTCCTTCTTTCCACGTCAGCTACGTATGCTTTTGCTCGCCGCGTGCCCTTTGCAGAAATGTGAATGTACACATTAAAAAGAAAGGAGGAAAAGAAAAGCTTTTGCTGTGGCAGTCTCCGCGTTATCTTGCAGCGGTCCGCCGTTTTTCGTAGCACAAAGGAGAAGCAGGAGAAGCGGGAGGGGGAAGGTTTGAGAGCGGCAGGGAAAGATGGCTCCGTCCGGGACGCCTGCCGCATACACCGGCTGCTGCTAGTGTTTCGGGTAAAGCGGGCCACCCTTATTTGCATTTTAATTAATTAGAATCGCGAAAGATTAACCGGCCGTTCCGACTCTCCGCAACACTGATTTCGAGTGGCCGCTTCCCCCCCTCCCTCCCACCTCCACGCCCACATTCATTTCTCGCGTGCCGCTCGCTCTCAACGTTCACGGTGCGGGCGCCACCAGTATGCGCGTCGTCGCGACGCGCCCCCTTTGTCTCGCGAACGTTTGCGCCGCTCCGGGAACTACCGACCGAAGGGTGTATGTACCCTTCCTGCTGGCTGCGCGGCCGGGAAAACGCGTTGAAGAGCGAGCTCTTTTGTAACTCGCCGCGGCTGCCACGCGTGCGCCTTCGCCCCGTGAATGGCGCGGCAGGAACCACACCACACCAGGGGCCCGTATGTCGGCAAACCCTCTCGCCCTTCCCGCGCACAATCCACCACTAGCTCGAAACTCCCCTCCCCGAGGCACACACTGGGGCAGTGCAGTCTACGCACTCGCCACGTGCCTGTCCTCGCGTAAGAGTGGGCGCGCGCGCCGCTCTCTCGCGCCGAGCTCGATATATTAGCGCTTTTGTGTCGCAGCAGCAGCCGGTATCACGAGACGCACGCGCACTGAAAGAGCTGCCTCCCTGTTTGGTTACGTTGTACTTCGCTACGTGCGCCGACCGGAGGGCCGTTTTGACGGGAGGAAGCGTTGGTCGTCGTCGTACTCGTCGAGCTGGCTTTTGTTCCACACGGTCCCCTCGAGTTTCGTCGCCCCAGCGGATGTGTGACTTGTCTATATCGGCGACCTTAAAAAGAAAAAAAAGAAAACAATGGCTGAGGTTTAACTCTTGTACACCTGTTTATCACGATCGAAAGGTCTGTTTGACTTACTTTTGCAAAGACTATGCACACAGCGTTTCATTAAAGTTGGGCCACAGTCTTTCACACACGTTACACACGCTGCCGAACGGGTTGTCCGCTCAGTCACGGTGAAACCGGGCCGTCGCAGTTGAGCTTGCCGCCAGTCGAAGGGTGTGGTTCGTCAAACGTTCTTTGTCGGTGCCGTTGCTTGTATCCAGGGCTTCGACTCCTTCTCCTTCTTATTGTTCGTGCTGGTGAACAACGTTGGTGGTTGCAGTAGCTGCGATCTTGGCACGCTTCCGCGCTTGGCAAGCTTCTCTATGACGTGCTAGTCGGGCCTCCCTTTGCTCTGGTGTTTCAGCGGGCCAACTGTGCCTTTGAGATTTCGCAGCCTGCGATCTAGCTATATCTACTGGATAACTGAATTCAGCCTGTGAAGAATGAAGTGCACGCACAGACGGCACAACCAGCGTGCCATCCATGGCTAGACTGAGCGACCAAGCACCGACGAAGCAGCCGTTAAAGGCGCGTTTATAGTCCGACGTTATCGGCGCGCTGGTGGGAGTCGCTAGTCGCCGGGCGCCTCGTAGCGCGTTGGCCGCGTGCGGTTACCCTGGCTGCGCCAGTGCGTCGAACCATCGGTCGAACTATAGATGCCATAGACGCAGCTGTTCTCGCCGACGTGGCGTAACGTGTGATGATGATGATAGTGATCTAAAGAAAGGAAAGACGCTTGATTCTGCAACACGTGTGAGAGCATGGCGAAGCGTGTGCGCGATCACGCTACGCCAGACTAAGTACTTTACCCTTCGCCTAGCCACGTGGTAGCACAGTGCCGAGGCTCCGAGGGAGAAAATCCCCTCAATGTTTTACGAGCGAGCGCAGCAGCCTCTTCGCAGCGGGTCATGTGTATTGATGTCACAACTGCCGCACGCGCTCCGGCGGCTCAAGGTCATTGTGACGCGATGAATGACCTTGCGAGATAGGGCGTAGGTAAGCTTTCGTCTGGCGCGAACTCGGAGGCAGCGCGCCGTTTTACAGCGAAGCTGTATCGAGCTAGGATCCGGGGTTTCGTGGCGTCTGTGTACAGAAACTATCATCATGTGGGCCGATCCTGATGATAGTGCAGAAAGGATCCAAGCTCAATGGCACGTACCCCTGTCTGTTCGGGAACCTTTAAGGCGCCCTTGAACTACACTTGTCACACCTGGGACCCAAACGGTCATCATCAGCAATGGCTCAAGCGTCGCCGTCTCCTTCCCCAGATGGCTCGCTAGCGCCCCTCGGTGTAACCATGCGAACGCGCTCGTGCCACTACTCACGCGTTCGTCGTCGTCGTCTTCTTCCACAGCTGTCTCCATTGTCGCTCATGATTCCTGCGTAGATATTCACTTCTGTCATCGTAATGAGGAGGCCGCGTTTATGTGGGTATGAGCCAATCATTTTCTTACGTGAGGGACACATTTTATAATAGAGGTGGTACGCGAATGTGTGTGCGTACCTATTTCGTCACGGTGACAACATATCAGGACAATAAATATGTTCGTACCTTTGTTCAAAATTATGTGTCATCGACCTTCACAGAGTGGAATGACTCATTAACTTTTTTCTTCGCCCTCACTTCAGTCCGGTGAAACGGCGAAAATATTTTGGGTGTGCATAATTGTCTATACCGACCGACCGACCGATTAAGAGATTCGCTTTGATTGGTCGAGTGATCTATGGACTGCATGACCCAATAGAAAACATGGTAGCGAATCAAGGTGTAAGTTCGTGTACAAACACGCTTATTGACTGCTTACACAATTACCCCCTTATATCCTGAGGTGACCCAGAACTTGCACTTTAGCAAAGAGAGTAATTGCAGGATAAACTAACATTGCTACATGGAATGCGACTTAGTTTTACGGAATGCCAAATATTGCTCGGGCATATAATTAAATTCTGGGTTTTCACGTGCTATAACAACGACCTGATTATGGTCAATTCACGCCGTAGTAAGTGACTCCGGGTTAATTCCGACCATCTCTAACTATTTAACGTGCACCCAATGAACGGTACAAGGGCGTTCTTGCATTTCGACCCCAGCGAAATGCTACTGCCGCAGTCGGAATTTGATCCCGCAGCCTCGTTCTTAGCAACGCAACGCCAAAACCACTAAGCAACCACGGTGCTCAGAAATAAGAAAATTGCGGTTTGTTGAGGTTAAAAGCCATTATTTATGTGCCGAATTATATTACTGAAGCGTTTGCGACAATCTCAGAGTTATTGAGCCAGCGGAAAGAAAATTCACATTCACTCACATGTAAAAATCGCATCAGCATTCAGTGTACCTATTAGCGTGTCGTGGTCTCGGAAAGTGAGGCTAGAGCTGGATGTTGGTTAAGGTCCACGCTGATTGGTTAGCATAATAAAATAAAGAAAAAAAGAAGGTTGGATAGCACTATTTTTGTGAGCTTCGACGAGTAAATCTAACACCTCTTATGGCGGGTCCGTATCAGGGCTCGTATTCAGAAAAAAGTCTTACGGTAGGTTTGCTCGCAAGAGAAATTTCCAGCCAATCCTAATGTTGAATATCTTACTTGCGAAACACACTAGCCAGTGGCATAAAGGCACTCCTGAAAGAAAACCTTTGTGAATTCAGCGCCAGTATCGTGGGCATAGGATGCGCACTCACGCATGTTATGAACAACAACAACAACAACAACAACAACAACAACAACAACAACAACAACAACAACAACAACAACAACAACAACAACAACAACAACAACAACAAAATTAATCCGTTCTTGTCTGGATTGTACCACTCATGTGAAAATCGTATTTCACGCACCTGGAATAAGAAAATGCAGGCAACTATAAGGAAAACATTCAAAGTGCAGTTCCTTGGCAAATTATAAAATGCTCTCCTCGCGAATTGCGTACAAACCAAGGCGTTGGCGACGGGGCAGCGTGCGATTCTTCGAACATCCAAATTAACAATCGTAACGCTGTGCTGTGGGGGCAAGAATATGACGTCACTGTAATATACAAGTCTGGAAGAAAACACTCTGACGCCGACTGCCTATCACGCGCCCCCATCGATCCCCCGCCGGAAGACGACGAGGATGACGACGCCTTCCTCGGAATAATAAGCGCAGAAGACTTCACTAAACAGCAACGAGCAGACCTGGAGCTATAAGGCCTCGTCGAGTATTTGGAAGGGAACACCGAGGTTGTCCCTAGGGCATTTAAGCGCGGGCTTTCTTCGTTCACGCTACAAAACAACCTGCTTGTGAAGAAGAGCTTCTCACCAGTCCGCGCCAGCTACCTTCTTGTTGTACCGTTAGCGCTGCGTCCAGAAGTACTGCACGCCCTACACGACGATCCAACCGCTGGGCACCTCGGATTCTCCCGGACGCTGTCGAGAATACAGGAAAGGTATTACTGGCCGCGTCAGACCGCCGACGTCGCCCGTTACGTCAAGACATGCCGAGACTGTCAACGACGCAAGACACCACCGACAAGGCCAGCAGGATTACTACAGCCGATCGAACCTCCTCGTCGACCATTCCAGCAGATTGGGATGGATTTGTTGGGGCCGTTTCCGACATCAACATCCGGGAATAAGTGCATCGTCGTGGCGACGGACTATCTCAACCGCTTCGCTGAAACTAAAGCTCTACCAAAAGGCAGCGCAGCCGAAGTGGCGAAATTTTTCGTCGAGAACATCCTGCTGCGACATGGTGCCCCAGAAGTCCTCATCACCGACAGAGGAACGGCTTTTACAGCAGAGCTCACCCAAGCCATTCGGCAATATAGCCAGACAAGCCACAGGAGGACAACTGCCTACCGTCCGCAAACGAACGGTCTCACGGAGCGCCTGAACAAGACCCTCGCCGATATGCTAGCAATGTACGTCGACGTTGAGCACAAGACGTGGGACGCGGTCCTGCCGTTTGTAACCTTCGCTTACAACACGGCGATGCAAGAAACAACGTAGATCACGCCGTTCAAGTTGGCTTACGGCAGGAACCCGACGACGACGCTCGACGCAAAGCTGGCGAACGTCACTGACGAGGAAAATCTTGACGTCGCTACCTATCTCCAGCGCGCCGAAGAAGCCCGACAGCTCGCCCGCCTACGGATCAAGAACCAGCAACGTACCGACAAACGACACAACCTCCGACGACGCTTCGTCGAGTACAAGCCCGGCGACCGTGTTTGGGTATGGACCCCGATACGCCGACGAGGACTGAATGAGAAACTATTAACGCGATAGCGTTAAGGAGCTCGTGTCGCAGAAAAGCCGGTGTCGTCGGCGTCGGTGTCGGGTGTCGGCGTCCGCGGCGTTGGCCGTGAGCGATAAATCATGGCAGGCACTTCATAAATAAAAAGCAACTTCCAAGATGGGCTGGGTGGGAATCGAACCAGGGTCTCCGGAGTGTGAGACGGAGACGCTACCACTCAGCCACGAGTTCGATGCTTGAAATCGGTACAAACGTGCTTTTAGTGAACGCGGTGTTGCCTTAAAAACGTGCCGTAGAATGTTATACTGCGGTGTATATCGGTAATTATGAGCACGTAACTTACAGAAGTCGCATTTACACGAATACCGAAGTACGTTTCCGCTACATTTCTTCTGCGCTTACCGCACACGCAGAGCCATCTTGCGGCAAACACAGAAGACCCCTCCCTCTCAATGTACGGCGCTGCCCCGACAGGTGGCGCGCCATGCGCGCATTGGGGCTGTGCTGTGCGCGGACCGGTGCCAGGCGCGTTGCGGCCCCGACTCCCTCTCCCCTGGCGACGCTTCGCCGTGCTCCCACGCGGGTGGCAGAATCAAGCGCCGTTCCTTTCTTTAGATTACTATCTGTCTATCTCTCTGCCCGTGCCGATCACGACGTTTGGCTGGCGTAGATCGTTTCCCCCTCCGAGACACCGAGTTCTTTGGTTCGTTCCGTTTGCTCAGGCGCACGTTTCGTTGCCGCGCAGAACGCTGCGTTGCTCGACGCTCTCCGTGTGATAGGTGGGCGCAAAGTCCGATGCGGGGCGCCTCGTAAGTGATCCCTGCGCCGTAGCGCTTTGTCTTACACCCCTTGGCGGGTCGATGGGAACGCTGTCGCGTTCCACTCTTGAAGGCGAATCTTAAGCGTCCTCCAATTTTTTCGGACGCTATTTCGGACCCTACAAGGTCATCCGACGAATTGGCGCACTGGACTATGAGGTCTTGCCAGACGGCATTTCGCGTTCACAGCGGCGCCACGCACGATCTGAAGTGGTCCACGTGGTGCGTCTTAAAACGTTTTACGGACGCTGACGAACTTTCCTTATTTTGTTGTTTTCTTTGCTACGAGTGCTTCTGTATTACTTTCGTTTGTGTGCAGCATCGGGTCGGTGCTTTTTAAGAGGGGGGTATTGACACGTGTACTTGTTTGTCTTTATCGGGCGACACGTTTTACCGCCTAACAAATGTTATCGCACAGCGCAGGACGCGCCTGCATGTATCGGAAGTTTCTGGAATGTTATCGATGGTTCTATCCGCTGTCTCTGACCGAACCTTGTGTAATCTGATCGCATGTGTGCGCGACGCGAATAATGTAGAACTTTGTGGAACGCACGCAGGTCCCGGCGATTACTCTGGAACATTCGACGAGTGATGTAAAAAAGCCGACGCGGTTGAACCACTGGTCAGATTTTCGACGATCGCCTACCGTGTTCGGCGCTATCGTTGTGCTATAAGTGTAGCCTGTTTTTGTGGGCACAGGTTCGCCCAATAAAAGTTAGTTTTGTCTTCCACAGTATTGCTACTGTGTTCTTCAACGTCACCACCACGTGACAATAATGAAAGATGATTTTTAAGCATGAAATGCTTTTCGCTCCCGTTGTCAACGAGCTTCAAGTGACCTTGAGCCAAAAGCCAGAGCCGTCATCCGGACATTGAAACGAGAACATCTGGGTCCTCAAACGCGAACATCCGGGCAATTTGCGAGAACAGAACGAGATTTAGGACGAGATTTAGAACGAGATTTAGGAACGAGAATTAGGACCGCATTGCATACTCTAGTTACTCTCGATCAACTCATAAAAAATATTGCTTCTGGGTTCTTCCTAATGTTTGTTCATAATATCACTCAAGCTGCAACTTATAGTACGCTAAAGTTTTATTTGTCATTTGCAATACCGGCGTTTCAAAAGCCAGATACAGGGCACTATACAGTTGATTGTCATATTTTGGCACTGAGACAGAGTTGCCTGGGCTGTTTTCAACGCCCGTGGTCCGTGAAGCCCGCGGCGCATCCGGCACGCCGGCAGCGCTGGTAGCATCCGGCAGCGCCTAAGCCGGTGGCGTCTGCAGCACACCGTGGACGGCTGTTTGAACGAGAGGAGACTTGCGATGATGTTCTGTCAGTGACAGGAAACTATTGTGCCCATACCAGTGCACAGTATTGCGTGGTGCGGTCTGGTGTGGTGGGGTGGGGTGTGCCGTTGCGAACATGCACTACGCCCATTTTAACATTGAGGCTAGTATCATCCCTTATGAAAATGGTTATGCCCTTTATGTTTACTGTATGTTTCCCGCAGTTCACATGAGGAAATGTCCTTTATGTTTCCTCCATGTTGAAATTTGGCCACTGCTTTTATGTTTCCTTCGTGTGTCCTCCCTTTATGTATCCCTTATGTTACCGTACTTTATGTTTCCTCCATGTTGAAATTTGGCCACTGCTTTTACGTTTCCTTCATGTGTCCTCCCTTTATGTATCCCTTATGTTACCGTACTTTATGTTTCCTCCATGTTGAAATTTGGCCACTGCTTTTATGTTTCCTTCGTGTGTCCTACCTTTATGCATCCTTTGTATGGCCGCAGTGATGAAATCCTGTATTTTACGTAGACATGCATAGATGAAGAGTTCCGTGTGCACATTTTATTTTTATAAACATTTCCTGAGTTAGAAAGTTTTGCATTGGTTTTCATTGTAAGGTTACTGTTCCCTACATGATGCAGCGCACGGATTGAAACTCTGCTATGGCACAGAAATTCATGCCAATTTGTTCGAAAATTACAAACTAATTAGACTTCATTGATTATTTCAGTATAACACTTGGAGTGCCATGTGTACGTTCATCACTGCAGTGCTGCTGTTCTAGTTATGTCTTTGTTACTAATATAAAATGTAACGTTTGGATAGAAAGATCAGGTTGGATCAGTGCTCGCACTTTTAAAAGAAAGTTTTGACTATACTTTGCAAAGGTTTGTCTGAAACTACGAACAGTTTATTCGACTATCTGGATGTTACTGCAATTTGCCACGTCTGCTCACAGCAGACCTCTGGAATGTGGTGCTTGGGACCTGAAAAACAAAACAAAAGCCAATCTTTTTCACTCATTCAAAAATATTCATATAAGCAAGAACAGCCTGGCCTGTATGCACACAGCTAAGAAACGTGGAGCAGTCAAAAACAGCTCATAAAAACATCATGGCAACACAGAAGCTTTTAACTAATTGTTGTTTGAAACAGACTGAGCTGCCAGTCCACTCAGCTATTAAACTGCTCACAAATTCTTTTAAACATTTCTGCAGCAGCTGCTAAGTAGTACATGACATTTAGGAGTAGGCAACTGGCCAACAAATCTTTGTGTGCCTGCTTGTACAGATGTCTCGTAGTTATATCTCAAGTGGTTACACTGTTATATGGTAAAATTCAGGCGGGAATAAAACCAGCAGCAAACATCAGACTACCTGGGAAATTATCACCAAAACTCAAATATCTAGTAAATCAAACGAACAATCGATTACGAAGGGTCTAAAACCTAGGCCGCGATTTTGTAGCGATCCCTTTTCCGATGCTACTCCTTTTGCTCATTGATCTGACCGACATTCGGCTATCGTTATTAACTAGAACAGCCAGCCATGGAAGGTGGGTTATAAGAGTGGCAAACATCGAGCGGAAAGCATCGCAAGAAAATCGCATCCCTTATTAGGCAGTGCTACAAGCCACTGCCTTTAACAATCGCAGGCACTGACATCCTGTTCTTCGGATGAAAATATTAATGAAAACAAGCGTCTGATTGACGCACGCACGCGCACGCGCACACGCACACGCACGCACGCACGCACGCACACACACACACACACACACACACACACACACACACACACACACACACACACACACACACACACACACACACACACACTCACACACACACACGCACGCACACACGCGCACGCACGCAGGCACGCACTCACGCACGCACGCACACACACACACACACACACACACACACACACACACACACACACACACACACACACACACACACACACACACACACACACACACACACACACACACGGACGGACGGACGGACGGACGGACGGACGGAACTCTACATATAACACTTCGTCTTCCTTTTCTCTTCACGAAATGGGTATTGGGCCATCCAGCTGGGTATCAAATATGAACGAAAGAGAACCAGGGCCTCCTGACCACTACTACTACATCTTTTTCCCCTTTGTTTGGGTTCCTTCATTGGTTTAATTCTTCAGATTATTTTAATGGGATTAGCAATATTTGCCTACTTCAGGCAATTTGATCATATCTATCTATCTATCTATCTATCTATCTATCTATCTATCTATCTATCTATCTATCTATCTATCTATCTATCTATCTATCTATCTATCTTATCGTCTCGTCGACCCAGTGGCACAAACAGTCAACTGGCTTGGGCTAGTAGGTAAGTGCTCGTGTTCGTGATGCCGTCGTGGGCGTTCCATCGTACTCATTCCAGCCTCGATATCTTGCTCTCGCCATCACGTCGTCGCCATGCCTTTTACTCCGGGTCAGTCGCCCAAGTCTGGCGCCCGTCATCGTTATACCGCCTTCTCCGTTCCATCGACGTCATTTCTTTGACGTCGTTCTATCTTAATCGTCCTATCGTCACTCAGTTGTGATTATGCCGCCGTTGCGAATCGCCGTCATTGCGTCGTCATAAAACAGTCGTTGTGATGCATCGGTTCTCACACCATCGTCTTCGCGCAATCGTGGACGTGCCGTCATCGTCAGTGCACCTTCTTAGAAGGATGATGGTTTGGGCTAGTTTGGGCCAGTAAAATAGTGCTAGCCATCATCGCACATTCTTAATCCGGTTGACGTCATAACGTTGTTGTTAAGCAATCGTTGTCATAGGCTCTTTGTCATCTCATTGTCATCATGCCGTCGTCGTCATGCCATCATGCATATGGGCTACCTTGGCGAGCGAGTCCCAGAGCAATGTGGGCGGATATCGGAGACTGCGTGTTCGAATGTAACGGAATCAACGGATGTCTGAAAAAGATCATTAAGTATTTTACATTATTCTGACTTCAGCAAGAGAGTGTGTCGCTACACTGCTTAACTGTTGATCTTACTACCGTCAACAGTCATCGCGAGATAGGATCTGCGGTAATTTTTATATATTATACATTTGCTAATGCAGTCATTGGTGCCGAGCGTACGTAGATGTCATATAATCATGGAAGAGGATGCAGGAGCATTCGTGCAGTTGACTGAAACTTTGTACTCTCCAAGTAATACAGGCTCAGTAAGATCTGCATGTCAATTAGCACACTCATTGCTTGAAGTGAGCTACACAGACGTTACGTCGGTTGTATTATCGGTGCACTAGCACAGTGTAGAGGCTCGCCATCTTTCAAAGCGAAGCTTTCTTTGCCTCTTCCCCGCCCCTTCTCGGGCGCTCTCAGCTGCCTGCTAGCTGGTGGTTGCTGTCTTGCTTGATTAGCCGGTCACGGGTATTGGGCCAAGCGAGGTGGCCAGGGGCTGTTGCGTACTCCAGGGTAGCGTATCGTACTGCTGTCGAGTTGTAGCGGCGCCTGCCTATCGAATCTCGAGCGACGTTACTATTATGTAGCGTGGCGAAGTCGGCGGGCTGCAGGCATCCGGTAGACCATGGCGACCAAGCAAGGGCGAGACGATTTCTACTGCGAAACTTGCACGGTTTATTGAAAAGTTGGTGAAAGAAAATGGGAAGAGCATGAAGTTATTAAAAGTACATTTCGGAGCCCCTTAAACAGGCTCTCTACAATCGTGGGAGGGATCTTGCTTCCCTCGACGTCACGTGACCGGCACAGAAAGCCTGCTGCAAGGAGGAGGCCGTCCCGCCTCCTGGAATTGTAGACGCTTGTCCACCTCTTTTGCGCGTTGCTGGTTCGTGGAAGTTCTCCTGTAGACTTTGGCCGTTCGAGGAAAGGGTCCCTCTAATGTCGCGCGCACGCGCGCGCACGCACGCACGCACGCACGCACGCACGCACGCACGCACGCACGCACACACACACACACACACACACACACACACACACACACACACACACACACACACACACACACACACACACACACACACACACACACACACACACACACACACACACGCACGCACGCACGCACGCACGCACGCACGCACACACACACACACACGCACGCACGCACGCACGCACACACACACACACACACACACACACACACACACACACACACACGCACGCACGCACGCACGCACGCACGCGCGCACACACACGCACACACACAAAAGAGGCCTGTAAACACTGCGGGGCTTCCGCCCGACCGGCAGACACTCGAAATGGTCATGGCGAATTAATCACGCTTTATTGTGACGAGGCAAGGTGTGTGAAGGTCGGGTGAGAGAAATTTCTTTCTGCAAGTGGTGCGGGACGCCAACCGTAGCAGGAGCAGTCACGCCTCATTTCGACGAGTCATGGTGAGAGAAGGTCGGGTGAAATCCCTTACTGCACGTGGTGCCAGACTCCAACCGTAACAGGGCGGCTGTATAAGCGCAGGCGTAAGCTCCAACACAAACGTGGCTTCATCGTCACGCCACCGTCGCTGCTCCTTTGTCGTCATTTCATCGCGTTCATTTCCGCCGTTGTCATTCCTTCCTTGCCATGCCACCGTCATCGTTCCGTCGTCGTCGCCAGTCCATCGTTGCAATGCTTTCGTCGATGTGCCATCATCGTCGTTTCGTCGCCATCACTGCATGGTTTTCATGCCTTCACACTGTGCTATTGCAGACATTCCGTGTGCATAATTTCTCCGTTGTCATCCAGCAATCGTCATCATTATATCGTTACCATGTCGTTGTCGTCACGCCACCGTAATCGACATATATATGTCGTAGTCAATCTGGCGTCGTCACGCTGTCGTCGCCACTTCATCATCGTCAAACAGTCGTCGTGGCGTTGTGGTCGTGCCGTTGTCGCCGTTTTATCGTCGTCACTGCGTCGTTGTGATTACAGCATCGTTATTCCATTGTCGTCATGCGAATTTCGTCTTAGCGTGAGAGCAGTACCTTCGTTATTCCTTCGTCGTAATGCGTTGGATTGATGTGTTGGATTGCCACAAGTTTACGTTGAGGGAGGCGTGTCCCGGTGAAAATGTGTCCAACTTGGCCATGTGCTTTGTAGTTGCAATTGTTCGCTAAAGGAGAGCAGCGTTCCTCGCAAACACAAACGAAAGCTTCGCTTACACTGATTTCCACACTGCATGGGACCCGCATATATTCCAATATTTAAATCACTGATAAAGACTGACGTACTAGAGATGTAGAGCTGATTGTTCAGTTTTTCCATCTGCAAATGAATGCTCAGTTGGCGGCCACATTTCTGACAGGACGTTTCTAATGTTCGCGTTTCTGACGCATCCTTTGTGCGCGTCGTACTTGTGTTCTTTCGTAATGGCTTGCAAGTTTTATTCATTTATCAGAAACACTCTGCGCCACCAGTGTCGACTACCGACGGCTTATTTTGCAATTGACTCCACACGATCACCATCACACCAGCGTGTTCCAAGCAATACAGTTTGAAGCACAACAGATCTAGCGTACAGACGGCCAGTTGATCTTACATAAAGATATCGGTTTCCTCTTCGGAGCCTGCAGCTTATGAATGCGAGAAGCCTGTTTTGAAATGCGCCTGGCAGATGCTTCGAAGCGGACAGGAGAATGCAGGCGTTTCGTAAGAACACCATAGAGCTTCTCCGTAGTCTACACCTGCGTGTCACTTTGGGAGGCTGGAACCGCGAGCTGTTTTGCGCTGTTCCGGTTTGCGAAATTGACCGGCACCCGGCAAGAAGAAGAAGAAGAAGAAGAAGAAGAAGAAGAAGAAGAAAATGACAGAGGGAGGAGCGGGGCTGGATTACGCCCTTATAATACACATCTCCGAATGCTTTGCCCTACCAAAACACGTGATATGCGAACTGGTGACTCCGATCAAGCCCTCAAATATGCGTGAGCAAATTTATTCCCCTATCCCGCAAAGCGAAATGGCCTTTATCTCTTCTCTTTCGTTCTCTCTCAGTAGTTCTCTGCGTGTAGCCGACATCCGCTGAGGGACTTTTAAATCTCGACCTGTTTGTTTCTCCCTCTCTTCCGTAAATGTTTCGTTTCTTTGAAACAGTAAAGCTGCATTCTTCGAAACAGAGCATTTGTGTCAAATTCTCCTATTTTACTTCCACAATAAGAAGGAAAAGAAAAAAAGGGAGGGGTACGAACAGCATCCTCTTTAATATACTTTGGCCGCACGCACCCTGACAGCGACAGGCAGCAGCTGTTGCGTAAAAGGGCGCAGTGCGCGATCTCCGGCGAAAATGCCATTTTGGATATCGATGTCACTTTATTGGCGATGACACGTCGATAAACAATGTCACTCGACATGTATACAGCTTTTGTGAGACGGGCACGCATTACTTCCGGTCGGCTTTTCTATACCTGGTCGCGCTGATTCCGCGCGCCACGGGTTTTTTTACCGCTGAGCTTTGGGCCTGCAGCGTTATTGGATTCTGAATTCTATATACGCCCCGTTCGCCGAGCCGCAGCGCACATAGTTCTTGTTGTAAGGACCCTTGAGCCGCGGCATGCAGTGATAAGTATACCCACCGTTCTTTTTTCCCCGAGAGCCGATTTGTCGGTGGAGTGCATTTATGTGCTGTTGTTGGGGCGTGTTCTAAGAAATACAAATTTACTTTCGTTTTTAAGCATGCCGGATTTTTATTCCAAGCAATAACAAAAAAAAAGAAAAATTGGGTCGCACACCAAAGGCCACACGCTTTGCGCGCATTGGGCTCGTTATTCAAAAAAGAAACGCCCTCTTCAAGCCCTTTTCAGCGGATTGTTCGGCAACAACGGGGCTCAGCTCAAAAGGAGGAAAATTAGATTCCGTCAAGCAAACAGTTCGCTTGACGGAGGCTTACACCAAAAGCAGCACAACACCTTCGGGTTAAATTTACTCAAGCCGCCATACTTTCGGAGGCTACGCCCCTGTGCACCTTGCCGCACGTGTTCCCGGGAGACTGAACTCACGAAAAAAATAAAAAGTAAACTGTATTACTATTTTCTTATATTTTATTACTGTGTTGGGAGCACAAAGATTCTTATCGGGGGAAACAAATGGAAGATTTCCCACTGAGATTTCCTAGTTCGCGTCTCCATTTGGCGGTGCAGGCTTAGGCTATAGATGAAATTCGTATATTTCGCGCGATCATGATCCAACTAAGTAGTAGTAGTATAAACTTAATTCCTCTTACGGGCATTTGGTCGCTGGGTTGGCCCCTCAATCCAAAGCTCCACTGTTATCTGCGTTTGTCTGTGCTTGAACGAGATGAGGCGCTCTGGCTCTGTATATCTTTGATAGCAAGCCGAACCTCCCACAATTCGGCATTTGCACCGTAAGGGGCGAATTAGAATTTGGAACTGGAATTTCGAATTGGAATTTGCAGTGTGATCCAACTAGGCTTCTCGGGGGTGGCACTTTTGCCTCGTTAATGCGTGCTTGCAAAGACACGTGGAAGGTGTGTTTGGATTTATACTTTGGCAGTTTTGTACAGTACAAACCTTTTGCAGGAGTGAAAGAGGCATTTTCGGGAATGTTCCACCTCTTCACCTGACTATTTATTCTACCAGGGGTTACATTACGCCACCGTTACAGAGATTCGTTCACTAAACACATTAGGTTTCTGGCGAAAGCATACATATTGAAGTTTGCCATAGGCAAATGAACTACTGATATCATTAGTGAGTGATATGCAACGCTTCTGTCCCGTATAACAGTAGTCTAGATAATATAATCAACGGCGGGCTGAATGACCTCGCATGCTGTCTTGGGGTACACTGTGGTCACTGGAGTAACTCTCAGGGGCTTTTGTGTGTGTCCCTTTGTGTGATCTCAAGTAAAGAATAAACCGACTATTACGATACTCACTAATGTGAATTGTGAGCGCAGCTGTTTAAGTGTTTTGAATTCCTGATATATTGTGGCAAAGAATTTGATTCTGAACGACAGGGTCCACTCGGCGGCGGCGCTGAGTCTCTGCTCTAGCAGCTAGTTTAGCAGCTGCGGCAGACGAAGCACTTTCACCGGGTGCGTCGCTCATTGTTCAGAAAGAACTGACTAACACTATTTTGAACTATGATTATATTGTCACGTGGTAGTAACCGTGAAGAACAACAGTGTCGAAGCTGATAGTTGCAAATTTAAATCTTGATTGGGCGAACTTGTTCCCTGCAGAACAAGTTAGCACTCAAGCACAACGACAACGGCGAGCAAAGTCTGCGATCGTCGGAAATCTGATCTACGGGTCAAGCGCGTCGGCTTTTTTACAAGACCCGTCGAAGGTTTAAGTGTAATCGCTGGTGCCTGTGCGACGTCAAGAAAGTACTAAGTAATTTGCGTCGTGCATACGATCAGGTTACAAAACAATCGCAGACCATGACAATCGAAACAAGCGCGAACGATACCAAAGCCAAGCATACCGAACAAGCGCGAGCGAGAGCTGACGCGAGCAGACGATAGTACAAAACGAGTGGTCGGGCTTGTCCTCATGACACCAGTTTCCCGCGCGCACATCATTGAAGGGGCCGCTCTTATTAGTGTTCGCTGCTCGCGGCTCGCGCCTTTCATCTCCCGCTCCGTGTTAGCTCTTTCATCTATCGTCGTGCTCATTAGCAAACAGTTTTATAACTGCGCAAACAAACGACCACAAAGAGAGCGCACACTAGGACAGGCGCAGACTTGCAAGTGATATGTATTCCACAAAGACCACATATCCAGAAATGAACCACTGCGCGTGCGCGGAGAAAGCATAATCACCCAAAAACTTTGTGTTCAAGCAACACGCAACCTATCTACGTTCATCAATAAACTTCATCTCATTGTTGTACGGATAAACCGAGGTGTCGCCGACACAATCATCTCCCTCCTTTCTTATATGATGCGCCTCGCGTAACTCTCTCGCTCGTCTATCTCGGCACCGGCACAATATCTTCACCTCTTTCAGGATCGGCTTACACGGGCACGCCAAGCAATGAGTATGAAGGGGCGCACTCGCTTTATTCCCAACTGACAATTCATGCTCACGCAACCGTGCACTCACTCACCTTTCTGTTTGGCCTACGTAGACTTTGCCGCATGACAGAGGAATCTGATAGACTACCCCAGCACTGCAATCTACGTAGGAACTGGCGTGCTTTGTTTCGCACCCTTGGGACCTATTCGTGCTTCCTATGCGCGAGCATTATCCAGCAAGCTTGCCAGAGCTGAAAACGCCGCCTCTAGTCCATATCCTTTCACAACCTTTTTTTGTTTTTTGTAGCAATTGTGGGAAATTTGTGGGAAGTCTCGTGAACATAAGGCACAACTTTACGTTTTTTTTATCTTTGCGCTTCTTGCAGCTTCACTAATATTGTTTATTGTTTTAATCTTCTGAAGCCCTGCCTCTGCTACTGCTAAAATGACTGATTGCGGGAAACGAGCTTCTTCTAACCTTACAATCTGTTTGTCAAAGCTTTCCTGAATTTTATGTGTGAATGACTCCTTTAAAGCTTACTTGATGCACTGGGTGTGTATAGGCCGCTTCACCGCTTTCGAATGAGTCGAATCGTAGGGCAACAAGTTCTTTTCTGACCTTGTATTACATTCCCAGCACATATTGGTTGTCACAGAAGGTTATAGCGCTGTCTAAAAACTGGATATTATTATCCTTTGTTAGTTCAAGCAACGAGCGAATGCTGTGTTCGTTCGGTCGGTTACGCCGCCGCCGACGACGACGCTCGCTGCAAGAACGGGCGCCTAAGAGCTGCGCTCTAAAATAATCTCTCTGTATATTCTCCTACTAATGTGCGTAATATATAAAAAATTGCCTTTGCCGCATATGAAGTATTAAGAAAATGTAGCGCGCGACCTACTAGCCCATCAAACAACGACAACCACCTCTTGTGAAATGGAAATGAATTTTTTTCGAGCGATTGGTTGTCGCGTACAGCGGCTGTGATACTCAAGGAAATCGCACGCCGCGCGGCAGCATACGAGGTACTTGGTTGCGGAGGAACTACACATGCGAGACACGATTCTGGTTACTTTACTGTGTCTGTGCACTTCGCCACCATTCACGCTTTGCGACCTCCCAATTTGGGCATATCTTCTTTTTAAAGACGTCACCGACAGGCAAGCACCTTAAGACAAGAAGCGGCCACAAGTGGAATCTCTTTTCCTAAAGCGATGGGGTGCGATACACTTGAGCTGGGGAATATCTCACACTACGATCTGGGTGGCAGATACGGCGGTGCCTCTTTTTCATGCAAATGTGGAACAGCTGACGATACCGTCCTGGAGATTTACGAGGAATATCTAGGTTGGACAGAACCACGTTTAACGCAGCTGTTTGTTCAGGCATCTCGCGTTACTCGTAGTGTCTTTGATTAAGCAAAGTACCTGAAATTTGTGTCGTCGGTGACCTGTGGATTACATCCTCCGCAACTACGGCGCGATTTTCTGAATAGCGCCTTTGTCATCCAAGAAAAAAACTATGCTAGCAGCCAACTACCCACGGATGCTTGAACCCATGCGGGTATTTACTTAGCCTAGTTCAGGTACACGGAAAAGTGTAATCAACTACCGAATTTCAACATGCCGGTGGATTCCCATACGAGCTGATTTCTCAGGTTATGTGCTTAGTGTTTGTAATATACTCAATTATTTACGTAGTACAACGCAGCGAACGAATACGAGGAAGACCTTGTATATAAAGACGTTCGGAAGGCGCTGTTTCCCGTCTTGAACTTTTTTCCATCCTCGGTTGCGTCTTAACAGTGCATAAAAATACGTTAGGAAGGACAAAGCCGGAACAAACGACTACTACCCTGTCTCGGTCATTTTTGATGTTCGAATGTATTTCTAGTGTGCATAACGAACAAGAATAATCTATTGCGTTCTTGAATGGATGGTTGCATTGACCTATAATGTACTAGAGCGGCCGGTTGGATAATCAGATGCAAAGGAATCTTGAATAAGTGGTTGCGAAGAATAAAGCAAACATTTGGCTAAACGCCATAAGTAAAACAACACAATGATCCTGGAGAGCGTAAAAGAAACAGCTCCTGTATCAAACAGCACTTGTTTGATGCCTCGTCATCCAAATGGGGGTCAAGCCGCACTGACCCAGTGGTTATCAGATTTTCTCCAAATTCTGAACGCTCGGAGAAAATTAACCTCAGTTTTACCACACACGAGCCTGTCGACTACGTGGAGACGTCACCACTCTGTTTTAAGTGCCAGCGCTTCGGACATGTCAATAAGTACTGCCGTGGGCAGCAGAGATGTAAGCGCTGTGGGGGGCCTCATGACTTTAAGACCTGTGCAAGTAAAGAAAATTTTGTGTGTGCAAACTGCGGCGGTGGCCAGCAGGCTAGCTACGGCCGATGTCCTGCGCGGACAGATGCTCAACGAAGGAATAAAATGTTTGTCTTGGGTTCAAAGGATGCAAGCGCACCGGCCATCGAACACGAAGAAGACGTCCAACGCACCACAACTAAGCGGTTTGGAAACAGAGCAGGCACCTAATTTCCCGCATCTCACACCGACAAAAGAAGTTATTGAGCCAAGGCGAATGGGCAACGCCGCTGAAGAACATGTTCCAAAAGAGTCTGAAAAGCGCACCTATGCAGCCGCAGTGAATCGACCTCAAGTAGCACTTGGAAGCACTCCATAGGAAAGCTGCCAGCATTTAGTTCACGGCACTACACTCACACGTTGCGAAGATGCCTGCAAGTTCAACGAAGGACATGCTGGAAGCAGTGCTGGCTCTTGAGTATTCACATACGTTTCCACATGCGTTTAGTAGCATAATGACAATTTCTTACCCACCTGGTCCATTCCACCGTTCAAAAGTGCCCTTAACAATGCAATGAAACTGCGCCGGTATTCTGCAGCGTCTGTGCAGAATTTAGCCTTTCCCTTCAAGACGTCCCTCTTCGGAGACCGCTTTCCCAAATGGAAGGACGATCCCAGGGTACATGAGACACGGCAATCCGAGGATACCGTCATTTGCAAATGGAAGTGCAATGATGCACATTAGGCGAGAAATACCTCATGCCGCCTTATCAATGCAAGATCTTTCTTCTACCTCCTTGGAAGTCGCCGCTGTGGAAGTGTGCCCAGGAAACCGAAAACTCGGTGTGGTGTCGGTGTATATAAGTCCGTGATGGAAGGTCTCCGTGGAGGCGTTTCTGAGGGACCTTTGCATTTGCTGCCCCTCCTAGGATAACCTGTGGTGGCTTTAGCGCACATAATTTGCTTTGAGTAGATAAGATTATAGATTTGCGAGGTAAGGGACTTGTCACAGCCGCGGATGCTGCTGAGTTATGTGTGGCGTACGATGTCAAACCGACTTTCTTCAGGCCATCAGATTCATGGAGTGCCATAGGCCTCGTGTTACGCTCTACAGACCCTTTAGTGTCAACAACGGCCCCAGACAGGATGGGCAGCGACGATTTCCCAGTCTTCACAAACATTACCGGATTTCAGACTGCTGGTCGACAATTCTATACTGTGGCACGCTGAGACACATACAGAGAATCGTTGGGTGAATCTTCTAGTGAGCTGTTCGCAGATATGTTGGGGAGGAAGAAAGTGGCTACTTCAGTGTTTAAAGTGCCAGGTCATTTCCCAACTCCTGACTTGAAACTAACGAATATCTTCACAGTGCGTAGGAGAGCGGAGCGGAAACTTATGAGAAAAAGGGGAAATCCCTTTGCGAAAACTGCAAATAATAGGAGAAGCGCTGTCATCCGTTATCACACAAAATGGTTAAGACGAGTTGAGTGGGCTGCTTTCTGTGAGAGGTTATCGGCGTTTACTCCCCATGTTAAGTATATGGGGAGTAATTGATAGCCTAGCTACCCAGAAAGGATCACCCACAAAGGTCACTCGAAGCACTTGCTTTAATGAACGGGAAAAATTTACGAACCCTTGCAGAAGATCTTGCAGTTGTATACGCATCTGGCGGATCAGCAGGAGTGGCGAACCCTTTGTCATCTCAACCATTCCATATGATGGATACGCTATTCACCTTTTGTGAGTTGCATCTGGCGCTAAGAAAATTAAGAAGGCGCTGTGCTGTGGGTCGCGATGTTATCAGCAATCAGATACCGACAAATCTGCCATACGAGCGATGACGAGCCCTTCTAGGCACATTTAATCGCGTTTGGAGCACAGCAGAGATCCCAGAAGCGCGGAAGACGGCATGAGTGGTGCCATGCAGTGCTGAAGTCCGGAAATGATCCCGCGAACCTTGCTTCATATCGGTCAGTATCGCTAACACCATGCGTATCAACGCTGATGGAAAGACTAATATGTACGAGGTTAACTTGGTGTCTTGAGTAAGGAAGTAGACAGCCAGCGTGTGTAACCGGATTTCATCCATGGTTGAGCGCCCAGGACAGTGTCTTGGACTTACTAAGCCACATCGAGCACCATCGCGTCGATGACCTTTCGACACTAGCCATCTTTATGAACCTTGCCAATGCATACGACTGTATGCGTCATGCAGCCGTCATCAACGGACTCCAAGCCATGGATGTCTCGGGAATTCGAAATGCTCTTGCATTCGTCCATAAATTTCTTAGAGATCGACGCGTTCAAGTTAATCTCGCAAATATAACGAGCGAAAAGCGACGCATTTCCCTTGGCGTCCCACAAGGAAGCTTTTTATCTCCCTTGCCTTTTAACGTTGCCACGACCAGCCATCCAGACGCACTGAAGGTAGGCTGGACGGCAGTTAAAATGTCCATCTACGCAGATGACATCTGAATTTGCATCTCGGGGTACCAACAAAAGTGTCTGGCCCAGATAGAGGGCGCAATCTCCATCATTGAAGGCCACTTATTGACGCTTGGCCTATCTTTATCAACGGAAAGATCTGCCTTCGTGCTGTTCCCGGGAGCGAGGCGGATCAACACGCCTGACCCTGACACTGAATATTAGAGAACATCCAATTCGCTGACACTCTTGCACGCCTAGCACTGACATATGTCCCAAAAGTAAGAGCGCCAAGCATTTTTCAGAACCCTAAGGGCGCAATCCGCGTTCACACGAGGGCGATACACCAGCCTCCACACCAAACCTGTGTGGCCCATGGACTCACTCGCGAAGAAGCAAAGCTGTTGTACCGCACCATAAGCGTCTCTGCGTACACCTCGACTTGATTATTCAAGATGACTTCCGCACTGCGTGCCTTCCGTCGTGATATCGGTGACATCAAACACTTTATTTGACTATGGCCGCAGTTCGACACAGGGGCTCTTCGACATCTGGTGACACACATAATGACACTCATAGGAGGCTCAGGCGGAACATTTGCCGGCTATGTGTGCCAGGCTAACCCCGCCTGCTGCAGCACCACCACCACCACCACCGACGTCGACAGCACCACCTTATCGGCTGAATGTTGGTAAGAGGAGCTGAAAGAATTCTAGATCGCAACAATTGGGACTGCGTCAATGTCACGTTCGGAATACCAAGTGAGAAAGAAAGGTTATCAGGAAAGATGGAAGCTTGAAATGACCACTGTTTCAGAGAGCGCGGCACTAGTTCGACGGCGCCGTAATGCGATAAAATTAAAGCAGGCACGTTTCTTTAAAGACTAATAATTGCTTGGAACTTTTAAGAACAAAAAGAAAATATGCAAGATAACTTTGATTGCACGAAATAACTCTTCTTTGTTTCTCGATCTCGGCGGTTTTCCCCTTTTGTTCTCTGTTGATAATTTCCTCCCTGTTATCGCCTTTTTAAATAACGTGTATGAACGGTGAAAAAGAATATCTCGTTCGTTTAATATTTCAAGGAAGAAATAGCGCTCTCTTTCGCAAGTTGAAGGAGAAACATGGTGCGCATCATGTGGAGCACTTCCTTTAACGATTCAGTCATATATGTGCCCGTCTATTCTCTAACAGCGCAGTTTATCACCCTACCGCTACAGCGAGCGAAAATCTGCTCTGAACTTGCAGCCGGTTGCCTCGGCGGCTATAAAAACACTCCAATGTAGCGACACGAATGATTCGAATGAATGCAGGGCCGGTACAATGTAAGGAATCCTTTCGCGCTATTGTATTGTTTTCTTATCATTCGAGATGGCTGATAAATTTGGCGGAGTGCCGCTTGCACCAGTGACGAAGCTATAGAACGGAAAGGAGTTGGAATGGAATCGCTATATTATTCCGGATTAGGCTGCCAATGATGAGTAGCAACGCACAAGTGAGTGAGAGAGCGAGGGGAGGGAGAGGTTAGACAGTTTAACCAAGTTCGCACCCGGTTGGCTACCCTACTTGTGGGGAGGAGGAAAGAAAGATGTGAATGAAGGGAAGTGTACGTTTAGCGGCTATAGTAATTGAATTAGTATAGTATATACCAGGCTTCATCTGGCGTCGACGATCAAGCAGAATAGAAAGGGGGAACGTGGCAGTGTGCGGAATGATAGGGACAGAGAAGACGTGACGAGACAATCAGACAGTGTGACGATCTGACCGCGTGGAATCCATTGAACAGTATAAACGTGAGCTTCGTCCGTCTCTAGAGGAGTCAGGTGAGCAGTCACAGCGCGTGCACATAGGAGGAAGCGAGATGAGACACATTTTGTGATCTCTTCCTACATTTCATCTTCTCCCTCGCCTAGTACGCTTTCGGGAAGGAAAGGAAAGCCGGAGACACAAGGAAACGCGTGTCATATCACAGCGCGCCGCCTCGTTAACGGCACGTTACGCTTCGCTTCTTAGCGCTGTAGCAGGACGGAAACGAAGCGCCTTCTTGTCGCGAGCTGTAAAGGGGGGCAGGCGGGAGCGAGGAGGAGAAGGGCAATGTGATGAGTGAAGTGTTTGCTGAGGAGACACAATCGTGACAACAAAGAGCAGGCGCGCGGACGTGAGTGCAGTGCCTGGCAAAAAAAAAATGATAATAATAACGACGAAGAGCGTCAAGCACGAGGTCACGCGGCGTAAAAAAACAAGAGAAAAATGAACCAATCCCGATGAATCGCGCGAAATTGCAAAGAGCCAATCGGAGTGAAACGCAAATCCACGAGGAGGAGGGAAGCGTGAAACGCTTTGTAGAACGCCAGCCACAGGAACATATACAGGGCCCAGTGCGAGTTCCTTGGTGACACAAGCAGAATACCTAGTTAATTTACTGATTTATTATTTATTATGTTATAAAATGTTAATTTACGATAATTTACTGTCTTATTATTTAATAATTTCCACAATTTTAATTAAATTCTTTATACTTTATAACCTCCTAGCTTGCTCTCCTTTCAAAATTTTCCTACAACCGTTTTCCGTTTAACAGCCGACTTCCCGGCCAATCCCCCGTAGTGAGTACGCGCCATAGTATAGGAAGTAAGCAAGCAAGCAAGCGACGCGGGCGGAGTTCCTGGAAGCGACGTAAGAAGAAGGGCGCCAACCGCACCAGGAGCTGAAGACGTGCCGTTGGCTTCCCGACCCGCACCTCCAGGGCTTTATTCAACCGGGGCAACCTGTCAGCCCGTTCCTGCGCTTCACGACACCGTCAGACCACGGAAATCTATCCCGAGACATGTGAACGCCCGTACACCCGGCTATTGGCTGAACACGAGCGGTCAGGCTGCGGGCCCGAGCTTACGTACAGCTGGTCAGGACGTTCCGATCTCCTGCCGCCTCCATCCTCAAGGTTTCCGCTGCGGCTCATGCTTCTCATCAGCCGGTGGCACTCAACATGAAGCTAGCCAACCCCAACGCGTCGCCCAGCCACGTCACTGCCTTGGTGAGGTCTTCGCCGGTTCCCACATCGCCTCACTGACCTGTCGGCAGCGTTGCACTGTTCTTTCTTTGGTAGGACTGCGGGTTTTGAAGTGTCTTTCCTCGTATTGTTTAGGGTTTTCATCTTTTGTTAATGTCAGTGAGAGGCGTGTCGTGCTGTTAGCTGTTTGAGTCATTGCTATCATGTTTAAAACGTCTTGTGTGTCAGTCTGGGCAAACGCCTTTGTGCTTAATTCAGTGCTCTGAGGTTCTGCCTCACTCATCCGCTTGGAAACTCAGTTAAAAAAACTGCATCACAGGCGCGCACTCGGGAGCACGCCGCGGTGTCTTCGGCGACGGCTGTGCACATCGGATATACGAATCGCCGAAGTAGCAAGTTTGCAGGAGAGGGGAGGAAGCACGAGTGTGTCACGGACGGCGCGCGGCGGCGGCGCTTTATTACTTCCCCTAGTCAGGACCCTGGGAAAATCGTAGCCCGGGGGGGGGGGGGGGGGGGCTCGCGTCGGATGCCGCCGAGAGAGTGAGCGAACGCGCGAGCGAGGCCGGCGGATGCTGGCGGATCGCTGCAGGCTGCCGGCCGGACCCGGAGGCTGCGAAAACGGCCCCGGCTATCCAGTCAGCCAGCCAGCCGTCTAGCTGCAGCTGCAGAGCGGCGCAGAGACGGACGGCCGGGCCTGCTTCGCACACGCGCTAGCCCTGTTTGCACGGACTGCCGCCGCCCGTATTTGCGAGGGAGCCCGAAATGTTAGCTCGGGCATCGCGCGCTGCCGTCCCCGCGCTATTCGTCTCGGTTCTCGTCTTCGTCTTCTGCAGACTGCGCTATAGCATGCGCTTGCGTGTGTGTGTGTGTGCGCGCGCGTGTGTTTGTACGCTGGTACGTGTATGGTCATATCGATCTGCAAGAGGGGATGCAGTTCGGGAAGCCGGGGTGCGGGTGATCCGGGGCCTGCGGCCCCCGTCCTTCCATACGCAACCCGTTTCTTGTCCGTTTCCTCGGCTTTTCTTCTTTCGTGCGTGCGACCGGCCAGCGAAGGGCGATGGTGGCACACGCGCTGTCTGGTCCTTTGGGTTTGCGCGGCGGTTGCCCATCTTCGACCTGCGCTCGACTCGTCGTTCTCGATCTTCGCCTGCATGTTCCGTGACGTTCTCTGGGGCATGCCCTGCATGCGCCGCGCCCATACGCCTTCAATGGTCTTGCGCGTTGCATGCTGTTGCCCACGTAGCAAGGACTCTTCGTGAGTGATCCTTGGCCTCTGAGACAACGAATATTGAATCTCTGTATGTACGTTGCGCGACATGTAAGAGTGAGTCAACTCCTTAAAGAATGGCGCCAAGAGGAAATGTAAAGTTGACCTTTAGTGATAAACTGCAGTTCTGGCACTGTAAATAGCATCGGTCTTACCGTGAACGAATACATGGTAAGCAAGAAAAAAAAATGCCAGAAAGACAGATGGCAACGCCCCCATTAAGCTCTATAAGCAGCTTCCCATGACGCCATAGAGTTTGGCGGTGCCTGCTCGGCGCTAGGAATTGCTCACCAATAGAAAACAGTTAACTTACTCTCGAAAGTGAGGAAATAGTTTAATTCTCCAACTTTTGTGCACATCTTCTTCATCAGAGTGTTTAGATAGGCGAAGGATGAGGAGGAACGGACATAGAAAAGGCAGTGAGGTCAGCCACACGCTTGTCCGTTTCCTACCCTACGCAGGGGGAAGAGGGCTAAGTGATAAAGAGGAAGAAGTGAGAGGAACACAGAGGAGAAAAATATTTGTTTTTTAGGGACCCTATTCCGAACCGTACGTTGTATGAGAGGTTTCATAGGACCCCCTGACGTGGAAGGATGGTTTGATGGGCCATGAAAGTGGCGAATGTATGCCACAAGGAGGGTTCGTAGTCTCGGGAGTACATGATGGAGAGGAATGGCCGAACTCTCTGACATGTATAGAAAAGAAGGTGGTGGTGGGTGATCTTATAGAGACATGAACGCGGCCGAGTGCGGTCCCAGTACACGTGAGGAGCGTGGCCAACAAATTTACTACCCACAATTTTGACATGCAGAGCGACCTGCTCTGTATTCGATGGTATGAATGAGAACATCATTTGGTAATGTGTATGGCCTGCGCCTGTCGGAAACGAGCGCCCTCTGCACGTAAAAATGAATGAGGAGGAGAAGGAACAAGTCTGCGCGAATCGTAGAAGGAAATCCAATCGAATCCATTCGCTGGCGCGTCCGAACGGAGCACGCTGTTTGCTGTGCTCGGCATTTTTCGGGAGAATAGGTCGCTGGTCATCCAGTCGGCCTCCTCAGTGTAGAGGTTCCGTGAGCGAGGGCATGAGCTTTTTTGTTTCCCTGTGCACCCTGATGGCCAGGGAACCAATCCAGTATAGTGCTCGGAGTTGCGGGTGTGACTGCGTGTAGGTGCTGTGGTTGATGCGTGTGTGGTCAGGGAGCACGTTAAGCGCGAAGGCACGAAACATGCCCTCACTGCCGGATATGACGGGGATGATGTCGGTAAGGTATTCATTTAAGCGAATGATATCACAGTGTTGCACCAGAGTTTCGGCGTCCGTGGCCGAAGGCGCCGCGGTGTAATGCCTCGGTGATAATGACAAGTCTGACTACTGCCGTGGTATTCTGCTCAGTGGTGTGGGCTGCGTTCACGTAGTACAAATCGTTGGCTGCTGTGGAGAGGTGTGCGACTCTATAGCCTGGCGTCTTCTATAATTCCTGTCGGTGTGCATGTTACTGGGAACGGGGAGCACTTCAATGACTGGTAATCAGTCCCACAGTGGCAGTGCTAGTTCCAAGAGGAGGCAGGTGACGAGTCTGGGAAGCACTAGAATTGCGAATGCGTGGGGCTGCCCACTGTTGCGTACTCCAGGGTAGCGTATCGTACTGCTCCCGAGTTGTAGCGACGCCTGCCTATTGAAGCTCGACCGACGTTACAATAGGCTAGTGTGGCGTTGTCGGCGGGCTGCAGGCATCCGGTAGACCATAGCGACCAAGCAAGGGCGAGACGATTTCTAGGGCGAAACTTGCACGGTTTATTCAAAGGTGGGTGAAAATGAAGAGAAGAGAATGAAGTGATCAAAAGTACATTTCGGAGCCCCTTAAATAGGCTATCTACAATTGTGGGAGGGATCTTGCTTCCGTCGACATCACGTGACCGGCACAGAAAGCTTGCTGCAAGGAGGAGGGCTCTTGCTTCCGTCGACGTCACGTGACTGGCACAGAAAGTCCGCTGCAAGGAGGAGGCCGTCCCGCCTCCTGGAATTGTACACGCTTGTTCGCCTCTTTTGCGCGTTGATGGTTCGTGGAAGTTCTCCTGTAGACTTTGGCCATTTGAGGAAAGGGTCCCTCTAAAGTCGCACACACACCCATACAAAAGAGGCCTGTAAACACTGCGGGGCTTCCGCGAGACCGGCAGATACTCGAAATGGTCATGGCGAATTAGGAAGTAACGCTTCATTTCGACGAAGAAGGTTGGATGAGAGAAATTCCTTTCTGCACGTGGTGCGGGGCGCCAACCGTAGCAGGAGCAGTCACGCTACATTTCGACGAGGCATGGTGAGAGAAGGTAGGGTGAAATCCCTTTCTGCACGTGGTGCCAGACGCCAACCGTAACACCACGCGTCTCGTCGACAATTGGCTAGTGAGGCCATTAGATTTCTTAAACTGACGTATTGTCCGTGCGGCTTCTATAAACACGCGACCCCCGTTAAACCCCCCTTACCACAGTCCGAATAATGTTGCATTCGACGTTAACTGATGTCAAGAACACATCTTCGATTGTTTCTTCAGAATTGAGTGAGTACCGCATGGGTCTGTGCCACTTCAATCAGAAATACTTGAGTATGCCTTGGTAAAACCATAAGCCAGCCCTAACCAGAAGCGGCACGCTAAAGTTACGTCGCTACGGCACAGGGGCGATGGTATATGCAGTTTCAACGAAGGTTCAAGGCAAAGCCAAAAAAAGAAGCGTTCCACTTAAAAGTTTGTCACCCACATTAAAGTTCGCTCGTTCCGGTAACACGTTGTTCCACTTAGCGAATATTCCACTGTAATTCCGTCAAAGCAAAACGAGAAACAAGCGTTTCATTAAATATTTCGCATCCATATTCGCTCGTTCGCTCGTTCAGAAGGCGTACGTATAGGGCGGGGCCCTTTTTTAAGTGGAGCACAAGGGGAAGCTCATTAAGGACGAACGCCATTTTACGAGCAACTACAAAGTGCGAACTACGAAGGAATACCTCAATATCGAACTGGTTGCAGCTCGTTCTTTGTAGAGCGCAGCGCTTACGCTCGCACAAATTTCTCACCCATACAGTGGTGTACGCCGACACCGACACCCTGGTTTCTGCATATTTCAGGAACCAGAGACTCGTAGGCCTGACATTATAATTTGTTTTTCTGTGGTTCCCTACGTCCTTCTTGTTTTGTATAATAATAATAATAATAATAATAATAATAATAATAATAATAATAATAATAATAATAATAATAATAATAATAATAATAATAATAATAACCTATTATTAATCAGTAATCAAGTTACTTCACTGTGGCGGATGTGGGGGCTGAGCTGGTACTGTGCCGACACAATTTAGCGCACGAAGAACGTCTTTCTTACTGACGCCGACCAGCAGTTTAAGGCACAGGCAAAACATTTCTGCCGACTGCGCATCGTTTTATTTTCAATAAATGGCTTCTTCACTGCTTCGTTTCTCCATTGAAGATAGTAAATGCGTATAATATAACGAAACATATCGCAACAGTCCGTCTAAATTCGTTTTATGCGTGTTTGGATATATTGAACTATCGGATATATCTAGCTACAGTTAGCGCGTAAGCCCGATCGTTATAACCGGTTTCGACCGTTTCTTGTTTTCTTTTCCCGGTTTCCTTTCGCTCCCATCATTTTGGACAACTTTGTGGGAAAGCGACGCGTCTATCGCGAGGTACGGGTGACCGAGGGTGCCTGCAGCGTATACCGGCGGCCATGTTGTCTTGTCATCGACGCCGCAGCTCATGGAGGGATGAACCTGGCGCGGTCGTTGCACCATCGAAATCAGAGCAGGGGCGAGGAGCCGCTCCCGCTCGGCCGCACCGTCGCCAGCCAATTGGCTCGTCCTGCTCGCTTGGCGGCTGCGGAAATGGAGACGTATGCGGTCTTCGGAGCGCCCGCCGAGGCCAGTGGTTTATTGTGAGCTCCCAGCAGGGAGGGCAAGGTGACGGCCACACAGAAACGGGGGGTGAAGCCTCGCCGCCGTAGGTTCATTGGCGACTTTGAGCGACGCCGAGGCAGCTGCTGTACGCTAATGAACCTAATCACAAACAGCGGGTGGTGCAGGACCGGTGGGAAAGAGAGGAAGGGAGAGTGTAGCATTTGGTGTGTGTGCTGTCCTGGGGAGTGGGGGGGGGGGGGGGAGGTTGATTTGTAGCGTGGGGTTGCCGACTTCTTCGCGGAGAGGCAAGAAGCAAACCGGACTAAGCCGAGATGGTGCGCGAAGGAAAAGGGAACGGGGCCGAATTTCAGGAAATTTGCAGGGACCCCTCGGGCGCGCGCTTCCGGATTTCTATTTCTTTATTTGGCATCTTTCGTGCGCGGCTTGTATAGCGCTTGCGGTCGCGAGGAGTAAGACGTGAGCCTGATTTTATTCGTGGTGACAATTTATTTTTGTCGGATACATGCACACGCGAGTCGTCACGGAAGTTCGCAGAAGTTCTTGCGCTGTTGCTTTCTTATTTGTTTTTTTGCCATTTTTTTTTTTGTAGAGATAGAGAGTGACATGTGAAAGAAGGCCGATAGTGAAGTAAAGTTACTTCAATGGAGAGCGCAAATATGCCACAGGTACGTGTCGTTTTTTCTGCTAAAAAAGAAAAAAAAGAACAGGAAAGCGTTAACGGAGACAAGGTAAGAAAAGTCGGTCGCACACGGCTGCAAGGAACTGGGCCAAGCAGACTCACTGATTTGAGATTTCAGTTGTCCGTCAGTGCAATATGACTGACGTCTACTTGAGGTACTTGCTAGGCAACTTATCTGGAAGCCTTGCAGTTGTCGGAATTAAAGAATCGTCGCGTCGGTTATCTCGCATAGCATATCCGTTTCTCAGTAACACCGGGAAAACGCCGCTTCCGACTGCTGGCAGGGCAAGAAAATAATGCCCAGCTAAAAATACTCCACGTAGTGATTGAATTAAAATTAAGTTATGGCGCTTTACATGCCAAAACCACTTTCTGAGACAGGTCGTAGTGGAGGACTCTGGAAATTTCGATCACCTGGGGTTCTTTAACGTGCACCTAAGTCTAAGTACACGGATGTTTTAGCACTTGGCGCCCATAGATATGCGGCCGCCGCAGCCGGGATTCGATCCCGCGACCTCGTGCTCAGCAGCCCAACATCATAACCGCTGAGCAACCACGGCGGGTTTCACGTAGTGTAAAGGCGCCTGTTGCAGCCAGAATCTTTATTACGAATCCGGCAGGCACTGTATGCCTATATACTTCCCCAAGAGCGAAGTGATTTTTTGCGAGTATCAAATACTTCACGCAGAGTGAAAACACGCTTGCTGGAATGCGAAGAGCCTGAAAAGTCACCCAAACGATGCGTCTTTTTTGCCACGACAATGCACTTTCAATGAGATTACAATGTGATCAGTGTTCCGGTACGGTAGCACGCGCAAAGAACATTGGCAATGGCGATATGAGCATTCAGATGCGCTTTCACTCGCGCATGCGCGGGAGGTCTTTCGTTGTCATAGCGATAGATATGAGCTATTGTGCGGCTGTGCGTGAAAACTTATGTTTTGCGCCGCCTTCAATCACAGGTCAAGCGAATGGCAAGCGCCATGGTCTCCCCCCGATCGGCTCCAAGGAGATGCTGGAGCACAGCTACCGGGGAGCGCTCGAAGCCGGACCCACACCGGACGGTTACTACTCGGCGCTGGACTCCAGCAGCGCATACGTCGTCCTCAACGAGGCGTGAGTCGACTCTCGAAAGCTTGCGCGCGGTTCGCTTTTCTCGCAGCGGTGCCAAGCCGCCCCCGTTGACTGCTGGCCGACTCGTTAAATCTTGGCGGCAGCACCGCTGGAGTTGTGCCGCCGCGATTTGGGGCACTATGACGCGTCGCAGTGCGTGAACAAGTGTAAGGTGGACATTCGACAGGTGTCTGTCTGGCTGGGTGTCAAACTCAATCCTATGCATACTGACAGTTCGGTACACCCTTAACATCAAAAGCGATTCAAATTAATCCGAGGTTCTCCGTCGTGGTATTCTTGATACCTGGGTCGTAAGACTCCCGTCAATTATTGGAGCGTTTGCGTTATTGCAGTTGTTCCGTAGGAAGCGTGCTTCTGTTGAGCAGCTTTACTGTTAAAAGAATAAAAAAAACTTTTTTTTTTCTGATTATGCTACGGGTGACGCGTTTGCTCCAGAATATGAATGGGCGGGGAAGTCCACGGCGAGAAATGTTCTGGACGACAGTGTCCCAACTAGTGAATACGAGTTCCTTTATTCCATTCCACGTCTTTCACTGTTTCCTTACACTTATGTCTTATCTCTCCATTCATTATATTATTCTTTTCTAGAGCAGACCAGAGGCAGCTTCCACGAACATTTAATACCGAACATAATAATCAATTTAAGAACGTGTTCTAGTGCGAGCTTGGAGATGTTTAGGGAACATTTAGGAACGCGTTCTTTGATTCGTTATTATGTTCGTTATTAAGTGTTCGTGCAAGCCGCCCCAGGTGTTAATACTGCTTTACCTGGTGTTCGGCGAGCACAGTCGAAAATTTTTCAAGATTGCCTGCAGCAAATATCACAATTCTAATCATTCAGCTTGTCTGCTCGAAGAGGCGGGCATTACTTGCACAAAAAAAAAAAAAATGGAAATGCATAATCGACTATTCAACAAAAATGTAGTAATTTATTTTTTAACTGATCACCTTATGGCGCACATTGCAATTGTGGGCCCACTTGGAACGAATTCTCAGGATGCCACCAGTTTTCGAGATATTAATTCCCGTACTTTGCGGAGAAATGCATTGGCGATCGAAACCGCCGTGGTTGCTTAGTGGCTATCCCGACCACGGCGACCGCATCTCGATGGGGGCGAAACGCGAAAACACCCATGTATACTTAGATTTAGGAGCACATTAAAGAAGAGTTCCAGGTGGTCCAAATTATTCCAGAGGCCACTACGGCGTGCCTCATAATCAGATCGTGGTTTTGACACGTTGCTCTCCATAGTTAAGTTTTCTTTTTTATTGGCGTTCCAGTCACTTTTCAGCTTCATTGCATACAGCGCCGTTTTGTTAAGAAAGCAAGTGGAACGACAGTGCATTTTTACCGCAAGTTTGACGGTGCACATCCCATAAATGGTGTCATCCACACAATTTTTCTCAAGTGGATATGCCTTGCAATCTCAGCCGCTAGAATTTCTCAATTGCAATATGTGCCATAAGATATTAGTTAAAATCATAGTTAGTTGATTGTTTTAATTATTCGATTTATGTGTTCCAGTTTGTTTGGTAAGTAATTTTCTTTTAATTCTAACATGTTCCCTGAAACACCCTGCGTGGCAACCAAAAGTAATTTATTCAATTTTAGTTAACTGGGTTGCTGACAGCGATAATAATCACCTCACTTTGTGTCCCCCTGGCCACATAATTTATTGGCACAGGGGGTTTCTGCGCGCCTCCCAGCGCCTAATTTTAAGAAAACCATAAAGCTTAATTTTGAATACCCGGTATATACCATCAGTACCTTGTCGACGGTTTAGTGTAGGGAAGGAGACGCGGGAATGTGCTCCCACTGTAGTTCTGTAAAATAGTTGGGACGACTGCTTGGGGTACATGATGGGGTGAAGCTCGGCAATGCGTCGTGCCTGAAAGTAAACAAAAGTGTTTACGGACAGAAATGGACAGAAAAGTAACATGTAACAAATAAGAATAGGGAAACACCGAGTACTACACGTATTTGGAGACAGATTTAGAAGAAGGATGCCTGCGAAGTTGACCAACACAAAAAGATGGAGGGTGCTTAAGCTCCGCCTTTAAGAGTGGAACGCGATAGAATTCAAAGGTCCCTGACTACTTCTCGCGCTTCCCGGCAACTGGAGTGTATGTAACCGTAATGTTTACCGGGAAATGCTGGCCACGAATGCTACGCACGAAGGCGGGCTTTCTGGTAGAAACGCAATCTTTTGCGTGGGCCGCGATGCGGTGGAGGCGAGCGACACCTGGAAGTGTTTCAAGAAAAAGGGGATGCTGCTCCGTGGCTTCCGAGATACTCGCACGCTGGCGCGCGCAAATGGCGGACGCCGCGGCCAGTCTGTGAATGGTAGAAACGCTGGAAAAGGAGTTCGTTTGAGTTTTCGCGTAACAGAATTACGTTTTCTTGTGTAGTCAAATTACAATCCGGCGCTATCATGTATGTAGGTTGTGTGTAAGTTGTACTTTACGATTTTGTATGTATTTCAGCTTGATAAATTCAATCAGTTCAATAGCTTCCTTGCGCCACATAAAGGGCTCGGGTATGGATGGTTCGAAAATGTTTTCGCCGAAACGATGTCCGACGCCTGATCTTCTGCGACGTGGGGCCCTTAACTCTGTCTCGTTAAAACGGTTACTACCCTGCGCGCCGGTGAGTGGACATGGAGCAAAGAAGGAGACAGAGCGTCAATACTCGGTAGGCTATAGCACTCACGTCTGCACGTGGACATGAGAGACCATGTCGATGATGCTTCACCGTCACGTAATGCATCGTTAGGACTTAAATTACTGAGAAGGCGGCCACCGTGACCATTCCGCTAAATGAAGGAATGCACCTCACTCCGCGTCTATATCGCGAAGCGGTCAAACACGCCTAGCGCGCACTCTACGTAAACGTCGGCGCCGTGTCGACAGTGTGCCACGCGCACGAGTGGGACGGGGCTTCCGCGACTCCCTCTCCTTCGTGTTCCTTGAACCCGCGAGTTATGCCTCACCGCAAAACGCACGGAACGGTGCACTCATCTGCCGCATGAAACTTGCAAGGGCGTTTCATAAGCGGGTCGCAGAGCGGTCTCGGCGACGGTGACGGGAGCAGGGGAGGCCTTTGATGTCCGGCCGATACCGGTCTGCGTCGCGGCTCTATGAAACTTGCAGGCATCAGTGTGTGTGTGTGCGCACACAGCGGGAACACCGCGGAGCAGGACGTGGAGAGTGGGCCCCCGCGCAGTGCCTCCGCGAGCTGGCCGGCCGTCTTGGCTTGCTTGGTAGCACGGCTCGATGGAGCCCTCGTCACGGCTCGCTTGGCTCGTCCGCCTCGGCGGCGGCCCTGCATGTGAACTCGCCGCGCCTTCGCCGGGGCTGCTTGTTGTTTGCACGGCCGGCTCCTTGCCGTGGTCGGTACCAGCAGCGCCTCGTGTACGTGCGTGCGTGAGTGCGTGCGGTTGTTCGTGCATAACTCAATCGCAGGGGCACGGCTTCGAAAAAAAAAATGAAAGCACCTGGGAACAACTAAATATCTCGTGGTATCGGCAGGAATGAGGCTAAGTTAGTGTAAACGAATCTTGCGCGTGCTCTTTTAGAGAGAGTAAAACATCTTTATTAATATTTGAATGGCGAGAGCAGTGTGGGAGGAACGCTCAGTCCAGGGTCCCTAAGATGATTCCGGCGATGCTTCGAGCCCGTTGTATCACTGCTCGGAGGACCTCGGGAGGTCCGTCGCGGAGGGCATCGTCCCATAGCTCTTTGTTGCGTAGGCGGTAAAGGAGAGTTGGCAAGGGAGGAAAGAGGTTTGCAGTGCACTCAATCGTGACGTGGAAGATTGTGGGCGAGCTGCCACAGCCAGGGCAACGATCTGCATAACGGTGTGGGTAGAATTTATTGAGAGAGACAAGATTTGGAAAAGTTGCGGTTTGTAACTGGCGTAATGCTACTGCTTCCTCCCGCGAGAAGGACGGCGGTGGTGCGGCGTGGGTGAGACGAATGCGTCTATAATGACGGAGTATGTCTTTGTAACGGAGCAAGTGATCCCCCCACTCTGATCTAGTCGCCTCACCACGCCGAGTCGCCCGGAGGGAAATTTCTCGGGCAACCGCATGTGCGCGTTCGTTACCCGGCAGCGAGGTATGGCCAGGGGTCCAGAGTAAGTGGATGCGGGGAAGTGCGGTTGGTTTATTTTGCGGGATCTGTTTGAGAATTTGGTGCGCCGCTCTCGGGATGCCATGTCCTGATAGGAACGCCCGGCATGCCTGTTGCGAGTCCGTCAATATATACACTTCCTCAGGAACAAGGATGGCGTATCGAATTGCAAGAGCAACACCGAGAATTTCTCCGTAAGCGGCAATTGTTCCGCGCATTGCAGCAGAGTATCTCAGGGATTCGGTGCCATTCAAAAGTATCGAGGTATAGCCCTCTTGAGTGCGTGATGTGTCCGTGTATAAAGTATGTGTTTCCGGGATGTTTGCGAGCATGCGGCCAATGTATCGTACACGGGCTTTGCGCCGCCCTTTGTCATACTCTGGGTGCATATTACGTGGCAATGGATGAATACTTAGTGCTTGGCGTATCGCTGACGACAAGATCGTTGGACGGATTTCAGACTCAAGGGGTGGGACAGAGTATCCTAGACGTGTGAGAAGATGGCGGCCAGTAGGAGGGAGTAGGAGGCGCTGGCGATGGCTGACCCAATGTGCCTCTAGCAGCTCGCCTAGTGTGTTATGTGTCCCTAAGTTAAGGAGACGGCGTGTGGAAGTATACTTCGGGAGGCCATGGGCCAGCTTCGTCGCTTTGCGAATCATTGCGTCTATGTGAAGTTGTTGCGCTTGGGTCAACCGCTGAAATGGGAGATGGTATGTAAGGCGGCTGATCACGCATGCCTCCACCAAGCGCAGCAGGTCCTCTGCTCGAAGGCCCGAGCACCTGTTGGAGACCCTCCAGATCATGGCCAGAATTTGCTCAATCTGTCTGGATAGAAGGGAAACAGTGTAGTTTGACCTGCCATCCGCTTGGACGTGTAGGCCGAGGATACGAGCACGATTAACCTGTGGCACGTGCACAGTGATAGGGGGAGTAGAGGAACGGCTCCGGGGGCGAATGATTATGAGCTCCGACTTTTCCGGAGCACATCTTAAGCCGCATTTTCTCGCGTACTCGGAAACTGTATCGACTGCTTGATGCAGTCGGTCCTGGATGGCTCCGTCGGAAACCCGTGTCGACCAGATAGTAATGTCGTCCGCATAAATACCGTGGGCGACATCAGGGATGTGGTCGAGTAGCCGGGGGAGCCCTGCGACCGCGATATTTAATAGAGTAGTGGAAAGAACTGAGCCCTGGGGTGTCCCACGTCCTACAAGGCGAATCGTACCGGATCGATGCGGTCCCATTCCTACGGTGGCTGTGCGATCTCGAAGAAATGCACGGATATAGTTGTACATACGAATTCCACAGTGGGAATGTGCAACATTGTGAAGGATGAGGTCATGTTCAACATTATCAAATGCCCCTTTTAGGTCTAAGGCGATGAGTGCTGTCGTTTGGGCGGACGACGGAGGTCCTATGACTTCCTCCCGCAATTGTAAAAGCACATCTTTGGCAGACAGATGAGCCCGATGTCCGAATTGAGAGTTAGAAAAGAATGATTTTTCTTCGAGGAAGGGCTGCAGACGCCGCAAGAGTGCATGTTCCATGAGCTTACCAATGCAGGATGTTAGGGAGATGGGTCGCAAGTTTTCAACCTTAACAGGCTTGCCCGGTTTGGGGATCAGTGTGATGTCGGCGTGTCGCCATGCTTGGTGAAGCATGCCCTTGCGCCAGCAATCATTGAAGATATAGTTGAGGTGGTTAACATACGCGTCACTGAGGTTACGAAGGGTGGCCAATCGGATGTGGTCGGCTCCCGGTGCCGCTCTTTTACTTTCCTGAGACTTTGAATGCGAAAAGGCTGGAAAAAGGGGGCGTGATGTGGTTCGCTGAGTGTGCCTGAAGCTGTTTACTGATATCATGAAAAAGACAAAAAATGAGCAGAGCATTTGAATGTACACTTGCACAGGTGCTATTTGGTGATTTCTTTCATATATTTAATTTGAAATCAGGGCCATCGCTACTTCCATGCTCTTCTTAAGGAATATAAAGATATGGCGATGTTGTTTTCGAGCGTTTGAATCCCTAGTTTGCTAAATTTGGGTCATTCCCGTCGCTGTAACGTCATGTTTATCTTGATTTCATAATATATTGATATGAACTGCTGAAACTGACAGAACACCACCGTAAATATCACAAAGAAACTTGAAATCTACTCCCTAGCCTTACTCAGTCTAAAATGAAAACTTGCTGCTATACCCAGGACGTTACTTAGATTACACTCTCAATTGCTTTTGAAATCACCATGCCGATCGAAGCACCGTGTGTAACAGGATGCATGTTTTCATCGTGTCTTTCGTTTTTTAAACAATTGTGGCCGCAGCGTGACGGAGTCATTGAAAAATCATTGGTGGCACTGCCATGGCGATCAAAAGCGACCACCCGCAATTCTCGGGTGGTCGCTTTTGGACGTTTGTGACAAGGCCCACCAACTGCTCGCGCAGTGTGACAGTCACCAGTACACGGCCACCTCGGTATGGTGCGCTAAGATAAAAGGAGAAAACCAATACAGACAATCTCCTTAATCTTTTTTGACTTTTTCATCCCATCTTCTCGCTTTTTTTTTTCTTTTCGGACAGCCCTTCGTCGCAAGACGATGCCGACAGACTCGTGACTGCCCTGCAGAAAGCACTTCTTCTGCCGTCTGGTACCTTTTCCAACGTTCGGTGAGTTCTAGTAGACGCTCATTTGTCGTTTTCACTGCAAAAGCATTGTACAGCATGCTCGCCGGCTTCTGTGCCGGATGTGGTAGGGTTCCCGGTCCACTAGGGTCCCCGGAGTCCGCTAGTGCCGAGAGGGAAAACAGGAGGGGGGGGGGGGGCGGCTGTGGGAAGCAGCCGGTCGCATATAGCAGCACTCGGATTGCTTGGCCTAATTGTTGACGTCACGCTGCGACGTCTGTAGAACGCGGGCCCTGATGAAGGTGAGGTCAGGCAGTCGCCAGGGAGCGCGCGCGAAGATGTCACCATAGGCTGCCTCGATGTACAGCGGCGGGAGAAGAGGACATCCGGTCACCCTACGTCAGTGCGGTTCGGTGACTCGCGCGCAGGTGGTGCGATCGATGACGTCAGCAGCGCGCGCCGAGAGGGTACGGTCTACACGGGACGTCCCATAATTGGCAACGTGCCAAAGTAAATAAATAAAATATTAGGTATACCGTTGGATCTCTATGTGTGACGGGACATCACTCAAGTAGCGCATGAGCACTTGTTACAAGAGCGCTACACTCGGTGGCCGCTCAATATTGGTGTTAGGAATGTATCATAATGAGTAGACATAACCAGCACAAACTAAAGCGTGAACGAATCAGACAAAGCGACAAAAAAAAAAAAGCAAGGACGACCACTGCCTGTGCTTAGCATACTTCTTGCTGAATTATTGTATGAGATATGTCACAAGCTTCTAGCCTTCTTCTGCTTCTAGTTCAAGTGAAAGTAGAGAGCGCGTGGGAAATTCACAGATTGAGAAAAGTGCAAAGCGAAAAAAGGTAATCTCGTCCAAAGCGTAAGCTCACCTGCTTTAGACTATAGCGGACAGCTGTTCTGTGCCCTGCTTTGGAAGCACACTTGCGTAGCCTTCGAAGTGAACCTAATCGTCAGTAAGAAGTTCGCTGACGTATCAAGTACAGCAGTAGTGTTATACTTCTCTGCGTAGTCGATAAGGTTGTACCGTCTCGTGCACTACAGTTAACAAACTGTATAATAAACTAACGCAGCGCTAGAAATTATTTCTCATGCATCTGGACATGAGAATTAATTTACCTTAGCTCAGTGCGATCGCTGTACAAGGTACGTTAGCCATCTAATGGCCTCCTTTTTCAGGCAGAGATGCTAAAATGACAGCAAATACGAGCTGTCCATAATGTCAGCTGCAACAAAAGAAAAGAAAAGCAGGTTTGTGTGCATTTTTGTGACATCATTGTGATCTCCTGTGTGCCTCGCATCGTAAAGTGTGCTACTACGACTATTATATTCATTTTGGGGTGGCTTTCCGGACAGTGCAGCAACGAAGAAAAATTCATGAAGTCTGTCTGGCAAACTTACGGTCGGGGAGAAAAAAAGTGTTTCCTTTCCTTTTTTTCTTTTTTTGCGCATAGGCCTCTTCGGCGCACATTTGTTCTTTTTTTCTAGCAACATTGGCGTAACAAGGCACCTACTGGTCACCTATGAGAAAACAAGAACACACACACACACATAAACAAAAACAAACATTTCGTTAAAGGTGTACCATTCGCGTCTGAAAACGTAAAATCACGATCGTATTTCGATTCCCGTCGGGAACTTCCGAAAGAAAATACGCAGTTAAAGAAACGCGGCGTGGTCAAATTTACCCTTTCGCATGGCCGTGACGCTCGTAAACCGCTCGTTTCTTGCACCGCGATGAATTCCGTTAATCAGTGACACGCCGCCTGAGCGCGAGGGAATACTACACGAGAGCCCTCTACACGCATACGTCGCAGTTACCCAGCGAGGGTTCGCGTTCCTTCGGGAGATTTCCGACGGTAGCAGCCGAATTCCTTCTCCTTCGCACTCAAATTAGTCGTTAGAATAGAAAATAAAGCAAATGGATCGAAAGGCTTCAATAAGGAAGCACAAAGAGAGAGAGAGAGAGAGAGAGGTGGAGAGAGAAGAGCGCCAGTGTCTCAGGGTGATACAGTATAGAGGGGACGGTGAGCGTGGGTCTCCAAGCTTTCACCTCGCGGCCTCGCTGAAGATTTACTCCACCCAACGGGAGCCAAAGCTGCGCGTCCAATCCTGCCGTGGCAATTACGAACCGTTTATTGAACCTACGGGCCCAGGGGGTGTGGGGTGAGGAGAAAAGAAGGGGCGGACGGAGAAGCCTAACGCGTGCCCCCCCCCCCCCCCTCCATGCCGTCGCGCTGCCCCCTGCGGCGGCAGCGCCGACTGAGAGCCGCTCGCCCCGATTCGCTCGCGCAGATTTCATTTGAAAAACTCATTAACTTTTCTTGAACGCCAGTTAGGAAATCTGCAGCCTCCCCCCGTTTCTCTGAAGTCTATAGCTTTCGTTCGCCATTTCGCCTCTCGTTCATTTGCAGCGTTAAGGCACCGCCTTCGCGCTTGGATTTTGGCGTGCAGCGTCGACCTGCGCTGTACCGAGTCGCGCTGAAGAACGAGCTGTATGATATACCAATCGCCGATGAGTTAGCCCGTTGCTTTACCACGCTGCGTCGCTTGGTTTCGTAGGAGTGGGAGATGTTGCGAGTGATGGCCGCGGGTGGCGGAAGAGTCCGCCATCGCCGCGATGCCGAAGGCGTCAGTGAAACGTGAAAAGAGTAAGGGAAACGGGATGTAACGAAACATATCGCACAACGGACGAGTCTACCCTGCGGCTAATCCTTGCCAATAATATTTAATTAGGCGGAGAACGTATTAGCCGGCCTATACGAGAAAACGTACGGTACGCTGTTCAGCGAAAGGAAGGACATCGATAATGTAGCATACAAAAAGGCCGTCTCGCTGGATTTCAGATTGGGAAAGATACTTTCGCGCTCTGAGCGTGAGATCTCAGTTCGCTCGAAAACGGAGTTGCTAAATCTGTACACTGTCGAATTTCACCATAGTGTCGTATTCGCCTTCCCGTCAGGTTTACGCATTTTCTCTCATCGGCTAAAAACAAACACGATGAAATTAATCAAACGTGGCGAAATTTGACTGCGCCCGTGATAGAAGCCTAGCTGCCTTGTTTTTATTGTAAACACTGTACTGTGAATTCTTATAACTATTCCTGTAATTTTTTTACTGCTGCATTGTATTCTCGCCCCTCCCCTCTGCGATGTAATAGTATGTACCTAGAGGGTTTTACAAATAATTAAAGAAAAAGAAAGACGACCGGGCACCCGGCCACGAAGCATGACCATGATTTTCTAGGTAGCACCGCGATACCTAGAAAATCTAAGCACCAACTAGCCCAAGATGAAGTCCTTTTGCATGACCATGAGTTGGCTTTGCAACAATGCGGTCGTAGAGAAACTTCAGCAGTTTGCCATCATGTTTTTCTTTTTTTTTTTGTTCCCTTGCTAATTCCAGTTTGGAAGGCAACCGGGTGAGCTTCAAGGTGAATCCCAACTCCCAGAACCTCAACGCCACAGCCGTGGCTGCCAAAGCAGGTAAGCCCTTGGGCATGAGCAGCGGCGATTCCAGGAGACCGCACACCAGGCACGTGACTTCCCCCCCTCCCGCCCCACACACGCAAAAAACAAGAAAAAAATCCTGTGTTTGTATACGGTCTGGCCACGTCCACCCCTCCCATTCCTCCTCCTCCACCCACTGCCCCTACCACTCTCTTTTTTTGGTAAAGTGCGTGACCCCTCCCAGTGAAAACAATTTTCGTCTGCCCTCCTGGCGCGCGCATGCGTGTCAGTGCACGCTTAGCAGTGGGTTGATTTCTTCTCAACAAACTAAAAAAACTAAGAAAACAAGAAAAGATAAAATAAAATAGCGACATTATTTGATTGGAAGATCAAGGTCTGTAACTGCAGAAAAATTTGTCATGGCGCAAACGTCAATGCTTCAACCTGTGTAGCGCTGAGCCTCAGAAGGGTTTGGGTGCGATCTAGTTGGTACGGATCATTCATATTTAAAACGGCGCCAAAGAACACGGACAAGGGAGGACACAGGACGAGCGCTGACTGCCAACAACACCTTTATTGGAGCCTGCGCAAATATACACAATTCGCAATGGGCATAAAGAGGGTGAAAGAAGGGAAAGGCAAATCATCGTCGGTCAAATCCTGCTGAGCATGCGTCAATAATATTAAACAATATAAAAGTTACCATATCATGGTGGACACAGGATAAACTAATTAACTTCTAAGGAACTTAAGTTCTTTATCACAAAGTGCTATGGAGGGGGAACTAACACAGGTTGCTCCTAACTCACACATTGAAAACGCCTCAAATGTTTCTCTGGCCATCCGATTGCTGTACCTTTTCAACACACGTGTGTCGTCAAGCAGTGGTGAACAGCCACACTTTGCACAATGAACAGCCAGATTACTGCCAGTCTTAATCTTGACACAGTGCGCATGCTCACGCAAACGTTCATAGATACAACGTCCTGTTGAAAAAAGAAAGAACGCAGTTGTACCGTATGACCACAAGCTAGCACACGGGCTTGAACGTTGGTTCAAGGTACAACATTGACGTTCGTTTTTCTGCGAAACATAAGATAGGTGGCCTATGCCCGTTACTTGATAATAGGCTGAAGGAAAAGCAGGTGAAGGGAAAATGCACTGTCAACCATGTGAAGAGGTACATCAGTTGTGCTAAGCAGGTTGTGTATGCCATTCCATTATCTTGTGGTCGAGAGTACGTGGGACAAACGAAGCGATGTGTGAATGTTCGACTTCGGGAGCATGCGCTATGTCTTCAAGGAGTTGCGCCACTTCATCTCCCGGAGCATTGCAAGTCGTGCGGTTGTTGCCCTGATTTAAAAAAAAAAGAACTAGTGTCATTTTTAAACACGCAAACAAATTGACAAGGGAAATCGCCGAAGCTCACAATATAAAGATTAGGGACAAAGCGTGTATCAGTGAACCGTATATCACTCTTTGTGACAAGGAACTGAATTACCTATGTCAATTTTGATTATGTGTCAGTTTGTCACAGTGGCCCCGGCGCATATGTGTATCTTGTGCATGTGCATGTCATGGTTATCAAATGGCACCTATATATTTATATATGTTAGACATATCTTCAATAAAAATCAGTTGAGTTAGCGCTGTGTCGTCGTTTTATTCCTTCTCTTGTCCTTGTCTTGGGTCAGCTGTTACAACCCTTACCATGAATCCCAACCAACTGGCCCAACTTGCCGTTCTGATGACCGATCAAAGCCTTGTGACATCACTGTCACTGTTTTAGCAAAAATCATCAACTAGACAAGCAGTTCGTCACAACACAACAGCTGCCGTACTAATTACAACGCCGCACAGCCGCCCACCGCGTAGCAGACGATGGATGGATGGATGGAAGGTAGGAGCGTCCCCTTTGAAACGGGGCGATGGCAGTTGCCACCATGCTCAGATTTTTATTTTGCCTTTTATTTTTATTTTTATCTGTGTTGTGTGTTATTGAATTTCTCGATTTTCTTTAAATACGTCTTCCTACCCTTTTAACCTTATGTCACCTCTCTGCTTTTGAGCCACCAATCCTCCAATCGCCTTTTGCTAATTTCCACCGCATATTTATTTACATGACTATTATTATCTCGGAACCCTAGGGCCTCAGGAAGGGTGACTGTGGCCGCATCGACATCGGGCTTGGTACCATCACATTTTAGTATGAGGTGTTCATTGTTTCTACATATTTACCACACACAGTACATGTGTCTTCTTCTTCGTTAAATTTCTTTTTATAGCTCCGCTTTCTAAGACACATCCTGATCTAGCTTCAAAGAGTAGGGCACTGCCTCTTGAGTTATCGTAAAACGCTTCCTTCCTCATCTGCTGTTTCCAGTATCGATATAGTTCCACACTATGCTTCTTTTCCATTGAATTTATCCAATTTTTACCTTTCGCGTTTTTAACCTGTCGTTTAATGCTGTCTTTCTTCGTCCTCGTGTCTGGCATACTTACTGGTTAGCTTCCTAGTTCTTTTCCGCCATTGTGAGTCAACGCTCTTTCTGTATAGGTATTTAAACACCTTAGCTGCCCACCTGTTATCGTCCAATTTGCCCAGATGTTTTTCGTATAGGATTTTACTCTGAGCTTCCCGTGCTTCGAACGATGCCCAGCCCATATCTCCCTGTACTGCTTCGTTTATGGTTTTCCCTTGGGCACCTAGTGCCAACCTTCCCACAGCTCTCTGATTTATTTCTAGTCTCGACTGAACCTCTGCCCTTAAACACAGGACCACATTCCCGAAAGTAAGCCCCGACACTCCCTACCGATTACTCCCTTCCAAATACCTCTCAGCACCTGTTGTAGCCCCACAATGCCCTATGGTTCATTATACCGGCATCTCTTCGCCATTTTGCTATGAGAGACTGTTCGTGCATTTCCGTGTACATCTGCCCTTTGTTTATCCATACCCCGAGATATTTGTATTCGGCCACTCAGGGTATTTCATGGCCTTGTATTGTAAGCTCCTGATCAGTGGTATGGTTGAAAAACATCCCACCTGACTTAGCTGCATTAAAACTGAAACCTAAACTGTCTCCTTCATCTCCACAGTAATTAACTAGAGTTTGCGAACCTTCCTGGCTATCTGCTAACAGTACAATATCGTCCGCATACATTAAACCCGGTAGTCGTTGCTCAACAACCTTTTAGCATAATCTGTACGACAGATTATACCCTAGATTGCTTCGTTGTAACCTTCTTTCCATGCTTATCATATAAAGCATGAACAGCAACGGTGATAGAGGACAACCTTGCCTTAATCCTTTGGGAACCTCGACAGTTGTCGTACGCTTAATTCCTTCCCATGTTATTTCAACATTATTTTCTCGATATATTTCCTGTAGAAAATCAATTACCTCATGACCGTTACCTACAGCTTTTAATATGTTCCACAGGAGTTCCCTATTCACGTTGTCGTATGCACCACTTATGTCCAGGAAGGCTAAACACAGAGGTCTATTTTCCGCCTTAGCTATTTCTATGCACTGGGTAAGCACGAACAGGCTATCATCTAAGCGCCTACCACTTCTGAACCCATTCTGAAGTTCTCCGAGTATCCTATTACTTTCTACCCATGACTGCATATTTAGTTTCACCGCCTGCATCGCCAGCCTATATATAACTGATGTTATCGTAATTGGTCGAAAGCATTTTATGTTCTTCTTATCACCCTTCCCTTTATAAATCAAATTCATTTTACTCTGTTTCCAGCTGTGCGGAATTTGCTTATTTGTTATGACTGCCTCCAGTGCTTTTATCAGCGTTTCCTTGCTTCTTGGGCCAAGTTCATTAATTAACTTTATTGGAATTTCGCCTATACCCGCAGACGTGCATTTTGGAACATTTGCTTCCGCCTTTTTCAGTTAAGATTGGTCAGTTCTAAGCTGTTTTCTGTTATGCTATTCCGTGTTGCTCCCTCATTTGGGGCGATTACCCAATCGTCTTTCCTAAATGACTCTGCTATAACTGAAGCAATGTAGTTCACAACGTCATCTCCCTCTAAACAGTTTCCTTCGGCATCGTGAATCTGTTCTGAAACTCTTCGAACAGGTTATAAAAGCGCCACATACGGCCGCCGGTTGAATGAAAGTGGGCGCAAGCTGCTCCCATAGAAGCCGGATATCTGTGCAGGTCTGGAGTTCCAGTTGGTCGTGGTTTCTGTGCTCTCCGCATGCCTGGTCGCCACCGGCACCCCGCTTTCCTCCTCATCCTTTTCGCCATACCCTCTTCCGCTTTCCGCCTCCTGGTTACGCCGACGCTCGCCGGAGTAACGGACACCTAAGAGCTGCGCTCTAGAAAATTCCAGTCTGTCCTGATATTGGGTATTTTATTAGTGAACGCGAAAGGTCGATGGCAAAGAACACTTACGAACGACAAGCTTTAGAAATTCGGCTGCCGTATCGTGCAAATAGAACTTTCCCCATCCTTAAAAACAAATTGCTTAGGCCGACTAAATATAGAGGAATAGCTACATAGTTGAACAGCTTCATTGAGGGATAGCTTAGCATGTCCAGATATAATCAACATATTCTGATATACGTTAAACCACGCATATTGCCTTGATGAAGTGGTGAATACCGCCTGGAATGAGCAACCGAGGTAGTTCAGTGGCTATGGCGTTGCGCTGCTGAGCTTGAGGTCGGAGGTTCGATCCAGACAGCGGCGGCCGCATTTGGTTGGGGTGAAACATAAAAAACGCTCGTGCACTTAGATTCTGGCGCACGTTAAAGTACATCGAAGGGTCAAAACTAATCCAGAGACGCCCTATACGATTTGCCTCATAAATATGCCGGGGTTTTTGAACGTAAAACTCCAGAATTTAATTTTTTTTACCACTTTGAATCGGGTAACTTTTGGCGGAGCGGACAAATCAGAGAACTTGCACCAGAACTGTTTTTAAGAGTAGACTCTAGGCAATCACGCATGTTGTTGAACATATCATTGGCGAAGGCGGCTGGCCGATTCCGTTTCGGCTTCTTTCGCTTCTCTGGTAGAACGCATGATTCAACGCTTTGATGAGAACAGCCCTATAAACACTTAAACTTTCTCGCGTAACTCGTTGAGGCCATCGAGCCTATCTTGTTTTAAATAAAAGAGATGCTGTACCGGCCAATTGCTTAGATGAAAAGAGAAAAGAAAAGTATGCTTTTAAACTTTGGTCTGCGCAGCCTTTGAGAGACTTCGATTTGATAAAGGATCGTTTCTTTGCTAAAATTCTAAAGCGTTATGTTATTTTGCTTTTCTCTTGGTGTGCAAAAACTCTCATTAGTGTTATTTTTAATTTTACTTATTATCTTTCCAGTTAGTCCGATCTAATTCACCCAGGCCCCCATAGCGAGTGTGAGTTCTCTTCCGACGCTCCCGGATTTCCTGTCGAAGTAAACAGAGGCTTCTAAAGTTTGGTCCCAATCACGACCAAAGTTACTCGTCCGCGCCATTTGCTGAAGAAAACTTAGACCGAGTTTTCATCGTAAAGCACGTATGTCTTTTGACACTCGGTAAAGCAAGGAAAGGATATGGCTTAATTTTCTGGTATTGCTAAAAGAGTTTGTAATCCAGGCACTCTAGGTTGCGAAAATGGCCGCGCCATGTTTGCGGTGCGATTTCAGCAATGATTGCGCATTGCTCGACCAGCCCCCACTTTTCCGTTTAGTATCTGTGCACGTTCTGAAGATACTGTGAAAGGACGGGAAAGCTTTTTCAGAGGATGGTTTCACCATCGGTTCCGAGCGCTCCTTACACTCGCGGTTGTTTGTCAATCGCGACGGCCTAACACAAGTGGGCCCCACTTATGATATCCGCAACGTACACAGAATGCCTACGGATTCGGCGCTACCGCGCACACCGTTAAAATTCTGCAGGGTTGCACAAGCTGCAGCTTTCGTCGGCCAGCCAGGGATCGCTCTCACTCGAAGCGGTTGGGCAGGGAAAAAATACCGGCTCTGGCTAGGCCGGCACTTGCGTGCCTTGATAGCCACGATGACCGGTGCTACAGTGGAAGGCTGCAGGTACGGAACGAATACGCGGGGTAGGAAGCCTTCGATAACTTTGCTCCAGGTTTGCTACGATCGGCCTCCGCAACGGTGCGCCGTTCTATTGAGAGGAAACGTAGGAGCGGCACTCGACGAGTGTTGTTCTTCCTGTAGGGGAGAGCGAACGCGCGCGGCCTTCGGCGAAAGTGCTCGGAAGACTCCGAGGGACCGCGTTAACATTTGTGCGCGCCCCGATTGGTCCGGGCTCAGCACCCTAACTCGACGACCCGTCTTGCCACCTGTACACACCACCGCCACTCAGGCGAAGGCGCCGTTACGCGACGAGACGCGCCACAAACGCGCCGCAAATGGACGGCGCGGCGCGTTTGTGGTGCGGAGGCACCACCTCTCTCTCTACGCGCTAAGCCCCCTCCCTCCCCCCACCCCGACAGCAAAACCTCGGAGCAGGGAGGTAACGGTGACGCGTTCGCGCACCGCGGCGCTTCTACGAGCAGTGTCAACATCGCTGGAGGCTCTTTAGACGGCGCGGCCGCAGAGCCTTTAAAAGCGCCCTGCGCCGCTCGGAGCGCACCGTGGCAAAGCCCGCTTCTTTCCACGGGTTTGTAACAGCGCGATGCGTTTTCTGGCCTGTAGTAGAGCGGGCGCGCAAGGATGGGGCGGCAACATTGTCGTTGGCAAACAACGTTCGCGAAGTGAGGACTCAAAGCCCTCGCTATAGCTCGCCACCATGGTTACATTTCTCCTTCTCACTTTGCCGAGAATGCGGATACGTAGGGCAGCGTTTTTAAGGCCGGAGAACTTGCCGCGTTCTTGCCGCAGACGCGCAGCTACAGCGTTGACAAGCGATGTTGTCGAACCACGTTCGCTTTTTTCGTGTTCTGCCTACCTTTTTTTCTTTCTTTACTTTATGAATAAAGTAAAGAAACACGCACATAACTTTATGTGCGTGTTTTCCGGCGCAAGTACTTCTGTCATCCGAAGAGCGACAAGAGTGGTGAGCTAGCAGCTCACGTTGTTAATCGCTGAAAGTTTTCGGATAAATGAAACTTGCTTTTGCGACGGTCGATCTTACTGTGTACATCTGCCCACGGGATTGTCGCTCAACTCGGCTTTGCTTTAGGCGAGCGTTTTTGGCAAAATAATGGGGTAAACGGAGATAAAGTTCCCTAAATGTCCCAAATATTTATCCGCCTCTCTGTCGCTTTTACCAACACATTTAGTTGGCGTTAATTGCAGGTCTTGGACGAGATCTGCGACACATTGTAGCGGTGCGCTACACATATTTCATACTCTTGCAACATATTGAGTGAGTGACGGAGATAAATCCTGGAGCTATTTGCGTATTCCAGTTTTTCGTTGCAGTATCGTCTCTATTTTCGACAATGCGAAGTATAAGGATAGGACAACCAGGGGAACAATAGACTACGGCGACAGTTCGACATGTTGCTTAATTTATGCACTTGCTGCTTTGTCAGCAATGACCCAAGTATATACGTCTAAAATAAGAAACCGTAAATATTCGCATTTCGCATGATGTAATAGGAGAGGTTGGAGGCTTTAGATGGCACCAGCTGCTGCTCTTGTTTTGGCAAAAATATATCACAAAATTGGTCACGCGCGCGCACACACACACACACACACACACACACACACACACACACACGCACACGCACGCACACACACGCACACGCACGCACACACACACACACACACACACACACACACACACACACGCACACGCACACACACACACGCACACGCACGCACACACACACACACACACACACACACACACACGCACGCACGCACACACACACACACACACACACACACACACACACACACACACACACACACACACACACACACACACGTACTATTAAGAACGGCCCAGATGAGGTGCAAGTTTTGTCAGCCAGTTGCGACAGCAGTGTCAACTTTCTAGGAACTCCACCGTTACGCTCTAGCCTCGTCGCCGTTGTGACTGAATGCGTTCGGCGGGCTAACTATTGTTACCGAACCCACCAACGCCGACCTGTTCTGCTATGAGCGGGGGAGTTGCCGCGGGAGCGTCTACGAAGGCCCCTTCCCACGCGCCGTCCAAGACGCAAGACAATGGGCACCCGGCCGAGCTGCGGGGGTCAGCTCGGGGAATAAAAGGCACCTTTCCTGACACAAGCCCCGAGTTCTACGAAGTCCGTCTGACGTCGACTCCGGACCGTGAACCTCGCGCAAGGAAGTGTGTGTGTGTGTGTGTGTGTAAACCGTCCCGCAGAGAGGCGGCTTGTTTACGGTGACTGGACGAACGTTTCCGTCACCTTGGAATCGAGGGGGGGACCGACTGTTTATAAACCGCTGTTGTGCGGCTGCTCAGTACACTTTCTCAAGCAGTCATGTTAGACTGATACACGTTCTCAAGCAGTCATGTTAGACTGATGAACTGCATGTAGATACTGTAAATAAACCCATATTCCTCGTTCTCGATGAGAAGCAGTCCTTCCCTTCATCAACGTCCTCAGCGTGGATAAGTTGGACGACGGCATGGGCCAGCTACCTTCTAATTCATGCCGGACTCCAATCTTGACAACGGGTTACGAGCGATGGGATTGAGCCCACAATCCTGACAGTACGCACATGTGCGCACGCAAACACATGAAAAGGGCACGAGTGCATCGCAAAATACAGTCGGCTAGCATGAACACAAGGTTCGTGTAAACAATTACACGTGTAAGCACAAGTACTTTGAATCGTCCGAGAAAACATACAGAAGTTCACAGTTTTGCAGACGAGTGCATGAGACGCGTAAATATGCATACGTAACACTGCAAAGGTGCTTGACAACATAACAAGCTTAGACTTGAGCTAATGCACATTATGCGAATGGCGATCGCATACACGCTGCCCTGTTCCATTTATTCCCGATTTTCCGGTTAGATCACGTACGCAGCCGCCTTAGGACATCGCTCACTTCTAGAAGCTGGCGTTAATTTCTGCCGGTGAAAAAACGTGATATGTCGATAATCTATTATCGAAAGCCATAGGCCCCTTGCCCCACTTAGCGCAGTGTTCTTTGGGGAAGCTCATTGTCCTCTTCAGACGGAAAAAGAAAAGGTGTTAAGAAAGAAAATAAATTATACAGCCCTTGTCAGGCCGTTTGTCTCACGTTCAGAGACACCTTCGGGGTTTATAATGTACAGGATGCGCAAAAGTTGTTGCACGTTTCGCGGATGATTTCTTCTGTGATAGCAGTTTGTCGCAACGCACGCTGTTAGCTACTCTATACACTCCGATACCCGCGTGTCTAGCTATTCTGCTTTTAAGAGCGGTTCGTGCTTGGATAATCGAAAGAGGGATCACTGCCGACTCGCTCTTACGGAGCTCGTGCGCTAATCACGGAGCTCAACCGTAAATGCGTAAGACTTAAGCGACATCGCGAGCCTATTTCGCGAAATTTGTTGCTATTGTCCCCACCTGATTTTTTTCTTTGTCTTAATACTGTCGTTGCTTGAGATAGGCAAGTCTGTACATTTAACAGGACAATGTGGCTGGCACTGTAAGAAGCATGGAGGGGCATTGCAGTGCGAACTCGATCGCGTATTATTGTGTCCTCAGAAGAAAAAGAAAGACAACGAAAAACGCTAAAACATGAGCTCAGCAAAGGCTTTATAACCACTTTTTTTGCAACATTACGTTAACGCGACTGAATAAAACTGCTTTGTTATCATCATTATCATCGTGCGCATGGCTCTCGAATTACTGTAAAAATGTATGCGCACACACGGAAGCTTTGGCGCTGCTTGGCGTTGGCCGGCGATGGTTCTCAAGGTAAACAATGGTGGCAGCGGATGCTTCACAGTGAAGTGCTGGCGGAACCAACTCAGGGCTGTCCAGAGGGCCCGTGTGACACCAGAGGGGCTCGGCCTCTCTGTCCCGACCTGGGAGCGGCCCGCCTCACTCCGACTGATCCCCCAGGACCTAAATAAATTTCTTCATACCGTACCATACCCAGAAGCAACTGTACCATACTATGGCACTTTGTAATATACTATTTCTCTTGTGTCCCAGAAATATTATTGTTGCTCTCGCAAAGCGGATACAAGGAAGCATTACCAAACAAATTTTCATAGGTAGCTCGTTTTAGACGCAATCCAAAACACATGGCAATGAAAGTCGAACAAAACCACTAAACACTCAGTAAGGCGTAATATACACTCAGTTCCTGTACACACAATCCAAGAGCTTACTGCTTTCCTCACCGTGATTAATTATGCCATTAAGAACCAGCTAGGGAGTGCCCTGTTCCGTGTGATTTGAAGCCAGTCCTTCAGAGCCTGCTGTAATGCCGGAAATGAGTTAACAGACACTCACGACTATATAATAAGTGCGAGTGAATGTGAATATGAGTAGACGTGCCTGTCTATCACTCCCTCAATCCACACGGAACGCACGCGAACTCTCACTCACTCACTCACTCACTCACTCACTCACTCACTCACTCACTCACTCACTCACTCACTCACGCGCACATGCACCAAGCTCATGTACATGTACCAAGCACATGCGCACACTCACACACTCACTCTATCACTCGCAAACACGCGCAATCGCGCGAGTGCTTTGACTTTCTGTTGAAACATTCAGTGCTTGTGGAATAAAATGATTTGAGAGTTTATGCGCTGTCTGTTTCGCTTGGCGCAGTCTCGGCTTGCGCGTTTTCTTATGTCGAAGTGTGAGCCGAGTGTAGCGCGAATGCATTATATGTGGCTGACAATGAAACGCATGTGGAGCATCATAAGGCGCGCGTAAAGCGCGCATTGCGATGCGGCCGCGCTGAGCTGTAGATAAAATCAAAATGCGTCTCACGTGGTCACTTCATCAGAGAAGAGAGCCACTGCCAACGGGAGCGTGGAACACAGAGCATCCCACCTTCCCTCTGCTGGGAGCGGCAGGTTACTCGCATTCGTGGCTTCCACGAATGCGAGTAACCTGCCGTAACCGCAACATTTGCGGGGAAGTTATATATTGTTTGGATCGCACCGCTGGTACGATCTGTTGGGAACTCGGCGCTGACGCCCGTGGTTGTACCTGGGTCGCAAGCCCCAAGGGTAGCGTTGGCCTGGCGGCCGGGGGTACAACTGGAAGCATCCGAAGGTCCCGGCAAAGCATGAGTCGACTGGTAACAACGAAACAACTTGTTTATTTTAACATCGCAAAGAGTTGGCGGTCAGGTTTGACCGAAGTAGAGAGACGGGAGAGCACTTCACTCAACAGAAGAAATCGGAGCCCTCCTTTTGGCGTCCGGGGGCAGCTGTTTTTATACTCTCGCAGTTGAGGGCAAGAAGGAACCCCTCAAAAGACGAGCACGTGAATGTACAATGGGCTAATGGTGACGCACACTGTCGTAGCGCTGCCGTAGCACCATGTCGAGCACAATCTCGTAGCACCCTGTCGTAGCGCTGCCGGTCGGGCACAATGACTGTAATGAGAGGATGATCCCTGCTTTCGCATCGCCTGGTTCGGGCACAATGACTGGAATGAGAGGGTGATCCTTTGCGGTCGCATCGCCGCAGTCGCGCCTGGAAACACCTGCCGATGAGCGTTGCGGCGACGACGATCGGGCCAAAATGTCTGCCGCCCCGCCGCAGTCGCGCCGGCAAAACCACGTGTCGCAGGCGAAACGCAACAGACCGCCCCGCCGGGGGAAGGAGATCCCGATGGACAGGGGACTGCATCCGCTGTCCGGAGGGATGTCGCTCGATGATGCTCATAACCGAAGTCGGGCGTCCCTCGACGTTTCTTGAGCGCAGCGCACAGAGAAGGCCTCGTTCTCTCGTTCAGGTTCGCACGGGACACTGCAAAGTGACTTCGGGAGAGTTCACATTTTTGTTCTCGTTCCCGGCAAGCGTTAGAACTACGCTGAAACTCAACCGCTCAGTCAGCAAGCACGGCACAACCCTCACTAAGCCCTGCCAGGCTCTTTCCCCTTTTTATACCACTGCCTAGTTCCTTACAGTAGTCTAGCATCACTCAGAACGCGTCCACAAATTGAAAAATTGCACTAGAAAGCATATCATCACTTTGAAACACTAAACAAAAGCAATATGTTAAAAAAAATCCTGCCTCAGGAAGAAAAACATCAGTAACAAACAATTTTGAGGCTGATTCCTACGTTAGGGGCTTCGACTTAAGCCATCGGCGTTACCGTTGAGACTCCCCTTTTTGTAACGCACCTCAAAGGAATATTGTTGTAAAGCGAGGCTCCAGCGCAGGAGGCGGCCATTTTTGGGAGAGATGGTCTGCAGCCATTGGAGAGGGCAGTGATCCGTCTCAATGATAAACCTCGAGCCGGCTAGATAGCATGACAATTTCTGAACGGCCCACACGAGACACGCACACTCTTTCTCGGTGGCGCTATACGCCTGCTCACGACTGGACAGCTTACGACTAGCATACAGGACGGGGTGTTCTACTTCTCCATTTTCCCGTTGGCACAGTACAACGCCCATGCCTCGCTCACTAGCATCGCACTGAACAACGAACCCTTTTGTATAGTCTGGCGATCGTAGCACAGGCTGGTTTGTTAGGGCACTCTTTAGGGCGCTAAAAGCTCTTTCCTTTGTCTCGTCCCAGACGACTGTTTGAGGCTCTGTTTTTCTTAGAGCATCCGTCAGGGGAGCCGCGATATCAGAGTACCTAGGGATGTACCTCTGATAGTAGCCGGCGACACCCAAGAACGACCGAATATCGGTCTTGGTGCGCGGTTGCGGAAAGTCTCGCACAGCGGCCACTTTTATTTCAGAGGGGCGGCGACGACCCTGACCAATCACGTGACCGAGGTAGACAACCTCGGCCTGTGCTAACTGGCACTTAGGAGCCTAGACTGTCAAGCCCGCTTCGCGCAGGCGGGTTAGCACTGCCCGCAAGTGTGCCATATGCTCAGACCAGGATGCGGAGAATATCGCTACGTCGTCTAGATACGGTAAAGCGAATTCTTGCTGTCCCCGCAACACTTTATCCATGAGACTTGAAAAACAGTATGGCGCGTTCTTCAAACCAAAACTCAACACTTTAGGACGGAATGTTCCCATTGGTGAAATGAACGCCGCATACCTACTAGCCTCTTCTGTAAGTGGAACCTGCCAATAACCCCTGACAAGATCTAGGGTGGAAATAAACTGAGCGCTACTAACTTTCTCAAGGCGCTCCTCGATGTTAGGGATCGGATAAATTTGATCCTTAGTGATGGAATTAAGCCTGCGGTAGTCGACGCAAGGACGAGGTTCCTTGCCCGGTACCTCAACTAAAATCAAAGGGGAGGTATAATCACTCTCACCTGCCTCAATAACACCGAGCTGTAGCATTTTCTTTACCTCAGCCTCCATAATATCGCTCTGGCGGGGTGACACCCGATACGCCTTGGATCGTACTGGCTCTGTGGAGGTAAGTTCTATATCATGAGTAAGTACAGAAGTCCTACCAGGCCTCTCAGAGAACAGACCTTGAAACTCTTGTAATAGCTGGTGTAGTTCGGTTTTCTGCTCGGGCGACAGCGGTGCTTTACTGATAAGGTCACTAATGACTTGACCGGTGTCTTCCCTGTTCGTCACTGAGCCTAGTCCCGGAAGCTCGACCGGAAGCTCTTCAGGAACGTTTACCATCATGCACACCACTGCTTCCCTTTGTCTATAAGGTTTGAGCAGATTACAGTGGTAAACTTGCTGTGCTTTCCGCTTTCCTGGCAGACTTACCACGTAGTTAACGTCCGACAGTTTCTGAACAATTCGTGCTGGGCCCTCCCACTGCACGTCTAGTTTGTTGTTTAGCGATGTGCGCAATATCATGACCTCATCGCCAACCTCAAAACGACGGGCCCTGGCTGTCCGATCATAATAAACCTTGGCCCTCTGCTGGGCCTTTGTCATTGCTTCACCTGACAACTCCTGTGCCCTTCTTAAGCGTTCGAGGAGCTTAAGCACGTACTCCACCACGACTGGGTCGTCGCCCCTACCTTCCCACGATTCTCGAAGCATGCGAAGCGGAGATCGAAGCGAGCGACCGTACACCAGTTCCGCTGGCGAAAACCCCGTAGCCGCATGCGGCGCGGTCCTTAAAGCAAACATCACCCCAGGCAGACACAGCTCCCAGTCAGTTCGATGTTCAAAACACAACGCTCTCAACACGCGCTTCATGACGGAGTGGAGCTTCTCAACGGAATTCGACTGTGGGTGGTACACTGAGCTGTGTAACAGCTTTACCCCACACCTTTCGAGAAAAGTTGTCGTCAAAGCGCTAGTAAACACTGTGCCCTGATCTGATAGGATTTCCGCAGGGAAACCAACTCGCGCAAATATGGACAGTAGTGCATTAACTATCTCAACTGAGCTGAGTTCTTTAAGCGGCACTGCTTCAGGGAACTTTGTCGCTGGGCAGATCACAGTCAAAATGTGTCTGTACCCCGTGGCTGTTACCGGCAGAGGTCCCACAGTATCAATAACGAGCCGTCTAAAAGGCTCCGTAATGATAGGTACCAATTTCAACGGCGCCCTCGATTTGTCCCCTGGTTTGCCCACCCGCTGACAAGTGTCACATGTCCTCACGAAATGGTCTGCGTCCCGAAAACACCCTGGCCAATAGTACTCTTGCAAGAGACGGTCCTTAGTTTTCTTAACTCCAAGGTGTCCGGACCACGAACCCCCGTGTGACAAGCGCAACAGATCCTGACGATAGCATTGAGGCACGATCAGCTGATCGAACTCCACTCCTCTGCGGTCTAGATACTTCCGGTACAGGACTCCACCTCTTTCCACAAAACGCGCAGTTTTCCTGGCGATACCTTCTTTGACATTGCAGCGCACGTTTTCCAGGCTGCCATCCTTTTTTTGCTCGGCTATCAAAGCCGTCCGGCTGACTTTTAGCAACCTATCAAGTCCGTCTGACGTAGGCGCGATGAGCAAATCAGTAGATAGCTCTTCTAACTTTCCCGCGTCAGGCGTTTCCTCTCCAGTATCTGGCGCCTTTAACGTTACAGACTCAAGTTTATTCAGTTCGGGCGTGCTCGGAATATCAGCTTGCTGCGCCTCTGACCCTTTTTCGTTGTTTGATAACGTCGGCCCCGCAACTACCGCCTTTGCAGCGAGCTCCCGAACCTTCGATCTGGTTAAGGCCTGAACACTAGCTTCACCAAACAAAAGCCCCTTCTCGCGCAGGAGGTGATCGGACCTGTTTGAAAATAGGTACGGGTACTGGGGGGGGCAGCATAGATGACACTGCCGCCTCCGTCTCAAGCGCTCCGAAAGGTCCTTCAATAAGCACTTTTGCTACCGGCAGACACACGCTATGAGCTTCCACGGCTTGCTTGATCCATGCGCACTCGCCCGTGAACATATGGGGTTCTACGTAAGACGGGTGAACTACATCCATCGTAGCTGCGGAATCGCGAAGCACTCGGCACTCTTTCCCGTTCACGAGGAGGTCTCGCATGTAAGGCTCGAGAAGCTTCATGTTCTCGTCAGTGCTGCCTATTGAAAAAAACACAACTTTTGGTGTTGTTTCCGGACACTGCGCCGAAAAGTGACCCGGCTTCTGGCACGTATAACAAACGCGCGCTTGCCTCATCTCGAACCGCTTTCTGCGTTCGGCTTCGGCTGCTGCCGTCTCCTTAGGTTCGGACGCACTGCTTCCACTCGCATCCGCACTACGCGTGTTCCCCTTTGCTCTCATGGGTGTGAACTTCGGCCTCTCAAACTTCGAGCCAAATTCACCCTTTTGACCGTCCTTAGCTCCGCGAGCCCGACGCGTCACAAACTCCTCGGCTAGCTCAGCGGCTTTAGCCACCGTACAAACGTCTGGCCTATCCAAGACCCAGTATCGCACGTTCTCCGGTAACCGACTATAAAACTGTTCTAGCCCGAAACACTGCAGAACTTTATCGTGGTCACCAAACGCTTTCTCTTCTTTGAGCCACTCCTGCATGTTCGACATAAGCCTATACGCAAACTCTGTATATGACTCACTTCTGCCTTTCTCATTTTCCCGAAACTTCCGACGGAACGCCTCCGCAGACAGCCGGTACTTTTTTAGCAGACTCGATTTTACTTTGTCGAAATCCTCTGCTTCCTCTCTATCCAAGCGAGCGACTACGTCGGCCGCCTCGCCGGGTAACAAAGTGAGCAAGCGCTGTGGCCACGTTTCCCGAGAGAACCCCTGCTTCTCGCACGTTCGCTCAAAGTTAACCAGGAACAAACCAATGTCCTCTCCAAGCTTAAACGGCCGCATCAGGTCAGTCATTTTGAACAATACTCGTTCTCCTGCACCGTGTGCCTGACTTCCATTACGAGCGCGTTCCATCTCTACCTCGAGACGCTTCATTTCCAAAGCGTGTTCGCGCTCTTCTTTTTTCTCTTGTTGCTCTCGCTCTTTCTGTTCTTTACGTTCACGCTCTTCTTTTTCTTTCTGTTCTTTAAGTTCACGCTCTTCTTTTTCTTTCTGTTCTTTAAGTTCGCGCTCCTGTCTCTCTTCTTGCTCTTTAAGTTCGCGCTCCTGTTTCTCTTTTTGCTCTTTAAGTTCGCGCTCCTGTCTTTTTGACCTCTCCTCAATAGTCTCAAGGCATTCCGACAGCTCGTCATCCTCAGCCTCTAACTCAAGAATAGCCTTTAGCAGTTCAGGTTTTCTTAGTTTGTCTGAGACATCCAGACCCAACTCTCTTGCAAGCTCCAACAATTTCGGTTTGCGCAACGACTTCAAATCCATGGCTGCTCTGAATGCTGCTTTCTCTACTGCTTACTATTGTCTTGCCGCAAACTAACCCGGCAGCAACGACAACCACAATTACCAGCTCTGTTTCTGACACTAACAAAAAGCCTGGCAAAGCTCAGAAGAAGAAAGTCCCGCACTCACCAAACCTCGCAGCCAAGAGTCCAGCGCAGTCGTTCCGCTGCAGGCAACCAGTCATCACACAGGGCTCGTTGCACTGCTCCCGGATCGTCGATGAGCTGCTCAGCATACAGTCAACTGCATCTCTTCGCTGCTGGCCTCCGTTGTCGCGATCCCACCGCTGCCACCAGTTGTTTGGATCGCACCGCTGGTACGATCTGTTGGGAACTCGGCGCTGACGCCCGTGGTTGTACCTGGGTCGCAAGCCCCAAGGGTAGCGTTGGCCTGGCGGCCGGGGGTACAACTGGAAGCATCCGAAGGTCCCGGCAAAGCATGAGTCGACTGGTAACAACGAAACAACTTGTTTATTTTAACATCGCAAAGAGTTGGCGGTCAGGTATGACCGAAGTAGAGAGACGGGAGAGCACTTCACTCAACAGAAGAAATCGGAGCCCTCCTTTTGGCGTCCGGGGGCAGCTGTTTTTATACTCTCGCAGTTGAGGTCAAGAAGGAACCCCTCAAAAGACGAGCACGTGAATGTACAATGGGCTAATGGTGACGCACACTGTCGTAGCGCTGCCGTAGCACCATGTCGAGCACAATCTCGTAGCACCCTGTCGTAGCGCTGCCGGTCGGGCACAATGACTGTAATGAGAGGATGATCCCTGCTTTCGCATCGCCTGGTTCGGGCACAATGACTGGAATGAGAGGGTGATCCTTTGCGGTCGCATCGCCGCAGTCGCGCCTGGAAACACCTGCCGATGAGCGTTGCGGCGACGACGATCGGGCCAAAATGTCTGCCGCCCCGCCGCAGTCGCGCCGGCAAAACCACGTGTCGCAGGCGAAACGCAACAATATACATAACTTCGCATGCTCTCGAGAAGAACGCGTTGAAAGGTGACACTCACCTTGGCAACGTGCCCTACGTGAATACTTCACATCCCGATGTCTTGGTGCGAAAGAAATACAGAAAGAAAGAAATGACACCGTTTATTTTTCTCCTGCTTCGTGCCGCCTGTGCTGTGAGGATGGCTTGCTTGATATTGAACCCTTTATAGTGTAGCACTGCGCTCCTAACAGAAAAAAAAAAATATGAGGGCAAAGTTTGAGTGGAAAGGGGCAGTGCTTATCGACACTGTTGGCATCGACACTGGTTCATTGACACTGCTGCGAGCGAACGCGGTCAGCGAGGGTGCTCACCGCGCTCGCTCGCGGAGCGGCCAAGCGTTAAAAGAAGCAAAAGTAACAAACTGCAGCAGGACTGATAGTTGGGCGAGTTGGTACGAATTCATAGTAAAATATTATTGCGCGCACAATTGACAAGGACACAGTGAAGGGGGAGCGCTCGTGTGTCCCCCTTCACTGTGTCCTTGTCAATTGTGCGCGCAAAAATATTTTACTATGAAAAACGCAAAAGTAAAGCGATTAGGCGAAGGATGCGCACTACACCCACGCACAAGAAGAGAGAGAATGAAAGGGGAATTCCCCGGACGAGAGCATGTAGTGGGCGTCGGAGAAAAAAAGAAAGAAACAGTGGGAAAGCAGCCGATCCGATTTGGGAGCTATATGCAACTACCTGCTGCAAATATACAGGTCTATATATAAGATTTGGCATCTGTATACAGCGAAGCTTTGTGTTAGTTCATAAAGAGTCGAAACGCGAGTTGTGTTTATTGAATCTCCGCACAAAGTGACACGGAAGACTTCATTCGGGCATTGTATATATACAGAGGCTAATGCAATGCCTCCGCCACTGCCGCGGATGGATGGGTGGATGTTACGAGCGTCCCCTTTGGAACGGGGCAGTGGGTTGTGCCACCAAGCTCTTGCTGTTAGACGGTAATTATACTGTAATTATATGATACAGTATATACGCTATTATACGGTAATTATGCTATTATACTGCCTTATGTCCTACCTCGGTTAAACGAGAAAAAAAAAGAAAACACTATGAACTCCCACAACCAATTTTTCTGATCCCCTATTGCGAACTCTCCTTTTGTACGTCTCCGTTTTGTGTCGTTTCTTGGCTTTTCTTCCACCAATCCTCCAACCGCCTCTTACTAGTTCACCGGTGCGCGAAGGCGAGCGCCATCTGGTGGTGGTGCAAGAAAGCCAGCGGCGCTGACATGGCGCCCGTCCTCAATTGCGTTTGGTTGGCCTATTCCGCAAGAGAACGACCACGACGAAGCACCCACGGTCACGAAGACTCGGCGAAGGTCGCGAAGAAACGCTTCGCCTTTAGAAAACGTATAGAGGTGACGATGCGGGCAAGTGGCGCCGGGGGGAAATACACGTAGTAGGAGAGGCAGGGGGCGGAGGAGGCTGATATACCTACCTCTCCGCGCGAGCCAAAACATGCCGCCCCGGCCTTTCTCTCCCAATTTCCCGGCCCCTGTTCTCCGCGCGCGTTGCATTTCTCTTCGTCACACTCACGTGCCGGGCATCTGCTTCTGGCAGTGGTTTCGGAAGTTGCGCTCCTAGTGCGCCGCAGCGTCCTTCCGGACCTTGTCACGCGGAGCGGCAGCTCTCTTCGACCAGGGCACGCTCCACCTTTCGTCCCCCGGGCGTCGACGCCTCCCATTCATGCCGCACTCTCGCCCTTCGCTTCTCGGACGTTCGCGCGCGGATATAATATGCGCCGACGCGCGCACCTCCTCGCGTCTCCGCTGTCATGTTCCCCACTTTCTGGATTCTAGCCGTCTCGTTCACGCGGTTATAGAACTTGTGCTGCGCTACCTACTGTTAGCACGATCGCAGCAGCGCGCCCGAAAAGTGCCGATGCCGGGTCTTGTCTTCTTTTGCCACCGCTTGATCCTCCCTGTAGTTCTCCCTAAACAGATGCGAGGGTGAGAAAACGCGAATTCGGTGACAGGCGGGGGGGGGGGGGGGGGGGGGGGGGGCTGGTCACGGCTTCCAGCGTTGCAATCTATACTGTTCTTTGCACGTCGACACGTACGCTAATGGAACACAAACAACACTTGGTTGTTTGCGCCATGCGGAAACGAGAACGCATCAGGCGCAAACGGGATGGTTATGCAGAACCGCTCAAGCGCGTGTTTGTGCAGTGGACAAGATGGATGTTTTGGTAGGATCAATGGAGTCGCAGGGCAGACGTCTTCACCTCGAACCTTAATTATGAGCTTTTGTTTTTTAGTATACTATGTGACGGTTACAGAATGGGCGCCAAGGGAAGAGAAGTGCAGTCGATGACGGCAGAGAACAAGGGGGTGTGACGAACTTGCAAAATCTACAGGCCTATCATGGTGTCAGCTGGTGCAAGACAAGAATAATTGGAGATGAGTGGGACAGGCTTTCGTCTTGCCGTAGTGGACGTAAAATAGACATATGATGATGACGACGTCGACGATGATCCCGTGTGATTCATTGCATGCCTTCTGCGTCCAACCCTATGGCAGGCATTTTTTTTACTCTGCTTCTTCGCCTACGGGAAGTAAACTTGCATACAGTCGCTTGAATGTACTATTTGAGACGTTGCGTAAACGTCCTCAGCGCCGTCCCTACCATGTCTGGCCGACGAAGGGGATGTAATTTAAATGTAAGGGAAACTGAATACGAGCTTCGATGTTGGCGGTTTAATGCATACGCGCGATTATACCGGATTAACGGCATTATTCTGCACGCTGCTGAGCTTACGTGCAACGGTATTGCTCTGGTTCTTACACACGTCAGCTCGTCCACGCGCGAGTTAAGAACTAAAGGGATCCAGCTGTCTGCGTTAAATGAACCTGATAAACTGCAGCTGGCCGTTCATGCGGTTTTGTTTTGCGCTTTATTTTTTTAGGGAACTCCCGCGTGCAGCGAGCGCTCGCAATCGGCCATAACAAAGCTTATACTGCGCACGTACGCGCAGGGCGCACATAAAAAATAGAGGCCACGGAGGCTTCTCATAGGAGTGAATTCTCACCGCCGTCTCCTAAGAATGGGTGGTCTCGATGAAAGTATGCGGGAATGGTGCCGTGTTGTAGTTGTCGTTTCTGCTTTCCTTTTGCAGTATAGCGGTAGAAATTTTTGTCGACGTGCGAGACGGGTGGGGGGGGGGGGGGTCCGTGCAGTATATTACCTGTCTAATCACGACGATCCTGCGCAAGGGGTGGGGAATAAAAGAGGGAAACGTCGGAGACGGGATATAAAGGCGGGCGGTGCTCAGACCGTGGCCGGATATGTCAGTCTTTGATTTGCGAAATGCGCGCGTCAGCGAAGCTTGGACAATGTGTAACTGATATGAGTCGAGGCTCGTCCATAATCCGCAGGACTCCTCGTGACCCCGTTTCTTATCAAACTGTCGATAGCAACGGCATATTTATGTACGTCCCTCCTTCCTCTTTCTTTTTCTCCCCTTCTCTGTTCCAGAGAGCTTGGCTGACGGGCTGCACCAGAACTACACCATTGTGGCGGCAGGCGTCGTCGGAGAGGTGCGTATACAAATCACTGGCATTTCATTTGCGTTTAGCCTTTCTTCTTGTTCTACTGGCGCTCTTATGCGACACGCGTTGTTTTCAGAGGTCCCGAGGCTTCGATACCTTGTCGCGTCAACGAACCCGGCTATAATATCAGACTTACCTTTTGTTTCTTTCGCCGTGAAGTTGAATTGTTATTTCCTAAATAGTAACATACTAGGATACGGGCCAACGAAAGTACCTCAATGTACTATCATGGGACATCCTAGTGCAAATACCGATGTACAGTGCCACGCAAGTTCCGCAGGCTCATTAATTTTATTGAAAACAATTTTCAGTCTCTAGCGAAAATAAGCAGAGAATGAGCCCTAAGAAAATGAGTTCTTTGGAAATCTGCAGAGTGCAGAAAGCTTCACGAACTTGCCGCGAAAGAAAATAGCGGTATAGTTGCGAGAAAAACTTGTGCTTGCTCGGTGACAAAGTTTGACGTCACCACTGTTACGCTGTCTAAGAGTTCTATACCAATAGTGTTAGCGTGCTGCGTTCTACACGGCCTTCAAGTGTCCTTCTATCTTACTGCAATAACAGGAGAATTATGGAAGTTCTTTTCAAGTACGCAGCTCGTCAACAGTGAGAGTCTTTACTAGAATTTGCTTTCGAAATGGCGGCTGCGAGTAAACGCACAAGTTAACACGAACGCACTGGTGATTTAGGGCTCAATTTTCGGAACCATATGGGCTCGTAGACTCTTAAACACTATTTATTACTCGGAATTGCTCCGATGAATGAAGTTACGCATGTCCGTGTGTGTACGAGATTCACCGGTCTTTCCGACGACGAAACCGCTACGCGCTCGAGACTCTATGGCCTCAAATATCCGTTCGTTGCTTTTAGCCAACTGGCACGCCATTCAGTGACGAAACGTCCTCGCTGCCTCGCAAACACAAGGAATCCATGACCGTCCTCCGGAATAGCTTCTTATTGCCTCCTACTTTCTTTCTTCGCCACCTGTTGAACTTACGCTACATTCTATCTGCACTTGATGCGGCACCCTGCATTGAAAAGCTCTCATGGAAAATATAGCGTCTTGATGTAGTGAGCGTCAATACGCAGTCACATTTAAAAGTACAACGCACACGCGTACTACACACGATCATTTTGTTGCGTCTCAGGCAAATTTAATTTTAAAAAATGCCCTACTATACGAGGAATGTAGCGGACGAAGAAATAGAAAAAAAGAAGAGGACAGTGTCAGCCAAGTCTCGACGCTAAGGGAGACAAGGTCAACGTACAGGGTTGCTCAAATGATTCGACCCTTAAGTGTTGATTGTATGTCTCTTTTCTGTCTCTTTTTCATGTTTATTATTCACCTAATTGGTATCGTAATCGTATCATATTTCACGCGCAATTAAGATGAGATGAAGATCGGGTATGCCTGGCCGCACTACAACGTGGGAAATGCTGGTTGTATTCTTCAGAAGCCTCTGCAGCCACGTCTCTGTGTTGGCCGACTGTATTCCGCTATAGGGCCCCCAAACACTGCTCGACGTGCTCGGGCTCCTTGCGGAGACACACTACGAATGGCGCATTTGGGCGAGACGGGCCTCGCCAGCTTCGGCCGACTTCTTGGCATGGCCGGCGTGTCTGACGCTTGATTAACGCGCGTAGGCTCTCTGATTGGCCCGTCGGACGCGTGCAACCTCCACGCGTTTGCATTTCCTCTCACCAACGTCGACAGCTATCTTTCGACTCGCCGGCATGTCTCTGTTACGAATCCCTCTAGAGCAATTGTTAGTCAGGCGTTTTCAACGCGCGAGGCAGCGGCTGGCGAAGTCGGATTTGTCACGCCGGCGACGCCAGAATCGCCGAAGTTCTGCCCGCTGTGCAGTTCGGCGAATTGACTGTGGCCCGCAGCAGCGCGGCGATCAGCTGTTGCCGCAACGCATGCGCACAAGTGCGCGGCGAGTAGCTTTTTTTCCCCTTTAGTTTGCCGAAGGCGCAAACGCGGCACGCTCTCTTCAGTGCATCCGAACTGTAGGCCGGCATGCCGCCGGTCGTCCGAGCTAGCGTGCGTTGCACCTGGTCTAGCGGCTTCGGCGCGGCAGCGCCGACCGCGCCAAAGCACCTGACGCTAGACTGTAGGATTTTTGCCGGCGTAGCAGAACTACGCATAAGTACAACTTGTCCTTTATACCCTATGAGATACCGCGCCGCACTAAGGGTTGGTCGAGGCCAGCCACTGAGTAGACATCAGTGAGGCGGGCACACCGCTTTCGCTTCCACGCCCGCTCAAGGGTGGCAGCGCGCATGCGGACTTCGACGCGCTTTTCTGAGCCAGCTCTCCTTTGTCCCGAACTCTAGGGTGCCTCGATGCGCGAGACCTCCTTCCCGCCGTACGTGGCTCGCGTGCGGCGGCGGACACTTAGAGGCACCCAATCACGTGGATGGATGGACGAATGGATGCTTTGAGCGTCCCCTTCGAAATGGGGCGATGGGTTACGCCATCAAACACTTTTTCTTATTTTGCATAGTGTCTATACCTACCTTTCTTTTTAAACAGACAAAAAATTCCCACCATTAAATTTTCTGAATCCCTGTTGGTGTTAGATGGCACTTGCGCCGACATGGCTGACGGTGGCAGTGATAGAGAGACTCACATCCCACTTCGTTTACAGCTACTTACACTCGTTTTAAGCGCAAGGGTACATGTCCCGTCTTTGAATTCTGCGAGATTATGCGTGTCGCCTCGAGGGAAGCGAGCACCAGAGGAGGAAGGCGCCTGAAGGTGGGGGACAGATTGGCGCACCGGGGAAAGTACGGAGGAGCGCGCTGAGCGCGAGGCAAAGCAACTACACCTAGAGGAACGTCTAGGAGGGAGATTCTCTCAGTAGAAGACACCTCAACCGCGCTGCACCGGGGGAGAAGGGAATGAAAGTAGAAAAAGAGAGAGGGGTGGGCGTTGAGCGAAGCAGGGGAGCAGAACGGATGCGAAGCGGGGAGGAGGAGGGTAGGCGGCGGCGCGCTGGGTTGACCTGCTCTGGCAGTTGCGACGGGTTCTTTGTGCACTGTGGGCGTACCGGATTCGCCTCGTGGTCGAGAGGCCGAGCGGGAAAGACGGGGCAGCGCTGCAAGCTGCGGCAGTCTGAGCGCGAGTCGAGCGGCCCAGAAGTCGTCGCCAAGCGCCGGGCGCGAGCTGAACAAGTCTGGCAAAAGGTGCGGGCTTGGCGTGCCCGAAAGACTCCAGAAGAGGAAGGAGGAGGAGAAGAGGAAAATGAATACTGTGAATAGTACATTACCAAATTGCTTGAAATAATAAAGACTGTGCTTTTCCATACAGTGCCTCACCGTCTTTCCTAATGGAACTTTACACTTTATAAATATAAAACAAGAGACGTAAAATATACAAAATATGAAATAAGCCTTGACAAAACCGCCACGCTTACACACAATAAAAGCATTTTTAAATCATTCTACGCGCAATGCACAAAAAAGAGGTAATAGCACCCGTACGCTTGCGTGTAATACGCGTTCGCGAAGTGAAACGTCACTAACTTTTTTTTTATATCCTTAGTTGCTGACTTGGTACGTATTCTCGGTATGAAGAGGTACAATTTAATATGCTGCTGCTGCTGCTGCTGCTGCTGGTGGTGGTGGTGTTGCAGCAGGCAAGGTTAGCCTGGCATATATAGCCGGCAATAATTCCGCCTGAGCCTCCTGTGAGTTGAGGTCAGGGGTGTGTCGCCAGGCATTGAAGATCCCTGTGTCTCACATGAAGGCAATCAGCAGTCGTTGAGCTATCTTCCTGATATCCGTGGGCCCTCCGAGAAAAAGGACCTCTTCAAAGGTCCTGTGCGAAAGACTACTCTATTGCAGGCTGTCGACCATCGCTTTTCTTTCTGTGTTGAACTGCGGGCACAGCCAAATGAAATGTTTTATGTTGCCGACATCATCACAAAGGCACGGAGCGTGGATCAGTGTCATGTTCATATGACATCTACAAGTCCCCTAACTGACAGTTTTTTTTCTAGAAGTGGCTACAAGATACCTAGATCTCAGCTGCGCCCAATCCACCTGAAATCGAATAAGAAGACCTTGTCTTCAAAATGAAAATGAGCTGACGCCGGAGTTCACGTAGAAACAAGAGGCACATTTTAAATCGATGTCATTAGTCATCTAATTGCCTGTTAAGTACCAGAAAGTACGCTTGTAAGTTTACAAACAGTTTTCATGTGGAGCAGTTTGCGTCCCTCATAATACAACTGGAAGGTTGAGACGGAAAATGTCATCAGATAGTAATGATTCTGCAAATGCGGACAGGTAAACAAGCAAGTGAACAGAACACTACATTTCGAGCACTTATGTAATGAGCTCTCCTTTTCCATCTAGAAATAAATAAATAAATAAATAAACCAAATGAATTCCTTAAAGTTCGCTGCCCCTGGGGCCGGGTCGCAGACGCTCAGCCGTATGTGCCGCGAGTTCAGGCCGACGATTGCGGCAACTTTGTCCGCCTGGATTAAGTTGACGATCCAAGGGCCACATTAACGTAGTCCTGTTAATGCCGCGCCATTAGTTCAAGCGGCCATTCTCTACTGACGCCAGTCCTCCGTCTTTGCCCTCGATATACCTGCCTTTATTCTTTGTCTTCACTTGGAGGCGTTCCTTCTCAGCGGTCCGAAAGACCGCCAAGTCATATAATGACGGTCGTGTTTAGGGGGCGCGTTCATGCCCGCTTTGCGCCGCAAGCCTTCGCCGTCGTTCGTACACGTCGCAGAACATAGATTGTCGGGGAAGGTGCTCGAGCGAACGAGAACGAAATAAAGGAAACAGTGGTACTATAGCGAAGCACGAGAGGAGAGCAGCAGCGAAAGGCGGAGAGAATTGGAGCATCGTTCGAGTCTACCACGGGCCCGCTTCGGCCCCGGAGCTGGTCTTCTCCTCTGCTTCGCGCCCCGGAAACCGTGGGGGTCGTCGTGGTTCGAAGAGCAGCGCGCAAGATTACCGGCGCGATAAACGTAAATAATTACCGAAGCCCTCCGTGCATGGCGAGCAACAAGGGCTCGGCGAAGAGCGCCCTCTTTTACCGCGCCGTAACGCGGCTGCCACTCCCTTGTATGTGCGCGGAGCCGGCCGAGCTTCCGTACTCGGCAATCGATGCACTCTGTACAGGGAGCGGCTGGCACCACTCACCGGCACGGCGCGCGCACGCGCAGCGCCACCCGGCTGGGTTTCGGCCCTGGGCTCGCTTCTCTCTCTGCAGCTCACTTCATTCGGAGTGTCACGTATGCCGGTGTAATCGTGCCCCCGTGTTTCAGAAGAAGTGCTGTGGCGAAAGGAGGTGGGTTTCCAAGCAGTGCGATAAAGATGGGGGTAGGGGGGGAGGGGTTGTTGAAGGAGTAGAGACGATTATCACTTCAATCTGTTCGTCGCTGCTCCCCAATGAAAGGCATTGGCGCCACTCGAGTGACGTGGTGGTGGCTCTGAGTTGGCCGTGCCTGGGGCCGAATTCGCAAACATCTTTGCTCGTAAGCGTTCTTTAGCCGTGGTCTATTGCGCTGCCGCAAATATGTTCGTCATCACGATTGACTGGAATTCACGCTTACGTACAATTATAGCGCGAGCGCGTTTTGTAAATACGAGCCCTGTTCCGCTTGGCTGACGTTCGAGCAGACGTGACTATGGCATGTACAAGCCCGCAGTGCGCGAAGTTAGCTTATTTTATAAATTATTTATCTGCTCTTGAAGCCTGAGCCAGAGTATGTTTAGAGTACAACCCGTAGTCTAATTTAGCCATGCATTCTGCTTGGCACGGGCTAGTTTTAACAATAATTTGGAGGTTTTGCGTGCCAGAACTACTATCTGCTAATGAGGCACGCCGTAGTGGTGGACTCGCGATTAATTTTGTCGACCGTGGGCTCTTTGACGTGCATCCAATACGCGGTACACGGACGTCTTTGCATTCCGCCCCCATCGAAATTCGGCCGCCGCAGTTGGGATTTGATCCCGCTACTTCATGCTTAACAGCCTAACGCCGAAACCACTAAATCAACCACGACGGTATAGTTTTCACCAGCGAGAATATAAACATCCAGGCGCAGTTAAGGGCCTCGTATTTTCGCTATTGCACGAGCGGCTAGTGCGCTATGATAAACGTTCTGATCCTGCGATGCCCGCACTGCATTTCCTAGTGTCATTTGTGATCATCCTCATCTTCATCATACGAAACCGTCACAACTACACTTCATCGTAATATCAACTATAATATAACCTTTTTGCGTTTTCTCTATAATCCATATTGCGGTCATCGTGTGCCTTAACGTACGTTGCGTCTACTATTTCTGTTTGCATCACTTATTCCGCGATCTAAAGCGTTATTTCAAGTTTTTATTAGTATTTTTCTTTTTTTATCCTCTTTCTCTCCCATAGACTAATAGTGGCAAAATACGAGTGCCTTGGCATGATTCTAACACCTAGCCTTTAATTGTCATCCCACATTGAGAAAATAACGGCTAAAGCATCGCGCACTCTCGGATGTCTAAAACGTAACTTTCGCAGCGCTCCTTCCCTTTCCAGAAAGATAGCCTACCACACATCAGTGCAACCCCAGCTCGAATTCGCAGCTTCTATACGGTCGCCTCATCAGGCGTAGCTAATCCACCTTCCCGAGTCGATCCAAGACCGCGCTGCACGTTTCATTGCCAGAGATTATAGCCCATTTTTCGAGCGTGACTAACATCAAGTTGTCGTTGTCGCTTTCATCTTTGGAATCACGCAGGAATATAGCATTGCTTTGTATTCTGCACAAAGTCATGCATATTGTACGCCCATCTACTTTACCACTCGTTCGTCCCTCCCACACATCTAGAATAATCATCTGTTTCCAACGCATCTTCGGTCACACCAATGCATTCAACTTTTTGCGAATATGATTGCGCTGTGGAATAGTCTTCCTGATAAGATCGCTGACATTAACGACCCATTAACCTTCAGACAAAAAATCAGTGTAATATTTGGATAGTACTTAGCTAAAAACAAGTATCTGTTCCGTTGTGGCCAACACTGCGAATAAGCTATTATTCTATTTCGTTTTAAGAACTACGAGTGCCCGGGAAGCGACAGGATAGTAATTATTACACTGAAACCACATGCAATGGAGAATTCCTAGTGCGGCGAGAAAAGGCGACGATGGAAATTGCACTCAATATTTAAGAGGGATCAACAACATGCGAAGCGTCATTGATTGAATTACTTGTTCTTGGTGCTGAGGAAGCTACCGGGATTTGTGGAGAGCGATGGCAGGAGTAGCAGGCAGCTTACCCAGACTCCAATTATGTTTTGCCAGCATTGCGCTGGGAGATGGAAACGAAGCGATGAAAAGAGAAATGGAGAGAGAAACCGAAAATTAGCTAGGCATCCACATCGCGAATGGGCAATATTTTGTGATTCGAAAGCAGCCCTGCAGAGCTTGCGAGGTTTACGACGTGGCAATTATGAACAGCTGGCGTCTAAAACCAACGAAATTTGCCATTGAGCATCTGAACGAAGACATGATATAACCTTTCAGTGGCTGCCGGGACATTTTGGCATCGTTGGTAATCACCTCGCCCAGGCTGGAGCACCGACAGTCCTTATACCTTTATCGAAAATAGACGCTGCAAGAGAGCTTCGCAGTCTCGCTCGTATCATCACGTTAAGTTACTGGCGTACCACACAGAACTCTAACTGTCGTCGATACAGCCTTGACCCATCACTGAAACTGAAATCACCAGCAAACCTTTCACGACGTGACGCAACACTGCTGTGTCGGCTGTGGGTACAGGAGTAGCATTCTCTAACTCCTACGACTATCGTATTGGAATGGCGGACTCACCGATGTGCGCTAAGTGCAATTATGAAGAGACTATCAGTCATCTTCTGTGCCACTGTTCTCGCTTTGATAACCAACGTCAGACTCTCCAGTGTGCCTTGAATAGACTGGACGATAGGCCATTCACAGAAGCAGAGATTTTGGGAGCCTGGCCTCACAGTTCATTAGCCCAGAAAGCTATTCGAGTCTTTCTTCACTACCAGAAGGCAACAGACTTGAGTGCCTGACTGTAGACATCCTGCACCTAACTTAGTGCATGTTGAAGGTGCGATATAGGTTCATGTTTTCACTCACTCACTCTCTCTCTCTCTCTCTCTCTCTCTCTCTCTCTCTCTCTCCACACGTGTAGGGTAGCAAACTGGAATAATTCTGGTTGACGTCCCTGCCTATCCTTCCTTCCTTCTTTCTCTCTCTCATATAAAGTATACGAGTTGTTTGCATTCGAATGTGCAGCGTCGAGAAGGAGCGCCCTTTTAACGGTTTGCATTCGCTGTTCATAAAACGTGCCTTTTGGACGCTTGCGACCAGAGGCAGAGGGCAGATGGCGTAGCCTTCTTATTGTTTTAATGAAGTGCTCGTTCTTTTTCGCAAAGGGCTGCATACGATCCGGCATTGTGTCGAACAACGCAAGGATCTCTCTCTGCAAAGGTGTCAGGTGGTTTTTGCGCGCGCTAGCTGTTGATAATGATGAATTTAACTGAATTCTGGGGTTTCTCGGGCCGAAACCAAGATTTGGTTATGAGGCCTTTCGTAGTGGGGGACTCAGGATTAATTTTGACCACTTCGGGATCTTCAAGGTGCCCCAAATGACCGGGAGACGATTGTTTTTGCATTTCACCTCCATGAAATGCGGCTGCCGTGACTGGGATTTGATCCCGCGACCTCGTGCTTAGCAGCGCGAGACCATAGCCGCTAAGCCACCACGGCGGGTGTTGATAATGATGCCGTGACATGTAAAATGTATTTCATGGCCTCGACTGAAAACCGTCAACACACTGTTAAATTTTTGTCGCCTCGGAACTTACATCATGTCCCTCATCACCCATGGGCTCTAATTTAGACTGTTTTCGCGCCACTTTCGTGACCTCTCCATATAGGTAGTCCTTTCCTGTTGCACTGCCATATATTATATCAGCAACATTGAGCCTCTCAACCGCATGGATTCTCTAAATTTGTGGGTTTTCCCCCCTAATCGGTTATCTTCCTTCTGTGCTATGACAGCCCCGCGAATTATGAATAAACAGCAACAATAACAACAAGTAATGTTCGCGTCGCCGTCATAGTGAGCCTTAACCAACACGCATAAAACACGCACAGCGTTGCTAATCTCACTAAACCATTCACGCTGCGATGGAGAAAAAAAAGAAAGAAAAGAACCAGCTGGCCGTGACGCGAACTAAATCGCAGCCAAGGAAACGAGCAATCGTCTTCTGCAGCTCACGCGCGAGCGCCTCTGTATATACGAGATGGAGGGGAGGGGGGGACAAAGCAAAGGGAAATGGAATAATCCAGCTTCTCTTTTCCGCAACCGCTCCCAGGATGCGTCAGAGAGGGAGTAGAGAACTCTTATACCAAAATCAAGCAATAAATAAATAAATAAATAAATAAATAAATAAATAAATAAATAAGAGGAAGAAGGATAATGTTAGAGTGGCGCAACAGTAAATACCGAGACCCCAACGACAACCGCACGTACAGGGAAAGGAAAGTTGCTTGGCGGGGAGGAGGGGGTCGGAGTTGAGGCGCAGCAGCCATACTGCCGCTACAGAGCTAGCGCAGCGCCGACTGCCCTTCAGCTGCAGCGCAGCAGTGGTAGCAAATCGGAAATCTCCGGTCGTAACCGGAGCGGGACTGGGAATCCCGCCGACGCACACCGCCATGCGGCCGACGACGTCTATGGGGAATTGAGATTGATTCGTCCCCTATTGGGGAGAGCGTCGGCCCGCGAAAACGGAACCCGAAAAAAATGTGTATATATATATATATATATATATATATATATATATATATATATATATATATATATATATATATATATATATATATATATAAAGAGTGAGGGAATGGCGACCAAGAAAACAGGAATTGGCTTCGCCGCGGACCCCGCGGAGCCTGGCGGCCCGACATCGTCCTGCCAGTGGCTCTGTGGCGCACGTGGTGTTCCCCTGTGCGCGGGTGGTCGCGCAGTCGGCGCGTACGTGGCAGGGGTGTCCTGGGACGGTTACAGTTCGCCGCCTCGCATCGGAAACGCGACGCGGATGGCCCTCTCGCGCTTTCGCCTTGTTTTCTTCTTTATTAGTTTTCTTTCCCCTTTGTATGCGTCATTCTATTTGTCCCGGCGCCGTCAGTCGTTTTCTTCTCGCCGCGTCCTTCTTATCATTGCCAATTCTTTTCTTTTTTTAAATGCAAGCTCGTTTCGGTAGACAAAGCTTGCGCTTTCCTGCAAGGCACTAGTCTTGTTCGACCGTCAGAACAATAGGCTCACATCACCGCAGGCCTCCCACACAGCGCAGTGGAGGTTGACAGATTTATTCTCCTCTTCGTGCTCCTATACGAAGCAGAGTTCTTGTTGTCCTTCAACCTTTAACCTTCAAACCTTTAACCTTCTTTTTCGACCGACGCGAAAGAATCGTGCGTCGGTCGAAAATGATTATTCTGAGAATCGAGCACGCTCGGATTCTCAGAATAATAAATGTCCTCTTTGGCTATATTTTGTGGCTCAGAACTCGGTAGTTCCGCCATGTGACATGTTCTCGAAGGCTTACGAGGTGCCAACAAAATACGGATAAGCGAGGAGGTCGTAATGCGCGCCTATATGAAATGCTGTTCGGTAGGAGATGCCAAGTTGTGCCAGCCTCCTCACCGATTTACAGCTGCTATGGCTGATGCACGGCAACGCATGACATTCACGTTGAGCTGCCTGTCTGCTAGATAAAACCTAAAGAAAGTAATAATGAAAGTAAAATGTAAAGCGTTAGACAACGCGTTTGATCCCACTGAAAGGCTTTTCAATCGCGCTCCTTGTCGACGCTTGCTTAAGATAAAAATTCTACAAAATGAGACTGCCATCCATTGCTTTGCAAGTTCGACTTTTTTTTTGTTTGTTCTCTGCTGGCTTTTTCAATGACTTGGGTAAGCGAAGCGATTGTTTATTTCCACACGGGAGGAAACAGTATATAATTAATACATTAGCCGCACTTTCCCACGGCTAACTGCATATTTTGAAGAAATGATGTGATGGGTTTTCTGAACGAATTAAAACAACACTATTCTTCGAAAACTAATTATTTTTCGTGAAAGTCACGTGAACGCCTTCAATGCGGTGCAGCCTTCATGTGAATAAATATATACAACCTCTAAACTGGCAGTACACAGGCACACACACAGTGTATATAGTATACGCCACTGACGAAAGTCACAGAAGAATAGCGCTTAAATATAATCGCAGCGTTGCCCACGCCAAGAATTCATTATCGCGTAAGCTGCTTTAGTTGTTCAATATCAGTCCTTCTCCATGCTTAAGAGGAAGCATTAATGCCGCATTCTTTTAAAATCTCATTATGGTAAGCATCTGCACACAGGGATATAATCAGTGCATTTGAATTAATGAGAGACTAATCACAATTAAACGCTCATTTTGCTTCATTTTAACGATGTGGGAGGTTACTTCAGTTTACTGGTCAGCCGTGCCAACGAGAAGGATTATTTGTTGGGCTAATTGGTCTTGCATAACTGATGAGGAGAATTAGCGCAACAAATAGGCATCGCACGCGTGCCCTCGCAGACAAATTGCAGGGTTTGTCTTGCCTTTCTTTGTGCTTTCTCTTCTTGTTGCGCTAATTTTTCTCATCGGCGTACCGTTTATAGAGATGCGTACGTACTCGCAAAACAAGCAAAATGCGAAAAAAAAGCGTTTTTTTCTTTTCTCATTTCTGCTCTTCTTGTGTGGCGCCTTCGTGTCCTGCCGTAACAAATCGTGAGGTAGGTGGTGGCAAGCGTTCTTGTGATTTATTCCCGTTAAAGCGCATTTGTAAGTCACCACTGAACGTGAGTTTGAAGCCGTGTCAAAATGCGCGTTGCTTTGTTCTCGAATGAGGACGTATTCGCTCTCGCGGAACATCTCAATTCGTTAAAAGCGTGCAAGAACTACTGTTTGTAGTTTAAATTCATCTGCGGGAGTGACCACTGCATCCATATATGGAGCAGTTCCTGTGTAAGCTCTACACGAGGCACAAAAAAAAAATCCAGAAGGACCTATTTCACGATAGACGTCGACGTTAATGCAATTAGCATTGAAGTAATGTAACGCCACACCATACTGTCACCGCCGAAACGCGTCACGCATGAGACGTCTATATGCCGTGTATGCAGCCGGACTCGCCTCTCGGGCTTCCTTGTGGAGACGCTGCGCCATCTAGTGACGCCGCCGCGAAATCTGCGCTTGGAACATGTGTAAATATATATTCAGACAGGCTTGTCAGCTTATGTATGATTCGGTTCTGCCCATCGCCGTAGAAATTTAAGGACCATTTTTTCTGTCTTTTTTCATTGAAGAGGGACACGTACCCAGTGGCACATATCCTGTGACCCAAGTTCGCCCGATGGTTGGATTTCGAACCCATTTTCTTTAGCGCAGTAGTCTGTTGATCGGCCCATTTGACCGTGGACTATTCAGTGACCCAAATCGGCGTGGGTCGGGGAATACAGTTAGAGATGGACATAAAGATAGATAGATAGATAGATAGATAGATAGATAGATAGATAGATAGATAGATAGATAGATAGATAGATAGATAGATAGATAGATAGATAGATAGATAGATAGATAGATAGATAGATAGATAGATAGATAGATAGATTCGCTTCATGTTAAGGTGCTGTACTGCGAAAATGTAAGCATGGATTAAGGTACAGGGATGGCTTCCAGCCCGTACCACGAGAAGAGTAAAACGCACTCGTGAAAAAATTTTCAAGAAGGTAACCTGTCTGCGAGCTCTTGAAACTTATTTAATTGCAATTCTGATCATCATTGCATTCGCACATTTGAAACAGAGCTTAATGTCTTGTTCTTATATTTTCGTCTCGAGGTCCCGCGTTTGTCACGCCACATCACGCAACGTAAATTTGTCGATGGCACATAGCGCAGCACTGAAAACGTTTTCGAAGGGAAGGCGGCACTTTAGGTATAACAATTAAGCGACCGTTAAAATAGATTATGTACAAAAGAACATGTCTGACGCAATTGCTGAGCTTAAAGTTGAGCAACAAAACACTCACATCGTCGATCTCTGACATCAGTGAAAGGCTTGAAAAAAGTTCAGCACCAGACAGTGAACATCGATCAGTGGCCGAGCGAAGTGAACGATGTTACCAGAAACAGCGCAAAATTTTTCGAAATTGTCACTTGACCTACGTTTAAGGCTTGATGATGCGGACGACCGCTCCCGCCGCGGAAATTTCGTGTTCTGTGGAATACGGGACGTCGCCTCAGAGAACCATCTTAACGAAAAAGTGTGCGAAAAAGACGTAGACGAGAGAGAGAGAGAAACTACAAACACGGGCGCTCTCTTTCTCGTCTAGTTATTTTTCGCGCACTTTTTCGTTAAGATGGAACCACGCCAACTCGCCCGGCTCTCAATTTTGATGAACCTCTAAGAACACCTCGCAGTTTGAGAAGAAAGGGATTGAAATCATTAAACATACGCTAAATCTCAATATAATCAACGACAGCATCGCAGGAGCACCCTGGACAGGACGTTCTTGCGCTACAAATAATTGCCCCTTGATTATTAAGTTCTCTGTCCATAAAACAAAGGAACAAAACCTTCTAAAACGTTCGTAATTCAATAAAAAATTCTGTTACTATGAGTGAGGATTTCTGCCCTGTAACACGCCATGCTAGGAAAAAAAAAAGCTGGTTGAATTCGGCAGAAAGCTTCAAGTTCTTCTTTTTCAGTTGCCCTATATAAAGCTTTTTGTTGGAGGTAAATCTTATTATTACAACGCGGATGATGATTCTGTTCTTGAAATTGGCTCATCACGTAACCATGAAAGCGAACTCTTTCCCTTCGACCTGGACGTGGGGTACAGGCAAAAGAACTGTGGGGCTGTGGCTCAAAGAAAGCGTACAAGACTGGCTTAGCTGAGCTATTTACTAACATACGTAGTCTAATGTCCAAAGGAGACGTATTATATAGTCTAGCTGATGACTGTGACACTGATATGATAGCCGTTACTGAAAGGTGTCCGTGGAGGTGTTCTATACAGAACTGCTGTGCTGCCAAAAAGAAAAGAAAATATTAACTCTGTCGCTGTGGCCGCACGAATTCCTTTGGTGGCGGTGTGCTGCTTGCAAATAATGATAACCTCAGTTCTTTTTGTGTGGCTATTACTAGCGATCTGAAAGCAGTGTGGTGTTGCCTGAGTACTAACATTAAAAAAAAATTATTATCGGTGTTTGTTACCGCTCGCCATCAAAGTCATGTCAAATTCTTCATGATTGTTTAAATCGAATTACGGTGGGGTATCCTGATGCTGAAATTCTTCTTATTAGTAATTTTAACTTTCCGAATGTTGTTTGGTCTAACATATAGCCATTTTCAAATCCCTCATCAACCGAGTCTAACAATTTTATCACTCTTTGCGCCGACATCACTCGCTCACAGATAGCTGTATTGTCCACACGTGTCTGCCAGAGCTCACCGTCCTTTTATACCTTGTTCTGACGTCAGTGAATGGAACCGTCCCTGCAGTCAACCACATACCCGGCCTCGGCTTTCTTGACTTTCAATTTAGTTATAACACAATCGAAAACGTGCAAACGGTTCAAAACTATTAGAGATTACGGAAGCGCTATCTGTGACCTTGTTGATCGACAATGTACTTCATTTCTTGATGTTTTTCTACCCAGGTCTATTCCAGCAATAAGTACAGAGAAATTGGAATATGCGCCGACAGTTTCCAATCTAATTCAGAAATATGTACCTGTTGGACGAATATATTCTCAAATAACAATTCACATTCGTACAATAGGTACACAAACCGACCTGCTAACAGAAAGAACTGTTTTATTTTTAAGAAAGAATCTCTCAGAAGTTTCTCCATGGTTATCATACAAAACAGTCAGTTCAAACAATCACTTCAACCTACTCGTCCACCTTTAATTGTAGTAAATTTTCCCTCTTCATCACTTCACTTTCAAACACGCTAAAAGCTAATCTGGAAATTTCTTGGAACATGGTGAAAAAAAAAAAACAATGACCACAAGTTAGCTTTATCCTATCCATCTGATGATCCGGTGTCGACACCTCTATCTGCCTGTGTATTGAGTGATGTTTTCGTTCGGTCATTTTCATCTGCAACACCGTATCACATACTTAGCCTTCCACAGTTCAACTACTTTCCCATGGATGCGATAGGTTTTGATTCTGTATAAACCGTAACACTGATCAACAAACTAAAACTAAGTTTCACTTGTGGGGTTGATGAGATTCACACGAAGTTCCCTAAAGAACACAGAAGAGTGCTGCTGAGTTATTCAAGAGTCTCTTTGTTCGCAATCGTAGGACTCAGGTTCTTTGCCTGAAGACTGTAAAATAAGTAAAATCGTGCCAATTTTCAAATCAGGACAAAGTGGTAACCCCTTAAACTTTCGGCCTATTTCACTTATGTCTGTTCCATGTAAAATCTTTGAGGCTATCATTTTTGCACAGCTCGTCATTTTTCTAGACGATAGCATTTTTTTTTCTCTACCTCGCAACCTTTTTTCAGCAAGTTTTTCTCGGCGAAACTTATCACTTTCACAAATTACTTACATGTGTATATCGGCTCTGGCCTGATTGTGGGTTGTATTCTTTTAGATTTTTCCAGGACTATTGGTAAAGTTATACGCTTTTGCAGTTACATAAACATAAACTAATTGCGTTAGATGTTTACCAGCAAGTACTTGATTGGATTCGTGAATTTCTTTCCTGCCGTGTCCAGTATGTTACAGGTAACCGGTCTGACGCTCCTCCATATCCAGTCAAAGCTGGTGTACCTCAAAGGATCATTCCTTGGCCACCTCCTATTTCTCATTTATATTAACGACTTGCCTAATAACATTTCTTCCTGAATTTGTTTGTGTGCAAACGACTGTATCCGTTACCGGAAAATAACTAACGATTCGGACGTGGCGTTTCTTCAGAATTATCTAGATAAAGTAACAGAGTGATGCCGGCCGCACGTGGCAAATGGCACTAAATATTAAAAAACGCGAAATCATGCGCGTAACTAGGCATGATGTTGTCTCTCCCCCCTACGTTCTTAACTGTAGCTTGTTGCAAACCACAGCATCCTGTCGCTACCTTGGTGATTATATATGCAGTGACCTGTTATGAAAGCACCAGGTCCATCACGTAATAGCTAAAGCGTATCAAACCTTAGGCGACTTGAGAAGAAACTTCTGTCTTGCCCCGCTGTTAAAACTGTTACTTTATACTACCCACGTTCGGCCGCAGATGGAATACGCCTCGCCTGTGTGGGACCCGCATAACATTGCACTAATACAGGCTATAGAGGCAGCACACTATCGTTACACTCGTTTTATTTTTGCTAGCTGTAATGGCATTGATAGCGTGACAGAAATGAAAGCTGCTTTTAATCTTCCCTCCCTAGCCAGCCATAGGAGGCAGTCACGCATTTGTCTTTTTCACAAAGCGTATTTTCACAGCCCCGCTCTTCCTTGCTTGCTTATACTTCCAGTTCTACGTCGTAGCGTACAACTCTCTGCGGGCTACTTTAAACCGACTGGATTCAAGACCGTTCTGCGAGTCAAAGAAGCTCGGACCGTGGCCACACCCGCCAATGGCACGAAAAGCGATTCGTGCACTGGTACACTATACTTAAAGTGCAACGGCTTAAAATACCGTTTATTGCATCCATGCGCATCCTCCCACATGCACTCCAATGCTTCTCTCTGCCTCTTTTCATCTTTCTTTTCCCCTTTCCCCCACCCCCAGTGTACGTTAGAAAACCGGGTGCTCGTCTGGTTAACCTCCCTGCCTTTCCTGTCCTTGCTTTCTCTCTCTGTACTTCCAGTACAATTTCGCTCACACCGGCTTCATCATTCCCATAAGATTAGCATACCATGTATTTCAACCACTGCAGGCTCACAATCATTTGTTCCCAGAACCACAAAAGACTGGAATCACTTACCTGCCTCCATAACGGACAGAACTGATCCTAGTGCTTTTAAAAATGCGCTAGCAAGCCTGTTGTAAGAATACTGAGCAATTATTTTTGTTTATTGTGATAACAATTATACCGACACTCCAGACGCATTTCTGCCGTCGCCGTGAGGTTCCGTATAAAGTCCAAGGGCCATGAAGTACTCGCCGCGCACCGCGTGCCTTACGTGCAAGTGAAAGCGTGCGCGGGCAAGCGTGCGCACGCAAGCGAGGAAAGCGGGGAGGAAGAGCGCCGTCTTCAATCGCGCGCAAGGATCTGGTGGCAAGGTGGGGAGGGAAGGTGTGTTTTACTCCAGGCGGCCCGGGTGGCCGTACACGCCCGCCCAGGTCGCTGTACCTTGAAAGCCATTTGCGACGAAGAGAGTCAGCCGCGCGCTGTGTATTCAGCATTGCCATTTGTTGGGCGTGTTCGTAAGCTGACTTGGAAAGCATATTTATCGCCAGCGAACAAGGACAGAAAGGAGACGACACCACAATGCGCAAACTTCAACAACTTGATCTTCAGGAAACACCCACATGTGTATTCGCAGCTTAGTTCACGTTGATGCGAGATGCAGCACGAAGGTCAACTCGCTCGCTGCTGCTGCCGCGCTTCCTCACTGCAGCGTTCTGACGGCGAGTTTCCGCGGTCATTTAGTGAGGTGAGTTCATGTTTGCTTGAGCGTGCGTGACACCATGCTTGCTAATTTAGCTAGTATGCCTGGGTTTACAAGCTTATACGGCCGATCAAGCTACTATCATTTCGTAATTTGCTATCGCAATCGCTGCTGCGCCTTTCAGGCGGAATTGTGACTTTTTGTTTATACTTTCTTTTTACTAGAAATACGTACCATGTTCCGTATTATGGTTTTTCTTTTTCTGTATTTTTTTTCAGTTGTCTTTTTGCTTATAGGCCCCTCCCCTCTGAGATGTATTTATACCCTGAGGGTGCTGCAAAAAATAAATAAACAAGCGAAAAACAACTGCTTCGATGCAGCAACGAAGCGAACTGAAACCATGAAAGGCGACGCGTGCCGCTTAGAAAAAAAAAAAGATGGATGAGAAAAGGAGAGAGATATCAGAACAAGAAGAACAACAAGTACAAGCGCGAACGGTCAGCGAACAGCTTAACGCTGAAACGCCTGACGCCAGCGCTGGCGCCTTGTTAAAGTTTTCCGGATCACTCCACAACAGCAGGATACCGCGAAAGAAAAAAAAATGAAGCGGGTGAAGGTTCGTCCCGAGGAAGAGGGGTGATGCGGCCGGTACCTTTAGTTTGTGCGTTTGGGTATGCCCACGTTCTCCGCTCCAGCGAGCGGCAGCTTGCAGTGAATCCCGCCCATCGAACCGCTTTCTCGCTGCACACGCCTCGTACACGCTCGCGAACGTCAAAGCCAGGTTGACACAAGCGCGCTGCTACGGTGTGTATATGCGAGAGCACTATAGTTTCGAAATATATAGATGTCTACGTAGTAGAAACGATTCAAGTGTATGCGACGAACTGGAGCCTACGCGCGCATCTTTTCCCCCTCTGATACTTCGACATCGTCGAGCAGATCGCGCGCTATCGCGTTAAGCACTTATCGTCCACTTAAAACGTGTGGCACGAGTCCTAGAGGCGCGTCACTCGGCTTTCGATGTTGACCGTGCGCGCGAGACTAGTATAGGGACAGCCTGTTGAAGCCGCTTTTGCGCGTAGTTGCGTGCGCGCGTGTTCAAGTTTGCCAAGAGAGAACGCAATATAAAGTCATACGGGGGACTGGAGCGAGAAGGCAGGAGCCGAGATGAAGTGGAAAGTGGCGCTGAGCCGGAAGAGCGGAGGTTCGGAAGGGTCACGCAATTTTCAGACCCTGTAGTCACGAATACACGGCGAAGACATCTTATAGCAGTGACTCTCGTTACGTTTTGAGCCATGTTTGTGAAGCATCTGTTGTGTCAAACAACCCAGTTTGCTGGTATTGCAAGAAGAGACCGGAATGCGAATTTGTTTCGGGACAACTGAAGCGTTCAAACACGTGCAACGCTCAAGTCGCTGTTGCACTTAGCTCGGCCTTTTCTTTCTTCTTTTCTTCGGCCATAAATAGAAGTGACTGTTTTCACAGAGTAGGGACAAGTCACAAACGCTGTTCGAGAGGCAAGCAGCGATTTTATGGCGTAGCACTAAGCGTAGCGCCGAGGAAAGCTGATCGTGGTTTTTCGTCGGTCGTCGATCTTATGCCGAGCAGGACGCCGCTATTCGCTGCTCGCAACAAGTATACGCGACCTGTTTGTGCTTCTGCTGCCAGGTGCGCATAGGCTACAATACGGAAGTTTAGATTGTGTTAAGACACGTGCTTAAACGTGTGGAATATGAGGACCAATACGCTCGCTGTAAGATAACGCAGAGCTTCGATCCCCATGCAGTTGTTATTTTCTTTTTATGACAATTTACCCGGCGCAGGGAACGAATACGTTCTGCGGTACACAAGTTGACATGTCGTGACTATAAGACGTTAGCTTTTCCACGGCGCTCTTTGCTCCACATTGATATCTAGCTTAGAACAAAGACAGCTCCTACACTGTAAACGAAAATAAACCCACCTGGGAGTTTTTAAGAGGTGATGTGCCCTAAAACCTCCCCTCTCAAATATTTACTCCGATGTATTGGGAGCAAAACAGCGCCATCCCCTCGTTTCACTCCGCTGGCTAGCTGTGGGAGTATTAAGGCGACATGACGCGATTTTACTCCGCTTAAAAATCTTGTTCTCCCGTGAAACTCCGACAGGGAGTTTTAAAAAAACTCCCATCCGCCGATACAGGTTGGTCACGTGGCGCTTCCCATGAGGCTGTGCGCCTCACCAGCGACCGGGCGCGTTCGGCGGAGCGGGCAGTGCTCATGGCTGACGGTTTGTTTACGTCTGTGAAGTGTCGTTCCGCGACAGCGTTTCGTCAATTTGTTTCCCGTATTTCCTTCCAGAAAGTGTTATTGGCATGCCTGAAGCTCACTGTATCTCAGCATCAAGTACATTAGCTGTGATCGCTTTGCTGACAACGATGATTGCAAGAACCACGTTTTCAAGTGCGGAAAAAGGCTTAGGTATACCTCGAAGCTGCTCACTGGCTCGTGATGTCGGCTCACGTTCTGGCTGTGTTTTCGTGCTGCGTCACCCTGTCTTGTGTTCTTCAGTACGTGAAATGCGACTTCTATGACCTTTTAGTACATGCTGACAACGTCCAGTGTAGTGTTTGAAAGGACCGCGTAGCAATGGCAACAGTAGCCACTGTTCGAGCGACGACATCCGTGCTAGTCGCGCATGAATGGCGTAACCCAAGTTCGTTGCGGTGCTGTGTTGCCAGTGAGAAAGACCGGAGTGCAAGCAACTGTTTTTATGTATCTGTGAACGGATATCCTCGCCCGAAGAAAAACGGTAGGACATAAGTATGCGTACTGAAAATAAAGCTTCTTATTGAGCGATGTGAATCGAATTGTTATCGCGCATATATGTTTTGGTCACGTCGTTGCTTCCTATATTGCATTAACATTACGCTCTATCCGAGACATTGATTTAGACGCATGCCTGCTGGCTCCCAGTTTAGGGATTCACTCGACAGATCAGCGATGTAGCTCCTTTTCGCAACCGAGACAGATTGCTCGGACGCAGAGCAAGTAGTGCGGTGTATAAAATGTATGACTGCGCATTTCTCGGTGTTAATTATGTCGGCTGCTGCGGGTCATGCTCAAACGTAATAATTTCTTGCTACGCTACCACTATATCGCAAAAATTTAATTTTGCTATGCAACACATGCACTTACATTTTTCTTGCTTACTGTAACTAACGCACTACTTTTTGGCCGCGAACGCCGGCAGTGTGCGAAGTCGCTTCAGCACTCACAGAATGGCATGATAATTTTGAAAAATTACGCCATTAACTTTTTCTCTCTCACTATTTTGAATTAACAGTTTTGTGTTGCTTAAGGTATTCTGTTAATTTCAGAGAGAGAGATCTCGTATGAACGAGCATGTGAGTCGTAATTCTGAAAACAGCACAGCTGCTCCCTAGGCGGTTTCGAGGCACACAATATCGTGGCTATATATACTGGCACCGTTGCTTCTTGAGTATCGCGTGTACGTGTGATGTCTTTCAAATTTCTGCATTGGGTGTTTCTGAAATGTTTATGTATGTCATGATATATGTGCTTTCATTGACTTGTTCCGTCGAATTCGACGCGGTCTCGTGTGCATATTTCGAAATTTGACCAGCAGCCTCTGCATGTAAACATGTTCGCGAAAACTCACGCGATGGCTCTTTTTATACTCCCATTGCACCTCGAAAGAACTCCGTCAATAGCAAAGCAAAAAATAAAGAAAAGACAGAAAAAAAACTCCCATAATTCCACGCGAAAATTCCGCTCGTACGGAGTAAAAATTCTACTCCGATCATACGGAGCAAAAAAAACTCCGAACCGGGGGGTCGCTATAGGACAAGCAGTATACTCCCACCTCGGAGTTATTTCCGTTTACAGTGTAGTAATTGGCCAATTGCTGGGCGCACCATGTTCAGTCGTCGAAGTCTTGATGCCTAGCAGCAAAAAATAAAGGAAAACAAAGAACAACATGATGTTTTAAGAAACTCTGGAGCTCACCCTTTCGGCACTGAAGCTCTAATTGACCCCTAACTGCTTTGTTACTGGAGCACCAGTTAAAGCTACGAAACTATGTTTGCTGCGTCCTTCTGTACGTTCTTTCCTTTAGGCTGTCGTCGTGCCACTATGGTGTCGTCGCGATCAAGTCACATTTTCCGTCTGAGCATCAACCACGTCATATGACGAAAAAAAAAACTTTGAGCAAAACCGCCACTGAGAATCAACCAAATTATGCCCCTGCAGCAATGCGCAGTCGAAATACGGACGCGCTCTAACCACTGCGTTGTTTCACGCCTTTTGCCATTTGGCAATTTGTGCGGGATATCGTGTTGCGCGCAGACTCTGAGAATGATGGCGGCGCCTCTACACGTGTCTTGTAGGCCACAGCAGGCAAACATGTTGCGGATGCAGAGGACATTGTCTTCACTGCGCAATGAACGAGCTGTTTTTCGACTAGGCGGCGGTGTTTGTTGGGAGAGCCTGCTCCTGTAGCAATAAATCAGTTCAGGACCGCTGAAGTCAATGAAATTCGGAGATATCTTTTTTATTTGTTCGTAAAAGGTACTATAACACGTAACAGTGCACACAGACACTGAACAACAGTGGCGTGCTCCGCTAAGCCGGCCTTCATAAGCCACTTTTCTGGACGCAACACATAGCAAAACAATCGCGAGGTTGCTGTACGCAAGATTGTCCGTAATGTTCAGTGCGCAAGTCCGTGGTGTCCGTCCAAGGTCGCTATACTGGCCACACTCCATGCATCTCCCGAAGTGGCAACGTATGATCGCCCAGCGCCCTAAATTTGTCACGTATACCTGTTGCTTTCGCTTCGCATGTAGGGGGCAGTCCAGCAACGCGTGCGTTATGTCCACGTGCGCTACTCCAGAGGACGTGCGTAAGTGCCAAGACGACGGTACATTCACGACGAACGGAGAGGAGCAGAAAGGGGCGACTTCCCGAGCAGTGGTTGCGCGATCAGCGATGCCGGCCGCGGACGGCACTGAGCACAGAATGAACGTGCACAACGTGGACGACGCGTGCGGCAAGACTTGACCCAAATGACGAGTGGTGAGCCGCGGAAGTGCACGTGCAAAGCGAGCGAGGCATCGAAAGCGTTATTGTTACAGCTTTGATTTGCTGTGGCTCATACTAGGGCTAACCGCGACTCTACGACAAACAAATGGAGAATACGGGTGTTGGAGCAGAATTTGGAAGTGTCGTATACTGGTGCCAAGGTGTTCATACGCTTGTGAATGCGTGTGGGTTGAAGTTCGTGGTAATGCCGAGGTCAATCTGTTAAATACTCAGCTCGCGCTCAGATCATAATGACCACCATTTTGACAGCACTGAGGACAGTTTCTGACACGCCGTTCTTAATTTTCAGCACTCGATGCGTCGTGCATCGCATAATGCTCTCAGCGCTACGAGTGCGGCGCAAACTACACAATTACGCCAACTAATTTGACAGCGACAGCAGGAGCAAAGTGCAAAGCAGCATCACCTATTCGGAATCTTTGTGTATTGCCGTAAACTCCTTAGACAGTCATTTCTTGCCAGTCTGAACCACTAGGGCATGCCGAACAGCTGGAGCACCATTTTAGTTATTTAGTTCTTGTTTAAGCCCTTCCAGGCGGACTGCGAAGTTTAACGGTGCGTTCTCGTCAGGCTGTTGTTCTTGCGGCTCTTGGCCAACCTATGCTTCAGAAAGCCGCTCAACTACGCAGCCTGAACGGTCTTAATTTAATGCTGCGTCCTGAGGGTAAAATGTATTACCAAACACCCTTGAGTATTAAACCTACGCTAACATGTGACGGCAATTTTTATAACACGCAAGCAAGCGCTGCTTGCGACAGACATGACGTGAGGCCTAAAGCTGTACCTGCAAGTTGAGAACAAACAAACACGCGCCACCAAATTCTACTCGCTATTACGAGGAAGACCGCTCCTTCGTTCCATACCACAAGACTATAACCTTGCATGCAATGCTTCAAACGTTATGGAGAAGGGCTATAATGAGAAGCAGGGCAAATCCTTCGCAGTCCTTCATATTTAGAAAAGCAGCAACACGTAAACTAAACTAGAACAGAAATAAAGTTAAGCGAAACGTAGGCAGCGTCGGCGAAAAAAGAACTGTAGAAGGATCGAAGAAACCATACTGGAAGGCTGCGAAACCAAACGAGGGTAGAGAGGGTTGGGGGGGGGGGAGGGGTCTTGCGCTGGGAGGGCACGCCACGTTCGCGTCACATCGAAGCCCGACTTTTCGGGGCCAAAGTAACGGCATTCCGAGCACCTGCTCTTGATGCTGATCCGACGGCGTTCGGCCTGCTCTGGAGGGGGGCCCGGCAAACTCATTTCCGGCGCGGATCGGCCTCGCGCGCCGCAACGCACCACCAAGAGGCAGCGAAACGCCAAAGGGGTCTGACACGAGCAACAACAGCAACAACAAACACTGCCGCCAACCCGAAAACGGGCCGTGGAAGGGGCGAAGGCATCGGCGAAGGAGGACACAAGAAATGTAGTAAAAAAAAAAAAAAGGTGGAAAAGGCAGTGACTGCAACTGCAGCTCTGCACGGGCAACACGCGGCCCTAGCTGGCTGCGAGTGACGGTAATCTCCTGATCCGCGTTTCTTCGAAGGCGGGCAGCCAGCCATCGGCCGCTTTGTCGAGCCGCTGCTGTTGTTGCTGTTTGTCCTGATCGAAGGTTTGGAAACCGCGCCGCCGTCGCTCCTTCTGTCCCTATTAGTGCGCTGCTGGCGCTACGCCGTTGTCGGCTCCGCAGCAGCGGTTCTCTCCGGCCCGATAGCTGCACGCAGTTTTGTGTTCCCTATATGGACAGCTCGCGAGCACGAGATCAGGGTAGCATGTCCATCGCCTGTAATGCGGCCGCCTCGCAGAACGTATTCCCGCCATATTTTGGCGCCACACGGTGGTGTCCGCATCGCAATTGCGACTGAAATTCGTTTCTGTGAGTCCGCTCTTCAGTGAGAAATCACAAATGAGATGATCCAGCCTTGATTACTCCAGATGCACCACGTGGGTTGCAGTGAATCGCCGACAGTGAGCCGAAAACACGTTGTAAATACGTTCGATACGATTGCTCCCCTTGACGCATGTCGACCGGGGTTAGGCTCAAACGAACTTGTGCCTTCGATATTCCATATCGTAGAGCACGCAGGTAGCCCCCTGTGAGAAGTATCCACAAGACCTGGAATGTTTTCTTTAGGTGGAGAGATAGTTATAAGAAAGGAAAGGCAGGGTTGGTAACCAGAAGCGCGTCCTGTCTGCTACCCCTTATACTCAGGAGCAGACAGAGCAAATGTTTTATTAGCATGAGGAAATAGGTAAACCGATGAAGAGAGAACAAAGCCACAAAAGAGCACTGGCTACAAGCACACGCGATGATGCGCTTAAGCATCGTATAACTGATGCATACACTTGTCCACCTGCAGAAGCTACACAATCTTGTTTTCCGGCGAAAAGCGACGGCTAAGGGACGGCGAAGGAGAACGGCGGCGAGTCGGGGAACAAGATGGACGGCAAAGCGGCCGATGCGACTGGGCGGAGTGGGTACCTTCCTCACGGATGTTGGATGCGGGGTATTCGGTGTGCGGCGGATAGCGGCTTGCGGTACGGAAGGGACCAGAGTAGGCGAGAAATGTGCTATGGAACTGAGGGAGCCACTGGCTGCGGCAATAGCGAGCAGTGTGTCCAGCTCGGATCCAACGTAAATAGATAGGTTTATCACCGGTTTTTCTCCCTTACGGCGGGTTTCTGGAACGACGAAGAGCGTACGGTGTGCGACGAGGCCTGTCTACGGAGACCAGGACAGCCTCAGGTGTTATCATGGCGCATACAGTAGAGCAGAGGCTACGGTTCGCAAGTTCCTGGCGAACAACGGCCTGCATCAGTGAAACAGCCGACGTCGGAGTGTCGGATACCGTGTGCTTACAAGAAGCCGGATAAGAGGCCTCGAGTGCTCGGCGGAACATTCGTGTCACGTCTTCTGATGTGAATGGTTGACAAGTGGTTGCCACTCAGGGCGATCTTGCAGCGATATTCGGCAGACGCTTGATTTGAGGTGAGATGCACCGGCATTTCGATTGCTGTAGACGACGCCACTCTTTGATCACACTGTCAGCGAAGGTCACGTTGGTGAAGACAAGCAGAGACGCGTCGTCAGCAATACCCTTCAAAAGGTGGCCGATCTTATCAGTCTCTGACATCTTCTGGTCAGCTTGTAGACATAAGGCCAGCACGTCCTGTATCTACAAGTGAGGCTCAATTGGCGTCTGGGTACGTACCGCCAGTTGTTTCTTGGCGGCAAGCTGTCGACCAAATGGTTGTCGAAAAGGTCGTGGGGCTGCTGCTTGAACGTGTCCCAACTGGTGAGATCGTCCTCGTGATTCTGAAACCAGACGCAAGAGGTGCCACCGAGGTAAATTATTACGTTTGCCAGCCTTATTGTTGGATCCCAGCCATTGTTTGATGACTTGCTCATACATGCTGAGCCACTCATTGACGTCAACGCTGTTCGCCCCGGAAAAGGTCCCGGGATCGCGGGGCTGTGCAAGGGCGATAACCTGGGTGGTTACCGCACCAGCTGAGGACCTGTCCTCAGCTGGTGCCATGGCGGTACATTCCAGGTGGCGTCAGCTACGAAGCTCCGTCGTCAAAAGAAGTACCCAGCACCTCCACCAAATAAATGTTACATGAAAGCACAGTAGGTGAACTATTTACAAGGTGTATCTACAAGGGTCGCAAGCACTGGCCAACATGGAAGCCAGCAAACGTCAAGCGAGGCACATCATCTTCATCAGATCAGCAGTGGGCGCTGTTGGGTACGTGCCGCTAAATCCAGGGGTCGACATCATTGTCTTCAAGTAACACATAGCAATATTTTAAGCCTCCGACACCACGACGAAGGCTACCTCCAGCTACCAAACCCAGATCAATGGCATCGCAAGGAGGTTTCATCGAACGCTCTGTGAAATGCCGACGACTCACAATTAACCTGACCACCGAAAGCAGAATTCAGTTATTCCCTGTGTTGCTCTTGCATGTAACGCAGGTGTTCAGCAAACAACCAGCTGCATTAAATTTTTCAGTACACGGCCTCCATACGAGCAGTGCAGCACATGTTTCTTTGGTCTCTGGTGCCGTTAACCTTTCAACGTCCGTTTGAGAACAGTTCGTGCCCCGTCTTTGCTGACATCGCTACACAACATGCTCGCATAAACACCGAAACCAACCATGAAGATCGCAGGAATCGTTGCGGTGCCGATCAAAATGTCGTTTCTGTCCAATCTGGAGGCGTAATGCTGCTGTTTGTGCTCTTCGTTGCACTGTCTGTTAAGAGCTTCAGTCTCGGATTATTGGTTTCTACAGGGCATAAAAGTGAACTTCCGCGATGTACTTCTGCCAAGCACTATATGCGGTGTTACGCTTGTTTATGCACCCGACCGCGGCTGCCTCTGGACCTTGACCGCGTATACGATATCTGGCTCAGATTTTTTACTCGTCGTTCTAAGACGTACAGTTAATATTGTGGGCACGGTGTCCTCTATAGTGTACCGTCCACGCGGTACATTAGTGTAACCACTTCAATGCACCTCCTCTTCCCAGTCTGTGTACAAGAATGGTTGAGCAAGGAATGCCACTAGAATCATTGTTCTATCTTTGTCACTTCTACTTCTTGAAAGAACCAGCAGTTGCACTCCTGCCTGTTTAATTTCTATCACAAGCAAAAATAATTACCCAATTTCTTTTTTTTAACGCTCGACTTTCCTCATGCTACTCAGCGTACCAGCCTATTCTCCTCGTCCTCCCTCACTCAGGGTGGAGGAAAGTAAGCTACGTGCACTTAAGCCCTGCTAAGGCAGTTGCTGTCCTGACAAAGACAAGCTCCTCGTCAAAGCATTGGCGTCAGCGGCATTACTTTGACTGCTGTCGATCACTTAAATCCTGCACGTTTCTCGAAAATTCTGTGTTGCTTGGGCTTTTGTGTATAACTATAACCATCGCTTAGTGTCGTAGTGTTCGGTGCGTAACTCGCTTCGGAATAAAGCGTCGGCAACACTGTTGCTTCACGTATACCTTAGGATGCGAGGAACATAACTTTTCTTTTTTCACGAACGACTTTGAGTTTACAGTTTCACCAACAAATTACGCCATGGCAAATACTTCGTTCAGTTTCGACGATGACGTTGCGCACCATCCTTGTTCTTTCTTCTCAACTTCGCCAATTAAGCGCTGTTGTTTCAGTAACTGTATCAAACTAACCATTACGAAATTCTGTAGACTTCATTTTCTTTAATTAATCTAGGTTGCCACGCGGTAAGACGTTAGTATGTAACTAAATACAAGCATGTAGGTACGTTTCATAGAGATTCTACAACAGTGACTTATAGAATGAGTTCTCCATAATCCATCGTTCATATTGTTCAACTTCGACATTGTTCATTTTGATACCTTCAAGTGCATCGGGTTCTTTCATGTGAGTTCATCTCGATCTACGTGAGATCGTTTTCGTCATTGTTTTTCTAAGCTGCATCGCACCGACCTTGTCGTTCTTCCTTGTTCGCGTCGCTTAGCCGATATAGGGTCACAGTAAGTGTACAGTGCACTTCGGCCGTAATAACACGCTAGAGCTCCTCGAAATTTGTTAGGCGAAGTTCTTGGCTAGCTTAGTATTACAGAGTAGTCTACAATATTAGCGTAGCTATATATATATATATATATATATATATATATATATATATATATATATATATATATATATATATATATATATATATATATATATATATATATATATATATATATATATATATAACATTAATAAGGTCGGGTCAGTACCCTGTCCGAGTCACTGCATGTAATCGGGAGTTAATTAAGTTTTGCTAGATCTTTACTACAATGCTGTATCGTAGAGCTACCGCTTTGCGGATACCGTTTCAGGAATTTCAATACCTCTGAGAAGCTTTGCGAACGCTATCTGAACCGTGCAATTGCACGCTCGAATTAACCGGCGCGTGCGAAGCCTAACAAACGAAGGCAGCGATAGCGGTAACTCTACAGAGCTGTGCAGGGCTTGCCATTGGCGCCCCGTCTATCCGCAGGCAAACATTTCCGCCTTTGCGTTAGACCCAAGTTTGGACATCCACGTCTTCGTCTACGCTTTCCCTCCTTCGAGGAGAGTTTCGGCTAAGGGAACAAATCGAAGCGCGCTCATTGCCCATTGAGAGTGCGCATAGAAATTCGCGAGCAGGCTAAAAGGCTCTCTAAATGCAAGAACGACCATTTGTGTGTGCGCCTACATTGAATCAAGCATAGTGAACGAGAAGAAAGAAACCCCACCCCTCCCAAATAAAAAAAAAGGGAGGGGGTGGAACGAACGGGGGCAAAAAGAAACTCCTGAAACAAACGCATGTAGCCAGCTTCAACAGCACGAGTAACACAAAACATTGAAACGCGTGAAACCCGAGCAGGGGAGACGCTGGCGGATAAAAAAAAAAGAATACAAAATGAGGACACTGGCGCACCGGAAAACGCCAAACGCGCGGAGGGAAGCAGAGCAGTAACCTGTTGCTCAGAGTCCCGGCTCCCAGGAACAGGGATCGGGGAAGGGGGAGGGGGGAGGACCGATCTCAAATTCCCGAGAGCGAACAAGCGGGCACCACGCATCGGTGGGGCTGCAGAGCGCGCGAGCGCCTTTGTTCCACCAAGCAAGCAGCGGAGGCGGCGTCCTCGTCGGACCGTATCACGGGCGGGCGAGGCTTCTTCGCTTTCCAGCCTGTGCCGTTCTCCGTGCGTTCCCATCAGTCCCGCCTTCCCTTTCTCTCTTTCTCGAACCGCTGTCTTCGTTGAAAGAAAAGAAGAAAGCTCGCCGTGCATTTAGGTGCCGCGCGTGTGCGTTTGGTGCCCGTTTCCATTGCGTTTCAACCTTATTTTGTCCCCATACATTCGTCGTCTCTCTTTTGCTCTCAGTCGTGTTTCTCACTTCATTGCCGCATTCCTTCGCGTTCTGCGTTGAAGCAGAATTCCCGCCGTGTGGGGCGCGGCTATATGCGGCACGAGCTGTCGAAGCGCGCGCATTGTTTCTTTCTTCGAAGCGACGCAGTTTCCTTGCTCGTGTACTTGCCGGCGATTTCTGGCACGCGCGCATATTCGGTTTGTATGTGAGGCTTCGCGCCGCGGCCGGAGCTTTCAGCAGGCAGTACAGGTCCAGTTAGCCGCGTTCTCTCTCTCTTCGTCGAATCCCTCTCACTCATTCGCGTGCGTGCCGTACACGCAACTGCGTGTCCAGCATTCTGGTTGCCGCCATAGCTGCTTAGCGAGAGTGCTATGGGGGGTGACCGCTGAGCGCGCGCGACAAGTTGATGTCCCCAGCGCGCTTTTGAAGCGCCGGCGCGCGCGCGCGGATCGCAGCTCTGTGACAAAGAAGAGCTCGCGCATCCAGTGCCTCTTGTTGCCGGCTCTCTGTACATGTGCTGTCGCTGCTGCTGCTGTCGTCGTCGAGGTATGCGCGAGAGAGCGGCGGCGCGCCCCTTTCATCTTTCTCCGCCCGCCCGCCCGCCTCATTTCCGATTAATAATATTTCGCCGCAAGCTCGCGACACTGCCAAAGTGGTTCGTTGAGAGAGTCGTTACGCTGACGTCGTTTGAATGCGACTGCCACCGCTTACGCGCTTCTTCTTTCTTTTTATCGACTTTTGTTTGTTTCGCTCCTTTAGTTTTTTGACGTGCACATCGGCGGGGAGGCATTCAACAAACCTGAAGAAGCACAATGTGTTCCGCTTTTTCCACGCTGTTTATAGATTTCTGTCGCGTTTTCACGGAAGATGGAAAGTGTCAGGTTCCGTGTTGCATTTCGTGAGCACAGTTTACTGACAGCACATTCGTACGAGCGCCGGTGTTAGGGTTTAAATTGTCCAGATTAGGAGGCCCCGCCTGTTCCTTCTTGGCACACTCATCATTTCATTTCCTTCATTGATGCTGTCAGTCCCAGAGGGACTATAACAGAAATGGAAAAGCACAAATTTGAGCATACTACAAGTGCAAACTGCGCAAATGGGCAGATATTCAAGTGAAGATAAATGTACGTGCGGACTTCTTGTACTTGTAACGACCAATGCAGTAACTAGACCAAGTTGATCTGTCACACACCGGCCTGACATAATAGCGCTAAAAGGACAAGGCGCGCACGCAATACGTGGCGATTATCGCGTCGTTAGACTTTGCTCGACGGCGCTCACCACGAAAACGTTCCCCGTTACACCCACGACGAACGCGCGGTGTTACCTGGCTGTGCAATTATCGGGCTAAGAAGTCGGGCTTCCTTTCACGAGACCTATTACCGTGATGTATCCCGCCCACGTGAACGCTTTTATCAAGCCGCGCGCTCGCAAATGCAGTTGAATGGCAATCACAATACGCACCGTCTTCGAAACACGTCATCAACGCATGCGTTGGTGGGCGTGGCTTAGCGTGGTTCGCGCTCGCGATTGAAACGCGGTAATTCAGTCCCAGGCAGGCTAGGTTGTATCGATCATAAGCGATTGAAGCGGATAGCACTTGCTACGTAGTTTGGCCGTAACAACAGCGCGGGCACGACAGTGCGTTACATAAGACGCAGAATCACAAAGGCGCTGCGTCACTTATACGACTTCATTTGTAAATGTCCCGAAGTACGTTAACTGCGCTTGCCCATTTACGCGTCGTGAGGCAGCTCGCAGGTTACCTTTTACAGGCAGTCCCTTAGAAGGTAAATAACGAAAGCAGTTTACTTGAGGCTCGGTGTCTGCAGTAGTTCGTGCGGCATAGATGGCCTCCGAGTTGTGTAATCGAAAAGAAATTTTACTTTCAATAGAAAAATATCCATAGTCATTGCACTGGCTCGTGTAATCTTTTTCTGAATTAAGCATCTTGTGTGTAGTATGCCTAATCAAGCAAAGTAAAAACACACACACACACACACCCTCACCTTGGCCGTAACCTCGGTGGGTGTCCCAGCCCACTAACTCGCCGGACGCGAATCGTTCTGACTCAAAATAAAGTTTTCTCACTCACTCACCCTGACCGAACATAATAAATATATGCACCAATATCACGTAGGCAACAGCTCTTATACTCCGAATGCGCGCCAGTTCGGTGGCACGCACAATATCGCGCTGCAGCGCGCACAAAGGCTTCACCAAAGCGCATAGTATATATCTACGCCTTGCCAAATCAAGTTATTCAACTTGCACTTGAAGCGGCGATTGATAAGCAAAAGCACGCATACTTACGGTACCCTGCGAACGAGAGACATGAACCTACAATAAGGCAAGTCTGCTCCGTCGCAGTTTTGTTCGAAAAGCTCGTAGTTCTTTTCTGAATGCCGCTTGTTGGTTCACTGTGTTAACCCTTATTTTCCTGGATCATAAGGGTTATCCAATGGATCCAGATGACCCGATTACTTTCGTTCTAGGAGCTCCACACGTCGGAGCCTCTTCGCTCGTAGCAGTGACAACTATAGAGCCAGCGTTAACGTCAGTATATGAACTTATATTAACTTTTGCACCTGGAATGTTAAGCGCAGCATCTACCAATAAAAGAAAAGTTAACGGTAGTTAATCAACTATCCGCCTTGCGAAATGTAGTGCTGAACATCTCTTCGAAAAATGACCGAGAATCGACGTTCACTTTATTCGTTGGTTGTTTCTTTTCCCCAGATTTCATATAAGAGAAAATCGTGACGGCCGTGGTAGCTGAGTTAAAGACAAAGCTTACAGTGAGAGGTCAGTGGCGGGGGCCCGCGGCACTCGCAATTTCGGAAAATGTTTTCAGGAAATGCCGAGGATCCATATATTGCCTCCCCGCGTCCTCGTCCACGTGGGCCTTACTCCGGAGCAGTCGTACGCTTCGGCGACAATAGCAGGCAGCGACTGCGCGGCTTGCCCGGTCGTCGCACTTGAGAGGGTTGTTCCGACATGAAAGACAAAGTAATAATAATAAAAAAGTATATATGTGAGCGACCGAATAAAAAAAATAAACCAGAACGAAGCGCGGACAGCGGCGCACCAAGAACAGAGGGAGGCTGGGGGGACCGAATGAAATAAATGAGACAAGACGGGGGAAGCGGGAGGGGGGGAGGAGGAAGGTATTGGCAGGGCTGGTGAACGCCGCGCGGGCGAGCTTTTCGATTGAGAAATATCGGCGGAAAGGTCGAGCTCATTTCACTTCGGACGGACCTGCGTTTCCGGAGCTCCCACCTGCCAGCCTCCTATATCTCTCCTTCTCCGCCTTCTCCTCCTCGCCTCGCTTACTATAGCCCCGTGGGTGCCGCCACCCCTCAGTCTCCCTCAACTTTGTATTACAACGTTTCGGGGTCGCAGTCAAGCGCCGAACGCCGTCGTCTCGCTGTTCGCAATATGAGTGCGCAATAACGTCGTCGATGGGGCAACAAGGCGATTCGGGGTTTGCAGAAAAAAAATATATACATATATAGATAGATATAGAAAACCCGGCAGCGAGATTGTCGCTTCTTGCTCCCAGTGGCCAGCGCCGTCGCGTCTCGCCGGTATTTCTCGGTAGTAGCGGAGTTATGAGTTTACTGTGGCAAAATGGCAGCGCCTCGCGCCGCGTCGCGGCTTCGACTTTCGCCACACCAGTGCATCTCACACGACGGAATGCGCCACGACACTAGGGTTCCCTTTATTTTCCTAGTATTGCCATTAGTCGTTGTGGCGCAACTGCTGTCAGCTGACCGGCGCATATTTATGTACAGGCAGCGCTAGCAACCTCCTTTGTACATACGCATCCGCTTCGTTGCCGTGGTTCCGGTAGCTTACTCTTGGACAGCGTGTTTAACGCCCGTATTCACATTTTAAAGAAACAAAGCGGTTCCTGCGAGGACTAGCAATGTGATAGACGCGCATCACCTGTTTGCATCGCATGGTGGCTGTGACTTCGGGCCGGGAGTCAATCAGTGTTGCCGGTGTAACACGCCAGCGGCATCTTTGTGCGCAAAACATAGACGATGCTGAGGCGTGCGGAACGACTTGAGACTTGTCGCTACTACTGCGTGTGAACAGGAGATATTTCTGCGCAAGAAAAAGGTCCGCGCAAAAATTTCCACATCTTAAGCGTGGTATTCCGCTTCGCGGTTCCGAGCGCGTTAGCTTGAAATAAACTAGCCTGAACACACTAAGCGCGGTGCTGAATCTCTGTCGGTATAGCGAAAGCTGCTGTCATCTATAAAATTGCTAAAATTTGCTTCTGACACGCGACAATAAATGCTGCGACTTTGCTCGTCAATGTCAGGAGAAACAAGTTCTATTATTTTTATTTTGTTTCGCGAGCGGCGGAACATTTTGATTTATTTATTCAGGTAGTGTCAAGGCCTCGAGGCGTTACAAAGGGGAATGGGAGTGTGAACGACAAGAGAAAAATAAAGCATGAGAGTAGGTGCACTTCATTACAAATCGTCTAAATTGCAGACTTGAAGGACGCAGGCGTTGCGAGCAGGACGACGGAGGTAGGCAGGGGATTCCAGTCGACGCTGCTCTTTGGGACAAGGGATTCGTAATGACGTTTAGTATGACAATTCGGCGCGCCATCTTCGAGATGTCGGTCAAAACGCAGTGGTACGTAATGAGGGACGGAGAAAAGATATTGTTTCACGTTGTCATTGAAGTAATAAGTTTTGTGAAATGCTCGTAGTCAGGCTAGGCGGTGTCGTGCAGAAAGGTCAGGAAGATCCAGTCTTCTAAGGTGGACGCCTTAAGTGACTCGTTGCAATAGCTCATACGTAAGGAACGTGGCGTCTAATCTACTCGCAAAAAGTATCATCATCAGCAATGGCTGATCAAATTTGAAGTTGAACAAAGTAAAGTTCAACAAATTATTAAACGGCCCTAGTGGGTCAACAATGGTCCCATTCTTGTTGCCATTTTCACCTCAGGGCCTTTCGAATCGCACGGATACTATCTTTATATGGAAGCATTGTGTTTCTTATGTTTGCTGCCATTGATGCGCATCTATAAGCTGCTTCATTACCCAGTATCTTGATATGGCACGGTACGCGGCAGAACCTAACTGATCTGCCGTATTTGCTTGATGTTACCATGTTTGAAATATCCCCTAACAATGGTCCGCATTCGAATGTCCCATGTAGAGCCGTCATTGTGCTTAAAGAATCAGTATATATGACTGTGTTTTCGTGTTTGTCAGCGATGATCTTTTGGGCTACAGCCCATATTGCATAGACTTCGGCCTTGTAAACAGGGGCACGCTGTGGTAATCAAATACTTTTTTCCAAATTTTTTTTGTCATGACCCACACACCCACGTGCTTGTTTTTTTTTAGTCGTATTAGTGCAAATTTCCATGTAATTTTGATATTTGTCCTGAAGAGCGCGGAATTCTTGTATGATGTGTTTGTGAGTGAGTGAATAAACTTTTATTTGGTCCAGCAAAACGCGATAAAACGCGCACCCGGCTACTCCCACGATGGGTCTGACAGGTCCTCAGAGACGAGACTTCGCAGGAGCGTGTCCCACTCTTCCTTGGTGAACTTCGGACACAGCGACCCGCACTCCCAGAACATATGAGGCAAAGTAGCAACCTCACCACAGGCCACGCAAGAACGATTCGGATAAATCTCGGGATATATGCTGTTAAGGGACGCCGGATTGGGTAGGAGTTCGTTTTCAGGAGTCTGAGTGTGACCTCCTGCGGCCTGCTTAGCTTGGAGTGAGGCGGCAGGAAAACCCTTCTCTCTAAGTAAAAGAATTTAGTAAGTTCATTGTGCGTTATAGGAGCGTCTCTGTGTCCGGGGAGAGAGTCGCCCGATCCGAGGGCAGCGCGGTCGGTAAAGCCACGCGCAGCCTCGTGGGCAGACTCGTTGAGGTTCAGAAGAACCCCCTCAATTGCCCCGACCTGGGCTAGGAACCAAAAGATGGAGTGTATGAATACATTATTGCGCTAAAAAAAAGGGAAAATAAAGACTTCGGAAGGAAGAGTACGAAACGACAGAATGGAGTGTATGGAGGTGTCGCCGTGTTTGGCGCCTTTCAAAATTTGAATTGCCTGCCGGGCCTTTCTGGAATGCACTGACGGCCACTTTCGAATCGCTATACACCCTTTCTGTCCGACCGTCTTGCATGCCGAGTGCAATGGTCACTTGCTCGGCCACCTCGGGGTTCGTCTTCAGGATGGAAGCACAGTTGATGATTTTGCCCTCGTGTCCACGATGTAACCCGCAAAAGCCTTGCCGTCTCGGTATGCAGCTGCGTCACCGAAGCTAGCTTCGATCTTGTCTTTCTTTATTTGCTTCAGTATATTCAATGCTCTTGCACATGCGATGACCTGCGTTGTGAACGGGATGAACGTTGCGGGGCAAAGTGGCGACCACGATCTCCTCCCCTATTTCTCAGGAGATTTGGGTGTTTTCAGCCAAGTTCTTGGTGGGTGCTAGTGCGATCTCCTCGAGAATACGCCTGCCAGCCGGCGTGGTGGACAGCCGAGTTAGCTGGGTCCGTTCCTGAGCCTTGGTGACATCCATGGTGTTGTGTATGCCGAGCCGAAGGAGGTCCTCGGTATGCGTTCTGACAGACAGCCCGAGGGCTCTCTTGACGAATTTCCTAATGAGGGCATTAAGCTTTTCTTGCTCGGCTCTGGGGCAGTTGTGCATGGCTACCGTGTAGGTGAAGTGACACAGCACAAAGGCGTTGATGAGCCGAAGAAGGTGTGGGGTGTCATTTTCCTTTAGAGAGGTGAATGCACAATCACATAACTGTATGAACTCGCACCGCTGAGGTAATCGTTGTGGCCTTTTAACAACCTGAAGGACTGCATGAGGAATGTCATAATTACGACAAAAGTCCTCATATCGCAGGACAAGCGGTCTAATCATGCTCGATTTATTCGTGTAGTACAAGCGGGAGTTCCACTGTGTGACGATGTTGTAGCATATGTGTTGTGGTTATCACTGGATTCTGAGTATGAAGGAAAAAAATTTGAATTTAGTTTGGGATCCCAGACAGACGAGGCGTATTCAACTTTCGATGAGAATAAGGTTTTGTATAGAAGCCAAGCTTCAAGGTTATGTTATTGGAGCTTGGGGAAGGTTGCGGGGGAAGAAGCCAAGCACGCGATTGCCGTTGTTATTAATGTATCCAACATGCAAATTCCAGGAAAGATAATTAGTAATTTGAACGCCTAGGTAGTTTTACGAAGTCACCGAAGTCAGAAGAGAACCAATAATACTATAATAATAAAAACTAGCATTGATAACAAACCATGTTATCCTCATTGATCTGCAGTTGTTAGTATTCACTTTAATTTGTCAAGTGTCACACCAAAAGCAATGTTATTGAGATCAGATTGTCATGTGCATGTGTCGGATAGGTTAGTTATTTTCCTGTAATATCTGCATCTGAATCTGTAATAAAACAGATTAACATGACAATGGCCTGCGTAAGTTTTGCATGCAGATTTGTGCGCTCAGTATACCGCAGAGCTCAGTGAGTAAAAAACAAGCTTAAAGGCTGTCGAGAGCTCTATTCCTAGTATATCTACGCTACGGTCTTCCAGTGACGTCTAGTTCGTGCAAGTCAAATGTTTGTTCATTGTAGAGCTTACAGGGACAAGCACTGCGCACGCGTTTAGGACTTCCTCTCAGCGTTTCAACATCTGCAACAATCTTGCTCTTCAAAGATCATCCCATCCAAACATGCGTTGCCGTGGATTGTCTCCGGGAGCAGATTCCTCATCCTTCCCGCGTCCCCGATCACCAGAGCACTTCGCAAAGACCTCGTGTCACATTTTCTGACGTTATCACCTGTCGCGATTGTATTCTATCAGAATAAACACCAACAGCAAAGCCTTCACTTCCCTGTGCGGTGTCTCCAACACTCTCATGTGCGCCTAAGTTTCCGGTTGGGAAGAAGGCCAATCAGGCCGGTATAACTCGCTTACGCCAAGAGGCCGCCATGTCGCAAGACCAGACCGCAGCGTCCTCCATCTCGGTTCAAGTGCCCGCCACCCCAACTCCCAGCCCTGCCAACAACTGGTATCGTGATTCTGAAATCTTCTCTGGCTTGCCTGGTGAGGACGTTGAAGACTGGTTCGACAACTACGATTGTGTCAGCGAATACAACAACTGGAACGAGACATCGTGGTTAAACAACCTACCATTTTACGTCTCTCAAGTAGCCAAAACAGGGTTCCTGAATCACGAGAGGGACTTCCGTGATTGGTCGTCTTTCAGGGAGCAGCTACGGCGGATTTTTGGCACACCCACGGTTCGTTCAGAAATTGCGAAAAAGAGGCTGTCTGAGCGCGTCCAGCACTAAGGCGAGTCGTATAACTCGTACATTGACGACATCCTCGCGTTTTGCCTCCGTGTCGACAGTGCCATGCCAGAAACTGACCGCGTGCGACACCTTCTTAAGGGTATAGGATCTACTGCCTTCAACGCACTGGTCGCTCAAAACCCTTCGACGGTGTCGGACGTCGTGTCCGTCCGTCAGCGCCTCGACGCCCTGCAATCAATCTGCTTGCAACAGGACTGTTCCTACAACCCCCTGGCAAACAGTATTGAGCTCCGGTCTATCATACGAGCCATAATTCGCGAGGAATCGCAAGCGCGTGGCTCACCTCCTTGCAGCAGCGCTCACGTCCAACCGGCTTCTGCTGTCCTGCGCGGCATTATTAAGGAAGAATTGGCCTCCCTGCAGAACGCCCACCTTACCAACGCTTCTCCTTGCCCACAACCGGCTTCTTACGCTCAGGTTGCTGCAATGCCAGCCGCGCCGTCTCCAATCACACCACCTGCGCCTGTTCACGATCACCTGGCACCTTTAGTCTTCCGAACTCCGAACCAACCTTACTACTCTGCCTGGTGCTCGTCGAGGCCTGTCTGCTATTACTGCTGCTTTCGAGGACATACTTTCCGGTTTTGCCGACGTCGCCAGCAAGGCGAACGTCGTGGTTACGCTGCCTTTGAACGCGATGAGCCACCTCCTCGCGTCTACCGTACTGATGACGATAATCCTCCCGTTCGCCGATCTTCATCTCTGGCCGACTTCTCCAACACCGCACGCAGCACACGTGCCTCCAGACGCCGCTCCCCATCGCCGCTCCGACGTTCTGTTTCGCCACTTCGACCTGTCTCCTAACTCCATGTCCAGCGACCAGAAAACTAACGAGTGCAGTTTTTGGAGGGAAAACTGCATCGCCGCGAAGTGCTCCAAGTCCTCCTGAACGTCCTTCGAACATGTTATTGGTGTCTGGGGAGGGTGTGCGTTTGTTAGCTCTGATTAACACGGGAGCTACTATATCTGTTATGCGGGCGGACCTGTGCTCTCGTCTACGGAAAGTGAAGACGCCTTATATTGGATCATCCCTGATTGGGGCTAATGGAGCAATCATTCGACCATCAGCCCAATGTACAGCACGCGTCTTCATTGATGGTATCCGTCATCACATTAAGTTCGCGATTTTATTTACGTGCGTCCATGAACTAATTTTAGGTTAGGACTTTCTCTCGTCAGCGTCCGCTTTAATCTCTTGCCGTCAACGTGTAGTCCATATGACCGAGACTGTTCATTGCAGCGGGAGTGCCGATGAGCCACAACTGCGTTTTCTCACTACTGCCGATTCTGTACTACTTCCCGGCCACGAGCAAACCATAAGTCACTCTTCTACGGACATCACCAATGGCGACGTGTTCATCACTCCTTACGGCCGCTGTCTTGCCCGTGAGATTGCCTTCGCTTCCTGCCTGGTACGGTTCAAAGAAAGTTCTGCATTATTCATCGCGTTAAACGCGACCACTGAAACAATCCTCCTACCTCAAGGCTCCGCAGTGACCTGTTATGTGAATACCCAACCAGTCTCCCTGCTTCCTCTTGCCGCTTCGCAAGCTCTTCCCCAACAGGGCAAATCTGCTTCATCTGCCCTTGCTTCCGTGATAAATCCTGACCCTGCTGCTGCTCAGAGTGAAGCGTTGCTAAAATTGCTCACGAAGCATCAGACCTCCTTTGATATGGGTACTTCCTCACTCGGACAGACTTCCGTTGCCTTCCATCGTATCGGCACCGATGGCGAGACTATTGTACGCCGTCGTCCCTACCGAGGCTCTTTGGCCGAACGCAAAATCATCGAGGAGAATATCGCCAATATGCTGAAAAGAAACACCATACGTCCCTTCGCCAGTTCTTGGTCATCACCCGCCGTTTTAGTGCAGAAGAAGGATGGATCGGTACGATTTTGGGATGACTACCACGCGCTAAACAAGATCACCTGAAAGGACGTAAATCCGATGCCCCGTATCGATGACGCCCTCGATTCTTTGCAAGGCGCGCAATACTTTTCCAGCCTTGATCTTCGCTCCGGATATTGGCAAATTCCAATGCACGAAGCGGACAAATAAAAGACCGCCTTTTCTACTGCGGATGGTCTCCACGAGTTTAACGTAATGCCTTTCGGTCTATGCAATGCTGCCGCCACATTTGAAAGAATGATCGACAGTGTTCTTCGCGGCCTCAAGTGGAAAACTTGTTTATGTTACCTCGACGACATCGTCGTGTTTTCCTCGACTTTCACTGACCATCTGCAACGCTTAAATGAAGTGCTCACATGCCTTTCTAATGCCGGGCTTCAACTAAACACGAGCAAGGGCCGTTTCGCTAGCACAACGATTAAAGTCCTGGGTCATCTCGTTAGCAAAGACGGCATCCAGCCCGACTCGGACAAAATTTCCGCAGTGCTCAACTTTCCACGCCCGCTTCGTGCAAAAGAATTGCGCAGCTTCATTGGACTCGCCTCATACTTTCGACGTTTTATCCGGAACTTCGCCAGCATTGCCTCGCCCCTCCACAACCTCCTTGCTAGTTCAAGTTCCTTCGATTGGAACGATCAGTGTGAAGCCGCGTTCCAAGAACTCACGCGCGCACTAACATCTCCACCTGTTCTTTGTCATTTTTGATGACAAGGCGCCCACATTACTGCATACTGACGCTAGTGGTCAGGGAATTGGTGCCGTACTGCTGCAGCGCGACCAGGAATTTTGCGAAAAGGTTGTTGCATATGCAAGCCGCGTTCTCACTTCCGCGGAAAGAAGTGCTCGATAACAGAACAAGAATGTTTGGCTGTTGTCTGGTCCGTTCCGAAATTTCGTCCATATCTCCACGGTCGACATTTCACGGTTGTGACCGACCACCATGCCCTATGTTGGTTGTCGACCACCAAAAACTTGTCTGGACGCCTTGGCCGCTGGATGCTCCGATTACAAGCATATAATTTCGATGTCATATACAAGTCCGGAAGGAAGCACCAAGATGCCGATGCTCTTTCACGACGCCCATTACCACCATCATCGGAGCTCGTCACATCCCCTAGTCAAATTGGCTGCACGGAGGACGCATCGTGTATTACACCGATTTATTCCTTGACTCCATCAAACCGCCCTTCAGTGCTTTCCACTCACCAGCGCGCCGATTCTTATTGCCATTGTATCAGCAAGCGCCTTAGCGGTGTTTCATCTCCACCCAATGGTGGAGATGAAACATCGGTACGATGCCTCTCACCGCGTCATTTCCTACCGCCCTGGTGACAATGTGCTCCTATGGACACCTGCACGAACACCAGGTTTATCTGAGAAGCTTGAGTCTCGACATATTGGCCCCTATTGGTCACAGAACAGACCTCGCCGGGGAACTATCGCGTTACACCTGCTGATGCCTCAACTGACCGACGCTGCCGCGGAACAGAGATGGTGCACGTTTCCCGCCTGAAGCCCTTTCATCTCCGTTCCACTGACTAGTGTGCGGCCAGGCTGGCCGCTTCCGTCCACGGAGGAAATTGTTGTTGCTGTTGTTGTCCTAAGTGGCCGTGGCACATACCCACAGTGGGGGATTGACCAAGAATCGGCTGGTTCAATTAGGTATCAATATTTTCTACTATTTAATTTATTTACGTTAACTTACTTTATCAAAATTCTTCACAATATTTTCATCACACGTCTAAATTACAGTTCTTGTCTCACGCTCCACAATTTAAATCTAGTTTGGCTTTACTTCTAAGCATACGAAAAACCGCCTGCTTCTTGGCCAATCCCCCATAGTGGGTATGAGCCACTGTCTGGGACACAAGACAAGACAAGGTGCATAAAAATAATGATAATAACAAGGGAGTTAACAGTTTGAGCGTTGGAGTTTAAAAGTAAGCGTTTTGTGTTTGGAGAAAAAAGGAAATAATCAGATGAAAACCGGGTATATAATAATAATAATAATAATAATAATAATAATAATAATAATAATAATAATAATAATAATAATAATAATAATAGATAAGAAATGAAAGAAAGCTATGGTTGGGCGGGATAACGATCACTCTAACATGGAGATCGATTGGTTTCAGTGAGGTAATTTTGGAACCCAATAATGGAGGCTCCAAAAGATAGGATCGCAGGCACTGATAAAGTTAGACCAATAGAGCGAAGCGGGATTTCGAGTAGTCGTTTTCCTATAATAGAAAAACGTCTGCAAGACAACAAGAAATGATCTATTGTCTCCGCTGCGCCACAGGATAAGCATAATTGTGAAGGGACCAGACCAGACTTGTGGAGGTAGAAGTTCAATGCTGGTATACGGCAGCGCAGCCTCGCGATGGACACTTCAATTTTCCGTGTTCGGCAAAAATCTCCGTGCCAAGGGTGTAGGAGATGTCCGTAATCCACAGAGTTATTAATTGCGGAGCATGATACTGTCTGTATAATGACACTCCTGCGATATCTAGCAGCAGTAACATAAGCAGTCAAAGGGCAGCAAGGGAGTATCGGGCCAGTTATCGATGCCTTGGCTAGAGAGTCTGCGATTTCATTTATGATTAGTCCTTTATGGCCAGGTACCCAAATCAAACGCACGCTTCTCGAGTAAACAGGTACCAATGAATGAAATGTCCTCATCACGCGAGAATCACTAGAAGCAGTAAGGGATGAGCACCATGATAACGAATCAGTGACTATCACGGCTGACATAATTGATGGTCCTAATTTGCGTAATGCCAGCACCACGGCCATGAATTCGGCTAAAAAGGTCGGTATGAAATCTGGCAGCCGAAGAGAAAATGTCCAATCGAGAATCGAGGAAAATATTCCTACACCTGACTTTTCTTCACATTGTGAATCATCTGTAGCAATTACAACGTTTGTTTGAAGGTTTTTCAGATGATCTTGTAATATACCGTCTAGAATATGGTGTGGAAGTAATTTTGCATTATTAGGAAAAATGTCATCGAATTGAATATCCGTTGCAACAGCTCTGTCGGGAATAGGAAGTAAATCGCATATACGCACGCCCAAAGAGTCAAGTAATTTTTGCACGAGTATGATTTGCGGAGTATGTAGTCACGGCCAGATGACACCGAAAAACAATGCAGGTTGTGAAATAAAGATTGTTTGGGGATGACGCAGCGGTGATCCATAAATCGTGAAGAACGTCTGCACCCTCAAAAGCCGGAACCTGCACGAAAGTGGAGGAGCACGGGATTCTAGATAAAGAATAGAATTTGCAACAAATTTAGGAAGACCTAAACACAGACGTAATGCTTCTCTTTCTAAGAGGGTTAGAGGACGGGACATGTAGGCTGGACCTCCAGAGAAGAGGACGCAACCAAATTCTAATACAGGGCGAACGTACATACGATATATCATTAGAGGACGGGACATGTAGGCTGGAGCTCCAGAGAAAAGGACGCAACCAAATTCTAATACAGGGCGAACGTACATACGACATATCATTAGGAGTGTATCTCTTCTCAATCCTATTCGACGACTGCTCAGCCTAAGCAATATGCCAATTGCACGGGTACTTTTCCCAGTCACATGATCTATGTGTGAGCGCCAGTTTAGAGAGGCGTTATAAATAATTCCGACGTATTTAACAGATTCCACGTGTGGTATGTCTTGAAGGTGGTAAGACAATGAAATGTGCACTATGTCACGTATCGGAAAAACGAGAACAGCACATTTGCTGGCATTGAGTGTGAATTGACTAACATCTAACCACCTCTCCAGAGCACAAAGGTAAGTTTGCAGTCATTGGTATAGCGTGTGGAGGTCGTTTGCAAATGCAAAAAACGCAATATCGTCTGCATAAACATAAGTAGTTATTTCTTGATGACAAGGTAGTGTGCTCATCAGAATATTAAAAAGCACCGGGGAAAGGACTGAGCCTTGCGGTACGCCTCTCGTTTGTTTGTGTTTAGCAGAAGAAACGCCGTTTTGGTAGCAATAGAATTCTCTTTCACCTCAGAATGACTGAATCCACGCTACTAAATACCCAGGAACACCACAGGAAGTTAACCGATTGATCAATACAGTGTGCTCCACAGTGTCGGTATGTTTTAGCGATATCGAGCGTCACTAAGGCAGCGTATTGCTTATGACGTCGAACGAGTTGTATTCGGCTTTCTAAGTCGACGTGGGCATGCCAGATGGAGCAGCCGGCCCTGAAACCAATCTGACAGGGACTAAGAATGGAATTATCATTAATAAATTTCATGATACGACGGTGAAGAAGCCTCTCAATGAATTTTACTACATTTGATGTAAGCGCAATGGGCCTAATGTTCTCCAATGCATACATTCCTTCTTGTTTCTTAAGCATCAATATTACTTTGGCGAGGTTCCAGTGCTACAGAATCCAAGCATATTTAATTGAATAATTCACCAGGTCTAAAAGAACGTTAGGCGATTCCTGCAACAATATTTTTAACAGTGCATTTGTGACACCATCAGGGCCAGGGGCTGAATTCGGTAAACATAGTGCAGTCTCATTTAGTTCAGCTAAGGAAATTGGAGTAGAGCCATCCCAAGGATCTAATGTAGAATGAATAGCGGGAAATCTAGCCGTAAATCGATTTTCTAAGCCTTCGGCAATCTCTTCTAGGGAGGCGCTCAGTTACTGCGGGGTCAGAACAATTGAGTCTAATGTCAAAGGTGTTGGTAGCACCTTCCTAGCACGAAGGAATGCAAATAAAGCACGCTTATTTTTTTAATTACATAATCGTAATGTCTAATATCGTATTCCTCTTTGGCTCGATTAACAGTACGCCTAAATACACCAGCGTGAAACTGGTAATTTTTCCAATTTGGCTGGCACTGATTATGCAGAAGCATTTTCCAGGCGGCCTTTCTTTTTCTATAGTCCCCCGTACACTCATTATTCCACCAACGACAAGCGGTGCCTTTAGCCGCAGGGATGACAAATTCAGCTTGCTTCTGGGAATCCTCTAGAATTGAGCAAATGGTTGAAGCGATTTCCTTATCATTGGTATTGGCAAGTCTCGAAACGGCAGAACGCAAGAAAGTATTAAATTTCGTATGGTCCACAAATGCGCATGCCTGGTATTCTAAAGATGTTATTGGACAATTGATTTCAAATGGCACAGGACGATGATCACTGTTGGTTGCCGAGTCAACCGCCACCCACAACAAAACCTTGATGCCAGCGCTACAAAATGGTAAATCTAACACTGAACGACAGGGTCCTCTAGCAAACGTTACTTGTCCTGTATTCTGACATGAAAGGTGACTGTCAATAGTCCACTCCCAAAGTCGCTTACCACACAAATCTGTTTTTAGCACCCACGACACGTGATGCGAATTAAAATCCTCTACAGATAAAATTTCTTTTCTACAGGCAGCCACAGCCCTATATCAAGTTGACGTGTACTTTGCACACCAGTGGGGAAATAAGCATTTATAATTGAAAATGGGTGGTATCCTGGGAGACATAAATCTATGGCCAAAATTTCGCAGTCGCAGTCCATGATTTGTAAAGAAATTCTTGCCTTGTTACAAATTTTACTGGAAACAAGTATCATTAATCCTCCACCTCGCGAGTCTCGAACAAATCGGAAAGACCGAAAACCTTTTAAATGAAAGTTTTCTCTGGTGAAAGCCGAGTTTCTTGAAGAAGTAAGATGTCTGGATTGAATTGAATATATAGGCAAGATAAATCTGTTAAAGCTGAAAATATAGAACCACAGTTCCACTGCAGCACTTTCAACTGCCCAATGGTGTTGAACGCACAGCAGCGGAAACTGCCGCCTTTAGAATTCTTTCTGTAAGCACAGGAGATGGTTGACTTTTTTTTTCATTTTGGTTTCATAGTTTTTGAAATTGGGGACCCCATACGTTTTGGGGCTCGAGTGTCAAGTTCCATATCTGTGACACTAACAGTGTCTGAATAAGAGGGCTCATTATTGCGTGGTTGGACTAGCGAAGTAGTGTCTGTGGAATATTCTGCGACTGTGCAAGGCGTCTCTACTTCGTTGCTAGGCATTCGAGGTGTGGCGTTAGATACTGGGTACTGCATTGGTGTCTTAGTAGTCTGCATTATTTGCATCATGTGACTGGAAATGATTTGCGCTAAGCAATCAGTGAGACTGGATATCAATTTATCCATAGCTTTAGCCATTGCTTTTCCTACAACAGAGTTAATTGCTTCTGAGAGATTAAGATTCATGCTTGGAGTGTTGCGCGTTGTAACACCAGAGTATCCGAAGGCCCTGTTTTTGATAACTGAAATTGCATCTCTTAGGAAGCAGCGACGGCGGCCGATTATTTCAAGAATTTGTATTTCTTGAGCGCGAGCTGAGCAGTTCGAATAGTATGCTAGGTGTTCTCCCCCACAGAGGCAGCATTTTTGAGATTGAGTAGAGCATTCACTTGAAGAATGACCATCCCCACAGGTGTGGCAACGCAAGCTAGACTTACATCCTCCTGCGCTGTGCCCGAATCTCCAACAATTCTTACACTGGATTGGACGTGACGCAAGCGGCTCTACACGGAACACAAGAGGCCACACCTTTATTTCAGATGGACATGATGTGCCCACAAACGTTGCAATTACAGATTCTGTCGGAACCCTCTCGTTATTTGCCAGTCGATTGCAGCGGTAGATAGCAATGACGCCTGCTGCGGATAGCTAATCCAGGGTTTCAGTAGAACTTAATCGGGAGTCTACGTCCCGTACAAGACCCTTGGTGCACGCAAGGTGAGGCGGAATGAAAGCACCCACCGGGGTGGAAGCGAATAAAGTGCATTTCAAGAGGTCTTCAACACAGGTCTGGTCGGGTGAACGACACACTATACCTCCCCATCCGAATGCTCGCACATCAATGATGGTCTGGAAGTGGTTGGACGTGGCCTTAAGTGCCTTTTGGACAGCCTGTGGATTCGTGATCCTGATGGAACTTCCATTGGTAGGCACAAGCGCCACAGGAATGGTGCTGATGCCACTGCGAAAAAATAAATCTATGGGCAATTCATTAGGTGGCAGGGATGCTGACCAGGCGGAGCGCGCCTGGCCAGGAGAACTGGTCGACATCAGCTCAAGACGGCTGAAGCAAGGAATGCCAATCAACCAGGAACTAAAATATGGTTATTGAGACACCTGAAACCACCCGATACTCAGCGAAAACACCACTGCAGGTCAACGAAACAGTCGCCCTGTCGAGGCCAGAAGGAACCAGGGAACCTGTTGACGTTCCAGGCAGAGAGCTAAATTCTTCTTCTTAAGCATTCTTCTTCTGTAAGCATTGATGCGGACTTCATCTTCATCTGTACAAAGTCATCATCAGTCATCGGCTCGTGTTCGTTTTTGCATCGACGCTATTTTTCCATCTCGGAATAAAGCGTCGTCTCGACCGTGGTATTTCAACATATATATATATATATATATATATATATATATATATATATATATATATATATATTCAGCACGCAGGACCCAACGTAACATAAGCAAGAAAGACACGACGAACTTTTTGGAAGTATTCTGTATTCTTTATTTAACGTTTTCGGCTGGTGGACCAGCCTTCGTCAGAGTACAGTAACGCACGTACAACACATGTGTTGTACATGCGTTACGGTTGTGTTACTGATGCTGCGTTACTGATGTGTTGTACAGCTTACACTTCACCATTACTATTTAATATGCTGATGTGTTCCATTCCTCTTCATCAAGATGCACAAACATACGTATACGCGGATGACATTGCTTTCTTCGCATCAGACAGTGATATTCACTCGCTATATTATCGACTACAGAACTACCTCTACGCCTTAGAAACCTGGTTAAACAAATTTCGCCTTTCACGTAACGTTAGAAAATGCTCGATATTTGTTTTCCCTCTTAACAATCCCGTTAACATATCGATATCCTACCACCTCGAGACTATACCTCAAGTGGTGTTGGTGAAATATTTAGGTGTAGTATATGACGGTTCCCTCAGCTGGGTCGGCCATATTGACCATATAGTTGAAAAAGGAGTGCGAGAAGTTGGTATGCTACGTAAGCTGTGCAACAGTCGGTCCGGAATGCGGAGAGATGCACTTTTAATGATATACAAAATGTGTGCGTGGCCCATTTTAGATTTTGGATGTGTTTTATTTTCTGGTTCTCCAGCTAATAAATTACGTCCCTTTGTTCTACTTGAGCGGGAAGCCCTACGACTGTGTTGTGGATTACGAAACGTGTTGCTAATAACATACTACACCAAGAAGTCAGGTTGCCCTCAATATTGTGTAGATTTCGTTTACTGACGGTGCAAACACACTTAAAATTGTATGAATACCCTATTACAAGATTGGAGTACATATTCATTTCCCAGCCTGCACTATTCTTCGGAGTACACTGGCATCATTTTCATACACCACAGGTGGTCTTCGTACAAACATTGATAAATCCCTTAAATGTACGTCTCTGGGAGGTACCGACTATTTGTGATGTGCGAGAGAACGTACAAATTATATGTGATGACATCTACCCAAATAATGCAAAACTTCTCTCTTATAATATGTTAAAGGGCTTATTACAGGGCCATTTATTGAGTTTATCTATAAGTACGGTCATTGCGACAGACGCCTCACAGTGTGAAGAAAAATCTGGAATTAGCATTTTCTCTCCCGCTCTAAACTGGTCATTTGCAATCAGGATTACGGACTTCATTTCCGTATTTTTGGCTGAATTTCTAGTTCTAGCCTTACGCAAACTAAATTCGTCAATATCGGCGGTAGTAATAATAACAGATTCTTTATCCTTATGTTCCTCGCTCACAGCAAATGGTGTCACTAACCTTTTACGTACATTTCATTTTCCAGTGCCTGCCCACATAAATTTAATTAGATTGCTTTGTGTGTCTGGACATAAAGGATTAGTCATGAACGAAATGGCTGACACTCTCGCGAGAGCGGCCCTCAGCGGCCCTGTATTACCATTACTTCCTACAATAGCTTACCTAACGACTAATAGATTCAGGAGATACACAATTATTCAAGACTTTTTGAACCCAGCTGTAGCTAATTTTTCAGAATATCGATACCTCCTATTCCCTTGGCCCGAAAATTCCTTTCGCACCAGAAAAACTGAAGTCATCTTTACCCGATTACGTTGTCGAATACCAAAATTAAACTTCTATCGTCACAGGGCTGGTCTGGTGCCCTCCCATCTGTGCCCAGTCTGTGTAGAAGATGAAACAATAGATCATTTTTTTCATATTCTGCCCCCGTTTTACTTCTTTAAGAAAAAATATTCTAGAATCAAGATTTACACAGCTTGGTTTAACCCTTTCAATTATATATATCCTTTCACTAGGAGTCTCCTCTCTTGCAAAGTGCCGCCACAGGGATATTTGCTCAATCGCGGAGGAATTTATAATTGCTGCAAAGAGATTGTCTTGAATTCTTAAACATTTTATTTTTGTTCATTTCCTCCAGTTAGCTTTACCAATTTCAGTATTTAATAAATGTTGCCTAATTTCATCCAAATCTTGGCCAATCCCCCACAGTGGGTGTGCGCCATCGCATAAGGAATACCATACCATACCATACCATGCCACACCATATTATACCATACCATACCATGCCAGGTGATCGCGGTGATGGCCTCTTGTCTGATTCTATCCTTTACACATGGCAGATATGTCAGTGGTTACTACCGATCTCTATTCCGCATGGTGGACACCGGGTCGTGCGCTTCATCTCCTTTAATGATGTATCATGAAGTTCCGCGCACACTATTTTCCCTATAACGTTTCTGTTATATTGTGTCCGAGGTCTCGTAAGGGCTAGTGGACGGGTAGTATGGGCGCTACATATTTCATTTTACGATGTTCACGCAAATACTCAAAGGTACCAATTACTTTGGTTTCATAACGCTGTCAGTGACGTATTGTGATCTTCTTTTGTCCTATACGTTCTTGAATTGCGGCTTTATGTTCAGATTCATTTGTAGCCAAGTGTAATGCGTGCACGATGGCTAAGAACCTACTGAGTGAATATCACGTCCTGGGTATCTGAGAAATGTGTTTGGTAGTTCTAACGTAACACGCCGAATCCTCATTGATTCCACAAAAGTGAGTGGCGCCCGTGGGCATTTCTTTTGTGTGTTTAGTAGTGTCGAAATTAAATGAGCGTCGTCCTATGAGGTTTGTGCCATTGCGAAGTTGATGGATTAAGAATCAATCAATCAATCAATCAATCAATCAATCAATCAATCAATCAATCAATCAATCAATCAATCAATTAATCAATCAATCCAATCTGTCCGTACATGGAACACGTGGATCATGCCAGCAGGCTCGTTTTCTGGGCGTCTGCATTTCGCAAACTAACAATTGTCGATTTGTGTGATAAAAGGACCTTTCGAGGATAACATATTTTAGCGCCGTGAACATGGCGCTTGCCTCTTGCAAGGAAATATAGTAAAATACACAGCGACAGCTTGCCTTCCCGGGAGTTACTCTATTATAATATAATTACACACATTATACACATTATAATTTTCGGAGCTTTTCAAGAGAAGGCTACACCAATGGAGGGGGGAGGGAAGAAAATAAAGAGAAAGCGGCGGGAAGTTTTGCATATCTGCGCTGACGCGCAAGTCTTCTTTCAATTCAGCCACAGCGAGAAACTTGATGCAAGCTCCATCAATCAGCTTCAGAGGCTCGTTGCTTTTGTATTGCATTAGCAACGTTATATTTTGCTAATTACCTTGATGGAATGTTCTTTTTTCTAGCCCAAAAGAAGGAAAGCTGCCATTCAGCCTCTCTCGGTTCCACCCTTAATGATAAACAGAAACCCGAGCGAAATACACGGGCGCAGCTTGTTTCACGCGAAGTTTGCGCTTCCATTTTTGGAACCTATATACCTGGCTTCAATGACAAGGCTTTTAGTAATTTTCCCTTGGGCTCATGTTGCTTTGGTTTGAGGAAGCCCGTATTTCCAGAACTACGGTTGGGGTACTGTTCGTAGAGAACAAAAAGAATGAAACCCCAGATACGCCTGCGAAATTTAAAATTAAGAAAGGTCATAAATACCAGGTGCATTATTGAAGTACATGGCATCAGGCAAATCCACTTGTCGAGACGTTGGCGTTGGTGATAGAGGTTCCCGCACACTGTACAAGTTTAAGATAAGAAAATGTGTTCTATTGAAATAGTTCTTTTTCTTAAGCCACAACCACCTTTCTTTTTGTTCCCATGACAGTGTATGCTATGAATAACGCCGTAGTGAAAAGTGCGTTTGCGCGAATTAGTATTTTATCGGCGGATACCTTGCAAAGTAAAGCGCGCACTAAGCAACAACACCGGGCGTTCCATACGGCGCGCATACTTCAGTCACCACTTTTAATAATTGCATTCAAAGTTAAAGTTGCGCCGCTTAGCTATTCTCGCTGATTTACCCTCCACAGCGCGGGTGCTTATTTTCGTGTATGCCTAGAGAAGCACAAAACGCGCGCCACCACCAGCTTGTGCAAGAATGTTCGATGCAACAAATCTTCCATCCTCGTTAATTAACAAGATCGTCCAAGTCACTGAGCGACGCTTTATCGCACTTGATTTAGCGGGCAACATGTGAGGAGCCACTTGCGCTGCGGTCCGCCGCGCGATCGCAACGAGCCGCGCCTCATACAGCCGGCGACTACGACGCGCGTTTCAGCGGAGCGGAAAGCGCGGGAATGCCGGCCGGCGGCGCGGCAGTTGCGACGGCAGCTGCTGCCTTGACGGCCTCCCTCGCATACGTCGCCGCGAGAAAGCCTGCGCTCGGTTTCTCCGCTCATCCGCTGGCTAACTGGATGCCAGAACTGAAACACACAGGCGTGCTCCGTCGACTCGTTGTTTTTTTTTCTTTCTTTTTTCCATGAAGTCTAGAGCCGAGCGGGAAGAACGAGCCCGTGAGACGGCGACGGCGATACACTCGCGCGCACTCCATCGCTCGCGCAGCCACGCATTCAGGAGGTGGCCGTGGCGGCATCTTGAGCCGTATGCAGGAGCGAGGGGGCAAGGAGGAAGCCGCGAAGGAAGCAGGCGGGTGGAAGGTGGGGAAGAACCCGAACATCTCTCTAGTGATCGTCATATATACGGCACTGGCACCTACTGGCACCTGATCGAAAGCTCCTCTGTCGTCGGCTCGGCTGTTTACTGTTGTTAGTGCTGCTGCTATGCTGCTGCTGAGCTGCTGATGCTGCAGGCGACGGCTGCAATGCCGCTTCGTCTTCCTTTCCCACCGTAGCTGCGTACGAGTTCTCGCACTTTTCCTTCTTTTCTTTTCTTCCCCGCCTTCGATGCTAGGCCGTGTCTCTCTCGGACTGTCGCTTTTTATTTCTCTCTTGTATCGCTCTCCGTCGTTTTATTTTGTTTCATCGCCCCGTGAGGAAGGCCGGCCTCCATTGCGATCTTTACGCGATCTTTTAGCGTACGCGCTACTGCGCATTTCAACAAGTTGGCAGCAGATGGCGCGACGCTGCATGATTCGGCCCAACGCGCTGGCACTGCGCGCCCTCGAGGAGCGGCTGTCGCGTGGTTTCCACACGAAACGACGTCGGTTCGTTTCATCGGCTGAAGTGGTCAAAGTGTATTTGCGCGTGCTCACGACTGCGGTATTATATGCACTGAATGAATGAATTCTGGGGTTTTACATGCCCGAACCACGATTTGAATATGAGGCACGGCGTAGCGGGGACTCCGGAATAATCTTGACCAGTTGTTGATTTTAACGCGCCCCCATTGTGCGGGACGCGGGCGTTTTTGCTTTTCGCACCCATCTAAGTGCGGCCAGCGCGGCCGAGATTCGACCCCGCGACCTCGTGCTTAGCAGCGCAACATCTTAGCAGCTAAGCATCCACGGCGGCTATATATAGATAGCCACGGAAGCCGTACGAAATTTGTTGTCATTTTGAGCAATACTAGTTCTGTCTCAGCTAATGGAAGGAGAGCTTCCAATCAGGCCAAGTTATGGCGGGTCAAACAACGATTACATTGCACTTCTCGGAAATGAAGAGCCACTGAGACTCCAGTACTCAAAACATAACCATAACAGGAAGGTTGCCCCATCGAAGAAGGTTCATAGGTCCAGTAGAAAGATACCTTTCTGGAGAATTTGGTGACAAGTCTCCCTGGTAGAGTTTTAAGCTATGGAGTAAGCTCGTCTCGTGTGATAGAATATTAATTGAAGAGCTTTGTAAGATTAATTTGTCAGCAGCTAGAGATAATTATGATGACGATCATGATTTGTATGATGACGGACTGGCTTTGAAGGCCCGTAGCAAATGTAATTGCACTGAACAACTCCGGATCAAATTTCACTCATTTTGTCCAGTCATTGGGTGCGTATATATATATAAACGTACAGATGATTTTCGTCACCTCATCTCCACAGAAATGCGCATACCTCCCCTTGGTGTTGTCATGCACTAAGGATATTTCCTTCTGCAAAAGGCCGACCGTCCAGTTGACTCAACGTGATCTGAGGTGACCAACATTTGACATCGGAACGGGCACTGTGACAAAAAAAGGTGGCCGAGTGCACTCGAAACCGACATATGGGCACGCGAAAGTAGATCTCTAGTTGAACAGCTATAGTCTTCTGAAAGAGCCTCACGCTAATTCATGAGGCTAAATAACCGCTATGGTCTTTCGAATGTTAATTTCAGCGTTACTTTTCGTGGTACCGGTGTACGTCATCTCCGTGAGAACGTCATACGGCGCCCTTTCGGTTGCGGCACCGTTGGGGCCCCCCGCGGCGCTGTCACTTTCGCGCGTGGTGCGCTTCATCTACTCCGTCCCGCGCTCTCGAAGCGCCAGCGCTTGTTTGCCGCCTCGGGTTCGGGTGTAGTTGCCGGCTCAATATGCACCCGTGTTCCGCTATCTCTCGTGCCGCACCGAATGTGCTTGTCCCGTTCCGATCGAGCCACCAGATTCGCAAGGCGCGGCAGCCCGCCTGCCGACATCGCTTGACTGCATTCGAAGGCTGCCGTCTCCATTTCTTAGCCACGTTTTTGTTCTTTTCTTCGATATGCTTTTGAAGAGCGACAAATAAGAAAAAAAATGGGGGCGGGGGACGTCAGCCTTCCCTCTTTCTTGATGTCGTCACGTGGTTAGAATGAAACAACTGCCGTGAATGTAAAAAGGCTGCCGGCCGTGCACATTTGTGCGCGCGCAGTTCACGCCGTCGCCTTCGGTCCCAGTTTTTCGAGGTGGCGTGTGTTCAGAACGACCACAACTTCGGTAACTGGCCTACTTTCTTCCAGCTGTTGGGTCCGCCATGAAGTCTACGATCTTGAAAAGTCGCGGTTCTCTTCAACGATTCTACTTTCATGGCAGAATGTGCCCTTTCGGTAACTGTCTTTCTCTTTACCAAGCGAAACAAAATGACAAAGCCTTAAAATTGCTCGCTGAATAACTATTTGATGGCAGCCATGCTTAAACATCTAATTTGACTCTTCCAACTACCGTACCGAGCTAGAATATAAATAAATAAATAAATAAATTCTGGCGGTTCTATTCTAGTCTTCTGTGTTACTTTTATAGCTAAGTTTGTGCATTATGCCTTCCCACCAGATTTACATAACCTTACTTTTCTTTAAAATGCGTGAGCATTTCTATGCCTACCCGCTTTAAAGAAATTAATGTATAAAACAAAATAAATTCAAAAGGAAAAACGTTCGCGGTGGTTCTTCACGTCGCGCAACCCACACAAAGGAGTTGATAAGGATGCTAAGCAGTGATGAGGGGTTATATGGGTCTCATCACGGCTGGCAATGGTTTGGCGTGGATGGATAAGATGCCCAAGAGCGATGAGGGCTTATAATGGTCGGAGAAATTCTGACAAGGTTAAGAAACACCGACAAGGGTTGATGAATGTAGGACCAAGTTCGATAAGGTTGATAAGGGCCGATCAGAGGTGATAAGGGTCTGATAATGTCTCATACAGTTCATAATGAGAGATAGGGGTTGATAAGGGTCTCATAGATTGCGATAAGGTTGATACCAACCGATAAGGTTTGGCAAGGCTCAGATAGAGTCCGATAAAGTTGATAACAACCGATGAGGGTTGATAATAGTCGGATCTAGTCCGAGAAGGTTGATAACGACCGATAAGGTTTGCTAAAGATTTATACTGGTGGGATCAAGTTTCATAACATTGATAATGGCACGGGGCTGCGGCTAGATGAGCAAGTGGCACAATACTTAAGCATGCTCGGACAACTACGAGAGGAGTTCCTGCGTGAATATTTCGCCCCGGCTTAAACAAGGTATTTGAAAGGGATTTATGTTTGGTTGGGTGTGCGCTGTATTAGCAGCATGAATGGCAGCAATATAAAGGAATGAAGTAATATGGAAACGGTGTGATGGGAGGATAGAAAAGGGTGCGATGACAGGCTGTAGAAAAGTGATTCATGTAGTGGAGTGTGCTGCTCAAAAGTTCAAATCGTCACTTCACCCTGCTTCTGTTTGTCTATGTCGTCATTTTTATGGGTTGCTTTCGCGCAGAATGCAGCAAGTTTAACGGAGCTTTGCAAAGCCATAATTTTGGTACTAATTCACAGTAATCCATTAAATGATACTAATCGATCAGTTTGTACTCCGTTATGAATAACTAGAAAAACTCAGGAGCTGCAATTGGGGGGGGGGGGGAGAAACGTTGTATATGTATATATATATATATTGTAAGCATTTATGCGGGCTTCATCTTCATCTGTGCAAAGTCATCATCAATCATCGGCTCGTGTTCGTTTTTGCGTCGGCGCCATTTTTCCTTCTTGGAATAAAGCGTCGTCTCAACCGTGGTATTTCAAGTGGTGGAGGCGCTTTACGATCCCTTCGACCTCAATCCACTTCAAGATCTCTCCTGGAGCTACGTTCGGGACGCCGCTTACGCCAAGAGGCCGCCATGTCGCAGACCGCAGCATCCACCATCTCGGTTCAAGTGCCAGCCACCCCCAATCCCAGCCCTGCCAACAACCGGTATCGCGACCCTGAAATCTTCTCTGGCTTGCCTGGTGAGGACGTTGAAGACTGGCTCGACAACTACGATCGTGTCAGTGAATACAACAACTGGAACGAGACATCGTGGTTAAACAACGTGCCGTTTTACGTCTCTCAAGTAGCCAAGACATGGTTCCTGAATCATGAGAGGGAATCATGAATCATGAATCATATATATATATAATGGAGATCCGTTGCACAGGTTGAAATGTGACGCGGAGCTTTAGTAAAGCTCTTAATTTAATGCGACACGCACAATTTTGTTTATTTGCATCCGACCAAGGGTTTATTCTTATCGATCTTATTGCCAGGTATGCCGTATATAGAAAGCTCCGGACTAATTTTGACGAACCGGGGTGCTTTATCGTGCACCCAAATTTAAGTACGAGAACTTTTTTCTTTTTTGCATTTCGCCCCCGTCGAAAAGCGGCCGTCGTGGTCGGGATCGAACTGGCGCAACACCGCAACGTCATAGCTACTGGTCTGCCGAGGCGGATCATGCCCGTCACGTGTACACCTTACCGTGTCTTGTATTGCTGTCGCGCGTCCTTCCGTGATTCATAATGATCGTTGCACGAGAGAATGCATCCGTAGCTATCGGCCCGCTCAACCACGGTATTTTTTTTTTCCATTAGCAATTATTACAGGTCAACGCGCATTCATTCGCTGCAGGCAAAATAGAAGCCGAGGCATGGCGGGAAGTGCTCGATACGTTCCGAGTGCATTTAATAAGTATTCGAATCCTCATGATATTAGATTAAGCCAACGCGAAAACAAAGGAAGGGATCGTACTGTTGGGGCCAAATGATTTCTACAACGGAGCTGTTAAGGGCTACTTTTCCCATTATCGTGTCCGCGTGTAGAAAAAAAAAAATCCTGAAAATAGTGCAGTGCCAGGCCAACCCGCGGCGGAGGTGAAAGAGGCGCTAAGCACTCCTCATACGTGCGCCGATCCCGAAGATTGTGCAATGCTGGGCCAACCAGCGGCGGAGGTGCACTTCGCCATCGAAGGGTCCACATACACAGCTTCGCTGGGCATCCTTCATAGAGTGGAAGAGCACTGTACTTTCTTTTTACTATCATTTGATGACGCCAAGATCCGGCTATATTAGAAAAAGAAAAAAAAAAGCATCGGTGCCTTTGCAATCGGAGAACTCATGGCGAGCGTTAATGTTTGACGCTTGATAAGAACGAATGCGTGCAATGTATGCAGCGCGCAATAAATTACGTATTTGCGCGCCGACGTGCATTCTATTGGTGCTTTTTTTTTAGATGGACGTGAATTCATATCGTGCCGCAGGAAATAACCCTCGCCCACTACATCCGCCTTAAGAAGACCCCTTTTTCTGACATTCAGATATACGTGTGAGACCATGGGGTCTGATATGTGCCTATATTCGAGGTAGGTGCCATGCAGATAACAATAAATAAATAAATAAATAAATAAATAAATAAATAAATAAATTTCTTGCTTCCTTGTCTGTAGTGCTGTCTGTTGCTCTGCCGCTTGAGAGTCCTTAAAGTCTATCGAAAGGCGCTATTGCTTCAGTATACGTCATCTGAGAACTATACCGTTGTCATTACGCACGTAGCGGCTGATAGCAAGGCGTTTATTTCGAATGAGATAACAGCGTTAGAGAAACGCTACACAAGCAACCTGATGGGATGTCTGTGAACGCGCTGTTCCTGTTTCCAAATAGCAATTGCGCCCTAACACGAATAGCTACAAATTTTTTTTTTTACTCATCTACAGCCACGCCTCTGGTAGAAAATACTTTCGATTGCCCACGGCGCCTCCCATCAACATATCACTTGGTTCGATACTTGGATAAGGTGACGTGTAAAGGCCGGTACGCAGTGGACCCCTATTCTCCGTGAACATCCATTGGACTTGCGGAGGTGCGTGCGGGATGTGGTATCCCTTCTTGCTTTATAGCCTATGCGCTGTGTGACTTTCAAAACAGCGTCGCGACATCAAATTTTCATTACTAATGAACAAGCTGCTTATACCAGCAAAAATTCGAGTACGAGTCGCTATTTCTCTTTTTTTTTTCATGAAATACGGGCACGCCGAAATGAACATTTCATTATTTGCGCCCGTCGAGCGGGAAAACGGGCTATATGTTTAACCTATACCACTGCAATCCCCAGCGAAATCGTTCTCCTTTCCTCCGCCATAGTTCTGAGTGTAATGAAATCTGTTGCAGCGGCAAGATATTGAACGAGAAAGAAGTAAGAGACCGCGGCAAAAAAAGCGACGTCCACTGGGTGACTGTTTAAATCTTTCCGATGAATTTCAGCTGGGGTGACTACTAAGCGAGTACGTGTGTCTACGGACGTATTAATCTCCTGCCCCTTCCTCCCCCCTCCCGCTGCCCTCTCCTCGTTTCCTTTTAATGCAGCTTTTCCGGGACCGTGACAGCGTTTAACTTTGTCCTTCCCGTTTTCTTTGATCCGGCGTACGCACTCTCGCTCTCCTCCACGAGCTTCCACGCACACACACACACACACACACACACGCACGCACGCGCACACAAACACACACACACACACACAAACACACACACACACACACACACACACACACACACACACACACACACACACACACACACACACACACGCACACACACACACACACATGCTCTCTCTTCAGTCTTTCGAGGTTGCTTTCTTTTCCTCCGATTCTGCTAAAATATAGCTTCCTTCTCTCTCTCTCTCTCTTTACGTTTTATTCTCTCACATCCGAAGTGTTTCCTTTTCGCCGTCTGTTATTTTCTTCTCTCTTTCCTTGTGCCTCTTCGCTCCATTTCTGTTCGTTTGAAAGCGCCGCAGCGCGCTGCTGCCAGGTTGCTAATCTCTGAACTTCATCATTAGCGCGCACCACCGAAATAAGCGGCCGGCGGGGCGGCGGCAACAGCAGCAGCAGCGGCAAGCTCAGTCTGTATGCGCGCGAACGTGTGTGCTAGTGCGAGAACGGTAGTGGTGCCCTGGCACAACGAACATCGAAACAGCGAGGCAGTCTTGTTAACTTTTATTTCTTCCCCGTCTCATCTTGTCTTTGTTCTTTTTACACGATTTCTTTTTTCTACTTCTTCACGGTGAAGCACTTACTTCTCTCAAAGCGTCGTTCGCCACCCCTCCCCCAACGCCTCCCCCTCCTCTGCTACGCTTGTTTCGAACCGTGTTTCTTCACTTTTCCCTGTCCATCGCTGATCCTGCCCACGTGATGTTATGTTACACCACGCCAGGTTTGTCTTTCCGGCCCGACGAGTGCTAGTACTTTACCGAATTCTTAATTTGTTTCTTTTTTTCTTCCCTTCTTTCCTCGCTTTATTCTTCTTTTTCCTTCGTCCTGATTCCTCCGATTCTGCCCGTGTATATACACATTTACGCAATTCTCTCCGTTATTTCTTTTCCCCCTACTTTAGCGTCCGATGTAGATGCGTGTTTCGCGATCAAAGACGCTCATCCTTGCCCCATCCGGCGAAGAGCTCGCTCCCTTAGAGCGCGGGCTTGTAACTCGGTGTTAATGGCGAGACACAAAGAAGCAGAGCATAAAATGCAACCGGCGCCGAGAGAGACGAATTCCGAGAACTGTAAAAGAAGAGGGTGATGGAGGAAAGCGCATTAATGAAGGGCACCTTCGTTGAGAGAAGCACGCGTAAAGAAAATACCGAAGAAAAAAAAAGAAGAAAAGAAAAATCAAAAGGCTGCGTGCATATACGCGGCGCTAGTGACGCAAGCAAAATATAGCGGCGCAAGGATAACGGAACGCAGCAAGCCGCGAGGACCTGCGTTCGCTTTCCCGCTAATCCTAGCGGCGACTGCAGCGTTTGCACGAGGAGCTAGCGCATCCTAGTAAGAGAAAGAAAGAAAAAAGAAAATTGAGAGGGATAAGTTATTCGAAAGTGAAGAGGAGTAAGGAAGATGAAATGATGCGTTTTAGTTTGAACCGCTACATGACGAACGCTTACGCGTGTCGCCAGTCGAACAGCGAAAGAGCGGCTTATTGCAACTACACAAGCTGCGGCAGCTTAGATGCCGCGAAGTGCTTCTTCCGTGAATTCCAAAGTCCCGAACTGGTGTCGAGACAAGACGAACGCCATTTGCCTCTTAAATGGGACCGTTTTACAACTGTTGCACATATACACCAATAAAAGCGCGTCATCCAGGAGAAAACGCCTGTTTTGGGACCTTTCTAGTTTGTGACATTGTTTAGCCATTTAGGAGCCGTGCTTTCCTAATGGAAGTTGTGACAGTAAGCTTTGGCGCACCTGATGGGTTCGCCTGACAATAAGCAAAAATATTTTGGCTCTCTATGCTCCCCAAATCTTTTTATTATTTCTTTAAACTTCACCGTTCTCTTTGGGACATAGATTCGGAATTGCCAGGCCTGTGCACCAAGTTAACTACGGGTAAAGAATTTTAAGCGTGGGGACTAGTTTTGGGATTGGTTCAGAGGCTGATCAGCGTTTACTATAGAGAGTACTCGTCGTTGCGAAAATGTTGGTCGTTGGCTACCCGGAAATTCCGCTTCTCTTTTGCCCTCCACTGCAGAAATAGACTTGCTAGGCTACAGATGACTATGCAGAAACCCAACTTGGCAGATCAAACGTTGCGCAACCACGACAACAATAAAAGCCGAAACTTCCGAAACGATGCAGCCGCTTCACAAAATTCTTGCTAGAAGTATCGCTTGGCTGGTGTTGGGAGTGATGGTTATCCATGGCACGTTAGCCGAGCGGTCCGTGAGGATCCTTTGAATACCATCGTGCACCTGCGGGCGTCCGCGGAACACGATGTATGGCGTCCAATACCCGACGTCTGCGAGGTGTTTCCGGCTCTCGCAATCACTTCCGCCTCATGCATTTACGAAAGCATAACCTTTGATATCTGCATCTGTTTATCCAGAGGGCGCCACCACTGGGGCCTGGATTTGGGCACCACCTATTAGAGATAGTGCGATTTTTCTAACAATTTTGGGCTGCATTCACACCAGCAATTGCCAGAGGTCACGTGGCCAATGTATCGCAAAAAGTCGCTTTGGTTCAAAATTGACAAATTTTCTGAAATCGCTCACTGCAGGATTCGTCAGCTACGCGACTGCAGGCGCAAGGCTGCTGAACCAGTCAGGGGTGACGGAGCTGGGCTTTTGAATACGCTGATGGTTATTTTTTCTTCGTGGTCACGCTTGTGCGAGCAGACGTGAACGGCAGAATTCGGCAGATGTTTCGGTGTGGTGACGTGCAAATCGCGCTCGCCGGTGTGAATATCGGTCGCCGTGAGTAGTTCCTCAGTCGCTGTCGGGGTCAGTCACGTGACTTAGTTCAGCAATGCGCGTCGCGACGCGTCAGAAATTTGTGCCCCGCATAGTTTAGGAACGGAAGTATTGAAGCGTGCGAAGAAAGCAAATCAAACGTGCCTTGTCATTTCGCTCATTGCGTCGAAATTCCGGCTCCGAAGGGAAGGGATGTTTCCCGCACTAGAAAAAGAAAGAAAGAAAAACGGAGATTACAATACGCAACGTAAAAGTGTAGTTCGGGCATCACGGATTGTCTCTTGTGTGACAGCGCTGCTTTCGTTAATATTAGAGGCGTGAAGAATGCAAATCCTTATGAGAGTAGCATTTAATGTAGAAGGCAGGTTTAGTTGCAAGTCTGAGACACTTTCAGCCCTCACAAAGAAAAAAAAAAAGCGCGTTATGACAACAGAGAAAATAAGCCAGGGCAAGAGGAATGCTGGGCGTTCTTTTTTTTCTTTTTTTTTAGGGAAGTACGCAGACCGGTACATGAAGCGGATTGCGTAAAGAAATAGTAAAAGTCCAATGCGCCTTTCTGAGATTCTACAAAAATGAATTTTATGCACAAAAGTGTCCTTACTGTCATCTTGTGCAACGTATGAGCTGTCGCAATGTTAATGTTTATGCGCCGCAGAAGTCGCGGCTTTAATATGTCATGCAATATTTATGTTTTATGCGCTGCACAAGTTGTACCAAAATGTAAACATGATGTCGTGCTCGTGGTCACTGCGAGACGTTGACGGCAGCCATGCCATGAGAATGGAGGCGGAGTTTTGATTTTGGTCGAGAAAAGAATGGCGAGGGAAGTTGTATGCAGGGAGAAGTGCGATTACAAATGTAAGTACACTTCGTGTTGTCGTATTTGCTCTGTTCTTCTAAAGGTGTTTCTTTTTTCCCCATGTGCTAAATATGGTTCAGATATATACAAGAGCTCGCCTCAAAGTTCACGGCGGAGGGAAACTTGTCCATGAGCGGAGTGGGAATTTTATCAAAACAATTGCGAGAATAACTGGGTGATACTGAATAAAAAAATGTATGCGGAAAGTATTTTTTTTTAGACATAACTTCAATAAAACCCTGACTGCACGCGCATAGTGTAGCATCTTTATTCACGGCGTTCAACTTTCTGAGCTCCTGACGTTGCTATGTACTTTAACTAGAGTTGGACATTCAGATTCCCTCTTCATTGGCCGAAGAATCAAGCCGTTCTGTTAGAGAGCCGCTGATTCACGCCGCTGCTTCTCCAGCCCTTCGTTAAGAGGGCCGCTTAAATTGTCAGAGATGCTTCATCACCGTGCTAATTTTACCGCAGCCCTTTCAACATCTTTCCGCGTGGTCAACGGAGATGGTCACTCCATCCTGCCAACATGAGAGAGAGAGAGAGAGAGAGAGAGAGAGAGAGAGAGAGAGAGACTGTTCGCAATCATGCTGTAATGCATAAACTTCGCTGCCAAAGAGGCACGTTCGCGAGCTCCGTCGACACGGCGACCTCGCGACTTAATTGAATTCGGCGACATTAATCAGGCTGCAGCGAGAAGGTCACGAGTTATGCACTACGCGGCGACCATTTACTTTTGCGGAGCGCGGTCGGTCCGATCCCGAAGCAATCGCTCGAGCCCGGCGACGACGCCACCGGACTAGGCCCGCTCGGGGGAGACGCACTCAGCCCGCAAATGTGTGCCTTAATCCTAACCATTTCGCCGGTCGCGGCAGAGACATTCGCTCGGACAGGCGCTCGTCCTATGCCGAGAGCGAGGGATACATCGAAGAAAAGGGGGGTTGCTGAAAAGCACTAGGACAAGAAGGAAGGGGGGCGGGGGGAAGGATACAGCCGTCGTCGTTGTCGGGACAGTGTTGGCTTATCGACCCCGTGTCTCTTGCGCGGCGCGAGGTGCTGTCGAAGCGAGTAAATGCGGCGCCTTTCACGATAAGCGCATCCCCGTGTCTCGCGTTGAGGGTCATTACAATTATCCCTTCGGTGATGCGAGCGGCGATTCCAACCTTAACTCCAAGCCCTCCCCATTTACTCTTCCCCTTCGTATGGAGCGCTGTCTTCCGGCATTAGGAACAAATGGCAGCGCGGCCTGAAAGGTCTCCTTTTGTCGCGGTTGTGAATGGCCTTTGAATAGTGGCCTGGAGCAGCCAGCGTCAGGTGTTTGTCCTTCAGTGCTCGCGCTGTTTATAACGCTACCGTTTCCTTTATTATTTGGGCGACTTCTTTCTGTTTGTGGCTAATGCTCAAGACCGCGCCTGTGCCTTCGTTACGATTTGCGGTGGAAAACTAAGAACAGTATGCTTGAACAACAACAACAACAAACAAAATGTTTGATGGCGTTATGGTAGCTACGAGATGTTCTGCAAACTTGCGTGAGCGGGGTGTTCTCATTACGACGGTGTGCCATAGCAACTGAACGTTTCTGACAAAGTAGCCTATGGACAAGGAAGTAGTAGCGCACACGCGCGTCCGCTGTGAATCTGGGGACCAAGAGCGCCACAGAGCAGAAAATTTTTAAATTATGGGGTTTTACGTGCCAAAACCACTTTCTGATTATGAGGCACGCCGTAGTGGAGGACTCCGGAAATTTCGACCACCTGGGGTTCTTTAACGTGCACCTAAATCTAAGCACACGGGTGTTTTCGCATTTCGCCCCCATCGAAATGCGGCCGCCGTGGCCGGGATTCGATCCCGCGACCTCATGCTCAGCAGCCCAACACCATAGCCACTGAGCAACCACGGCGGGTGAAGAACGGTGCCATCAGCACTCGGTGTTCCCAGGTGGTCTCCCTCCCAAGTACTGACCGAGCCCAATGCTGCTTAGCTTTGGGGATCGGACGAGAACCGGCGTATTCAGCATGGTATGGCCGATGGCCGCAGAAAATGTTGATGGTATTTTGTAGATATTACAATATGCTGTAGTCCTCGTGGTCGCAACGTTTACTCGCAATCCCGTTCACGTAAATGTCAGCGACGTGGAATGAACCAAATGGGCGTGAAAAGCACACTGAAGGGAAAGGGAACAGTACAAACGTTTCCTGTCCTGCCCGTGTCTTTCTTGCACTTTTTTCATGCATCCCGTATCACGAACTAATTTGCCCAACCACTCAACCTGTCAATGACACTTTACTTTTGATGTGATATGGATTCTACAGTTCAATTCCCGCAGCGTTTACGCGCAAATTCACGTCAGCTTCGTAATTTCTTGAGGAGGGCCTAGTGGTTGAAAACACATGATTGTTGCAGGAGCACCTCTGCTCGGTCGTGGTAGCATTTGCAGTCTCGAAATTCTCTGCGTTGCTGCTACTCATCGCTGCTAATACGACCACTACTACTGCACGAGCACGGTTCCGTGGCGTAGTCTAAAACACATGGGCGAGTACGCAAGTGGGGAGACCGAGATCCGCGCGTCTGTTGGGTTCGTAACATGTGATTATTGCAGGAGCAAGTCTGCTCGGTCGTGGTAGCATTCGCAGTCTCGAAATTCCCTGCGCTGCTGCTACTCATCGCTGCTAATACGACCACTACTACTGCACGAGCACGGTTCCGTGGCGTAGTCTAGAACACATGGGCGAGTACGCAAGTGGGGAGACCGAGATCCGCGCATCTGTTAGGTTCGTAACATGTGATCGCAGAGAAGTGCCGTGTAGCAACCGTTAGGATTGTAAAGCGAGAAGGACCGTGTAGTAGACGTAAGAGAAAGAAAATGAACGAAAAAAAAAAAAACATCCATGGATTTTATTCGCGTACGTCTTTCCGGCGATGTATAGCGATAAAACAATGCGACAATGCGAGAAAACGTAAGAAAAAAGAAAGCGGAAAAAAGAAAAGCTGACCAGCTTGACAAAGCAAAACTGACATGACACAGAGAGAAATAGAGACCATGGTTTACGAGTACTGCGAATAAGAAGCGAGAGAGCATCGATGCAGGACAGTCTTGACCACACTCTACGAGCCAGGCCCGTCAAAGCAGAAAGAGAAGGAGAGAGAGAAAGAAAAAAATACATGAAGGGTTGCTGAAGCGGATAACGGCAGCACGAAGGAAAAGAAGAGAACATTGACGAGAGAAAGGAAAAAGGGATGGGTGGGTGGGACGAGGATAGGAAGGTGACGGCACACGTTCTAATTCCATACATTCGTGATGCGTTCTACGGTTTGTCCCTTTCTTCGCCGGAGTGGCGTGAAAAAAGGGCCGATGCTGTACACCGACGACGACAGGCAACCGAAGGCTGGACCCGACGCAAAAGGCAGGCGGGGGGGAGTCCCCCTGGTCTTTCAATGTCCGCGCATCACGCTTGGCTTGCCAAACCTGCCGTGTCTGACTGCGTTCCGGCTGGGAGGCGCTGATAGCGACGCATGGAGAGCGGAAATAACGGACCGAGATGGGGAAGAAAGGACGTCGGCCCCTTCTCCCGTGCTGTATACTTTTCTCTCATTTCTTCTTCGTGCACTCTGTTTGTATTATACTGCTGGCGACGGGCGAGCTGTGTCTAGTAGCGGCGTAAGAGTTCCGTTGGTCCCCCTTCTACTCACCCCCCCTCCCCTATTCTCCTCCTTCTATTTCTACATGCTTAGTTCTTGTTTTCTCGAATAAGGAAATCGCAATACGTCTGTCGACTGCACGAGCAAAACCGCGCTATAGCGAAACAGCGGTGCCGGACGGAGAGGGTCCTCCCTAACTGGCTTCCTCGTACATGCAAAACAGCACGGCGCCGCGAAGAGGAAACGCGAAAACGCGGCTTTCCTCGCGGTGCAAATTGTTTCTTACCGGATGGCTGAATAATGCATAGTGAAAATGTGGCCGGGGCATTTCCCTAGGAGTCGCGTAGAGGCGGCGGCGGTGCGCGCAAGTGGTCGCATAAATCGAAGTCATTCCACTCGTCCGGTTTAACTGCCGGCGCAGGCCCCCGTGTAGGTTAAAGACGACGAGGATCGGAACGATCGTTTTGGAGGACTTCTTTTATTTCGCGTTCGCAAGCTGCTGCTACATTTGAGTTTCGGAATGCATGGCAAGTTTGTTAGTCTAAATTCAATTTCGATCTTGTATTCTCTCGAGGTTCCTACTGTGTGCCGAAGGGCGTTGACCTACGCCGTTGCGAAGCTTCCAACTTGGGAAGTATTAATTTAATCCGTTGGCGCAGAGTGTTAGAGCTTTGAAGGTTGAAGGAAAGCAAGAAGTGCTGTCATACGAATTTTATTTCAGTAGTCCAATGCAGTAAACTTGAGCGGTCAGTTTACATCACTCAGTGGTTTATTTTCGCTTTTCACAGATTCAGGCACCCCGAGGAAGTCCAAATGAAGTATACGTACTTGATAACCAGACAATGACATTTCAATTTGCCAAACAGGTGTGTCGGTTGGAGTAGGTTGAAGAAACGAGCCGCGCCCTCTCTCTGATACGGCTGAATTACCGGTACTTCATTGGGCTGTCAAAGTATAACTATACAGCTTGTTCTACCTAACTTGAGCCAAGACTTGAAAAATGAAAGGCATTTCGGACGCGAATCGAAACTCAAGGCATAGTATTGGCAATGGCCTAAAGTAACTCAGGCTATCTTTCTTTTCGCCATAAATAATTGTTTAGTTATGGTTTCGCAACGTTTTAATTATTTGCTTACGAACGCGAGTGCGATAAGCAAAGTTGTAGAGCACGTTCAAAAACCGCATAATGAATTGTTTTCTACGCTCTATGTCTCACGTAGTTCCTTTTACCGCGTGCCAACGAAAGCCCACGAAATAAGAAAAAAGAAAAGAAACGTTATGGGGCGCTTGCGCAGTGCTCTTGTGCAGAGCGCAAGCATCCAATAGGTGAAAAAACAAGTGGCCACGGGCAAGTGACAGGGCGCTTCGCCGGTTGTAGGCATCTGAGCCTCCAGCTGTCGTAGCCAAACGGCGCAAATGCATCCTATTATCCGAGCGCTGCCGAAGCGATAAAGCGGCGATGAAGCCGCAGCCGGGCTGCGAACACGCTTGTTCATCCATAGCACGCTTGAGCGAAGCACAATAGCAGTGCTCCTCAACACGTGTTTTTTTTTTTCGTACTTCGCAGACTTTTTTGACATCCTAAAGAAAGAAAAACTACGTCAGACATATTGCGTAGAAAACAATTTACTGGACGGTTTCTGAACGTGCTCTACAAGCTCGCATATCGCACTTGCGGTATTACGATGTTCATTAAAAGGTTGGGTACTTAAATGTAATTATTTAGTTATACCGATAATAAGAGAAGTAGCCTGAGTTACTCTATAGGCTATTGACGACACACTATGTTCGGCTAGATTCGCGTTCGCAGTGCCTTTGATTTTGAGGACTTGGATAAAGTTACGTGGGACAACCTGTATAGCGGAACATAGTTGACTGGCGTACTTGGTGCGATTGTCTTTTAAAGCAGAGTGCTATGTCTAAGAGAGTGCTGTATATACGAGATCCCCTTCTTCAACTCACACCAGCTGCCAATGACGTGCCCTCTGCTCTCCTCCCACAACCTTCGCATGCGAAGGTTGTGGGATCGTACCCCATCTGCGGCAAGTTATTTTTTCGCCCACTTTCATTTCCATTAATTTATTGCTTTTTTATTTCATTTATTAAGCACGAGTATTTTCGTCTATGTTGTCCTTGGTTACAGTGTTTGTTGGCTTCTTATGATATGACTAATAAAGATCGGGCCCTTCGGTGAACCACCTTTTCTTGTAAATAGGGAATGTTCTTTGTTTTTATGAACAACGCGAACAGCTTATCACGTTCTCTTATGCACTTCGAAAGGGAGGCATAAATTCACGGTTTTCTGAATTTCTTGTGCCTCTTATATTCAACAAGATGAAAAACCAAGACATAAAATCCTTTGACTATTTCTAAAGAAGAACCCGCCGTGGTTGCTGAGTGGCTATGGTGTTGGGCTGCTGTGCACGAGGTCGCGGGATCAAATCCCGGCCACGGCGGCCTCATTTCGAAGGGGGTGAAATGGGAAAACACCCGTGTACTTATATTTAGGTGCACGTTAAAGAACCCCAGGTGGTCAAAATTTCCGGAGTCCTCCACTACGGCGTGCCTCATAATCAGAAAGTGGTTTTCGCACGTAAAACCCCATAATTAAAATTTTATTTCTAAAGAAATGTCATACTCCATGGCAGGGTCACTCTCTTGTAGTACAGCGCTCCAGCTCGCTTCCTCAGCACGCTGGCGAAAAAATGCAATTTTGTCTTCTGATATCTTTCTATGCAAGCTGGGACACAGGTCTTTCAAGCGGTTACGGTGTGAACAGTATGGTGCAGACAAAAACAAAACATAAGGATGGGCAAATGATCCCTTATTTCTGACCTTGGTAGACCAACATCTGATTGAGAAACATGCTAATTTGTAAAACAAGTCCAGCAATGTTTGAGACGTGTCAGTCGCCCTAGTAGGTGGCTCAATGACACTTTCGCAAAGGGAAGACGACGAAGTTGCTCTTTGATAGAACGCATCTTTCTCGGCTAGCTATATTTCATCAAATTTTCCACAATTTTCGGGCCGGTTTATGCGTTCTTCCTTGCGGCTGTGGATGCGGAGCCTCCTACAGATCCGCACTGCCAGAAGCTTACTACCGAGAGCTCTTCAGTGGCACAGCACACCTGGTCCACCATGCAGCACTGAAGACTCCACTGAGGCTCATGCTCTCGTGACCATGGACGTGGAGCTTGCCATGCCGCCAGGCCAAATGTGTACTTCCACAAGCTCCTCAAGAAGCGAGGCCCTTGGTACAGCACCAGCGAAGACACTGAGGTTTACTTAGGCACAGGCAATGACTCATCGGATGACAGCTCTGTGCCGGTAGCCGAAATGCCAAAATGAGGCTCATAAAGACATCATCACATGGGAGTACATCTACCCTGCAGGCAACACCTGAGCGCTGGCCGCACGCCATCCTCTTTATACCTGTGGATTCCTCCAGCAGCATTCTAGGGTTAAACAGGCAAGCTCTCTCCGTTCTCCTTCAGGGAATAGCGCCAAATGAAATTAAGGAGGTTCGACTAAACACACGGAAGAATGTCCTAGCTGTCGACACGTCCTGTGGAAATGCCCTAGACTACGGCAGGCTCGGGGAAATAACTGAATTGGAGAAGAAGACTAAAGCATGGCCGGTAATACCAATGGAAGGAACTGGTACTGCCGCAGTAATCTACGACATTGACCTGACAATTACGAACTCACCTGCCCATCCTGATTAAACGGCGTATGAAGGAGGTTTCATAACGCACGTATGCCACCTCGGAAACAACCGCTGCGTGAAGGCAGTCTTCAAGGGCGACTCAATCCGTTCGCATGTCAAAGTCGGTCGCTTCCGACATGTGGTCCCACTGTTTGTCCCCAAGCCGCTTCATTGTCGCAAGTGTTTCAGGACTGGACATGTCAAGGGCGCCTGTGCAAAATCTACAGTGTGCCCTCGGTGTGTGGATTCGCACACTGCAGACGTGTGGCGCGCAACAAATATTAGCTGCGGTAACTATAACTGCTCTCATGAGGCCACATCCTAAGTGCGTCCAAAAATCAAAAAAGAATTTGCTATCCTGAACGAAATGGTTCGAGGCAGCTCATCTCATAGTGACGCTTCTGAAAAGATTCGGCGTCGACGTCGTCAACGAAGGAAGCATACAACGCAAGGTGCAGTTCACGCACAGACTGTGTCAACGAGATCACTTTCAAGTAAATGCAAACCTGAGATCACAAAGAGCTCTCAAACGGAAAAGCCTTCCCTTATAGGACACTGGCCGGTGCTTCCGAGCACCCAGCCTTCCAAAGAGCGTGCACGCTTGATGCCTCCATTAAAGCAAACTTGAGTTGATGATGTGTCAACAGTAGACCGCCAGATCATTCCGATGCTGCGGTCCATAATCGATGTGATCAGAGTAATGGTGACCAGTGTCGAAACTCCATCCATTCGAAGGAGACTACAAGTGTTGGACTCGCTGAGCCCAGTCCTAGCAACCCTTGAATGAACCATGGCCAAAAATATCCAGTAATTTGGTAAGGAGGTCAGAGAAGCATCGATTATTTAGTGGGACGCCAGAGGTCTAAGATCTCGCATTGCTGATTTTCGCCAGTGTGTACATGTTAGCCAATTTCCAATTATCGTTATCTTCGAGCCAAAATTATCACACCCACTCAGATTATCTGGCTGCGAGTCAATTACGTCCTCATGCAACAATGAAAGTAGGAAGGTCGCCATCTTTATTCGCCGTGAGCTTGCTTACCTCGTCCATCTTGTGCAAACTCGTGACGACGATCAGAATGTTTGCCTAACCATTAAACATAGAAAGCTCACCTTTGCACTTGTAGGTGCGTACTTATCTCCATTAAGCCCGTTTGACATCAAAAGACTAGAAGATATAATAAAAGCATATCCTGGTCTTGGATTATCACTGGGGACTTTTAACGCCCATCGCACCATGTGTGTACGTCAACGCAGTGGAACGAAGACTCCCCTCATTTATCGCCAATCATGACCTGTTGCTCCTAAATCATGACAGTCCTACATTACTACACGGCACAATGTACAGCAGCTGCCTGGACTTGACCTTTGTATCGCGCCGCTTTTCCACGCGCGTTAAGTGATTTTTGGACATTGAGACACATTTGGCGCGATCACATCTCCACTTACCTTAAGACCAACGGGATATCTAAAACTCATTCGCCTAATATACCACGAAGAATAGATTGGACTCTGTTTAAAAACGTACTGGAGGACGCTTATCAGAAAGGTCTCCGCTCTGGACTGCGAAAGGCTATTAAAGAAGCGGGACAGCCACTGTGCGCACGCTCATGTGCTCACTTAAGTACTCGCAACTCGACCAGGAATTGGAGCGACTTTGCGTGATTTGTCGTCGCACGAAAGAAGATACTGACGCACGAAGTTCATTCACGATCTGAGGACAGCCCGCAGCACTCAACGAAAGTTAAAGCGTCGCATAGATAACCTGGAATCCGGGCAATGGAAAAAAAAATTGAGTCCATTGATCCCTGTAAACCACTATCTCAAATATGGAAAACTGTGAGAGGCCTACGTTCTGTTTCGGAACAACGCTTTCCATTCTAGGCCGAGCGCTCTTCCAACGCCGACAAAACCGCGATATAACGGAACATTTCTGTGCTATGATTGCAGGTCAGTCAACCAGCATAAGTTCACTTACATTTAACCACGTTCATGACACACGGGATATACGCATGGATCTGCCTCTCACGACTCAAAGTTCGGCCTGGTGTTGCCTTATGCAATCAGTCGTCATCACCTGGCCCATGTGGTATATCTTACCGTATATAGTGCCACCTTGGTGAACAGGCGCGAAGTGCACTGCTGTACATATTCAATCAGTTCTGGCAGGATGGAAACGTTCTCCAAGAATGGAAGAAGACCAATAGACTGTCACCGCTCCTCAAACCTGGCAAGTCTCCTCTGGAGGTTACTTCATACCGCCCAGTCGCGATGGCTAGTTGTGTTGGGAAGATGATGGAACAAATGATTCTCGCCAGACTTGAATTGTACCTGGAATGCTACGAAGTTTACCAGACGCGATGGCTGGCTTTCAACGTCATCGATGCTGCATCGACAACGTCTTCAATTTGGTTACATACGATCAACATCAAACGGAGTATAAGCGATTATTCGTCGCCATGTTCCTCGATATCAAAAGAGCATTTGACAATGTTCTTAATGAGGCGATATTTGAGGCTCTGGAAATGGTCCGCCTCGGTGTTCAACTCTATCGTTGGACACACAGTTACTTACATATGTGGTCTCTCTTTGGGAATACCGAAGACGGCTCAACTTCTGCACACTACATCCGCCGTGGCATTCCGCAGATTGGTGTCTTGAGCCCCATGCTCTTCAAACTTGTGCTCATTGGTCTCGTAGAATGCCTACCAAATGCGGTGAAGTTGTCAATCTCTGCCGATGACATCTGCGTCTGGGCATCTGGTGTGACGTGTGCTCAAGTGCGTGCAAGGCACCGAAAATCTGTGGTGTTGATAACGACTTACCTTAGCGAACAAGGCCTCAATATTTACCCATGTAAATGTACATTAGTCACGTTTAGCTGGAGACCAATGACTTCCTACGCCGCATCCATCGATGGACAAAATATCTGTTGTGTCAGGACGCACATGTTTTTTGTAGTAATCATGGACCGTGACCTCTTTTGTAGTCTCCACGTGGCCTAGCTAAAGAAACGCCTGACATACATTCTCATCTTTTCAAGTTTCTTAGAGGAAAAGTCTGGGGTACTTCAGTACACTTAATGATGCAACTGTACTTGACCCTGTTTGTCGGGTATCTGAGGTACAGCTTGGCAGTGCTGACCAGTACCTGCATAACTAGCATCCGCACACTCGGAAATGCTCAGGCCCAGGCGCTTAGAGTTTGTCTAGGGTTGCCACGATGTGCATGATCATCAGGAACCATTGCAATTGCGCATGGCTACCCAGCTAGGATTCACAATGTTACAGAAGCGCTCAGAGCACACGTCAGGCACCTTGCTCGCGCCCCTCTCAACTATCTTGCCTTACTGCCAGAAGACCGAGCGCGCGGCTCCTTTTGTCAGACGGTAGTGCCTTATCGTGTACACCTTCCATCAGATTACACAGCTGTAGGGAGAGTTTTGTCTTCCCCTTGGTGCTTGGCTCAGCTACAAGTTCACCTGCCAGTACCATGAATTCGAACCAAGACACAACTTTCATCACCAGCCCTCAAGCAACCTTCGCTGCTCTCGCTGTACGAAAAATACAACAATCATACCCATCTATACACTGATGGTTAAACCACTGTGGACGGTTGTGCAGGATCAGTGATTCTTCCTGTGAAAGTCACCACCTTGAAGTTCAAGACATCACACCAGATGACATCGACAACCACCGAGCTTGCTGCTCTTGGCAGTGGACTTCGCATGATTCGAGAGGAACCACCTCAAAAATAAAGTGTCTTCAGTGACTTCAAGACAGCTCTACATTGCTTGCTTGTGCCCCACGCCGTGGACCCTACGAACAACTAGTTTTAGAAATCGGAGAGCTCCTTCACCGCCTCGTCGAGCAAGGACACGACGTCGTATTTCAGTGGCTCCCTAGATACTGTGGCGTAGTGGGCAATGAACTTGCCGATGAAGCTGCTCGATCTGCTCATGAAGACGGCGTGCAGGAACTAGTCCCGCTGTCAAGAACAGATGCAACAGCGAAACTTCGAGTGCTTGCAAACGACGTCATACAATCGTTGTGGAACACACCTAGCTTCCAGCACACGTCTTCATCGACTGAATCCCTGTCTTCAACTTCATCCTCCACCTAGTCTATCCCGACCTGTGTCAGCAGTTCTTTACCGACTGTGACTTGGTGTCGATTTTACAAGATCCTTTGCTTTCCGCATCAAGGAAAGATATCGCTGCGTGTGACCCCTGCGGCAACGAGGAAACTATCAAACATGTTGTTTATATATATATATATATATATATATATATATATATATATATATATATATATATATATATATATATATATATATATATATCTTAGGTAACCAACAGCATAAGTGGTGTCAAGAAGGCGTTTCTTATTGCTGTCCTGTGAAAGTAAGTTGATGTTGTCACCAGTAGTAATGATAGGGAGGCAGTACAGAGTAGGTAATGTAAAAACTGTAAATGTGTTGGAAGAAACTCGTTGATATTGCCATAAGGGGGTCGTTTAAATAGAAATAACATTGAGTTGGTGCGCTTTATCAGTAAGCTTTCGCAGTGACGATCTACAAGCGAATAGTCGAAAATAACTTCAAACTGAGGGTTATTGTCACATATATCGCAACTCCCCCTCCTTGCTTGCCACTTCGTAACACCGAAGCACATCGTTACCCAGGAAAATGTACGTAAGCAGGTTTATGAGAGAACCACGTTTCAGTGAAAAAAAAATCAAACTGATGATTAAGGGCAGCCAGGACTATATCAATCAACTCAGCGCTTATTCGTTCCATTACACTCATTTAGATGGAGCAAGAGAAGCTGCCTTCCATCTCGGGAAACTCTTATGCGTCGGAGAGAAATGGCTTTATAACAGCCACATGTTTGATGACATGCCGCCATGACTTAGTGCATCATAAGAGCGATAAGCGGAAGAGGAGACAGTCAAACGCTTTGTCGTATCTCATCCAGACACTCCACTCTTCTTAATTTTATAACCCGGTCGCTTGAGCTACGCCGCACGAACATTTTGCCGTCTTTGATCCACGCGATCGGGTAAATTATTTCGCGTGCCTTTGATTTAATTTCCCCAAACAGTTTATTTCTTTCTTCTTTGTTCTGGACAGAAAGATTTTCGTTGAAGTATACCTTCTATTCTGGTTTCCTCGGGTCTCTTTTCGTATTAAGCCGAGTGTCTCGAGTTAGGCGGGATGAAAAGTGCACGGGGGGCGGACTTATCAGATTCTTCTTTAGCAGGAAGTCGGTGAACGGCTTCGACACCTGCTGCCGAGAGCTGTGGAAGCTTGAGGTGTTCAGCCGGTTCGTTCAGCTTCTCGAGAAGATTTTTCATTGGTTTGCTTACTTATTTCATGTACTTCCGTGCAGAACCTTCGACCATACTGATCGAGGTCATTAACGTCTGGTCTAAGTTTGCCTATTTCTTGTTCTTTGACTTTCACGCCAAGGTTTTCCGCCCGCTTCCTCTAGCCTGATATGTCATGAGGTTGCTGCTTATCTGGGTTAGCACTTCATCATACTTTTTGACATCTCATGCGCCGATTTTTCAATGTCATTCACAACCTCAACCCATTCGCTCAAGAGCGCCAACTTTGGCTTTTATTTTAAGTAGCTCAGAAAGCTTGCAATTTACCTCAGCTATGCTCTGTTGCAAGATTTCTCTCAGGCTGAGAACCTTCTAGTGCAGTGTTTTGGTTGCTGCGCTCATTTCGCAGCCCACATTTCCATAAGCTTTTCGCTTGCTCACTTGTCTTTTTTTTTAATTGCTTTCAGCTACTCCAGAGCACGCGCCGGAATGACAGTCGTAATTGCACGCACAGCTAGAAAATAAGGCTTATCACTAAAAATTCACTCGTTACAAGCAAGACGTCTATCAGCCATTAGTGTGGCTCAGCAGTAGTGCGTGGCAACCGTACGATAAGCTGTATTTAAAACAAAGACGATACAGCGCCAACCTGTAAAAGTGGAAGACCGTTTTTTTTTTATTATTTTAGGAGCACACAGACGAAACCAAGCGGTGCCACTGCTGCTGAGTGTATGTGAAGCGAGTCCCGGCGGCAGCTTCTTTGGAGGCGTCCGGTAATGACGTAGGGCTTGATGTCACTGGGCTTGTGGCCTTCGTATCTTGATGAATTCTCAGCCCAACCAACATGTAAAGGCGGAAGGCCGTTTGTTTCTTTTAGGAGCTCGCCGACGAGACCAAGCGGTGCCGATGCTTCTGAGCGCGTCTCCTATTGGCGCTTTTCATCCAATTGATTCCTTCGGCGTTTTAAAACGCAGAGGATGTGCGCTTCGCTCAAGTCATTTTTATGCTTCATATATAGAGGTGACGCACGATCATAAATAGTTTAGGCGAATTTCATGGGCAGGTTGAAAGCTCGAATGCCCATAATTACAATGACGTTAAATGTAGCCGTGCCAGTTTTTAACGACCGAAAGAAACTGCAACCGTTGCTTTCAAAAATGGCACAGTAAAATGGATTGTCACTGCCTCCCTAAAATGGTAACAGATAAGCGTGCTGCAAATCTTCAACATTGTAGGCAGCAAAAAAAAGAAAAAAAAGAAAAAAGGAAACTCTAGGATATGGTTCAAAATTTGCTTTTAAGATTTCCGTGCCGCCATAACAACTAAGATTGGGCTGCGACATCACAGAAAGCATTGGGCAAACGAGAGTTATTATTAGACAGCCAAAAAACATTGCCAGTGGTATTTTTGAAGGTTTAACTCTTATTGAACGGTAACAAGCTTTACTGTTCGTATGTGCCGCTGATTTAAGCGCTCAAAGTTAGAAGACCTAACTCTCTTTCTAATCCACCTTGGGCTTCTCGTTTCGTCCCTTAAGCCTACTCCCACTAGTGCAGGGTAGCAAACCTAACGTGCGTCTGGTTAACCTTTCCTCTCTTCTATGTCTTTCAGAATTTAGTATTTACTTCGTCGTCGTGAGCTGTTTTCTCACAATTGTAAGCAAAGGCCATCTGCCCTTACGACATCCCTTAGCATTAAGCGTTTAAAGTCTCTGCGCGAATCTAGAATAATTTGTATACATGCTGTGTATCTTTTGAATGACTCATTAATGTTGCTCAGCGTCCCTGCTTCGTTCTCTGCAACGTGATCGTGAAAGGCAGCCGTGTACATGACGTTCGTCCTCGTTAAAAGATGTATGATATAACCATCGCAAGAGAACGCCACTCGGTGTAGGAAATCAAAGGGCTCCCGAATATGGGCCTGCACTGCATTGCAGTAAAACGCCGCCACACTGCGCTGCGCTCTAGTGGGCCCCCAGGGCGGTGATGCACGGATTTACCGCGGAGCGTAGCGCGCTGCATTGCGATGTCGCTCGTTGAATAACGCAACAGGAAAGGAGCCGGTACTTTGACAGAGTGCTGCGAGTCGCCCGTACGGTCGCGGACACTCGGAACTCCGCAACATGGTGGCGCCGCCGCGCATGCAATGACGCCCGGACTCTTCAGGCATGAGAGCTGCGACCTTGCATCAGGTCCACTTTGTGTTTGTGTCGAATGCTAGAAGCCCAGCGCCATTTATGTACGCCTCGGCGTAGAATTACAACAGGAGGGGTGACATTGCCGGCTATCGTGTCTTATTTTGATGAGGATGGCCGCACCTACGGTCAGCCTTGCAAGCAACTGACCGGGCATATGTCCTGGCTGGGAGCAGGATGCCTCACTTATTGGGATGATCAATTTACTTTTCCGGCTTCCGCGGCGATCGGCGGTCGACAAAAAGAAGTTGAGGATTAGGAAGGGGAACACGAGTAGGAGGATCATTTTTTTTTCTCTTGCTGCACTCTCGTAGTTGCACCCAAAGCGAGCACTATCTGTTTATACAGTTAGAATTGATAAGTCTGAGCTACAGATCATACGGTGCTACGGGATTGCCTCGGGCCTCCGTATAGTATCGTTACTTCGCAACCTGTTGTTAGAGGGAAGTGTAGCTCAAGGCGTAGAAGTTGTTGACAACTACTATGCCCTATTGACCAGCAGTTTCATTTCAACTGCCCGACTGCCCCATTTTTTATTGCTCATGTTTGTTATTCATTTATTCGATTAAGAAAATTGTATAATATCGCGTTTTTCAGCTCAAGTTCCTGTAATTCTAGAGGTGTTTTCTTTTCTATTTTGTAGCTCTCTCTCTTTAAGAGGAGGAGTTCTGTCAGTTGTGTCAAACTTTGCCGCAGTATATAGAATATATGAGAAGTCGTCCCTCTCCATTACTGCTGTCCCCGATTTCTTGATTACCCATGTTTCGCTAAACTTAGCGCTCTTCCTTTCCTTGACCGAGCTTCATGGACTGAAGAGTGGCCTTTTGTCCAAGTAAAAAATGTTGGAATTTTCATCCAGGCTAACATCAGCACAGGTGGCTTCAAAAGTGCAGTTACACTTCGTCAAGAAACGTGCCACGGTACCGCATGCTATATGAATTGCGACAAGCGTATTCACGTTTGTGCAATCACATCTCTTTTTTTTTTTGCCTTTGGTTTTCTTATTTTTCATTCTGCGTGTGTGACTAGAGGTATACAACGGAAGCTTTCACGACCTAACCACTTCTTCACTCCACTCACGGTTTTTCATTCTCTTTTTCCCTTATTGTTCGTCCTTTCTCACAAGACGAAAAATAACTTTATCTTTCCAAGTAAATAATCATGCATATGGTAGAAATAAAAATATTGACCGTTTCAGCCTAAGGCGAAGCATTGAAGATACCAGCAGGCGTCTCATAACGTCCAATGTTCATAACGTCGATAGCGTCCAAAGAAAGGATTAGATAGGTCATAACCACGCTAGAACGCTAGCGCTGCCGTGAATGTATTTAGCTTGACGCTTGATGTCCGTTCCTCTTGGACGAGCGTACACATCACGGTGTCTACACGGCTACTCATGAGGAACGTTGCTGTGTGCAAGCGCAACGCTTATGCCAGCAGCGGAAGCCAGAATGCCGCGCCGATAGAGCGGAGCGTAATTGCAAGTCCACTTGGCGTCGCCAAACGCACCGCGCGTCTTTAGGGACCTTCTAACCCTCTACGCGTGAGCCGCACATGCGGGTCCATGGCGTGACAGCATGGTTGGCGCAGCGGTAGCTGCGCCAACCGTGGAGGCCTGAATGTACCTCGAACATTGCGGTCTCAACAAAGCTCTCTTTTCTTCTTTGTAAAGTTTGCTTAGCCAACCTGTGCGTATGCATGTGGCAGTGCACCCTTTACAGGAGCACTAGTAGTAGTTATGGAAGAACGCGTCAGTGGGGCTGAGTAAGGTACGCATGCTTTGGCCACGACCATCATTGCGCTTTTAGGGCACGTTCACGTCAACACAGGCATGCATCCGAAACCAAGACAGCAAGTGTAATAAACTTCTCTCTATTAGTCGAGGAAGGGGGACATTTATGAAAGTAAGGTTGTCTCTGCAGCGTATTGCGTCAAGAGGCTCAGAAATGGGCGACGCTTTATGGTTTTCCGCATTACAACGTCTTTGACACATTTAAATGCCAGGAATTGTGCGGCTGTAACAAAGAAGCGAAATCACAGGTGACATAAACAGAAGTGCCTTCTCTGCTTTTCACGTCAGCACCATGCTTGCTGAGACATTAAATGAGACCTTTACAAGTGACGATTTTCGTTAAACCCACGCTTTCATGGATGAACTAACAAAGCCGTTTTATAAAGAGTAATAGGAAACTTTGCCCCTGTATATATCATTGCAGTGAAACTGGGCTATTCAGAAGGTGATCTTGAGGGATCTTTGTAGAGAATTCTCATGCAAAGTATTTTAGACGTGCAATTCGTCAGGGCAATGCACTACTTTGGCATACTTTCTTCTACTTGCAGTGTCAGAGCTATTCTATGCTGCTGGAGTGTATACGCTCAGTTTTTATTTATTTATTTTTTCTAATGCAAGATCACTATTCGTCGTTGTCGTCATGCCAGGCAAGCGCTTCTAAACATACAGTACCGAAAAATAAGCGCAGTGGAGTACCTTGGTCCGCCCACAGCTGCCTCGCTGCATCCGCAGATTGGCAATAATCTTTCCCGTTTTTTATGAAGCCTGCAGTATGTAGTTGTTTGAGGCCGGTACCGCTGCTTGTTAGAGAACCATGCCGTACATTCACGGTGTGCATGCATGCACGTTAAGTGAGTCAGGTAACGCGTCGCAACGTGTGAATGAAGCGAAGATTATTCAAAGGCTAACTAGTGCAATTACAATTTCTGAAAGAGACACAAAAAATGAGGGGCTCGACTGAGTGTAGAACGTCATTGAAATGAAGTTAATCATGGAGGAACTGAAGCACGTTCGTATATCGTGTGTTTATCTTACGTATATATTCGCACTCGTTACAACCGAAAACAGAAGAAAAGGGAAAGATAATTCAAATTTACTGCCTCTGTCTGATGCGACCGTTGCTGTCTGTTGATCGGACAGCCTTTCCTCCGTTTTTCTGGGCATATGCATGACTATGTCGTTCGTTCACCTTGAGAGCGTTATTTAATGCCTGTCTCGCCGCTTTGAGTTCTCTTAGTAGAGGCTCTTGCGTTGGCTTGCAGGGCAACTCATTAAATTACTTGCATAAATACTAACGCCATTACAGAATAAGGCAGCAAATAAGGAAGAACTTAATGAGGACGATCACTTCCACAGGTCTGTTGCAGTAGAGCGCAGTACAAAGACATGCGGAGGCTGCGGGTTTGACTCCCTCCTGCGGCCCATTTTCATATCTTTGTTTAAATCACATCTCCAGTAGTATTTGTCACAACGTTGACCAAAATGGTGAAGTAGCACTCGCTACGTGTAAAACCTGTGCCGTGTTCTCCTTTCTCCCCCCCCCCCCCCCCACTCTGCTTCGCGTATGAACTTCTCGTCTGACTAGGGCGGGCAATTACATTGATAAGTGCATAAGTACTTGGCCTAACTGATGGGTAGTATTCATCGCGCTACCGTCGGAGAACAGGCGGAGTGGAATAACGGAGCGTAATAAAAAAAAGGCCGCGCCCTTCATTTTCTCTCTTCCTCTCGCTGCGTGTTCTTGTCGTCTGCCTCTGTGCTTTATTATCTACGCCCTCAACATCCTTAAACAATCGGTAGCAGAGTGCCGCTCCAAATCGCGCGCGCGCTACGCCGCGCTCTCGTGTTTCAGCAATCAGCGTCGTCATAACAAATTCATATTGCTCGATGTACGACGAGAGAGGCGCGCGTACGGGCCAGCAGTGGCTGAGGAGCGGGGAAGCCGGCGCAAGTTCGTTATCGTCATTGCCTTCTGCAGCGGGCTAAACGTCTTTCGATGAAGCAATCAATGAGCGGCGGGGCGGGGGCGGGGGCGCGGCGGCCGAAGCACGTTCTGTCGGCGCCGAGGCCGCTTGCCGTTAATCGGCTTCATCGCATATTCATAGGGCGTGCTTCCGCGCGACGCCGAAAATCCCGTGCGCTGCTTTTCGCGTGACAGTCTGGTGCCGCCACGGAGGCGCGCGATGCTCTTCTGCTCGGGCATCTCTAACTGTCGACGTCGGGCTAGCGGCGCCACTCTTTAAGTAATGTTTTCCTCATATGAGGTCATCAGCGGACTATTGCGCAGGAATTAATAAACATCTGCTGCTTCCTGCACAGGGCTGTGCATGCTTGAACAGCGAGAGCGCTGGCAGGTAGCTTCCCAACGACGCCGAAAAGGCGTCGTTTGCGAAACGTTGTGACAGGTCCTGGAGACAGTTATTATTTCTCTTCAACCACGAACAACATTCCCATGTCAGCGCACCGAAGATGCGATAAAAAAATGTAGGAAAAAAGGAGGCACCTCAACCGGCCCTGAACTTTTGAGCTTCTCTGATATACATGTCCCACCCCAGGTGAAATAATAATAATAATAATAATAATAATAATAATAATAATAATAATAATAATAATAATAATAATAATAATAGCGTCCAAACCAAGTGCCCAGTTAGAAGCTCGACGAAATGTTTGCGCTGAGAGAAGAATTGTCTCATGAAGAAGGGCACTGGTGGTGCATGTTATACGGTACACGAGAGAGACAAAGAGAGAGAAGAAAGCGAGAACTGCGCGATGCTAAGCAGACAAGCGTCCGATTCGCTAGCCTACGCTTGGCGAGCAGAATCGCGTAGTAAAAATATTATAGAAATGGTAAGGCACGACGCGATGAATGCAACCCACCAATGAACCTGAGCAGAGGTGGAGAAATTGAAGCGGCGGTTGCTTCAAAGTGTTGAAGGTCAGAATATGAAGCGGAAAGCAGCAAAAGTCTCGGTGCATGCAGAGCAAGCTGTTCGCGTGCCATGGCGGGTATGGTTTCTGAACTCTTTAGTGGGAAAAAATTGTGATTTAATTACGCCTAACGATATGGTAGCTACTGACTGTCACTGCTTCGCACTTCTGACGAAATTTCTACCTTTTTCTCAGGTGTGTTCCTTGTTTAAAATCTAGCAGCCTTTCTAGTGCAGCAGAATATCAACCAATGAGAATGCCATCTGTTGTGAAATTGATGCGCTTTTCAGTTTGAGTGGTCGCGGAATCTCTCTTTTGCGTGAGCGGCGTGCGTAAACACGGGCCGCTTTGACTGCCTGTCGTTAGTGTGTTAGCACTAGGAGTGTCAAAGTGGAAATAAAGTTCATATATGTATATATGTGAAGCTTGGAAAGCTGGCCACGTGGTAGAACTTGAAGAACATGGAGTCGACAGGTAAAGTCGGCTCTCGTCGGTACAATAGGTAGACAGGCGAAAACCTAGCCGTACCGTCACGCGAGGAATTATACGCAAAAATTACGTAGGGAAAAGCAAGGTCCCAATCAAGGTGGTCCGGCAAGACTTACATAGCGAGAATGTCTGTGAGAGTGTGGTTCAAGCGTTCCATGAGATCGTTTGTCTGGGGATGGCAAGAAGTGGTCCTTTTGTTGTTGCGTAGAATATGAATGCAATATGTCGGCGATGACTTGAGAGAGAAAGTAACGGCAGCGGTCAGTGAGCAATTGTCGCAGGGCGCTGTGAAGCAATATAACGTCAGGTAACGACAAGTCCTCGACATCGGTTGCACACCTGGTTGGCAGAGCTCGGGTAATTGTGTAGCACGTAGCATAATCACTACCCACAGCTATCCATTTGTTTCCCAAGGCATATGTGCGATAGGGTACAAGATGATGTAGTCCAAAGCGAAGGAATGGTTCCGTGGGTATGTCGATTGACTTAAGGTGACAAACAGGTAGTAGCGGGGGTGTTTCGTGACGTTGGCATGACTCGCAAGTGGCCACGTAACGGCGGACGGAGTGTGCAAGGCGTCGCCAAAAGAAACTACGCCGGACATGCTCGTAGGTGCGAGACACGCCAAGGTGTCTGGCAGTGGGCACATCGTGAAGTTCTGTGAGGACACTCCGTCGCAAGCGTCTAGGCACGACAGTAGGGAGGTTGGGTCCATCAGGTTGAAAGTTGCGGCAGTGTAGGGCGCTCTTCTGAATCACAAATTTGGGGATGGATGCGTCATTTGGCGATGATTGTCGGCGATTGACGATTTCTCGCTATTAAGGGCCGTGGTCTTGTTCTTCACCGATGTGAATCGGGTCCGACACGGAGAAAATAGACTTGTTTGTTTTATCGTCAGCGTTCTTATGGTTGTCGGAAGGATACCGGGACATGCAATGTGCATGCAGGTGCAGGCGGCGGATTTGTAGACGACCGAACATGAACATTTTTGTAGGCGCGCAAGGGGGGCTCAGCGACCACGTTGTCCTGGAGAATATTTGAGAGAGGACAACTAACACGGTGCGTCGTGGTCTGTAACTACAGAGAAGGGTCATCCGTATAAGTAAGGTCTGAATATCCCAACCACCCAAACGAGCGCCAAGCACTCGCGATCTGTAATGGAATAATTGCACTCACTGGCTGAGAGGAGGCAGCTAGCGTCGGCGATGATGCGATCATTGACGCATTGGCGTTTGGCTAGTACTGCGCCGATTCCGTGGCCACTTGCGTCGGCACAGACATCGGTACGCGCAGCCGGGTCAAAGTGTAGAAGTATCGGTAGAGTTGTGAATAGCCTGATGAGGTGGGACAACGTGATGAGAAACCTCTTCCGAGCACCATGAAAAAGACACGTCTTGCCTGAAAAGCTCAATAAGTGGCCTAGCTATGTCCTCAAAATTATTCACGACACGGTGAAGTGTGAGCTATGCCTTAGAAAGCTGCCAACACCCTTTGCAGATCGGAGAACAGGGAAGTTTTGACTGCGCATATTTTTCCCGGGTCTCGTAGTACACCGTTAGCGTGTACAAGATGGCCAAGCACTGTGATTTGGCGGCGGCCAAAATGACATTTCGACGTGTTCAACTGCAGTACGGCTAGACGAAAAACGTCGAGGACGGCTAAGAGGCGCTCTATATGAGTCTTCAAAGTTGATGAAAAAACGATGACGTCATGCAAGTTTCATAAACTTTTTCACCGCTTGAAGCCCCTGATCAGACAGTTAATTATGCGCTCAGAGATGGCCGGAGCGTTACAAAGTCCGAACGGCATGACATTGAATTGGCAAATGCGATCACGTGCTACAAATGCCGTTTTTTCACGGTCCATATTGTCCACAGCAATCTGCCAGTACCCGGAACGTATGTTGATGAAGGAGAAATAGCGGGCACCATGCAGACAATCCAGAGCATCTTCAACGCGGGGCAGAGCGTACACGTCCTTCTTTCTAATTCTGTTAGCGTGCTGATAATATACACAAAATCGCCATGTAACTTCTTTTTTTTTTAACATGACAGGTGACGCCCAGGGGCTGCAAGATGGCTCCATGATGTTCTCGGCGAGCATCTTGTCAACTTCACTTTGAATAACTTAACGTTATTCCCGATGGACGGGAAGCGCATGACCGGTATTTATGCGATGAGTTATGCCTGCGACTTTGCCTAAGGGACGGACCCTTATGTCGAAAATATCTGCGTAGGAAAGCAGAACGTGGTGGAGCGAGATGGCTTGTGGCAGCACTTCCGGTGTCAAGCTGACATTCACAACAGGAAGGCAGGGGCAGTTAGCCACAATAGAGAGTATGGTATGGGGTACTCTGATACTGTGGGTGAGCTATAGATGTCAGTGATGGGTGTCGAAACATAGCCACTGTCAAAAACAGGCAGATACGACACAAAGTGGATGGAAGTCAACGTCTGTGGTAGCGAGCGGGCCTGCTCGGTGAAAAAGAGGCGATTCGAAGGTAGGTCAGCGGGGTACAGAAGGGGATGATTAATACGGAGGGTGCTGGCCGAACAGTGGATGAGGGCGGAGTGTGTGGCAAAGGGGTCGACGCCTAGGACCACGTCATGCGGACATTTGGCAGGGACGGCGAATAGAACAACTGTGCGGCGATCAGTGATGCAAACACGAGCGGTGTACATTCCAACGACGGCAGCTGTTCCGCCTTCGGAGTCACGGAGGACTTGAATCATCGCAGGCGTCAGACGTTTCTTGACCTTTCGACGAAAATGAGCACTCACGATAGAAAGGTGTGACCCAGTGTCGATGAGTGCAGTGACTTGCACACCGTCGATCTGTACTTTAAGGAGGTTATGTTTTATAGGGATCGTCAATACAGAATACAGAAGTGAAGGTTGGTAAGTGTTGAAATTCGTGGAGAACAGTTGATGGAAATGTTTAGATATGACGAGGATTAGGGCAGGACCATCGGGGCGAACGTTGTGGCGGTAGGACACACCATCCTGGAGGACAAACAACTGAAAAAACGAATCGGAAGGAAAACATTCCAAGCGATCAATGATGGCGCGCAAGTTTGCATTACGACGTTGCTCGTCGGCGACGTGGAGCAGTTGAGAAACGGAGAAAAGGCAAGAGCGTCGTCATCGGTGTCAGGTGCGGCAGGTGGTTCATCCACTGGATAACGTCACAAACAGTCTGCGTCTTGACGTAGCCGGTCCGACTTGTACACTACTGCATAGGAATATTCTTGTAGGCGCAGAGCTCAGCGACCAAACCGGCCTCTAGGATCCTTGAGTTATGAAAGCCAGCAGAGCGCATGATGGACCGTGATTACAGAGAAGTGTGACCTATACAAATGCTGGCGAAATTTAGAAACCGCCCAGACGATAACCAGGCATTCACGCTCTGTAATCGGATTGTTGCGCGCCGCTGCTGTGAGGATGCGGCTAGCGTAGGCGATAATACGATATTATCCCCGGTGGTGTTGGGCTAGGACGGTTCCAATAACGTGAGCACTGGCACCCATATGGACCTCTGTAGAAGAGGATGGATCAAACTGGGCCAGTATAGGTGGCGTGGTGAGCATGATAGTGAGGTGGACGAACGCGGCAGCTTGACGGCAACCCGCGTAAACGGCACACCCTTCTTCAGAAGATCAGTAAGTGGTCGGGCAATTGCCGCGAAATTTTTCACGAATAATCGGAAGCAGAATCATAGTCCTACAAAACTTCAGACGTCTTTGACAGATTTAGGTACAGGAAAAAACGTGAACTCATGAATTTTCTCCGGGTCTGCTCGAATACAGGAGGCGTCGATGAGGTGGCCCAGCACTGTAATCTGCCGGCGACCGAAATGACACTTCGACGAATTATATTGTAGCCCAGCCTTCCGGTATACTTGATGAATACTTGAAGTCTTGAAGATACTTGAATACTTAAAGACTGTTGCACAGATATTTCTTCGCCCTCAACATGAATATGCTGCGCCCATTTGGTCACCTTACCAAGCTTATCTAGTCAATGACCTTGAAGCAATTCAAACTTGCAGCTCTTCGCGCTGCACTTCGTCTCGTCAGTCAGGAACAACCTCGAAGAAGGTCAATATTCAGTGACTCGAAGGCAGCACTGCAATCTTTGCTATCAGCCCTGCGGCGCTGACCACACGAACAACTGCTATTTGAGTTTAGAGAACTAATCCATGCCTTGACTGAGAAAGGACACCACGTGACATTTCAGTGGCTTCCAAGTCACTGCGGAGTCATAGGGAACGAACACGCCGATAGCGCTGCTCGGTCGGCTCTTCAAGGGGACGAAGAGGAGCCGATACCGTTATGAAGGACAGATGCCGCTAGAAAACTTCGAATGCTCAGCCGTGACATCACGTTCTCCTTGTGGAACGCAGGAAGTTTTCGAAACATCCGACACCACAATCTTGACTTTTCTCTTCGCCTTTGCATTCCAGCTGGACTCTGCCGTCGCGAAGCTACCCTGCTTTGTCGAATATGGCTAGGGGTGGCTTTCACCCTAGCCATATTCGTCGTCGGCCCATCCGATTCGGAAAGCTTTTGCTTTCCGAATCGGATGGGCCGACGACGTCTCGTGGGACGACTGTGGTAACGAGGAGACTCTTCAACACCTTCTTTGTGACTGTCCTCGCTATAATTTACAGAGACGATAACTCGCAATCGCGATAGCGTGCTTTGACCGAAGACCTCTCACAGAGGAACTTATTTTAATATTTCGCCATCACAAGCCATCGCCGCAGAGGGCGACGAGGGCACTGTTGCGGTTTTTGAGGGCGACAGAATTGGACAAGCGGCTGTAGCCTCAACAGATGTTTATAGTGCTGCAAGTGCTACTGTGCTGTGCGGTGGCAGTACGTGGCGACTGTGACCGACTGTGATTGTATGTCTACGCTCCTTTCTTTCTTTATCTCTACTTTGTTACCACTTTACTTCCCCCTCCCTTCTCTCCCCAACGTAGGGTAGCAAATCGGATCTTCGCCTCTAGTTAACCTCCATGACTTTCCCCTTTCCTTTGTCTCTCTCTCTCTCTTGAAGCGATTCAGAACCGAGCCGCTCGATTCATCGTCGGAGATTATAGCCCCCCCCCCCTCATACTCTCTAGCTTAATAAACATAAAGATAGCACTAATACTCCCGCGTATAGAAGAGAGAGAGAGCGTAAACTTTTATTTTAAATCAACAAGATTTGAGTCCGGCGTCTTTTTAGTGGGTCTGGGCACCCGCCGCAAACGCGGTTCCGAGACCTTATCTCGAAGCGGCTTCCTCGGCTCGCTGGACGGCCCAGAGTTGTGCTGTCAGGTCAGAGCTGAGCAGTGCGGTCATCCAGCGTGACCGGAGGCTGGCGGTGGAAGAGACGGAGGGGTCGGCACTGCCCGACTTGTTTGTTAGGTCCCGACACTCCCATAACATGTGATTTAGTGTGGCAACCTCGCCACACGATGTGCATCTGTTTGTAGTGTACATGTCTGGATACATGGCGTGCATGAGTCTAGGGTTTCTGTAAGAGTCTGTTTGTAATTGTCTGAAGTGTACTGCTTGCGTCCTGTCTAACCTAGCGTGAGGGAATGGGTATATGCGTCTTTGTAATTCGTAGTGTGCCGTGATGTCATGAAAACTGGTCATACGATCCTCCCATGCCCAGACGTTTGCAGTACCCCGCGGGGGCTCTTCCTCCGATGCTGCTCGGTGAGTCAGGCCTCGAGCAACGCCGTGAGCCGCTTCGTTGGGGGTGCTCATTCCAGTGTGTGCCGGGATCCATAGCAAATGCCTCCGGTTATCAACGTCGGCCTCTCCCTTGTGTATGGGATGTCGCTGGAGTATCTGATACGCCTCTTGCGAGATGCGCCCATTTGCAAAATTGCGAATTGCCGTTTGCGAGTCGCAGATCACGTATGTAGCTTTGGTTTGTGTGAGGGCCAGTGCTATGGCCGCTTCCTCTGCCGCTTCGGCATGTGCCGTGTTCACGGTGACGCTCGTGAGGTGGTTGCCTCGGTGGCTAGTAACTGCCGCCACGAAACTCTTCCTGTCTCGATAGCGGGCTGCGTCGGTGAAGACCGCCTCCTTATCGTTAGAGTAACTTTTGTTCATTTGTCGTGCCCTGGCTTTACGCCTCCCCGTGTGGTGTTGGGGGTGAATGTTGCGAGACAATGGGGGTACGTATAGTTGCTCGCGTATGGGTCCTGGAATGTCTACTTTGACGCCGCGTTGCGAGTGGTATGTGATGCCGAGATTTTCAAGTACGTGTCTGCCCGGGCGGGTCTTGGATAGGCGTTCAAGTTGGGACACTTGTTGCGCCTCCACGAGTTCTTCGAGCGTATTGTGTAGGCCTAGTTCTAAGAGCTTGGTGGTGCTAACTCCAGGCGCAAGTCCCAACGCACATTTGTACACCTTGCGTTATGCGCGTTGAGCTTGTTTTTTTTTCCGCAACCGTCCAGTTGTGAAACGCTGCCGTGTACCTTATCGGAGAAATGACGAAGGCTTGTATGAGTCGGATGACGCTGCCTTCGCGCATGCCCGCATGTTTGTTGGTGATGCGGCGAATGAGCTGCATCGTGCTGGTGGCCTTTGCCGTTATCTTGCTAAGTGCTTCGCCATTGCCACCCTTATGCTCTATCATCATTCCTAGTACCCGGATTTTCTCTACTATCGGGATGGGTAGGCCATTTGATGCCGTTAATTGGATCTTTTGCTTTTCCAGGGGGGTGTAGCATTTAGGTGGGCGCCCCTTTCTGACTGGTCTATATAGCAGCAGTTCGGATTTTTCGGCCGAGCAGGCGAGTCCCGTGCCCACGAGGTAGTTTTCTACGCATTGGATGGCCTGTTGTAAACGTTGCTCGATCGCTCCGTCGCTGCCCGTTGTCGTCCAGATCGTAATATCATCCGCGTATAGCGTGTGATGCAGTCCTTCGATTTGGAACAATCGGTCGGGCAACCCCAGCAGGACGAGGTTGAAGAGCATTGGCGAGATCACCGAGCCCTGCGGGGTGCCCCAGCTGCCGATGTTGATTTGCTCTGACTGTAGGTGTAGATTTGCTCTGACATGCGAGCGGTTCTTCCCGTGAGGAAGTGAGGAAGGTGACTTCCTCACGGGAACGTCGAACTATTTCGCTAATTTGTTTATCGCACAAATTAATTCACAGTGAGCAATCATTTTCCTTAAACTTAACTCGCCCATTCCGTTCTCCGACGTCTACATAACGAACATAGCCTTCAACGTCTCTTTAGCAAAGCTAGCGGGCTGAATTCATCCGCCCGGCCACAGGCTATCAAATATTCGAATGATCTTCGTGACGCAATAGCTAATATTGTTAATTCCATGACTTTTAGACAGGAGTTAAGTGCACATTTTAAACGTTGACTTTGAATTGATATGCGAATATGTCATTTTCACGTGATTTAAATAGAATTGCCTGAACATTTACAAATTTCTTGGTCCAGCCTGAATTGTATAAACTGGATACGACCGCTCTCGCTAATTATTGTATAGCTTCCATTTCCATAATGGTAAATTTATTTACAAGTTTTCTTGCTCCTTTTCATTATTTAACCTTACTGTAACCCCCTCCACCTCACGCTATACTCCACATCGGAGCCTGTGAAAACCCTGAACAAATAAAGAGCTGATAAGTGTTCAAGGTGTGTCTCAAATGTAGGGGGAAATACGAGAACGTCTTCTAGGCAGCAGAGGCATGTTGACCACCTAAACCCTTGAAGGAGAGAGTCCTTCATGCGTTCGAACGTTGCTGAGGCGTTGCATAGGCCGAATGTCATAACTTTGAATTGATATAGACCGTTTTTTCGTAGGCGCCGCCATATTGTGAACGCAGTGGCGCCGCCTATGAGCAGCGCCATACTGGCTTGGGTGAAAGCGGTCTTTTGCATGGCAGGTATACGCTTGGCGGTAGGTTCTGGCGTTTGTTTTCGCGGTCGTGCGGTCTGTTTAGTATGACGTGCGTCTTCTACGTGGTAAACGATTCTGTGAGACACGCTGAAGTTGTTTAAGGCGTCATGGCTGGAATTTCTGCTGGCGTTGAGGTGGACGGAACACGCAGCGCGATGTGTGCACGCATATTTGAGCCTACAATCAGCATTGGAGATGAATTGTGTATTTCTGAATGTTCCAATCACTAATGTGACCTTATTGCAGTATTATCTTCTATTTCTAAGCTGCGGTTTAGGAGCCATGAAAAATACGCGACGACCGTAACAGCGTGGGTACCGTTCTGCTACAATAGGAGCTGTGCTGTTATATACTTTGACAAGCGTTCAAACTGTTCGATGCAGGTTACATTGCGTGACTATTTGGTTGTATGGATGAGGTTTCCACCCATGAATAAAATAGTTTTGGCTAGTAATAGCAGCATACCTTACAGTCTGAATTAAGCTTGTCCAGCAACGCGACCTTTGACGAACTGCGCGAGCGTCCTAAGCAGTAGTAGGTGCTGGGTTACAGATATATTTGTTCTATATAGCGCATGGTCCAAGCATGCGGCATCAGCGGTTATATATTTATAAACGTTGTGCGGCGTTAGCCCGTTTAACTTGCATTTTAGAGACAGAGGATGATAACCAATTTTTTCTTCTGTTGTGTTCGTTCAGTTCTCTACGACGCACTGACACGTATTACGGAAATTTTGCGCTCAAAAATAGCCATCGCATTCTTTTTATGCGAACCCTCTCGTTTACTATGCCTATATACAGGCCAAAAAAGCAATGCCGAAGCACACAGCTTATGTATGTACCGTGCTGGCTCACCAACCGCAGTGATCGCTGTGTTGAGCAGCGCCAATGGCCTCATGCAGCAAGGCTAGCGTAGACATATGGTAATTTCAAGCGCACTACACTTGAAATGCGTGAGAACGATGCCAGTGTATCACAAATATTTGATAGCGCCTGCCGCTCAGATGTTTCGTGGTTGCCTTAGGTTGGCCGTGCACGAGCATGCGCTCTTATGTTTTATGTTTTACTCCCTACGCTAATCGATCAGACAGTGAGCTGATTTACCATTTAATGCTGGTAATACAGAGACGCCGCTTTTCTTTGTTGAATTAAAATCAATATAAGCAAAATAGTAAACAACTCATACACGCACCGCGACTGATAATGCGCGTACACCGCGGCTGATTATGCGCGTCACATTTTTGCGCCCCCAAGACATATTTCCGCCTACAGTAGTTGCCGATGCACCGAAAGGCTTCCCTGACGACCTTATATGAAAGAACATGGCGTAAATTTCACAAAGTAAGATCTAAAACATCTCGAAATCGTTCCGCAGCACGCGACAGCAATACTTTCAAGCAGCGCCGCGCCGGGTCGCCCAAACCAGAGAGAAGGAAAGGCTCTCCGCGCGCCCTATCCTCCTCGCCCGATGAAACGGTCTACAGACCGTCAGGTACGACGAACGCGGTCTTCTTTTGGCCCTTTTTATCCACAGAAATTTGCCAATAGCCAGACCGATGGTCTATGGATGAAAAGTAGTTGGCGCCGTGGAGACAATCGAGGGCGTCGTCAATGCGAGACGAGGGCCAGTTGTCCTCTGTAGTAATTCGGTTTAGACGACGATAACCCAACCAAAAGCGCCACGTGCCAGCTTTCTTTTTAACGAGCACTACGGGTGAGGCCCGAGGGCTCGACGAGGGTTCAACAATGCCTTTGGCAATCATTTTGTTCACTCCATCTTGAATAACCTTACCCTCTGATGCAGAAACTCGATATGGCCGGCGATGAATCGCACTAGCATCACCAGTATTTATGTGATGCTTATCAAGTGAAGACTGACCCATTTGTCGATTATTGAGGTTGAAGATATCGCGGTAGGAAACCACAAGGTGGTATAGTGCTGCTGCTTGTTCAGGCATTAGCTCCACAGCAATCATGGGACTAAATGTGGCGTCGAGGCAAATTCAATCCTGTGGGCATGCTGAAAAGTCGGAACAGACGTCTACTGAAAAAGCCGTGACATGATCACCTGCTATAGCACGAACCGTGGCAAGCGATATGCCTTGGGGTAGAACTTGCTTTTTCACGCCATAATTGACGACGGGGAAGCATGTCCGCTTATGGGCAATGGTTACGACGGTGTGCGACATCAGGAAGAGGTGTGACAACGTAAGCCCCATCGGGCACAGGAACATATGATAGCAAATCGACGAAAGTAAAGTCTGTAGGCGGCAGGCAGATGAAGGCGGTCGTACTAAAGTTGTTCCTGAGTTCGGCCCGAATGTGCGGCAGAAGAGGAAGTTCGAGGCAAAGGGCACCGGCAGAACAGTTGATCATAGTAGAATGCGCCGTAAGCAAGTCTAGTCCGAGGACAATTGGTCAGCACTGAAAAAAGAACTGGAACGTGGTGGCCGGCGATGCTTATACGAGCAGCACACATTCCAGTGACGGCAACAGTGCTGCATCGGCGACGCGTATGCCTCGTGTAGTAGCAGGCGTGAGAATCTTCTTTAGTCGACGACCGAGGTCAGCACTCATTTTGGTTACCTGTGCTGTACATTTTGGTTACCGTCGACGTGAACATCAGATAAGTTCTCAGGACATCCCAGCGGCTGTCCTGGCTGACACGATTGTACATGCTGAGCCGGTCGTCAACGTCAATATTATCTTGGCCGGAGAATATTCTAGGATCGCGCGCATTGGCTGGTGTAGTTGCAGACTAGGTGTCGTAACTGGGAGCCATGGTGGAAAGCTAGGCGGTGCGGCCGTTGCGGAGCTCCATGGGGAGAACGGGGAACGCCAACGTCCACCAAAATGTTACGTGAACGAGGGACGAAGCACTGAAGGCTATATACAATGTATATATACAAAAACAACCGCAGCGCTGGCCAGTTAAGCCGACAGCTCGAGACCCAGTTCGTCCTCTTCGTTTAGGCGCCCGCAAGCATTTTCCAAAAGAAACAAGCAATATGCATGTACCAATATGATTAGTTTGTTTAGCAATTAGTACCATTGGGTATTCCTGCAAATGCTGTCGTCCTGTGCAAGTAACGTATATGCAGTGATGTAATTCGAGGAAATTTTGCAAACTTATCTTTTAGCAAAGTGTTCGAAGTAAAACAGAGAAAGACTGTATATTGTTTGTCCTTTGCAGTGCGAGCTGCTCATACGAGCTTATGTATATGTAATCACTTTAAGCGCAAATCGCAGAAAGCCCCACGCAAATACCAGGGAGATCGTGATTTATCACTCCCGGACATCAGAATGAACCAGTTATTGCCTCGACTGCAGGGAACTGGGCTCTGTCCAACGTCCAACGCAGTTACTTTCTTGTTTCTCAATTGTGGGTATCTTGCTTCTTATTCTCGCGTCCTTTTAATTCATCTCGCCCTTAGTGTTTTTCCGACTCTAACGTCATTTAAGCCACCTCCCGCGCGGGAGATACGGCTGTTGCTCGCTGCCGCAATTAGACTGTTCTCTTCTGAACTGCAGCATTATCTTCGCCCCGCTGACGACTCTCTCTCTCTTCCTCATTGCGGTTAAGCGCTACTCTATTCCCGCATTGTCCAACGCGTTTTTGCGGTCAGCGTAACGACATCAATCAAGTCCTCGTTCGAGAGCCGGAGGCAGCGAGCGAACCAGTGAACCGCGCGAGCGACAGCCCGAGCACGCACGCACGCTATCGCGTGCGTCTCCGACGCGCGCGGTAACGTTGTTAGCGCGCGACTGTTTCTTTGTGGCTGCGTCGCTTGGCAGTGGCGCGCGCGCGCTCTTTGAACGGATCATTTAGCTGCCGACAGAGGCGTGGAGGGCGGAACTAAGCGGCGTGGCGCGCGTAGGCAAAGCCGATAGCCGAGCCGACTAGACAGAGCATCACTTCCCGACCCTCCCCCCCCTTGCTTCTGCCCCCCCCCCTTTTCCCCCGGCCCATCCCTTCGCGAAAAGAGAAGGGACGCGACGCCTTGCAAGCGCGAGGGGCTAATTTGTTTGCGGTGCGGTCGACCGCAGTCGGCCCGCGCGCGGCGCACACCTCCTAGGCGCTGCGAAAGTCGAGGCAGGCAACTTGCTTTGTCTTTGCCGCTGCCGTCTTTACCTTTCTCTCCTCATCTGTCCCTCTTTCACCTTTGCCCATCTCTTCGGGCGCTAGTGGAAAGGTTGTTGAAATGTTTGCCCTCCGGTTTAGCCTGCGCGTCACGCCCCACGAATAGTGGCCCTGTTTCGGGTCTGCCTGCCAGCCTCGGCCCTTAGTGTGTCGCGCCGTTCTTTGCCTTCGCGACCGTTCACTTGCTCGCGCGTAGCTGCGATTCACTCGTCTCTCTCTTTTGTCTCGGCACAGTTCGCAGTAAGACGTTCCTTGTTTTCCTTTGAGATAGAGTAGAGAGTGACGGTGTCTTCCTAGCTTGAGTATTGCTTTGCTTTGGGCTTTCTCGAATTATTCAATATCTTTCAGGCGCCCATCATCGGGACCTTCTATACTAAATAGTTTTTTTTTTTACTAATGTTAACCGATATCTACTCTCAACTTTTCGCCTTTGCAAACGTGACCTGTGCTGCGAAACGCGCAACGAACGTTTATGTTACGACACGCACAAAAGGTAACGAAGTGCGCGGAGTTTCAAGACACGATGTCCTTTAACATTGTGTCAGCGCTGTGTATGTGTCATATACGTAGAATCATTCGAAGAAAGAAGTCGCAGTTTCGCCCGCGAGGCGAAGCATCGATTGCAATAGCAAATTAGTGCGCAGCTATACGAAGTAAGGATAGTAGTTTTTATCGGCCGTATAAGTTCGGAAACATTCGCTTACTCACTGAATTAGCAAGCATATTGTCGCGAAGAGAGTATACCGTGGGTCCACCCCGCCTTTTATTATTTTTTTTTTATTTTTTTCTGTGAGTGTTGTGTGTTCGTCGATGCGGGGGTGCCTCGGACATGTGCTCTCGCCCGATCGACGCCACCGTACCTGACAGTCGTGCATGGTTCGCGCGGTCGTCTGACCCTCGGCTGTGTCGAGGGGCAAATATTCATTAGTCATGGTCAATGTTGTTGTGTGTGCGGGGTGTTTTCGCGGCCATTTTTGGACGCTTAAACTCTGGCCCCAGTTGGATCCTGTCGGCTTGCCTGATTGGTCTGAGTAGGCGATTTGTGGAGAAGCCTGCGCCTTCCGCCTGTCCGCGGGTCCCTTGGATGCTGTGGAAACTAATTTAAGGAAGTGGTCCGAGTAGTTTCGGGGTGAGCATAGAGACAGCAGCGCACAGCGCCACTTCGCCACGGGAGACCACGACCGGTCAGGGAGGCCGACAACCACGGCTATGACATCGTTTTGCATGTAAATATCTGTACGGTGTAAACTTAAAGTAATGCCAAGATAAAAAAAAACCTAGCGTTTCAAACGATACCTCTCTTCGTCTTCGTACCTGCGGATCTGCGCTTGCCCCTGCCGGACCTCACCCTTCATCGTAGTCTCCCTGGTGAGCTGATGCGTCAGAACACTAACCGCTGCGTCACTTCGCTGCAAAATGGTTTCAGCTTGCACGAGCAAACATGAAAGCAGCACACTCGATGAGCGCGGACACTCGCTGTCTAAATACTCCTGTGAGCAACGCGGCAGTAGCAGCCTGCGAAGTGACCTTCGTGCGACCTACGGCTTCAACGCAAGAGCGGCGAGCAGATAGCGCGCGCAAAGGTATCAGCGTTCTCCAGATCATTTGCAAGATACCGTGCACGCGGCCGTGCAAACAACACATTTGTTAGCGGAGTCGAAGCAGCCTCCCCCTCCCCCGCCCCCTCCCTCCTATTCACCCTTCCCCGAGGGTCTCTCGCTTGATGGAAAACGGCGCGTTTGCTATCCGCATTCTTCGTTCGCGCGTCCCAAATTGAGCCGCGATCGCCGGCTTCCATCGCGTGCTTTCACTAGCACATCAGCATACGACGTGCCGTGACGTGGCTATGACCCTTGGATTTATAGGGAACGTCACGGCGACGGCGACGGGAACAAGGCACTTGCAGTGAATAATTAGACGCTTTGAGGATCACAGACTGCTTCACGACAGTGAAACGGACTTGTTTTGAAAGCTGTTAATAGTCGTGGTAGAGAAAGCACAACACAAGACAGCTCCTTCTGCGCTTCTTTTTTCTTTGTGTCATGCTTGCTGACGCCATTTAAGTACGGCTGTGATGATTGATGGGGACCAGCGTCCTAAACTTCCATTGTGACGTATCAAGGGGATGGAGAATGAGCATCAGTTTTTGGCGAGCTGTTACTTTTTAAGCTCTACTTAAATGTACACTCAGTGCCTTTATGAAAGAGAGCACGTGAGCACGTAGCCTGTGATCGGTAACCTCACAGATGCCGCTGCGAGCTTTCTTTACTTGACCGTGGCCTTGGATTGGCGTTCGCGGTTCTTCCGATAGCCGATTGTTGGCACTGGTGCCTGTCGCATCTCTAACTCTTCTAGTCGCGAGCTGGCGGTGCTATAAGCGTTCATAATAAAGGTTGGCGCAAGCAAGACGATACAAGGAGGAGACAGGACAAGGCGTTATAAGCAGCTGCTGCGCAAACCGCTACAAAGCAAAGGCAGCTCTCTCGCGCGTTGCCTAGCGTAAATGCGGTGCGAGTAAGTCCTAGAGCGTATCACTCTGAATGTCGATTCCTTTGTCGTTTACAGACGAATGCTGAAGTTGACGGGCGTGAGGCAGGGATGACTAGGGAGCAAAGGGAGAGGCGTGCGTCCTACACCCGATGTAAATAGCCTTGTGATGAGAATGGCGGAAGCAAAAAATGAAAACTCCCATTGTGGAGAAATAGCGAGTTCCAAGAGAACCTTCAAGCAAAGAAAGAAAGAAAGTGGTACCTGTTTGAGTACGAGTGGTGCCTCTGGTTGTGTGGCTGAAGTCACAAGTACAAAGTCACAACGTGCGTAGAAAAAAGTCGCGATTTCTAAATTTAAAATAAATTAAGTGCCCTCAGCAGTAGTAGAAAGACCACAGCTAGGCTCTAAGGAGCTGCCAGTAAATGGATGTGCCAATTTGTTTCGTTACTCGGGGCCACGTTGTTTAGCTCACTATGCCCTTGCTAGCAAAAAAAAAATAAATAAATAACTCGCCAAAGATACTTCTGCGCTGCTTAAAACGTACAAATTTTTCCGTTTTTTTTTTTCGGAGGCTAGTTTGATAAGTACACAAATGCGGTAAGGAGGTCGAACCTCCTTACATCATAGGACACGGACGTGTTTCATCGCTACTAGAAGCTGGATCCGTTGGAATAAAGATTTGCATTAAACAGCTCTGTTGCGCTATTTACACATGTTCGCTCTGTTATTGCTTCCCGCCCTTTTAAAGAAAGCTGACCTCTCCAGCGCTCCCATGGGTTTCGTTCGGACGGAGAAAGAAGTTCCCGTGGGAGCAACCGAGATTTCGCGAGTGACTCGGAACTGCTGCGAATCGCGGATGTCCACCGGACGAGCGAATCGTGCGCAGGAGAGCGATCAGGCGAGAGAGCAGCGCCTGGGGCATTTTGCGTGGGGGAGGGAGGGGTCCTATGGGGGAAAGGGAAGAGTACGGGCAGACTTCGAGAACGTGGCGGATGGGAAGAGAGGGGAGCAAGCATATCAGCGAGAAGGAAAGCCAGGTACACGGGGGGAGGGGGAGCAAAGGGAAGAAGGGAACATCGGAAGCAGCAGCGAAGGGTTGCGATGACAAGGAGGGTGCGCTGGGGCAGTAGTAGCAGCATCACCATCGGAAGAAGCAGAAGTACACGCGGCAGCATCAGCGCACCCGTAAAGCCCCGCGCGCTGGTTCCACTTCCCTTCGGTCTCCCGATCGCGGCGCGCGAGCGCGCACCTGGACAGCCCGCGGGAGTCCGGTCTCCCTTCCTTCCAGGTGAGCAGGAGCGGAGTCCCCCCGTGATTGGCAGGTTGCCGCGTTGCCGTGGCAACGGGCCAGGGCGTCGCGATCGATATGTAAGGCCCGGGCCGGGCGCAGCGCGGCGCGCGCTCGTGGCGGTGGGGGGGACTCCCCCTCCCCTCTTCCCCTTCCTTGCCCCAATACCTCTCTCGTTAGCGCGAGGTTCGCCGCCTGAGTTCGCACAGGGGCGGCGACGTCGGCGGGCCGCGCGGCTCTGCTCCCCGGTCGCCGGACACTTCGCCTCGAGACGGCGGCGCCGCCGCCGCTTCCTCAGCCGCCGCTCGCCTCACGCGCGCGCGCCGCGCCGTCCCGAGTAAGGTTCTCCGTTGCCTAGCGGCTCACCGGCTTTGTGGCGCACGGTCACGTTCCCCTTAGTTCAGCGTTTAACGTTTCTGACTCGTGCTTCTGTTGCGCCTCGATAGTAGGTCGGCTGAAGTTATCACCGCAACTAGAGAGTAGGGCGAGCAAGGGGGCTTAAGAAGTTTCGTACCGACCGGTAGAAGTTTCTTTAGTGGTCTCGTCAAAGAGTAGGAAACGGATTCGCGCACCATCAGCAGCTAGGAATGGACTCCGCGTGCTAACTCTCTTTCTTCTTTTTGTCTGAGAAGAGGCCGGTATGTAGCATTTTACGTGCGCTTTGTTTCCTTTATTTTTTTAATTTACAGCATTCTAGAACATCTCGACCCTGGCTCTAGGTACACCCGCGCCAATTTCATAACCCTTGTTTTCCGTGGAACATTAATCACAACGGTCTCAAGATCTACTTACCTTCCAACCTAGTTCTTTCTACGACTATGGTGTTGCGAAGTACAATCTCTTCAATAGTTGCAGGCCAATGTAAGCAGGCCTCAACCAGTTTGAGGCATTCCCATGATGCAGCGCACAACTTTTCAGACGTCTTTAGGCCCCCGTGAAAGCAACGTGAGAGTTCGTTACGCGAGAAGCCTCAAGGCCAGCTAGTTCTGACGAGACGTCTCCGAAGTGCGTCCTTCTGCCTTTATTTCAACATCATATTGTTGGGAGCTCCAGATGGTAGAACAATACGCTTATTACCATTGCATCCAAACTCCAAACGCCCATCATTGTTCTCAGCGCGACCGCTTTTCGTACCTTCTACCAATTTATTCTCCGGGCGGCGCGTCGTGAATGAGGCGAGCGCGGCGGGAAGAGAAACGGCATCCCGATCTGGACTCCAGCGAGCACGTTGAACAGCCACTGAATCAACTACGATGGCCGACCTCTCTTGGTGAGTGTCCTGCTATGCGTACCAGGGAGCATGTGGATCGTACGGACCACTTTTCTCCTGCTCATTCATTTCCTCCTAGTTAGTGAACGTTTTTTTTCCCGCTGCAACGTTGTGGAGCGCAGAGGAGTACATCACACATGGGTCCTTACGTGTATCTTACAAGGCATTGTCCTGATTTTGAGTCGAGGCTACGCCGCCCTGTCAATTAAATCCTAAAATTCTGGTTGGGTGCTCTGCTTTTTCTCTAGTATGTGGCTTTCACGTGTATTTCTGTGGTTGACCTTTTTTCTAACTTCAATCTTTATCGGTTTTTGTTCATTCATCGAGTTAACGATCTCCTCTTGCTGACTTTCCCGTTTCCACAGTTCCATCTATAGAGAAGGCGAAATGATGAATAGAACGGCAAGGACGCTTACCAGAGGTAGTTCTGGTTTGCTGCTCTGCACGTAGGGACGTGGTTACGGGGAGGAAAAAGAGAGGAGCAGGAACGAAGTAAGCAATCCAGCGGTAGCAGGCAGCGCTATCTTAGTTGAAAGCTCAAAGCCGTCAAATGCGCCATCATTTCACGCGGATTAAGCTACGAGAGTTCTCTGCTCCTAGTTAAATAGCACGCCGCATTCAACAATCGTTATGCCCTAACAATTAGAATTTCCTACTTTGTCCCCTTTCGCACAAAAAAAGATAACACAAACATCTGAGAAAACGGCTACGTTAGTACTACACGAGTGAAGTGTCTGCGCGCTGTAGGACTCGTGTTGTGTAGTAGTAGGCAAACTCCAATCGTATTGAAAGTATCCGCGTGCGACGACCACGACGCATGACGATATGTGTTGGTGTGGGTTCTGGAGCAGAATTCGCGAAGCTTTTTGTTCGTGAGTGCTCTTTCGTATTGTGGCCGACCGCCTTCGCTAATGATATCCAGCATCTGGATTTGCTTAAATTTTTTTCTAAGAAAAATTCTAGCGTAAGATGGTACATACGAGTGCGGGCCGTGGTTTCCACTATGCGAGCGAGAGAGATGTCTGAAAGAAGCGCGGAATGCATTGTTTTGACAAGTTTATTTCGTTCTGAAGAGTACGTTGTGTTTTTAAAAACAGTTTGTTCGTCGGACATTCTTTTGTAAAAGAGGTGCAACCCAAAAAACAAAAGCACACGCGTCTCTCGTAAAGTGATTCGTCATGTTCGCCTAAAGCGATCGGAGACATTCAGAATACTTTCTCTGATATTAAATCGCATGGAAATAGGGAAAACGAAGGAAGAGTTGCCTCTTTTCTTTCGGGATGTTATTGTACCGGTGTTGTACGTCGTCATCCTACTTTCGGCTAAAATACACCGTATGTCCTTTTCACTCTTACATGTGTACTAATAATTAATTCCAGTAAGCATAGCATCGTACGAGTTCAAGTAGCCGCAGTGGTACTCAATCTTCCAGCCATTCCGGACAGCTTGACCAGCTGCCGAACGTATACATGATACTAATACTTTGAGGATATCTATAGAAATTAAGTAACAAACGCCTTACAAAAGGACATAGGTAGAGCTTTCGTCGCTAATACCTTCTGTTATGCTTCAAATTGCATTGGTCAATTTTTATGAGTTTTAAATGTCCCTCCAAAATAATTTTCAGAAAAAGTTATGTGGTGCGCCAGAAACTAGCCATCTGAGGTCTAGTTTAATTGATGACCTGCCGAAACCATAAATGCCGGTTTCACGTAGGCAGCTCGCGGGAAGTGATTCGTCAGCCTTCTCTCTTTGTTTCTATGCGGAGTCGTCTCTCGAGCGTCCTCAGCGGGCACTTCTTGACCGTCTCGGAGACGCCCAGGGAGTGCGCGGAGCACATTTCTGGCAACACCGGTTTATCGAAAGCATTTACGCACCGTCTGTAACGTGCACTTCGAATCGAACTTGTTATTCGGGCAAACAAGAACAAGGGGCATGCCGACGTCGCTACTTATCAAGACTAAAAGATAAAGATCTCAGTGCAGTGGAGAAGCATGCGAAGCAGCAGAAATGCTTGACAATTCATGTTTTGTCATCGCGAGAAACGGACAGGACATTAAAACGTGCACGTTGGAGTCGACCGGCAATTACTACCGAAAGCCGTGCAAATGGGCGCAAGAACGCGAACGCGGAAATCAAGAAGACGCGACATGATCTCATTGGAAGGCTATCGGCACAGGGCGCCATACATATCGCTGTAATAAACGAGGCACACAGTTCGAACGAAATACTTACTGTTTGCTTTTCTGGGCATGCGCCTTCACTGGCGCGTATCTTGTTGCAGCTTTCGGAAAAATAAATCACATATAGGAGCTGTTTAAAGCCGTATTCACGAAAGACATAACCTCTCCACAGCTCTCAATCAGCTAGGTAGAACACCGTTCACCTTGAACAAGATCTTGGGACCGGCTACAGAAAGCCACAAAAGCGTTGATGCGATTTTTGAAAGCTACCGGATTGAGTCACCGTCTGTGATGCGGACTGAGTGACCGAATGATATCGCCAATAGACTTTCTCTTCTTCTTTTAATCTTTCCGTCCCCTTTCCCCAGTGTACGGTAGCCAACCGGGCTCAGTCCTGGGTAACCTCCATATCTTTCATTTATCCTTTGCTCTCTCTCTATTCACTCTCGCAGTAAGAATGGTTGGTGTATCAGTACTTCGCCAACGACACAGGGTGTAGCTACTTCCGTTGATAGCGCACTGCGCCTGCGTACAGATTATGCCACGCTTATCTGAACACAGAAAGTGAAAGTGCATTTTGGTTGACGGTTCGCGTCTCGTCCCGCGGTAGAGACGATATAGCCGCGGCACCTCTCCGCGTCCTGTCTGTTTCTCGCGATGGTAAATCAATAAGTGCAACGCCTGTAACCAAATATAGCACAGCTTTCTCTTTGGGTACAAAGCACGGCAATGCAGCTTGCGTGACCCGCGATATTAGTTTGCCTCAGAGACTGGCATACTGACATCTATATTGAAACAGCATTGAGCACGCGGAAAGTAAAGTTAAGCTGGGAAATTTTTTATTATAGCATGTAGCAAAGAGCAACTTGGTAATTGAGTGTGGCAAAATATTTTGTAAACGGGCGAAGAAAATAGTTTTAACTCCAATGAGAAATGCCCACGCCACATTACTGCGCTGCCGAGTGTGCATTGCTGCCGACTGCACAGCGCCTGTGCAACATTTACTCCTTCCGATAAATAATCGGCCCATGTTTAAATTTCCAAATGAGTGCTCCCTTATGACTGTCTGTCATCATTACTGAATTGTTACGCTCTCGTATTGTGCTCATTAAGTGCCTCCTGTTACGCGTTGTTCATGACCCAATCCACAAGCATGACACGGCTTTACGGTTGAGAACAGGCCGAGTGACGCGAATGAACACCAAGGCGAGCCCTTTATTAGCATGTTGAGCAAACAAGACGGCGTTAGCAGTAAGATGCTAGAATGCAAGGTATAAATACATTCAGCGCGATCAAGGGGGAAAAAAAGCACCATATTTTCGCAGTAACTGGAGCTGTATTCTTACGCGCGAGAAAAACGCACTCTTTAAATTCAGCTACATCGTACGACCCACTCTGAGCTGGAAGATTTCACTATCCACATGGGGCCATTATATAGGTGATGAATGCATAGTTAAACGAATCCTTCTTAGAGCTGAATGTGTACATTTAAATTTAGCTGCGTTTCGCGCTTGTTCACGATTATCTTAATAACTGAACTCCGATATTTTATTCAGCCTGATTCTTCGCCAACCTAATTGCCATCGTTATGGCCGCTATATGCCAACGGCATGGCACCGCCGGCTCTTGACCACGTTAGTGCGAATGCCGCTTGCCGCTAGCAGCACCGGATGTAAAACAGAGGAGCGCCTCTTCAACAGGGAGATCGAATGAGAAACTATAGTCTGGAGGCTTTTCATCTCAGTACTGGCGTTCAAGGTAAATAAGGGGTGAAGAGAATATGGGGTGTGTGGTGCCTCTGACACAGCCTGCATTAAGATCCGCATCATTACTTAATAAGCACAAGGGACGTGTTTTTATCTGCCAGCGGAAGTCTTTGACATACCGAGACAGCGTAGATGCGCGAGTACATCGCGGTGAGGCGTGCAGTCTGCAGCTAAGAGGCGCACTCTGTAGGCGCCACATTCTAGTCCGGAATGCGCCCCTCTGTTGCAGCCTTAAATCATAATGCGTTCAAGATTTGTGGCGATTTACGATTACCGATAGCTTTATTTCTATGCAGGGGGGGGGGGGGGCGTGATATGGTGTATTGATAATGACGTAGCCATTTCTTCAGTCAAGCCCACAGAGCTGTGATCGATGATGGTGCTAGAGCACTTCCCGCATATCTCCCGCCAATGGCTACTTTCTATTCGTTCTCTGATGTCTTCATACGAGCTACGAATGCTTTCTCCAAGCGAAAGCCGTCCGCGAAGTTGTCTCGATCTCGCGAATTTCTTTTCAAAATGTGCGATTGCGCTTTAGCGGATCTAATGTTCTGCTGATGTGCACGAGTGCGAGGCTTTAGTTACCAGCGGTCACATTTCTGAACAGCCGGAATGCATGAATCCTTGTGTATTAAACGGCACGTGCACGTTAAGAACAATGATAGTTAATGATCAGCGTAGAGCCCTCCACTTCAACGTCGCTTGAAGCTTACATTTTGCTTTGAGACATAAAAATCTATCTATCTATCTATCTATCTATCTATCTATCTATCTATCTATCTATCTATCTATCTATCTATCTATCTATCTATCTATCTATCTATCTATCTATCTATCTATCTATCTATCTATCTATCTATCTATCTATCTATCTATCTATCTATCTATCTATCTATCTATCTATCTATCTATCTATCTATCTATCTATCTATCTATCTATCTATCTATCTCATCTTAACTATAACACGATATGGCAAAGATTGTACCAAGCTGAGCAATATTGAGCTCAGCTTCGCATTCGTTTTGTATTTGTGAGGGTCATTTGTGAAATTCGGGGTGTTCTCGCGAGGGAGCTCGTGTTAAGATACGGGGAGAACAGATATAGTCTGTTCGGTGCCTCTACAGTCGATGCTTAATACCGTGTACTTCTTCCACCGCCAGGTAAATGGCAGGGGAAGGTATTTGTACATGCTTGCAAGATCAGCCATGGAAGTGTCGGCCAGTTCCGTTCACGGCCAAGACGGTAAATGCGAAACATCCTTTTAGTCGCAGGTGACACGTAATACGTAGCCTTCGGAGCAGAGAACTGGCCAACAAACCCTCCAGAGAATGCTAAACAAACCCCCACAACATCGAAAGTGCCAAATTCGATGCCCTTGCCATGCATCGAACGGCAGGAGTAAGATGATTCGAGCGGCTCGATTTTATTTTTGATGATAACCACAAACACGTCTTAGAAACTACCCTGCACTTGGGAAGAGGCGCAGTGTAGTAGAAAAATCAGCGAGATGAATGCGAAAACATGAACATAAATTGGGCACACAAGTGCAGTCTGACGCAGTCAAAGTGAGTCGCAGTCTAGTCGTTATTTTAAACGGAAAACAGAAGCACATTCATTAACTTGTATTTCGACCAATGCTTAACTGTATGCTTCAACATTTCCTATATAGGGCGTTGGGAAGCATTAAAGCTGTCCAAATGACGTTTTCATCGAGGCCTATGTCCACGGATAGCTTTAGCGCACTAGATGATGGGATAGAAATCGGGGCACACGAAGATCTTCGGCCATCGAACGTGGTATCCCAATGCTCGTAAGATTAAACCAACTCAAATTCAAAGTCTCAAGGAGTCAACTTATGGGTCTCCTCCCGGCTTTAGCGAGACGTGCCATCGATGTAAAATTGAGTCAACTCCACAGCGAAGCTGGAATTCTTACCTGTTTTAAATTAAACGGAAAATAATTTTTTGACTGCACTGAGAGAGAAAGATGCTCTTAATAATGAAAAGCTGGATATATTTACCTAGCTAACGGCCTTGCATGCTACCTCAATTTTTGTATGAGAAACATGATGTACATAAAGATAAAAACACACGAAAATGGCATATGAACCCATTTTTTTTTATTGTCTTGAGTCGCGACGTCGCAGATATGAACGCATATAACTCATCTGGTTTTTCCTCATTCTACACACTAATGCATTGAGACGCATCATCATGTGCCCTTCGAGATTGTAGCACCTGCAGAACTTACGTGTCTAAAATTGTTCTTGTTCCAAGTTATCGTTTACGCTGCAGGATCGTCTCTTCCTCTTCTACTTCAGCTCTTTTATCTTACTTCTTTTTTTTATCTCGCGCCGTTAAGCATTCAGACCCGCGCGAACGTAACCTCTCGCACCCCTTCGCGCCCTTACTTACGGAAAAACACGGGAGGAAACGGAACGAAAAAAAAAAATGAAACAATGTTGCAAATGTAAAAGCTCGAAGCTCCGCTGTCAGAGGGGCCCGGACCAGCGTCACTCTAGCGTATCTTCGCGCTTAGACGGCCAGGAGAGCTCTCCAGTCGCGTTCACTTGGAGCCAGCGGAAGGGTACGCGGGAAAAGGGAGGGTGGCCCACTCGGAGGGGGCTACGAGCTCTGTGCCCCCGTCCTGAACCATTCTTTTCGCGCTTTCCCGATTCTCGCTCTCTCCTCACGTGCGAGACCAGAGTGACAAATGACGCTGGAATTGTTCGCGATCAGCTTTCGAGTCAGGGGCCACTTTTATTAACACCCAGGGCCAATCGATGGGGGCCTCGGAAGGCAGTCTCCGGAGCACTGCGCCGCATTCCATTCTCCACCGAGACGGGAAAACATTTTTCTTTTTTTTTCATGTTTCTTTTTTTTTTCTTCCCGCCCTCTCGTGTAGTGAGAGGGTTGACTTCGTCACAACGCGCGTCGTTGTGCGGCAAAGACGCCCACCTTTTATGGCACGATCTGCGCCGCTCCTTAGTTGGTCCTCGCTTCCTTTAGAGCGTCCATGCTTTACCCTCCCATCGTCAGAAATTCGTGTTGTTCCTCTAATTTTTTTTTTCGTTTGGCATAGCCTGTTCCATCTTGACCACATTTTTCTTAGCGTAACTCGCAGCTCGCTGTCATAGCGCCGCGATGAGCGAAGCCAACCTAAGGTAGTAGAAGCGCTGGTTCGAAAACATTGACCTCTGCGGCTCACGCTTCAAAATGCCTCTGTTTCTTCAGTGTTCATCTCCACTCAGCCTAAATTACTTGCGCGTTAGCTATGTCTTGCAGCTAGCTGAGTTCCATTACTAACTTTTAAATAGTTTCGCCTTAAGTTAGTGCAGAACAGGCTACACTCTTCGTACCTCAAATGATTATCCTTAAATGTGCAGGAGCAAGTGTCCGTAAACAGAGCAGCAGCGGCGGAAAGCATCTTGAGGTTCGGTCTTCGTGATAATCCTCTGAACGTCAATATGTCATGGTTGCGTGAGAAAGTTCGCCCTTGCGTGTTATCTCAGCAATCGGAGTTCAGTAGACCGTGCCAGCTTAATTGAAGGCCCCGAAAGTAAGCGACCACATCCGATAGCGCGGCTCACCAGCGCTTACGAGAATAAAGGCATCGTTTTGCTTGAGCTAACGTTAACGTGTCCCCGTAAGTAGCTTTTGCGTCGCATAGAAGTTTTCTACGTTGGAGAACTTTGTTCCGTACTATTGGCTCTTGTTGATAATAATATCCTAACCGCTACGATTTCGTGTAGAGAAAGGCAAACACATCAGGGCCGGGATGATGTAACGATTGTGTTAGGGTGCTATTCCTTTTCTGTTTTTATCAGTGGTATCAGCGTGCTCCAATCTCGTTATCACAGGAATTGGGAGCCGCAAAATGTGATTCTTAAGGAAATTACGGAATGAAGCCATAAAAATACCCACGTTACACTGGCCTAGATAATTTCTGTTCATTCTGCATTGAGTATTTGTGTTAAGGGTTAGTATTTTATCCTTATTTTCGCTGTGGCCGTTTTCTTCTTGATGATATAAAAAAGAAAGGCTCTGTATAGAAACACTCTTCCCGATGATGAATTCCTGTGCATGGTTTTCTAATACGAAACGCAGTGTAACACATACTCCGACTGTATTAAACAGAAAATTTCAGAATAAAGATTTGATGGGACAGAAAAGCACTCACTTTCGTCTCATGTAGATTGGCCTGGTGAGTGGCGCTTAAAGGGATATACGAGGAAAGGAAAATTTTGTTACTTGCTCGCTGGAATTTCCCTTTTCATCGCTTTGGGGCTCAGTTTGAAGGAACAGGATATAAGGTAGCCAGTTAAGCAGACGGAGTGAAAAAAAAAACATAAACGGGAGAGGCAAGATAGCAGGAAAAAGAAAAAAAAAAGAACGCAATAGCTCGAGCGCGGAGAGTCACGCGATCTCTTCGAGAGCACCCTGGGACAAGCGTGTCGCTGGCGGGCCTTAAGGAAACATCCGCCTCCTCTTGTAATAGATTATCGATCACCTGCACTGTATTGATCACCTCCAGAAGGAGATTGATCTTTCTCTGCTCGTCTGCGCCTCGACCACTCGCTCCGTCCTAAACTCTATTCTCTTCTCTTCACCGCTCGCATTTTTTCGCTAACCGGTGATCTTCGCTCGAATGACGCGAAGGGGGTTGGCCTGCGTTTTAGCCATCGTTGTTGCGTCGCATTTTCAGATATAGGAGAAAAAATGCGCCAGGGTAAGCATGTAAGAAACGAAACAGCAATATTTTTCTGACGTTCTCAGAATAAATGTGTTCCATGGCAGCACATTGAGGGGCTTTGAATGTCAGCGCTTTTGTGTGCAGTTTGTCCTTAGCCAGCGAGGTTCGCGAGCATTTTGCGTGCAACCTTGGGTAAGGGTAGGCCATTGTCTTATCTTATTTATTTCTTATTTTTACTTTGCTCTACTGATTAGTGGCTCTAAGTCTGTAGGTCTAGCTACATCTCCTAAAATTTCAGTAATCGTCAAAGTGGAGATGTCGGCCGCGAGAAGTTGACGTGAGGACGCTAGTGTAATGCTTTGGACGTTGACGCCTACTTTAGTTGGCGCAAAGTCGTGGTTTCAATCGGTGGTTTGCCTAAGAAATTGATACTAAAGCACGACTTCATGGTACAGAAGTATACGCCATGAATGCTGCAATACTTTGTCTGCTTAATCTTAGCACTAGGCATCTGAGTTGTACCTCTCGTGCATGCTAACTACAGCGCAGATTTCTTTTTCTATAGCGTCGTCCCTCGTCATGTTATTGCGGTCAGTTATTCCGAAGTGTTCTTCGAGTAATACAATTAATGAGAGAGAATTTTGCGCAGAGCTTCCACTTCTGCAGGAAATGCTAGGTTGAACAAAGAGACCATGTCACTTTACTACCTCTCTCTTCGCTTCCGAAATTTAATGCAAGACATTTTCTGCAAATAGGGTTGTTCGTACCAGTTACATTATTTGCAGAGTGAATCGCTTGAAACAAGACTTTACGGGAAGGCTGGCATATAGGCACTTTACTAGTTTTCTCTATATATTCAAACTGCATACTGCGGTAATAAGACACGTTAATGCGGCGACAGTATGCGGCGACAGTGACCGACTGTGATTGTATGTCTACGCTCCTTTCTTTCTTTATCTCTACTTTGTTACCACTTTACCTCCCCCTCCCCTCTCTCACCAGCGTAGGGTAGCAAACCGGATCTTCCCCTCTGGTTAACCTCCATGACTTTCCCCTTTGCTTTGTCTCTCTTTCTCTCTCTCTCTCTTGAAGCAATTCAGAACTGAGCCGCTCGATTCATCGTCGAAGATTAAAGCATATAGCAAATGTTTGGTTGAACAAAGAGACCATGTCACTTTACTACCTCTCATTTCGCTTCCGAAATTTAATGCAAGACATTTTCTGCAAATAGGGTTGTTCGTACCAGTTACATTATTTGCAGAGTGAATCGCTTGAAACAAGACTTTACGGGAAGGCTGGCATATAGGCACTTTACTAGTTTTCTCTATATATTCAAACTGCATACTGCGGTAATAAGACACGTTAATGCGGCGACAGTATGCGGCGACAGTGACCGACTGTGATTGTATGTCTACGCTCCTTTCTTTCTTTATCTCTACTTTGTTACCACTTTACCTCCCCCTCCCCTCTCTCACCAGCGTAGGGTAGCAAACCGGATCTTCCCCTCTGGTTAACCTCCATGACTTTCCCCTTTGCTTTGTCTCTCTTTCTCTCTCTCTCTCTTGAAGCAATTCAGAACTGAGCCGCTCGATTCATCGTCGAAGATTAAAGCATATAGCAAATGTTTGGTTGAACAAAGAGACCATGTCACTTTACTACCTCTCATTTCGCTTCCGAAATTTAATGCAAGACATTTTCTGCAAATAGGGTTGTGCGTACCAGTTACATTATTTGCAGAGTGAATCGCTTGAAACAAGACTTTACGGGAAGGTTGGCATATAGGCACTTTACTAGTTTTCTCTATATATTCAAACTGCATACTGCGGTATTAAGACACGTTAATAAGGCACGTCATGCTTCAATACATTGACCAAAACAAAATATGTAGCCACTCTGCTCCCTCACAAGTTTGAATGCTTTGACTGCTCCTTCATTAGATAATGGCAGTTCTCATCTCTCTAGTAGCAATCATATCGAGATTCATATATTTCAAGATCTACTGCGCCCGCAGCCATGCTTCTGTGCGGATTCCTCCTGAGGGTTGCAAAACCGCGCCACGCACGGAGAAGCAATCGAGGTACTTGAAAGAGACCGATGCATGCGCATTTGCATCTGCGTTCTGAGCGGGGTCGCCTAAATAATGAAAAAGAAAAGAAAAACTTGAACTGCGCGAAGACACTCGCTAGACGTCGATGTAATCGAACTTCGCGGTTAGAATGCAAATTCGCGCTACCACGAATCATCCGCGACTCTCGTCATCGCTTCTCTTCTCTTTCTTTTTTTCCCCATCCCGGCCTCAACGAGGAAGGTCACAACGTCAAAGTGGCTCAGCTATATCACCCGCATCGCGTCGCGGTGACTTTCACAACATTCGGCACGGTCAGTATATCGCAGCGCACCAAAGGATCCGCTGCGACCGTCCGCCCTCACTAGATAAACAAAAACGTGACGCCTGTGTGGAGGTAGCGGGCGGACGAGGCCCAGGGGAAGGGGTAAAGTAAAAAAAACGCACAACCCACGCGTGCGCTCTGGCGCAGAACGTCGGAAAGGCCGGCGAAACTGTGGCTTCGGCCGCTGGCGCGGGGCTCTAAGCATGAGAAAATAGGGCGAGGTACGTGTGCGTGCGCGCGTGTGTGTGTGTGGTGTGTCAAGGGACCGGTGGAGGGTAGCCCAGGCAGGGAAAAGGCCCCAACGAGAGCTAGGAAAGCACTCGGGAACGAAAACGCCTCGGTGCCCTGCGAGCCGGTGAGCCACTCTCTTCTTGACCGCCCGCTCTCCGTCTCCCTTCTCCATCACCTTCCACAAACATCGCGGTGTCGCCACTAGCCGCCGCCGAGCGACATTTACCTCGTCACCGCGTTAATCTAAGCAAACAGTGTATGGAGTGTCGACTCCCTCTCCCCGTCCTCATTTCCCCGCCCATCCTAACTCGCCGCAGCCGCCGCAAAGTCGCGCCGCTTTCGTCGCTTATTTTCTCCGTCCACCGATGCAAGGGCGAGACTGCCGCTTTTATCTTTCGTTCCTTCCTGCAGCCCTCCTCGCTCACTTCCTTCCTTCCTTCCTATGGTTTGCTCCCGGCGACTCCCCCTCCTCACTCTCATTTTAATCAAGTTTGGCTTCCGCCGCGCAAAAACAACGGCAGGAGAGAGACGAGAAGCTAACCGACCGAACGAGGCGTGTGAGGCTTCCAATTTTCCCCTGGCCTACGTGCTACAGTCGTTGCCCCCTTGCTTTAGCTTCTTGCGCTTCTTTCCTCTTCCTGATGCGCGGTTCGTCACAGCCGAACTGGCCGATGGAGTGGCACTCCTACGATCCCTCCTGCTTCCCTTACGAAAGCTTCGTGCTGGAGTTTGAGGAAGGGATGGAAGGGGAGGGGAGCCTCCTTGGCGGTCTTCTAGTTTGGCTGCTGCTGACAAGGGCAACCGTAGACGACGTCAGGGTAGCACCGCAGGAAAGCGCGCACGTTGAACAGGAAGAAATGGAAACCCCTCGCCGCAATTTGTGGCATCTCGCGTCGGAGTCTGTGCACATATATAATCGAATAATCGGGTTCAATCTACGCACGGTTTCTTGTTTGTTGTTATTGTTGATCTCGCAAGGATCTTCTCCTGCCTCACCCCGCCCCCCCTTACTTATTTATTTTTTCGTCATTCTATATTCATTTAACCTAGGGCTTGTTTTTTCTAACCAGTGCCGCAGCCGTGTCACACGTCAAGATGTGTAGAAAATAAAATCGGTCTCTTGCGCTTTTTGCGGCATTTTTTCTTCACTCTATTTCTCTCGCGGCGTTCTTCAGCCGATCTTTTTCTTCTTTCTTTCTTTTGTTGTTGTTGAACTGTGTATTCCTTCCAATAATTCGACCGGGTTACCTACCTCCTGTGTGCAGGTCGCCCTATCTCTCGGTTTACAAGCCACATGGTTTAGCGTTGCTTCAAAATTCCGATGCCATCCTATGGTTCTGCGTCAGGCTATTTTGCTTTGGCGCCAGGCTTCCAGCTCGAGCGTTGAACAGGGTTTAATCGTGAGGACATTCGTACCGAGGAGGAATAGTATCAGCGTCCAAGAAAATTAGCCGCTAAATGTGTTCTTTAAATAACGTTAAGAAAAGAAATGATAAAAAAGGGCTTTAAATGAAAAGCAAGTCTCGGAAAACCTGCTGCCAGATCCACGAGAGGGGGCTAATCATTATCACTATTCCACCGTTGTTCCGAACAACGGTTTCGCAGCTTCCGAGCTGGATGCAAGTTTTTGTGTGCTTCTTGTCTTTCAGCCATCAAAATGCATGCGCAGTATGGCTTTCTTTGTCTTACTTCGTGTTTGTGCAGGGAAGTTTTTCTAAATTTCTCGGGTGCTCTGTCTCTTAGAGATAATTCGACCTTGAAGGTGCCCCTTCCAGCTTCGTACAGGAATATATATTAACTGTATGTAATCAATCAATCATAAGATGCGTGTGGCTAAAATGTCTTGATACATGAGGTCAGAGGGAGGAGCGAAAAAGAATAATGCGCTTCGTACTGCAGGTGAGGAATCGTGGAAGTCACAGAACTGCATCGTAGGTTGCAGAGGACAGGTTTACGTGTCTGGCTTCCTATTGAGAAAAGGCAACAACTAGATCTATTGCAGAACGATGGCGACTGACTCTGGTAGTAGAAGGAAAGCAAATGGAATGGTGAGCTCAACTTCAAGAGACCAACTAGTGCTATTACAAAGAGAGGGGAGTCACATAGGACCGCAGCGACCCGATACAAAGAAACTTACAGAAGCAAAACGATATAAGACGAATGATGCTTTCTAGAGCGTACGGCTACTCTTCGCTGACCATTGTAGAAGACTACATCTGTGAACACCAACAGGAGTAACTAATCAAAATGCTCAGGTGAGATTAGTTGCACAAGCTTGCGATACTTCAGCTGTCCTCTTGAAAGAGATGGAAGAAATTGCAAAGGATTGCTAATGGGTTGTGGTGCGAAGAAGCACATGGCTTCGGGTATAGCTGTGACTGTGCGCACTTAGCGTATCTGTGCCACCTCTGAATGTCCCGTTTTTTCGGCGATGTTGTAGGGTCAAGTGATCGCAACGTAAATATATGTTTCGGGCGCATTTTCGGTGTCGGTGTCGCCATCGAGAAAGAGGGAGCGAGAAATTGTGTATAAGAAGACGTGGAGGCAGTTCTGGCAGGCTAAACTGCAAAAGGGAAAAAGCAAGGAGATAGAGCAGAAGAGAGTGAAAGCGAAGCAATGCGGGTGGCGTTAAGACAATAAATTATGCTAATATGTTACTGTTATTATTTTTAATACGTCTTTCGTTTGATAAAGCAATAAATATAACTTCTTATAGTCAACATTCTTTTTTGAAGGCAATCGTATCTTTTCGTAGTGAAATGGAGATAAACTTGAAGGACGCTTTAAAAAGGTGGCTAGGCTAACTAATGCCCAAGTCCGTAGCACAGTGCTCTAGCACAGTCCCCTACCTACCGGTGCGGCTGAGAGATCCAATGAAAAGGGAAACTATCGGGAGTCAAATCGCCGTCTCGCATATTTCTACAAATTAGGAAAAGTGAGATCGTGCGGGAAATAAGATTTCGATCTTTTGTTTTGTTGAAGATACAGTGCGAGCTTGTTTCATACAGGAAGTGATGGCTGATAGATTGAACTGCGACCTGTCAATGCGCTTGCAGCTTCGGGACAGTAAAAGCGTCTCTACACGAAGTCTAAATTGGCGCATTACGGAGTGATTAACGATGCCGAACCTCTAACACAGTTTGCATTGGCGCCCTTCGGCGGCACTCCGCTAGGAGGCGTCGTGGTTGCGGTTTTCTCACGACAACAAATTCTGCCCTTCCTACTCCACTGCTTGTGATTCCTTGCCACTTTTTGCCCCAGTTTCAAGTTTTCTGCCGAGAAGCGCGCATTGGAGCCGCATCGGAACGCATATCCTATACTGGCGGAGGAAGTTGTAGTGGGAGCAGGAGAAGTTGGTGTGACCGTTCCTGGAAACTGGGCTGACCATCCTTCTTCGAGGGAGAATACCTAAGCCTTCGTCGACGACCCAAGCGCGGACTCGAAGCATTCATTTTCCGAGCGCAGCGCTTCACAAACCCCGGCGTACCAACGAGGCGGTCGGCGCGAGCGACGCGCTCGCCAATTATCATTTATCAGCGCTTCCTTGTCGGGCGAACTCGGTGAAGCTAGCGGCGGGCTTCTAGGGGGGAGGGGGCAGTTTTGAAGGGGCCAACCTCCTCCTTACCATCTGCTCCGTCTTCCTTCGCCACCGTCTTCAAACACTTCGACCGCCACAGCGTCCACTCCCTCCTTCCCCCTCCCACCCCCCCATCCCCCCTCTTCTACTATACTCGGCGCCTCTGCCACCCTTCTTGCATCGGCGCTCCCCACCTCTCGAGTAAATTCGTGAGTGTGGACGTCCGTTATTCGCGGTCCCCCCCTTTAATTACCAAACTCCTCCGTGCATCTGGCGCGCCCGCGAGGAGTCCGTTGAACGTGCGGCGACGTCCACCGTTGAAGTCGTCGTCGTCTCGCATAGTCGTGTTCAGTCCACGTCCAGGCCTCCTCCTCGCGTGCCGTCTTTCCCTTCCTCCTGCGGAGGCAACTGAGTGGGCACGGAACGCGGGCCCTGTGTGGCGTACTACCGCACGCCGGCAAGGGCAACGGTTTTGTCCACGCTTTCAAACCAGCCGGCTTCTGTGCGGTGGGCGCAGCGTTCGCGCGAAGAGCTCTATGTAAAACGCGAGGGAACGGCCGGGAAGAAGGGGCGAGGGTAACGAGAGAATGGGGAGTGGGAGGGAACAATTTTCGGCGCCCCGCGCGATGACGGATGTTCAGAGAACGCGTGCCAACTGGGCCAGAAAACTCGCCGCCTTCTTTGAGAGACGGCCGTGGGTCCTTTTGTCCTTTCAATGTTCTCTAGCGTAGGGCGATGGCGCGATTGGGAGAACACCGCCGATCCGCGCTCGTCTGCCTCAAGGTTTGCCGGAGCCCGCCGATACTTCCGGCTCTTTGCATGCCATTAAAGGGACGAGCGACCACTGTTTGATTTGGCGCTTCGCGTCTGAGACGGTAATGAATTTGCACCCACTTTTTTGTTGTTGTTGTTGTTGTATGACTCGCCTCATCTGTGAGTGGACTTATCCTCAGAACGTATTCCTTTGCGGTACGGTATCGTGTCGTTCCGAGATGCAAAAGATAAAAGCGCTTTTTATGGGTCACATCATTGTCACGTCCAAAATGCTCCACGAGACTCACTGATATGGCAAAGAGGACTCGTTTCTTTCGTGGAGCAAAACAAACAAGGTAGTCTAAATCTAGTAACATATTGTGCATCAACTCTTTTCAATGTGTTCTCCCTTTCTCTTAATAATAAGGCCACCTTACCGTGTGCATTACGATTGCCTAATGTACTGATAGCATGGCTGAATGGCTAGGACGCTGTTTTCTAGACACAATGGAATTAGATTGTCGAATTCACAGGAATTACCAACTTTCCTTTTCTTCATTTTTATTATTATTAGTGTGTTCCGAGTCCACATTTCCCACAAGCAGTTCGCACGCACAAGATCGTCTAGATTCTAAGATGAAGGAAGTTATCAAGGAAGGATTCTAAGAGAAGGCAGATCAAGGAACCCTAGTTTGAGGCTCATTTATTATTCTAATTATTACAACGTCCGGCTTCGTCGGGGTAGTGCATTTCGGTACACGCGCCCATAAATTCTAATCTTGTAGACATTTCCAGTGTTTGGGAAATCCCCTAAACAAATAGAGAGAAAAAAAAATTGGGACATAGGGCTTCTCCTTGATACGACCTGTACTGCAAAAAAGCTAGCTTTACGATTTCTTAAGGCAGACAATTTTATCGATTTGTACTGCGGCGCAAAGCGACTTGCATATCGTAGGGGCAAAAAAAAAAAGAAAAACTGACCGAGGAAGGATGCGTAGTCCCGACTGTTCGATGTAGTTCCTAATTGCTGCTGCAAAGTAAATTGTTATTTCTTATTGAGTTAATTACCAAGCTACAACTTGTATCCATGACAAGCATACAATGGCAAGGCCGTTTATTTATGTTCTGCCAACATCGACTACAAACACAATAATAATCCAAGTTTTTCATCGTTGCTTAGGGCAGACAGGTATGAAACATTGATGAGCAGGCTGATGGTTTCGCCTATAGTAATTATTCATAAGTCGTACACAACACTGGTGAAGCGACATGCGGGCATAAGTGCATCGTCGCAACGTATGCTGTACGCGGTGTAGGGAAACCTATGTTTTGGTACTGCTTTAAATTACGCGCGTATCGGCACCGCTCACATACTGTCACACGCGAGTACCTATAAAGCGAAGTTTTCTTCGCGAGCCCCTGTAGGACTTTCCTGATTGTGGCTACTGGTCGCCACTACCTTTCCGAGTAGGTTACACTTCTTAAAAAAAGAAAAAAAAAACTGAATTGCGTTTTCGACGGTGGGATCGAACCTTGGTCTCCAGAAGCGCAGCAGCCCGATGCTCAAACCTTTTAGGCCACAATAGCACGCATGCTTTGTGGTGCCGATGCCAACTACCTCTTTGAGACGATCGTCGCCGGCGTCCCGTTGCGTAGCAACGGTGCGCGAGAGCACATGTGTGTGCGTGTGCGCGAGCAGAGACGCCAGAGACGCAGGAAGGAAATGGGAAAATTGGTAGCATTTTTTTTTATTGTTATTCGCTTCGCATAGATTCCGTGATATGTGTTGGATCTGGATAATTTTCGGCACCGCTGAACGTAGATTATGTGAAGTATATTCCCGGCCTCGACCGCTTCGAAGTGCGCGGATACGAGCGGCAGGCGATGACCTGGAAAACACTTTAGTGCGGATAGTGTAGAGCGTCTCAAATGCGCCTTCCTGCACTTAAGCATCCCCTACACTCTTTCCCCAATATATATATATATATATATATATATATATATATATATATATATATATATATATATTCATTTTTGACCAGCAACAGGAGAAAATAAAGAAGAATGAAAACTTCCTTTTTTTAATCTTTTGTTGCACACTGCCATCTTACCTTCCGCCACCGCTTCTTGCCTTGAATAGTAGAAAAGCTGCTCTTTATAAAGGCCATGGATCTCAAAGATTTCACCTTTGCCTTCTTCAGCAACACAGTGAAACTAATTGTCGCTATTAAAGTTTTACTGTAAGATGGCTTTCGATTCTTCGCCCACATTTTGTTGCGCATCACTTCCGTTGCATTCTTTAGCAGCAACATTATTAATAAGACATCCCGTAACCAATAATGTGGTTACGCAGAAGGTTCTTGTCATCACAACCATGGCTCGCAGTTTTGGACGCCGCACAGGCCATGACTGTTCTAGAGTAAACAGGCGCACACACTCACTCACTCACTCACTCACTCACTCACTCACTCACTCACTCACTCACTCACTCACTCACTCACTCACTCACTCACTCACTCACTCACTCACTCACTCACTCACTCACTCACTCACTCACTCACTCACTCACTCACTCACTCACACACACACACACACACACACACACACACACACACACACACACACACACACACACACACACACACACACACACACACACACACACACACACACACACACACACACACACGCGCGCGCGCGCGCGCACACACATGCACACACGCACGCACAGCACGCACGCACATACACACACACGCACGCACGCACACTCACGCACTCACGCACACACACACACACACACACACACACACACACACACACACACACACACACACACACACGCAAACACTCACGCACGCATACACTAATAAATCAGCACAGGCACCACTATCTGGCGCTAGTCACTCCTTTTGCTGCAGTGCGGCAGTGGTCGTGTTCAATGTCCGAAGCGTGTCCTCGTCCCAGAGAATCTGTCCTCCAACGGCGAATCGCTGTTGCAACGAAAGCGGCGACCAACCGCCCCGGGTGAATTGAACTCCTTAGACGGTGAACGGGGTGGCGGCTGAAAACGAAAAAAAAAGACCTTGCAGCTGCATCACGGGGTGCAGTTGGAGAACGGGGCAGCGGCGCCGTACGTGTGCGTGCGTGTGTGCAGACGTTGTACACGCGGCATGCGCGTACAGAGCACGCCATCTATTATGCATTCGGAAAGGCCCACGCCAAGGCTGCAACAGCCCCGAACGGCGGCGGCCGTCTTCCCCGGCCTGCCGAAGACCGAGCGCGAATCGCCGCTATTAAACATTTACGAGCGACGAGGCAAAGGGAGGGGGAGAGAACGGAAAGAAGGGAGGGCGTTCGCCAGCCCTGGCAGCGCTAAGAAGTGGTCGCACTCCTACGGCAAGAGTGTTCGATTCTAGCCAGCGGCGCTGCGTGTTCTGTGTCCGTTTCGGGACTTAAAGCCAGCTAGAACAGCAAAGATGAGAAGAGATGACGGCCCCGCTTCCGCTTTCTCTCGAGTCGTCGTCGCTTTCTCAAAGCCCCACGATGGCAGTTCTGTCAGAGCGTCTCCATTTCCTTCTTTGTTTCCGAATTTTAGATGTCAACTGCCCCGGGGTGCTTCGCTCGAGCGGTTTCGTCAACGCCTGCCAATTCAGCTGGAGCCGGTCGACGGCATATCTGCGGAAGCGTATTCGTTTGTGTCGCTCGAAGCGACAGAAACGGACGTCCTTTCTCGGACAAGTGTTATAGTGATCGGTGCTGTCTGCTAACACATCCGGACGGGAAAGGAATATGTGTCACCGCTACAATTTTTGGTGCGAAGGAGCAGCAGGCTCGTGTGACACAAGATAACCATGTGACTGAGGCTGTATTGACAGAACACCCTATATTTACTCAACGGTGAACAATGGTATATATGGTTCCAGCAGCGAACGTCTGCGTTCACTCAGGTCGAACTTTCAGTGCGGATCGTTGAGGGGTGCTCGGAGTTATGGGTTATCATCGAAGACAGCTGAGAGAGAGATGGGGGGAGGCGACGAGGCGGCGTAGGGGCAGTGTGGACCGGAAATGAGGCAGAAGGTGCGTAGAGCGGCGAGAGCAAGTGAGCTCAGGCAGCTATGTCATGTGTCGTGTGACCAGGCGGCATAATCCTATTGGCTCATTGGGTCGCGCCATGGAATGAATTAGCCTCGCCGGAAAGCGGTCGCGTGCGAAGAGAAGGTGGGCGCTACTGCTCTAGACAGCGTCGCCAGGCAGCAGCATTGCGAAAACAACCTGCCATAACGCCAGAGCAACGCACCGCTGGCTTGGAAGTCGCTTAGACATACAAGATGTCACTTGTAAAAGGCGGAGGCCGAATAGAGCGACCTTCTTTGTCGTGTTAACGTAGGCGTTGAGAACGGGCGCTGTCGACGAAAGACACCGGAGAAGCATCGACCTAGACTTCCAAGCATCAGGGGCCGGGAGGAGGAGACGACTTCAGTTTGCGTCTGCTACACATGATTTCAATTATCGGTTCATGAAAAGCGACGTCGAGCTCTGCCTGCAGAGTGGGCCTCTCATAAAAGTTATTGTAGCTCAGAAACGTTACTCTAATAGAATACTCCCGAAACGATTTTAATATAATCTTAACATAGGATGCTCGCAAATTTCTTGGAGTGTTTTACGGGAAATAGAAAAAAATTGGGCTACTTCAACGCCCCTGTGATACGGGAAGCCCGCTTTTGATAGAATCCTCCAAATGATACCGACTTAAATCTTTCCCAGGTGATAGCCTGGGCAGTTCATGGAACTTTTTTGTTTCATTAATTTTAAAGCACTTGGAGACAGCCAATAAGACACAGCCGCGGACCTTTTGTGAACCACGTCGTCACGCCTGAATGTCAGGCATCAAGAAGTCAAGGCGCTAGTCCTGCAATCAACTGAATTGTGCAAATGACTATGTCTATGAGACCCATAGCATGGGTCTATGCATAGCATAGCATAGCATATGCATACTACGCATATGCATACTACGCATATGCATACTGTGCATTACTATGCATAGCATAGCATAGCAGGGGGCATAATCACGACCTTCTAACAATAAATAAAGTTTCACAACTACTACAACAACAGCTTCTGTGCACTTATTAAAACAACAACGAAATTTTTATTTCGGTTAACAACATACACTGCAGTATACATCACAGGCCAGAAGTCGGCGACATGACAGAACCCGGAACCCATTCCGTCCTTTTGTTTTGGTACTTCTCGTGGCACAAAACCTCTTTTTTTTTTTCCTTTCAATCAAAACTGGAACGTTAAAAGAGGAACTAGTTAAGATAAGCATCTCGTGTTGAAAATGGCATCTCGTATATGCACAGTGAAGCACAAAAACTTGGTGACCACGGTATATCAAAAAACATTCAATTTCCGAGCAACTTGAGCCGAACAGTGGATACTGGGCGATTGCGGTATCTACGGAAACGACCGTGCATATGAGGCCACCCGATCTGCTCGTGATGGCCGCCACTGTGTAGCTATACCGTTACCCAGAACAGAAACAGCTACAGGGGTTCGTTCGCTCGCACGTGAATTTATACACATGCACAGTGAAACACGACGGAAATTATCAACGCTCGTCTCCACAACTTTGGTCCGAATTTACGGCTACGTCTTCCGTCAGGAATATCTTGAGCTGAGGAGACGCTTCTGTGGCGCTTGTGGCTTGGCGTGGCCTTCACCAGTGCTTACTCATTTCGGATCGGAATGGCTAATAGCCCTACATGCGACAAGGAAGAGAGAGAGAGAGAATAAACATTTTTATTGGGTGACTGAAGCTTTTGAGAGCCGTCCTCATTGCTGCGAGGAAACAGCTGCGAGGAAACAGTCGCCCGCCTTCTTTGTGAGTGTCCCCGCTCCAGTGCGGCCAGGAAAGAACTTTCAAGAGTGTCAGATAGTATTTACACACGCCCTTTGTCGTAGGAAAGGGTCCGGCAACACTGGCCACGACCGTCCTCAGCACAGAAAGCTTTCAAAGCATTGTTGCGCTTCTTGCGGAGAACTATTCTTAGAGACAGACTTTAAGTGCTGTGTTCTCCTTCCCTTCCCCCCTCCTCTTTTTTTTCTTTCCGTTTTTCTAATATCTCTTTTCTATTATTTTTATTCCCCTCGCGCGCTTTCCTCAGCACTGGGTAGCCAGCCGGTCTGAGAACTGGCTAACCTCCCTATCTTTCCGTCTATTCCTTCCTTCCTTCCTTCCTTCCTTCCGAGCATCACAATGTTGTTCGCATATACTGGTAGAGGCTGTAAATGCGAATAATAGGCTGCGTTGTGAGGCTGCGCAGATATTCAGCGTTATCTCTGTGTTCCAGTTCCGAAAAATTTCGGGGTTGACTGTACGGCGACCATGGAGCCTTTTGACGATTTCTGTGAAAGCCGAATTCGTTCAATCATCACGTCGTGCTCTCCGAGTATACTTCGGCTTCGTCGTAGTTCGAGCTTCCACTCAGAGGTGGTGCGGCGAGGAATCATTTGTTGGGACAGCAACGGCGCAAAGCGCGGCTCAAAATCAGAGCCGCTAGCCAAGGAGCACGTAGGCACCAGATGGAAAGAAAACGACTAGAGAAAAAAAAGAAGTGTAGATAGAAAAGAGGGCAGGATAGATGAGATAAGGAGAAAGAGGGAGTGAGAGAGCTGAATACAGGAACTATTGGGAAAGAGGGAGAAAAGGCAGTCGGGGGAGTCCCGGGAGAGTTATAGAAGCCTAAGAAAACCTGGTTATGCGCGACGCGCTGCGAGCTAGGCGCCGGCCACTTTTGCTTCGCTCGGGGGCTGACACGACGAACGCAATTGAATTATGCATGCTCTCCTTCCCTGCCCGCTCCCTCGCCGTTCCTTTGAAATAAAGCCGGGGAGAAATCACAGAACATGTCGTGTTATGACGTGAACTGCATTCTGTCTTCGTTTTTCCACAGGACCGCCTATTTCCTTTTTTTTATGTTTGTTTTTAATTTTGCTTGCTCTCTCTCTCTCTCTTTCTAGCAGTTCGCTTTTTCGGCTACTCAACGTGAAGTATGTACTTCCTTTCCGAGTGCTTTCTTCTCTTCTTTCCGTCCGCCCAGTGGATTCTGTCCACTTCTCTTTGCCTCTTCCTGAAGAAATACATTAACCGCACTTGGGTATATTTCCATTTTATTTTTCCCGCTCCCTCCGGCTTGGTTGTCCAGTAATCCAACGAGCCGTGCGAGCTGCCCTTTTAAAAGCCTATAAGAATGCGGCTTGTATGAACGCTAACGTTCTGTTAACTTTTAACGATTTTTCTTTTAATTTTGGCTTAAACATAAGCGCTTAGTCGTAGTTATCGCACGCGTCCCGTGCCGTTTCGCGCTTATGACGATTTGAACGGCACGTCCGGGTGCTCGGAATGCGCATATCGTCCATTGCCGAAGCTGACCGCGACGCTTGGCACTACAGCGCCGTGGCATGGAAGATTCGGTTTCTAAGCCGTATGTTCTCGATTATAAGCCGATATCTGCTAGCGAAATATCGAGCAGGAAACTTCGGATGTCGGCGTAATGTTTGAGAACGGCGTTTGAGGATATTGGACATGACGACGTTGATCAGTGATAGGTGCAGTGAGTAGGAACCGTCTGATGTTCCCTTTTGCAATTCTTATGAGCATGAGGCCACGGTCAAATGCCGCCCGAGCAAGAACAAAAGCTGTAGCCGCCGCAGGCCAGATCGATGATGCATTGCGGTGTTAATTTGTAAGCACTCACGTTGCTATACCTTCCCACACATGGTGTGACCTACGATTTCTTTTTTTATTATTACCAGTGCGCACATGTTCTCATATAAGGCACTTGGAGTCCGACGAGCGAAGATGCATGCTGAGCGTCAATGCAAGTGACAAAAATTGGAGGACGCTTAAGCTTCGCCTTCAAGAGTGGAACGCGACAGCGTTCCCGTCGACCCGCCAAGGGGTGTAAGACAATGGGCTACAGGGCAGCCATCACTTACGAGGCGCCCCGCATCGGACGCGGTGAGCGTCGAGCCATATGGTCGAGCAACGCGGCGTTCGGCGCAGCAACGAAACGTGCGCCTGAGCAAGCGGAACGAATCAAAGAACTCGGTATCTCGGAGGGGGAAATGATGCACGCCAGCCAAACGTCGTGATCGGCACGGGCAGAGAGACAGATAGTGATCTAAAGAAAGGAAGGACGCTTGATTCTGCAGAGGGAGCAAGGCGAAGCGTTGTCAGGGGAGAGAGATTCCGGGCCGCGACCCCCCTCGCACCGGTCCTTGCACAGCTCCAATGCGCGCGTGGCGCGCCATCTGTCGGGGCAGCGCCCTACATGGAGAGGAGGGGGTCTTGTGTGCTTGCCGCAAGATGGCTCTGCGTGCGCGGAAAGCGCAGAAGAAATGCAGCGGAAACGCACTTTGCTACTCGTGTAATTGCGACTTCTGTAAGTTACATGTTCATAATTACCGATATACACCGCAGTATAACTTTCCACGGCTCGTTTCGAAGGCAACACCGCATTCACTAGAGGCGCGTTTGTAGCACTTGGAAGCATCAAACTCGTGGCTGAGTGGTAGCGTCTCCGTCTCACACTCCGGAGACCCTGGTTCGATTCCCACCCAGCGCATCTTGGAAGTTGCTTTTTATTTATGAAGTGCCTGCCGTGATTTATCGCTCACGGCCAACGCCGCGGACGCCGACACCGACGCCGACGACACCGGCTTTTCTGCGACACGAGCTCCTTAACGCTATCGCGTTAAAATCACAACGGCGGCTGAACACTGGAAGGACGTTGGTGGCTATTCAACTCCTCATTTAAGGGATCTGAACGTGTGAGCTCTTCAAGCCAACTTTTCCTTTTCGCACACTTTAGGATTTGAGTTCTCCGGTAAAATGATGTGCAGATGGAATTTTCCCACTCGTTCTGCGTACCAACTTTCATTCTCAGTTTTGGTGGTTACAAACACTTCCATGTTGATTTTCTCTTTCGCTTTAAAGCAGTGCATTTACCAAAGCGGTAGAGCTTAACCACTTTCGCTCCCCCCTTCCCCAAATCCCTTCATAACCCCGTCTTCTCCTTCAATTTGCCTTCGGCAAGCTATTGCCGTGTGCTGCTGGAACCGTCAACAATATGCTTCTGATAGTATTCATTTGAATTTTTCTTTATCCTCTTCACAGGGACGTTCGTTTTTATTTTTCCACTTTCAAAGATAGACAGGCTTTGGCGGAACGCACGTGATGTAAAGCAGGGGGGATGACTACGTACGAGAGTTAGGGTGAAGTCAAGCATACGCTTGTACGAAGAAGATTACACCTAGCTGTGGTTCTTTGTCAAGACGATCACTGCAATCTTTTCGCAGGCCCTGTGTACACGTACCCTCGCTTATCCGCTTCTCCTCTTCTCTCTCTTTCTTTTGCGTCGCTCCAACCATGCTCATCACGTGTCGTGCGCGCATTCCTGCTTCCCGCGAAGTGGAGCCACTGGTGCAGCAGCAGCAGCAGCAGCAGCAGCAACGACTCGACTCGATCAAGCTCGAAAGATGCAGCCCGCGGGGCGCGGCGTGGCGCGGCATTCGCGTTTGTTCTCAAAAGAGATCGCGCTCTACCGAACATCGCAGAGGCTGATACGGTGCGGAAGACGGAGAGGGGTGGCAGCGCTCTTACGCACGCACGTACAGACACGTGCACAAGATCGCGCTCGCGTGTACTTCACCCTATCGGCAGATGCTGTTTCACGGCCGATGGTAATGCGCGCGCACACACACACGCGCGCACACACGCACACGCTCAGAGAAATGGCAGGCGAGACACCAATGCCAAGCCCAGCCCGGCCGCGCGCGCGCGCGCCTTTCTACGGTTTCGGCATCGCGGCGAGCGGCTTATACTTTGACTCCCCGAGAACGAGAAGTTAAAGAGCTCTGCTGCGCTGGGTTCGACAAAAAGAAGTATAACGACGGCTACGCAGAAAGGATGGGAAGGAGGGTGGTGGAAGGAAATACGACAGCGAGAAAGACGGGATGAAACGAAAACGATCGGTGGCGCATTCCCGAATGGCAAGCCAGGAAACGCCGCTCGCTCTATGGGCAAGGCAAGCAACGCGGGCCTTGGCGAGGCAGGAGTCGCAGCTCGGAAGCGCGCGGGGTCCCGCGTGGAGCGCTCGCTTGATTTATACTCAGAGGCATACATGCTCATTAAAATTCCATCTGGAGCTAAGCTGGATTTCCGAGACCACTCGCTTGGCCCCGCCGCGCAGTTGCTTCCTCCTCATAGTCGTCGTCGGCATCGTCGTCGTATATACGATCTCTTCATCGCTGCTGCTGCTGCCGCCGCTACTGCTAGCTCCTCCCCGACCTTTACTGCCGTTTCATCTCATACTTCTCTTTCTTTATTTGCCTCGCCTCGACCATGCAGCGTTACATGCACGTGGTTTTATTTCTCTCTTTTTTCGCGACGCGAGTGCTTACGGTGCCTACTTTTGCTGATTCCGCTACGCGATTGCCCGTCGGAAGATGAAAAGTTATGAAGTGTGTTTGTATACGCGAGGTTTTCGGAGCGCTGGCGGCGGCCCACTGCGAGCATGACGTGAATGTGTCTGTGTTTGTGTGCGCACCATGTGCGGATGTTTTCGTACAAAGCAACATCGGACGAAAAAAAAAGCGAAATCGGGAGCGAGACAAAGGGTCGCGAAGGTGAGCGCGAAGACCAACGGTGAAACTGCATCTTGAACGGTAACTGCCGGACCGGCTCACTCAAACTGTCTCCATACCTATTCCCAATGCCTCTCTCTCCGCACTCTCCACTTGCTACCCATTCTGCGTCCCGAATCCATCATATTTATTCTTGCCCCCATTCGCTGGCAGCCTTCCGCGTGGAGCCTTCCTTCGTTCCTCTCCACCTTTCTTCTCTTCTCCAGCAAGGAGGTTTACTTCTTTGGTGCCAGAGAATCCCACCATTGCCAGCGTATCTCACGAGCCACAGCAGCTGAGGGTGTTTTCTTTTTCTCTTTTCCGATTTCTATGACGTGTATGTCACCAAATTCGACTCTCTCCCATCGGTGGCGCGGTGCCTTCCGTGTCCCGCTGCTCCAGGCGAGCTCTCCTCCGGTTCCAAATCGCCTGCTATGCGCCCCACTTACGCCCCCGTATCGCCCACGACCTCTCCTCCGGTCTTTAGCCTACGTACTCGACGCCGCGTTCTTACCCCGCGTTTCTGCGAGCGGCAGCGGCGGGCGCAGTGGAGAAAGCCATTCTCCCGCCGTCCTCTTCTTGATTCCTGCTCGCCTGCGCCCGCTCGCCACTGGCGTTTCGAGTGGGTCGTTGAAATGTGATGTATAGCGGCCCGCTTGCTCGACGAGCGCCTCAAAGCGGGGCCCACGCGCTATTTAGGCGCGTATTCTCCTCTCTCTGCGCTAGCGTTTGTGCGCTCTACCGCGTCCGTGCGCCCCATCATCTCTTTCTTTTTGAGTTATAACTGTTTTCGTTTCGCTTCGCCCCCATCCCGTTTGCCGACTTCGATGCGGGCGTGCTTGCGCGCTTACCCGGCCTCTCTGTCGCGCCTGCGCCCTTGATGGCTTATAGTGAGGCTTTTATGCCGCGCGCGCGAGCCTCTTTTGTAACCTCCTCGTCCGTGTTGCTTCTCCGGTCTTCTACTTTAGGTTACAAGACTCGCGCCCCCCACCCGTATATCCTTCTTCCCTTCTCGTTTCTCTCTTCGACGCGTGCAGGTCTTTTTTTCTGAGGCCGCACAATTCGCTTTGTTTCCATCTCTTCGTCTACGCTTCCGCTCCTGCAATTGTCCACTCTCCCCCACCTCGCCTTTCCCTCTTCTCCTCGTACAACATTTAACGCTCTCCGTGCCCGGCCGTCGTCATATTTATGGGCGTGTTGTTTAATTTTATTGGCTGCGCCATGAAGCTCGCTCCCCACTGTTATTGCGTGCTCTCTGGCTGAGGAGAATACGCCTCCCCTTTTGTTCTATCGAGCCGTTTCCTCCACAACTCGAAAAAAAAAAACAAATACAGAGCAAGAGTACAACATAATACGATGATGCAAAATAAAAGAGGAACGTCGTTTAAGTGTGCGGCGACCGTATCCTCATAGCGTCTCCGAAGAGGCCAGCTGTGACACTTTGCCTTTTTAGGAGCCGTCGTGCAGCCGAAACGCGCCGGAAACAGTGAAAAAATGTGGCAGACAAAATATATCTATCTAAGAAGACTGTGCAACTGTGGATCCGCATGCGGCCTGGTGTCGCACGGCCTGACGTCGCAAGCTTTACGATTGGTCAAGCCCCGCCCTTTCCCGCTTTTAACGTGTGCGTTTGCTTCGAAACATGACACTAGAGTTTCTTGATCACCGAACTGATGGGGTGTGTTACGCGAGAAAGTTAGGAATAGCAGCCAGATACGCAGTGGCGTAGCTAGGTCGTCTGGCACCCGGGGCCCATAGGTCTTCTGTCACCCCCCTCCCCGGGTTTAGCCGGGGGAAAGAGGGGTGTCTTCAGTCCGTGGACGTATATGACACCCCCCCTCACTGGCCCTTGCACCCGGGGCCCACGGCCCCCCGGCCCCCCCTGTTGCTACGCCACTGCAGATACGTAAAATGCGTTGTCCAGGTGACTTCACCTGATTTCGCGGTAGATGTACGTGTAATATGCAGTAAAACTACCCCTATCTGTTGTTTCTCACAGAAGCTGTGAGAGGCGCATTGAAGGAACAAGCTAACAACGTGTCCACGTAATGGGCTGGAGGGGCGACGTTAAAAACCAGGAAAACGTATCAGCGAAGAATGTAGTAGTGGGGTTCCTCATCACGTTTAAGCAGTCCAATGTACTCGTCAAATTAGGTTTAAGCGTTTTTGACTCTGCCGATGCAAGTGTCAGAAGTGTTTTGCTGCTCTCCTGTAGAATATTGCCTGTATTGTTTCTTTGAATCCCGATACGTACACGAAGCGAAATGCATCAGCGCAAGTCTCCTCCTTCGTAAGAGACCACGGTGAAGATGATGTCAAAAGCGGTGAATTTTTATCTGGCCATTCCTTCATTCGATCTTATCTGGGGCGCACGCAATCTCTAGAAAACGCTCAATTATTCAGAGATGCTTTCGCGAGAATTTGCATGCATCTAAAGGCTTCTAAGAGTCATCTATACCGTAGTTCGTTGCAGCCTGGTCGCTCAGTATAAGTAAAGCCCTACAGTTACCGTAAGTACGCAAGTGTGCGAAGATCATCTCTGTTTCCGAAGTTAGAAAAATATGACGCATTACACAGTGAAGCGGAAATTTCAACCTGGTCGACGCATGATAGCTGACGTGTCGGTTTAAAGCTGAGGCTACGTACGTGGTGAGCACACATACACTCACGGGCTCTTCCAGTTATCTGCATGGTCTGAGTAAGTACTGGCGCTCTTGGTGAAACCAGAAGTGCCTTCGTTGCGTTCGACGCATAGGCACTACTTACTTCTACACATAGGCCATGCAAGCACCGTATGTGCCTGCTGCGATGCAAACGCAATACGACCATCGAACTCTCTTTGTGAGCCAAACAGCGGCCGCGAAGGCACAGAACATGTAATTCTTCCGGAGCACGGGGCGTATGTAGGGCACATTAATGAGCCTGACTGCTGAATTTTATGCAAGAGGCATTGCAGGCCGCATTGCCACATTGAATGACATACAGCGAATGCATGCTTGGGCCGGCTTGACTAGGACACACAGAATGCGAAGGCTGGAAGACACGCGAAGGAAAGGCATAAAAATTGAAGCTTAGCAGCGATCCATTCGGAACTCTGCGTACACCGCGCTGTAGGAGATACAAGAGTCGGTGCGAACCCTCTCGGTAGAGTTGACAGCTCTTTGTGGGCGTACCTGTCGTCTGCGAGAGAAAAAAAAATAGCATATTTGCGGCTGCACGTGCTTTGAGACCTGTTCCTCCTTTGTCTGCTCCTCCTCCTCCTCGAGAACCTCTTGTGTTCAGTAGTTCATTTTTCTCAACTGCAGACCATTTCATTTGGCGAGCGATTGCCTTGACAGCAGGTCAACAACACGGTCAACGACGTTATCAGGGAACAGCGACGACTCAAGCCTGTAAAACAGTAGGACATTCATGCACCTGTTTACACCTCTCGCGAAATGCTACAAGAGTGTCTCAGTATGTAAGTTACATCACACTAGGAGTTCTTATCAGGAGTTCGGACACGCTCTTTTTTTGAGGTGATAAATTTTTCCTTGCATGTGATACACCGCGTCAACACTACGGCTTACTGATGTCTGCGACGTCTATAGATAAAGGGAGAAAGACAAAAGGGAAGGAAAGACAGGGAAGTTAGCCAGTGTAAATACCGGCTGGCTACCCTGTGCTGGAGAAAGGGGTAGAGGGAATAAAAGGAGAAGGAAGAGAGAAGGAAAAACAACAAAATGCACACAGCAGCGCGATGTTACGCGCAACAATAGTCAAAGGCGCTCGCACAATTCACATGTCCTTAAGAACTTGAGCAAAGCCCTTAAGGCCTTGAGTGCCGAAACCCGTCTGGACCAGTCTATAGATAAAATACAACTGTAAGTTATGATATAGTTGTATCATTATAGAAACAAGGCCATTACGTAGAAACAAGTATTACTTTTTTTTTTTTTGCAAACGCTAGTACACTGCGATACGAAAAAGAGGTAAAACTGTCGACGAGCATATGGCCTTAAATAATACTTGGCTAACTTAATATCCAAGCATCTCTACTGCTCGAACTCGCTGGCCATGAATGAGTAACAGCACGACACCACGGTTAACGCAAATTTTATTGGCTGGAGGCTGCGTCGTCACCCTTGTCGTTGACGTCCAGCACGTTTTGTCTGCAGAAGCACTTGCTTAAAATGTACCAACTCAGGTTTACACATTCCTCAATCTTCTGGACCTCGTTGGCAGCCAATGAGAACGAACGACGTGAATACACTGTCAGCTCATAAATGGTCATGTAACACGCCACGCAGACCTCCTGGCAATTTTTTTTTATTTGACCGACATGCGCATTGATTATGAGGCGTCATCCAGCGATTCAGTCACTGCGCGTGCTCCATCTACACGCGCTGAGCTGTCGAGCACAAGGGGAGTATCTTGAGAGAGTAAAAGTGAGACTAAGGATACCCCTTGCGTAATCTTGGCAACACTCAGAGCACACCCTTTTCCCTGCACAAGGTAGCCAGCAGGTACTTAGACTGGCTAACCTCCCTGTCTTTCTCTCCTGTTTCTTTTTTTTTTTTTAATCGTGCTATGTTGTAGTAAACGCGAGGCACTTCGAGAGGAGTCCCAGGTGTCGAGGACAGATCCAGAAACGAAAAAGTGTCGGTAAGTGGTCGTGCTGTCGTGCGGCGTACAGCCGAAAGAAAAATTGAGATAAGTGTTTCGCGTCGTTCAGCGCCTGACAGTTTAGCCAAAAATAGACGTTGTGGTGCTAACCGTGACGCTATATAAGCAGCTTACTCCGCTGGAAAAGCGCCGAGGCTATGAACACCAGAAGATTACTCGGTCCTTTGAAAGGGGCCACTCCCTGAATGCTACTATAGTCCGCGCGGAAAGGACAGTTTTGTTTTGGCTTGGGCGAGCCGCAGTTTGGTCACGAAGCAGACCAAGCCAGATGAATGCCGCCCCTACGCTCTTTACAAACGTGTTTTCGGGATGCCTGGGCGGAAGTCACGCGTGACGCACTTGTGACGTCTCCGCGTGCGTTCCTTTATGTGGAACAACGTAGAGGCGGCAGGGCAGCACCTGCCTTTGAATGCTACAGGCAGATTCAAAGGCGGAACGGTCCTGTTGGTTAATTCGCCAACTACGCACGGTTTCATGCATAACAAGTTATAGATGCTATCTGTCGGCCTCAAAACTCGATCGTGCTTGAAAGCTTTAACCATGGACGCGCTCGCAATTCACTGATTGATTGGAGGTCCTGCCAATGATGATTAAACCTTGGGACCTACTTCCGTATCTGCACAACTATGTACCATTTCTAATATATGTAACAAACTTGGATTGATTGATTGATTGATTGATTGATTGATTGATTGATTGATTGATTGATTGATTGATTGATTGATTGATTGATTGATTGATTGATTGATTCGTGAGGCTTAATGTTCCAAAGCAAAACAGGTGTTGTGGGAGATCTCGGAGTGTAGGGCCCCGGAATAATTTCGACATCCTGGGGTTAACGCACGTCTGCATAAATCTAAAGTAAGGATCGAGCGCATCTGCGTTTCGCTTTTATCCAAATCTGGCCCCTGAATCCGGCAGTCGAACCTACTACCTCGTGCCCATCAGCAGAATGCCATAACCTCCGAGCCTCCGCGATGGGCCTTGACGTGCTTTGTTTTAAAGCTCGCAGCAAAGGGCGGTGCGTGAACACCATCCTCCGGAGTCTCAGTAGTTATGTTGTTTTTCTGCAACACCCAACCGAACTGAACGCGCTGAAACGGGACAAAGAGCTGTAGAGCTGGCTCATGGGCTCAACGAAACGAGTCACTAATGAACCCCAATGTTTGTGCGTACAGGCGGCTGGACTGCAAGCTTGCATCCTAAGGTGCTATAGCGTCACGCTATTCCAAATCGGTTTTATTCCAATTCGGCAGTCAGGCTTCCGAGATTCGTGAAAAAAAAAAAATTCCGGGACACTACCACTTCGCTTGTCAGTCACGCGAGGTCCCGATAACCGCGAGAACATCCCACCTTACCTGACGTATACGCACTGATTATGTATGATTAGACCACACAAAAGCAAAATTGTTATTTATGTTTCGACACCTCTTTCGCCGTCAGTCCTCAGCTATTACAGGGTAAAGAGGTTGCGGACTGCGCCCACTTAGCCTGTCTATCCCGCGACGTCACAAAACCACGAAAACTCACCACGTAAAAGTGACGTGTACCCGTTAAAGATGCATTATTATGTGGAACAAAAGTGAATGTTTTTTTTTTCTGAATAGCTGTAGACTGCCCCGTTCCGAAAGGAATAGAAGACGGCTGCCCGCCGATTTCTCTGGCTCTGGCTAAACGGAGCTGCCGGGAAGCATGGATTTATTTGCGTATAATAAATATAAACTGCGTGGCAACACGACGTTGTAGAGCCCTTTCGGCACGTATATGCCATCGCTCCGCCAACTCTTCTTCGCTGAGGATTCGTTTTAGTGGCATTCTTAACCTTCCGTTGCACGCCGCCGCGATTTTTGACCAACCACCGCAAGCTGTGTGAGGGTACGTGGACCAATCGCAGACGGCGCACCACCTTCCTCATCCGGTTATTTGCTTTCACTTGACTGGCCCGGATTCAGCGTGCTGCTGGCCCCTTGTCAGCTAATAAGATGAGAAAGACCGCTCAATATAGGCAATGCCATCCGCTTTGAAAGCAAACAGTGACCTCCTGTAAACGAGAAGTGCGTTTGATTTGACTCTTGAAACAACGCTGCGAGTTACCGCCTGATGCTTGCATCGGTAGTTACGTAAATATGACGTCAGGAGGTTGGAATAAAAACATATTGCAATAGTTTTACGTTATAAGGCCCCTATAGTAGTTCTTGGGGTGAGTAAGTGCCTCCCTGCAACTTTCTTATTATTATTTTTCACAGTTCTTTCTGTACAAGAAACAGAAAACACCATATAGGCGGAGCTGATGAATTCTGGCTGAATTATTTTACGCCGGTTGCCCAATAGATCACGTTGTTTTTGCCTACAATGGCAGCCAAACCTTCGCATATAATCCTATCGCTCCGGTGTGCGAGCATATATGATTTGTAATGTTGTAATTTCGCTATAGATCAGCCACAATGACTCATTTTATCTATATTTATCTTATTTTTATCGACATAATCGCCATAGTTGTCGTTCCATCAACTTGTTATGGTGCACTATCGTCGAGAGTAAAGTCTCTTAATGTCTCGCAAAGTTCACCTGTGGAGCAGTGCTGTCTAACTGCTATAGAACGGCCGCTCGACACCAGTTTCAAGTCGGGCTAGCTCACGCGGGAACACGATTGGAAAGCGGCGGTAAGAAAGGCGGTGCTTGAGGGCATAAAAGGAACTGGAGAATGTTCTGAGTGCTTGTACAATGATATACACTAACTAGAGGCATTAAGTTGAAAGTTATAGCGTAGCGGGACCGTTTGATCACCACGAGCGGCTGCAATACAACACAGAGCGTCATTTCCCCGCACAACGTCACTTCGTGCGCTTTCCAGCGGCGTGACGAACATCCTGTAACCATGGCCGTTAATCCGCTTTGCGCGGCTACTGACGTTGAGATGCAGTGCTACACAACACAAACCGTACGGGTGAACAATTGCAGCGAGGCATTCAAACGACGCGCGCGGCCCCACGACGTGAATTGGGCGAGTCAACGCTGCGCCGAGGGCACTTCGCAAATACGTTTCGTGCAGTTTGCCGCTTTGCATCGGAAAACACCATCAGCGGTGGCTCAGCGGCTATGGTATCCATGGCGCTGCTAAGCACCAGGTCGCGGGATCAAAGTCCGGCCTCGGCGGCTGCATTTCGACGGGGGCTAAATGCAGAAAACGCTCGTGCCCCCTGCACTGGAGGGCACGTTAAAGATCACGCGGTGGTCAAAGGTAACTCGAAGTCCCCTACTACAGCATGCCTCATAATCCAATCGTGGTTTTGGCCCGTAAGACCACACCAATTCAAGTCAACCTCCGTAAACACAAGCTACGGGCGCTATACGCAACGCGCTCTTCACGCGTCGCGTCCAACACGAGTTCCACTTGCCGCGGCGGCCGTATCACATTTTCGATCTCGACGGGCCCCTTTTCACACGTGGACCTCTCGATGGTGGCCACACAGGAGCCGCCTGTCTCCGGTTTCCGGCGACTAAAAGAGACAGATTGCGTGCTTCTTCATGGCGATAAAAAAAATAAAACCATATAGAGAGAGGAAGAAAAAAAAAGAAGGAAATGATCTTCTATCCTTCCGAATGATGTATGGCATACAGAGGAAAAACGAGAAACAGAGAAGCTGGCGGAAGTGTGGAGGGGAAGATATTGACACCGAGTAACTCGAAGAAGGTCCGCAGATGAAGGAAGGACGCGACGACCAAACGAGAGAAAATTATGCGACCACCGCCTCCACTTCAGCACAGACGTACAAAGAACGCCGATCCCGAGAGGGGTGTATAGGGCGCAGTCGCCTGGAACGCCATACATAAAGGAAAGCCGATGAAACACGCACGCGGTTTGGGCAAGTGCCGGGGGAGAGGGGGGCGGAGGAGGACGGATAAAGAATATGCGCCGGCCGGGCCCAAGTACAATAACGGGGCCCAAGGAATATTATAATAAAGGCCGCTAGGAGAGGAGCACACGACGGGGCCCACGAATCATCCGAGCAAGCCAGAAGAGGCCCAAGGCGGGGGCGAGCCCTATCGGGCTAGCGTGGAGGGTCCACCGCGTTCGAGCGGCGGGTGGAGCGCGCCTGTATGTGCTGGTGGTTGCGGCGTTTATTATCCTAATGCATCTTGAAAGACGCTGCCGCTGCAGAAGAGGTGAACGAGGAGGAAGAGAAGGAGCAGCAGCGGTCAGTCTCGGCTCGATCGGCCGTCCGCTGCTGCTCGGCCACTATAGGCGAGCACGCGTGCGTGCGTCGTCTCCCCGGGGGTGTTCGCGGGTGATCAGGGAGCCCCGAGGAATACACAATACGGAAAGCATCCATCAAGCGGCCACCGTTCTGCGTCGCGCCTGCCTCCCCGCTCGCATGCATTGACACACACTTGGCCGCCGTGGCGCGTAGGCCGTCGAACGCTGTCTCTGCTGCGGTGCCGTCAGCAGCGTGAGGGCCTGACTATACACACTCGTATCGTATATAGTCGGCGACTCGTCGCCCCCGAGCTGCCAGCGGCGCGCTCTTGGCGCGCGTGTGCATCCGAGCGTGGCCAATGCGCTTGCGGTTGTCGTCGCCGGTTGCCAACGGCTAACATTCATACATTCGCGATATATACGAAGGAAACGAATAGCCAGTCACCCTGTCGAAAGATAAGGTTAAGAGCTTCCTCGAAGGAGTGGGAACAGTGAGTGAGCTTCGGGAGAAATATCTAGCATTGTGAATCCGCTTTTTTGTTTTTCATTTTCCTGTGCTGCCCTCTTCCGCACGCGACTGGAAACGTTTTGGAAGTGTGCCGGGGCTTTCGTCGGTTGATTTGTGTACCTGCGCCCACGTTGAGTGCGCGTCAGTTTTGCGTTTCGTGGACCGCGAATCATTATTAATGGCTTCTCCGGGGCAGAACGTCGTTCCTGGAAGCCATGAAGCACTCAATGACTGCTGGGTGAGCAGGCCTAAGTGCGATGTTGTGCAAACAGTGCGGCCGACAAAGGCACGCTGAGCTCCCTTTGCCGACACGGATGCCTTGGAGTTTGTTGTCGCTGATTTCTGCACTTGGAGCTCGCTTTTTCTATTCTTCTTAAACATTATTTAGACATTTCTCATAGTCAAGAAGTCTACGCGCGCAGCCTTCCGCGCCGGACTTATCAAAGCGGCGCACTTGTTTACATCAACATCTACAGCCACAGGTCGTCTTTAGCGTCAAATATTGTGGAAAGGATGCATTGCTGATATAAAATAATGTCAACATGTAGTAAAACATGCGTATTGTTACACCCTGAGACGAATCAATATGAGCGGCCGAACCCCTTAAACAACGGCAACTGTGATCCAGATAACGTATTACGGGCTGTTTGTTTATTTCTGATTATCACTTTTCTTTAATTGCATCATACAGCTTGCGCGTGCCATAAAACATTATTAGAGAAACCTGTGCTCGCATAAATTAAGTGCTTATTTTTAGGCCGTGTTGTTCTTTCGCGAAAACGCGAATACCATCATTGACACCGTTGGTATAACTGAGCGAGACGGTTGTTTATGCTGCTGCATACCGAATGCACCGTCTCTTGTTTCCCGTTTGACGAAGAGGTGAGCAGTACATCTTTGGAATTGAGAAATGTATCTGCATCACAACACGTACAGACCCACCCATCTAAGTACCGAATGCGACCGGCAGCCGGGGACGGTGACGTACAGATGTTGGCACAGCTCTGTGTCGACGCTTGCCGCTTATTTTGTACTCGCCGTGCGATCTCTTACATTCTCAGTTCAAGTCCGCCGGTAGCGGGTGCATGAACACGGCGGCGCCAGGTTTAACCCTCGCTTAACAGGATCAACATTGACTCAAACTTCATGTGCACGACTCGATAGGGTTGAAGCTTGTGCATTTCAGCTTCGTAGGCATGTTTTGACTCCCTGTTAGCGCGATTAATTATATATACAAGCGAAGGCGCTGTCGCGTTGTCAGTTCTATGGCCGATCGCGCGGGGTTCGGTCGAACGATGGTCGGCACGCTGATTTTGTCTGTGCTGTCGACAAGAAAGCCCGTCACAGTGCGACAACTCGCGCTCGTCGGTTGCGTAGTTGCCGGCCTGGTATGATGAAATTATTTCGGTGACACACTGCAATGAATAGTCGGCCAATCGTTCACGTTAGCGATTTGTCGTTCTCGTATCGACGCAGTGTTACCGCACCTTATACGAGTACGTGAAGTCAGGCAGGCGCTTCCACCACCGGCAAGAGAGGACCGACGCTGCAAGAAGACTTCACCAGCGACGGGATGTTTTGAAGTGTCGCCCAAGTGTAACGCACGAGTGTTTCGTTAAATTTGGTAGCCATTAATGAAAGGATTGGCAACTACATGGCTCAGGTTGCAGTCCGAACCACTCGGGCGAAACCGTGACCGCTTTCTGTTTTAAGTTTCAGTCTTACGCAACGCATGTTTTCGGCACCGCAACGACGTCGAGATACCAGTGGAGTTTCAACGCGGTACATGGCACGAGTTTTTGCCGCAGCACGCGTCCGCGCGCGCTTATTGTTTTCTTGTTTTTTTTTGGGGGGGGGGGGCATTTTCTTGCGTGCGGTGACGCGCCGACCCTTCCAATATGTTTCGCGACTAATCCGCTAGGGCAGGACGCATGCGCCGTCATGTTATGAAAAAGGAGGATTCCTCGAAATCAATTCCTGTGATTGTAATAGGTGCGAGAACCACGACTTGACTATGAGGCACGCCGTGGTGTGCTAAACTACGAATGCATTTTGACCACTGTAGAGTTTCTTTAAGGTGTACTGAATGCACGGTGCACGAACGCTTTTGAATTCAGCCCCTCCCCCCAAAGTTATTGCGCGCGCATCGCACCGCGATGAATACACGGTGCTTTAAAGAAAGCTACTGCGTCAAACGGGCTGTTAAAAAAATGGTAAGTGACAGCAGCTTTATAAACCACCGAATTACTGCATATCTGTGTATTATGTAGCCCGGTGGACGATTTTTCAAGCTGAACGAAGACGTGGTAGAATGACGAAACTTTCCTAATTAACTTTCTAATTACGGACAATACTTTCTATATTTGCGTAGAAGGCGATCGTTATGCGAGCGAGACTCATTTTGCGGAATTCCGTTAGCGAGCGCCTGCTTTGACGTATCAGGGTTCGAAGCTGGTAATCAGATCGGTTGATTGCGCAATGAACAGGGGTGGGGAAAGGGAGCGTGGCTGCAAAGTTGCTTCCAGGCTGTCGTCCTTATTTAGTTTTTGTGGTCGTATCGTGAATAAACTTATGTTTCTTCCAGCCAGCGTGATGACAAGCAGATAGCGGTCGCTGTACACCGTCTGTTGTATATAAAGTTTTTGTTCTCGCTCTCTGACAGCCTTTGTATGTTCTTTCTTGCCTTCGTATCTCTAGGGAATATGGAGGGAATAAAAATAACGCTAGTATGTTGTCCTTGTTCGTGCCTTACTATGTTATTAAAGGTGGGTCGGCCTTATAATTAATTCTCCCTCTGTAGGGCAGCATGCAACCCTGGCTAACCTCACAGCCTTTTCTCTGACTCTCTCTCTCTCTCTCGCTCTTGATGTGATGTGACTAAAGTAAATGAACGTGTATCTTTCACTATGGAGAAGAAATAAGGCTGTAGTTGCTGGATTTGACCAGCCTATGACCTTATACGTTTTACTGACAGTGAGCGTGAGAGCCTCAGATTAGTATTCTTTCTTTTCCGTTTTATAAAACTCGATTGAGAAGATCGAGACGTGTGTGTGTGTGTGTGTGTGTGTGTGTGTGTGTGTGTGTGTGTGTGTGTGTGTGTGTGTGTGTGTGTGTGTGTGTGTGTGTGTGTGTGTGTGTGTGTGTGTGTGTGTGTGTGTGTGTGTGTGTGTGTGCCTTCACCTGCAACTCACTAACTACAGGTACGAAATTCGCGTGCATTAAGCGCTTTAGATAATCATGATAGTGCGCGGCTGGGTAAACACAAAGTTGTTGCACTCCTTTTAGGTTAATGGCCATTTTTACCCTATTCTTTTATTCCCGAACTATGTGCAGCGTATACGTCGTGGCACTTTCGTCTGCAAGGCGCATGCAAACCGAGCTCACCCAAAGTGTATATCCCCAGGGAAGACATCACTCCAACAAAGCGCAACGTCAGCTGCGCCGTCAGCCTGGCGGCTAGCGCGAGTCCTCGCCCTTTGCGAGCACCTGCGCCTGATGCACCTGCTACCACGCCCACCACAGCAGCGTTAACGCAGCGTAAAACGAGCGCGTTTAATTGCGCACAGCCTTTTGGACGTTGCGCTCCCGCACAGAAGAGGACGTTCTGAAACCCTACGGTCGTGCCACCGATGCCACCACACGCGGTATTCTCGCCTATACACGGCTCCGGCATTCACGACAAATAGCGTGCGCATCAAAACAGAGAAGGCCGGGGCGAAGCTGTCACTTTCCTCCGCGTGAGAGCACGCTTTCCCTTGTTTTTTTTTTTTTTTCGGGAAGCATTCACGGCGTTCCTCTAGCGGCAGCCTCCTTCGTCGTAGTCTCGTTCCGAAGCGTGAAACCGCGTTCGCTACCGTGTCACAACGGGGCGTTAACGCAGCGTTATACGACGACGAGCGCGAGACGTTCCTGAAAAGCCTTACGTCGCGTTTTCGGCCTCGCGTTCCTCCGAGGCGCCGATCAGTGAACGCCATACCACCGCGGCAAAGGCAAGAATACGGGCGCGCGGAAAGCCCCCCCCCCCCCCCCCCTCTCGCTTGCGACGTCCTGTGCGAGTCGTATCGTAACGCGAAAGTGGGGTGTGCTCCTCAACCGGTGCTCGGGGACCGGAGCCGCCACGCGGGCACAGCGAGGAAGAGAAGCGGCCCGTTAATTAAAACATTAATCCCGTCGGCGAGGCGGGTGGATCGGCTAATTAAAGCTGGAGACGGGGGCACCGGACGTCGAGAGAAAGAGACGCGCGCGCCTTTCAACGATCCTCGGTCCGAAAGCCGTGACCGCATGGCTCCCCGCCTGGCTGGTTGGCTCCCTGGCTGGCTAGCCGGCCCGAAGGCTTTCATGCTCTCGACTGGCATGCCAATGGCTGGCGAGCGCACACTTCCCTCTTCTCCGGGAAGTTTCTTTACACCGCACGCAAACTTTCACGGTCCTTTAGCAGCCGTTAGTGCTCAATGAAGATGTAACGGTGTTTATCAGAAGTTACCTAATCTAGGTGAAGTACTAAACCTTCGGGAAGGCCTCTGTGTAATGGCTAGTGTCCTATTGTTAATTTTCTGACCCAGAACGACCTGCTGTGTGAACGATGAAGAATTATCTCGCTGAGCTTACGGCGAAGGGTGACTGAAAAACGTCGACAGTTTGAAGGATTACAATTGCACTGTTACAGTTTCCAAATGAATATTCACTGAGACAACTTCTTCTAATTTGCGTACGCCTGCCTACGTTTTTTCTTTACCTATGAACAACGTCAATTGACTTACAAAACTCCCGCACATTCTACCGTGCACTGGAAATCGCACCTCCTATATCAACTAAGAGTCAACAACACAATGTGTGCTATTGTTGGCTGGGTACATAGTTGCAACTTCCCTTTCTCACATTAATCCCTATATCAACTAAGGGCCAACAACAGACTGTATGCTACTCTTGGCTGGGTACATAGTCGCAACTTCCCTTTCTGATTTTTATCGATATATCAACTAAAAGCCAACAACACAATGTGTGCTATTGTTGGCTGGGTACATAGTGGCAACTTCCCTTTCTCATATTAATGGCTATATCAACTAAGTCAAAAACACACTGTATGCTACTCTTGGCTGGCTACATAGTCGCAACGTCCCTTTCTCATATTAATCCCTATATCAACTAAGGTTCAACAACACACTGTATGCTACTCTTAGTTGAGTACATAGCCGCAACTTCCCTTTCTCATATTAATCGCTATACCAACTAAGAGCCAACAACACACTGTATGCTACTCTTGGCTAGGTACATAGTCGCAACGTCCTTTTCTGATATTAATCCTCCTTTTCTTCTTATTTGCCATATGAGTTCAGCATGCAACACACTACAGGAGAGGGTTATGTTATTACCTTCCACAAGGCTGTATAAATTCCTCTATAAGCGAAAACGCTCAGTCGCTGTTCTCTGATCGACAGAATAGAATTTCACGCTGAAGAAACATTACGCTTGATTGACATTTCTTACTTTGCAACATTTTGTTGGAAATAGCTGGCACAACAAAAGGGCGTGCGCTGCAGAATATAACCGAATAAAAAAAAATGACATATTTGTATCAAAACTAAGGCTGCTTCCAAAAAGGCTATGGCAATAAACGTTTCGTGTAATCTACGAAATGATCCGCGAAAAAATGAAGCGAGAGAATGATATTCATATAAGCCTGACCAAGTAGCGCAATATATCGCATCGCCTCTGCAAGTCGTGCGCGTTTTCGTGCAGTTAGCTTATGCCACTGCCCGCCTACCGAACTCCCGAACTCACTACACGGGAAGTTTGCCAGCAAGTACTCAAAGATCACGCGCAGCTTTCACCGGGAAGCGCGAATATACGGCGTCCACCAGCGATTCGGTCTTTATTCGGGGAGTCTTTACACGACTTTCAATGGTCCGGAATGCGTCATACGTGTCTCGTCCCCGTGGAGAGCGGCCACTACACGCTTCCTCACTTACCAGGTCGAATGCCGCGCGGCGGTCGAGTGCACATTCAGCGTTTGACAATTTTCTCTTACGTTTGCCAATATAAGCCGCGTCGTTGCTTCACTCCTTTGCTTTTTCCTTGCTTCTGATTCGTGCTATCCATAATCAACCATCGATTTGCATTAGTGCGTGGGATGAAGCATAACTAACTTCGCAGGTTTTTCTCTATCTCCCTCTTCTTTTTCTTGGTAAATAACTTCGTTTATAGGAGGCCTGTGATGTTGAAATGAACTACTCGTGTTTCTTTGAACGTAGCTTTCTTTTCTTCATTGTCCTGTGCGTATCTATATGTTTCGGTTGTTGGCGCGTCGCGACTACGCCACGGAGCGTGGAAGCCATTTCCAGCGTACACGATAGCCACTGAATGTATAAATATCTGCTAACTGAAACGGCATCAAATATGCGGTTGTTTCTTAGGGTTCATTTTCTGATGAGAGACAGCGACGCGGTGTTTAGCTGAACCATACGAGATGCTTCCAAACTTTGCTTTGATTTTTCGCTGGCGCAGCCTGCATCTAAAAAATATAGTGTGGCTTATTTGTACGAAATTGCAAATGCTGGAAACTATTGCGCGGCCGCCTTCTCCCCCCCAAAAAAATTAATAATGTATTGTTCAATGATGAAAGGTCGAAAGCATGAGGTATTGTGAGAAAAAAAGAAAGAACGTTCCAGAAATTCAGCATATTTCGGAAAACTACTTAAACATTCAACGTAGAAAAATAATAAGCAAGAGCGGCAACAAATGGGCAAGTTCTGTAGTATCTGCAGTAAAGTAAAAGTTAATCAAGTTAATCGAATGATACTAAATACAAAAAAACAAAAAAGACAACCACAAGGACATGGTAAGTGTTAGCGCATAGATATAGTGTCACTTTCTGAAAAGAAGGTTATGTATTGATTTAGTGCCCCCTCTTTGAATCCATTTGGAACGAAGAAATGACATTGTTTGGCCATCAACACGATGACTTGAATAGCGTTTCTCGCAATATTAAGAATTGCTTAAACTCTAAAGATCTTTTGCAGCAAATATTTGAATCAGACCCTCACTATTATTACAAAAGATGTCGAATATCAGAACATGAAAAAAGAAAACGTTTTATTTTTCCAATGAATTCGAAGGGGAGCTGCCGAGGTAAAGGTTCCTCTTAAGCCTCACCCTACGTTACGCGCTGTTGCTCACAAGTGCGCAAATATCGCGCCTGGAACTGACATAGATAACGCTATACTCAGGCCCGTGCGTCCCTGCCTGTGGAATCGCTTTATTCCGGGCAAGCTTGATCGTGCCAAAATAAAAAGCTGCGTAGGCGCGGCAGATGTAGTCACAGCGCTACCATTCTGACGAGCTTTGCGAGAAAGCAAGATGCTGAGACTCCGCCTTCCTTCCTTTCGTTTCAGGTAAGCAAGCCCTACCTGTGCTGCCTTGGTGTCCTCGTTGTGCCAAAATGAGGTGACGTCTTGCGGGCACACTTTTCTTTTTTTTTTTAAGACAAAGTCTTCTTTCCTGACTTCACGTGGATTTGACATGTCTAGTATCCGGGTATCTTGTAACCGCTTCCAGAAGAAAAAAAGAAACGGCGCGCGCCTCGAGAGCGTCGTAGTGGGTCGCAGAAGTTGTGAAAACGTTAGTCTGATTGAGACAGAAAGCGAAAATTAGTCACAGAGTAGATAAAATTAACAGTTCGGGCATTTATTAGCGCCAATGTAATCGAAAATTATTCTCATGGCACTATAGAGCGCACTATGTCCGGGATCGGCCCACCTGTCCTCTTGGTCAAAAAAAGGTACCGTGAACCAAGTGTCGACGCTGAAGGACACAAGATCGACGTAACTTCGCGTGAAATACGATACCAGTGAGATGCGAAATCAGTGAATAATGAACATTAAAGAGAGGCAGAAGAGAGATATAATTAGCGTTTAATCATCGAATCATTTGAATCATCACGCACGTCGGCCTTGTCTTCTTCAGCTTTGACACTTGGTTGACCTTATCTTCCTTTTTATTTTATAACCTCTAAGATTTTTTTATGTGCTACTGGGCTACTTGCCTAATCATTCATAATGTAAGGGTTTCCTTACATAACAGTATAGCTAGGCTTATAAAAGGCCGTATTGGTGTAGTAGCAGCTGTATATATTCGGATGTAACGTTTAGCATTCTTCCTTTACATTACAAGGGATGGATGGTGCTTGCATGTCGTATCTTTTCATGGTGTCAACAACCGCGCATGATAAAATGCAGTGGCTGCCGTAAAAGAACGAAAAACGCCCGCAAACTTCAGTTCTCGCAATATTGACTTGAAGTGGGACGAGGGGAAGTGTGTGGGAGGTGGGGATCGAGCACGAGTGAGGGACTTGTCATCGCTACAGATCGAGATCATGAAAATGCCAGCTCTATGTCTATGCCGCGGTTCGCTATCGCGGAGGACGAAGGACAATATGCGTACTGCTTCGTCACACTCTAAGGGTACATGCAAGGACCGGCTGTGAACACCGCAATATAGGGATAACGGGAGAATAGAACAGCTTGACCCGTTTTCACGAAACGCAAGCTCGTCTTACAAGTTTTCATTCCTACAGCTTCTTGATTTCAAAACGACGTCGACCGCATATTGCGAAAACTAACCGTGTACTAGAGCAACTGATTTAGCGTACCTGGATACGTATTCACTTAATTTTCTATTCCTCAAAAACGCATCCGCATCTGGAAGTACCTAGTCCCGTTTTGTCGGCACCATTCATGATGGTATTGCGGTGACGACGGGGAGGGTGTGCGTCACTTGCAAATCGATTGTCCAAGGCACACCGCACATAGACAGCGCCTCGAACAAGAACTCAGTTTGCCAAGGTGTTAGGCCCATGCGTTTCAATAATGCATCACAAAGCTATAAAGCACTTGAACGCTTCTTTGAAGACGCTGGGATTTGTGACGAGTATTGACTGCACTGCGTCGTAATTGTCTCATTTGTGCCTTTAAAACACGTGTACACGGTCTTACGCGGCCTTCGCTGCAAATGCGAACTTCTCGAAATAGGCTTTATATTTTAGTGCGTTAGATGTCTCTTCCATTTTTATTACATTTTTAATCATTGCCTAATGCAAGCATTTAGAGTTACTTCATTTTTATCCTATATTATCAGTCAAGCGGAAAGAGGCACCCATCGCCAGGTAACGGCGACAACTCCTCTGTTTGTTTTATCTCAATAATAATAAAAATAGAGTATTGCGCGCATCTCTTGCTTCTTTTCTTTTTTTCAGAAGATGCACAATTGTAAGAACTGCTCCATTTTTCGTTCTTCCGGCTTGTGACTTTCCTCGTTTTGCGATTCCGCTTCTTGTGCTGACGCTTTGTCTCGGAGGTTCTTTCTTTGTTTTCAGAAAGTACAGTGCGTCAGTTCTCGGAAGTCTAAGGGGACCGGGGGTGGTGTGGGGTGGGCGGGTGTCCGGCGGCAAGTAGTGAGCGATCTTTCACACAGTTGCGGCGGCGTGCAACTTCTTAATTACCTTAATGCAAGCGCCGCCGCCGCCGCGGCCGTAGCTTCGGGACCTCGAGTCAGCAGGCCTTAGCAGCAGCCAGAAGTGAAGTGTTGCGGCGCGTACTCTCTTGTTTAGCGTCCCGTCGTCCACGCAGAGATTATATGCAAATACGCAGCACGTCGCCCTAATGTCCGTAGAGAGGCCAGCCTGCCAAGCCGCGTCTGGAACACAGTATGTGTGCGGTCCTTCTTCTCTCCCGCTCTCCCTTTCTCCCTGTTGCAGGCAGACATTCTTTCTCGCCGCTGCTGCTACTTTCCTTTTTCGTTTCGTCGTCCATTTGTGTGCTTTAGAGCGCCGCCGGGCCAGCCGTCTGAGGGCAGCCTATAGTAGCTGCTCTTTACGAGAGGGCGGCAGCAGGCTAGAAGGAAACGTCTTCTAAGAGCATATCTGTGAGGAGTAACACGAACCTGCTGCTCCTGCCGTCCTTATAAATGTGAGAGGCCGGCCCCGATATTTGCATCTTGATGGCGGCTAGACCCTGTGTCCTTACGAGAGTCGGAAGAATACAAAGTGCTCGCTTACTGTGCTGTCGGCGCCGGAGTTTGTCTCAGAAGCAGCGGGAAGAGATGTGGCTCTCGCGAAAGGGAGGAGGATGCAGGCAGACTTTGACGCCGCTTCGCTAAGCGAGGCACGGTGAAAAAAAAAGGAGAGAGCAAGCAGAAGAAGGAGAAAAAGAAGAAAAATTCTTGAAAGGTTCGGTGGGTTCGTGCGCTGTGCGCTCTTTAATATTTTCTTACAAGCTGGCGTCATCCACGCATCCCTCACCATGGCTGAACGCTGGACGAAAAGCTCTTATTTCCCATGTCCTTAAGTTCGCTTCGCCCTCTTTCTTTGACACGCTATAAATTTTCGCTTTCATTGTACTAACTACGCGTGAAAGAAAATAACAGAAGGTCATGACTTTCGCCATCGATAGTAATATTCGAAGTTCTTGCTGCTTCCGGCCTTGCTGCGGAAAATACTTCCCCAGTGGGACGGCACTAAGTACTCTGGTCCATTATAGGGAGTCCGAGTTGCAAATACACGCTGGGTTTAAAAAAAAAAAAAGAACGCCGTCACAGGTTTGGCGGACGCTCGTCCGCTGTAGGCGACGATTGTTCATGCCATCGCAAGATCGGTGAGAAAGCACCTTTTTGACATCGTCATCGGCTGGTTGCGCGAGACTTCCCAACCGTATTTTTTCTTGAAAATGAAAAGCCAAGTATTTAAAAGCACTCCTTGGCATATATTACACTTGTCATTCTCGCTCGCAATGTACTGCCCACCAGCACACGTTCCAGCAGCTATTTGCGGCGGCACGCGAGGTTGCTTTACCACGTGACTTGCCAGAGCCCCTCACGAAAACGCACGTGGTACATATAATATTTGAACTACTGAATAACGCCCGAAAGACGAATTTAACGTATTCTCCGCCCTTGAAATCAAATATACAAGTACTCTCCAAAAGCGTCTTCAACGCATTTGTGTAAGATTTAAATTATCGAACGTGTGGGACATTTCTCCGCGCTCCCTCTGTGTACTTCTCCCTAATCGCCCACTTTTCGCTCTTCTCATATTTGGGCTGATTTACGTGCGTAAGGAAGTTTTCGGTGACTCTTGACGTTCCGCAATCACTCCAACGTTAATTTGTCAGTAAACATTGGCTTTAGTACGATTTTCAAACAGATAGAACCGACACGGACTCGTGCAACAGCTTGCTTTAGGGCTTCCCGCAATAAACTGTGATTCAACCAGGCTTAACGTATGCAATCTCTGATTAGCTTAAGCTCGGCCACTTTTCATAAAAGGCGTATACCTAGCCCCAATGGTAGGGGATGATTGAAAGCCGCCCTAAGTCAATTTTTTTCATCGGTGAAGGCTTCAGGAAAGTACAGTTACGTCACGCACCTTGTCGGAGCGAACGTAGCGTGAGAGACAATACAAGCTTCGATCGTTTAGTCGTGCGTGATGGGCCCAGGCTTGACTTCCACGTCGGTTCTTATTTTCGGACGACCTCCTCTGCTCGTAATATACGGGCTGCTCCTCTAACTCGTGTGCACTTACGCGTGACGCGCCTTAAGAGACGTGCATGGCCTCTGAACTCAGAGGAAAACTTTGCACCGAAGCTTTTAAGAGACTTTCGTCTGAAGACAGAGAGGAACAGGAAAAAAAAAAAGAAAAATGCGAAGACGTCGTCTTTTTTTTTTTTCGGGATATCTGCTTGTGATGAAAATTGCCTTTCGAGGAAAGAATGAAGGGAAGTAATAAATTCAGAAGGTGGCCGAAACTCCAATAGCAGTAAGCGTCGCTGCATAAAGTGTAACTAGAAAATTAAATCCCGAAAAGAATCGAACGGCTTGGCCTCTGCTCAGTGTATAGAATGGCGCGCCAACCAAATCACATCACAAATAGAAAGAAACGGCCCCAACCGACGCACTATAGCGCAACATGTTGCTGCTGAGGCGCGCCAGCAACACACAAAGTGCGGTGGGAAAAGGAGTATCGGCACAAAAATAAATATATCGTCGCTCGTTCACTTGGCGCAGGCGAAAAAGAAACAAAAGAACATCAATAGTGGGGCTAAAACGACGCTAAATAGGGAGAGGGGGAGGGGGGCTGTGGAAAGCAGAAACGAGAGCAAAGAGGAGCCGAGCACTCAGTGAGCGGGGCGGGCGCGCAGGAAACGTAGCAGCGAAGAGAGGCGGGAGTGGAATTTTCGCAATATCGGCGCGGAGGGCCTCGTTCCTGTCTGGCAGCGAGCTACCCGCAACAGGGCTTCTCTTGTCGACGACGACGACGCCGAAGCGCCGGCGTGCGTAGCAGCGTCGAGGCTCCGCAGGTCGCCGCAGCACTGCGTCGGGTTGCTGTGGTGTTCGAGCCGTGGGTTCGGGTGGTGGGTGGCGCCGCAGTGCTATGCGTTGTGCGCAGTGGGACATCCAGGGTGGAGGTGCGCGAATCCAGCCGAAAACTGAGAGGCGGTCTGAAAAGAAGGAAAAACAAGATACTGAAGAGAGGCGGGACGGCTGTAACCTTGCAGGCAGAAGGGAACGCAGTGGCGCCCAGCTTCACCGCCGCCGAACCCCAACAAGCGCGTCGTCATCGCTCGCTAACGCGCACAGGCGCGCGCACGCACGCACGCACACGACACAGCTCGCCGGTGCCGTCGCTCTAAGAGAGAGAGAGAGAGGGAGAGAGAGAGAGACGGCGTCGGCAGCGTGCGCGCGCCCCCAGGAAGGCTTCTCTGCACGCGAGCTACTTTTGCGGAGAAGCCATTCAATTTGTCAGGGGGTACGACGAAGGAGAAGGTTCGAGGTGCGTGGGTAGGGGTTCGAGGGAGCCGAGCACGGCTGGCGTCGCCGACCTGCATCCCAGCAGGCAGGCAGGCAGGGAGCTGGTGCGTTCGCTTCGTCGTGCGCGCCGCTCGCGCTACTACTAGCACGCTTGCGTACGTGCGTGCGTCTGTACTCGAGCGCGTTGCGCGAGAGAGAAAGCGCCCGCGCTACGTGCTGCTGCTGCTGCCGCTGCTGCAGTGTGTGTGTGTGAGTGCCATGCCCTGCGGAGCGGCTCACGCCGAGCACGCTGCCGCCTGGCGCCTGGCGGTGCCGAAGACAGATGGGCCAACGGACTTGTGGGCGCACGCTCCATTCGTCAAGTCGCCCTACACGCGCGCCCGCTCGACATGCGGCTGGAAGGCGGAAGCTTGCATATCCGAGATGTCGCTCTCCTTCCAGTGCAGCCCCTGCCTTCCGGCGACCTCTTCGCTTTATTCGCTGCGCGCTTCTTGTTGATACGCGCATTTTTATTGCCTCTCGTACACACCGGGCGCGCGTAATGCAGCGCCGGCCTGGTTAGCCTGGAAATATGACGCTGGCGCTAATGTATCGCGCCCTCTTAAGTATCTCTGCACATTGAGGACTTAAACGAGCGGCGCAGGCACCTCTTTTTCTCGGGTCTCCTCGCAGTGGCTGCGCGCCCCTGTTTCTGCGCTGGCTAGCAGTGGGGAAAGCATTAACGGACTGCAGGAAAGATTTGCGCGGCACTCGCGCTTAGGATTTACCTTCACGCCAGCCGACGTGCGCTACGGGTTTCAAGTCAAACCGTTTTCACTTTGTAGTCTCCGTTGCTGCTCGTCCGAAAGTGGACCCATGCATAAGAAGAAATTTTTTTTTGCGAGGGCGAATTTCTGCGTGCGGCGTTTTTTTTTCTTCTTCTTTCGACCCCTATCACGTGACTTTTTATTTTTGTTTTGTTTCGTGTGGGTGGGCCGTAGAAAGGTTTGTAAGTTATCGACTTATGCGTAGCACCGCTGCGTTCTGGTGCTTGTACACTTTCCAGTTACAGAGAATGAAGGATGAGAAAGTGGAGAAATGTAAGCAGGGGAGTTAAAGCATACGCACGTCCGGTTTCCTGCCTTGTGAGGCGAGGTGGAAGTGGTCGCGATGAAATAAAGCCAGAAAGGACCAAAAGCACCTGTCGGAGTTGCATCCTGGCATATACAGGTGGTCAGCGAGCTGATCGTACCAATGACCTGCAGTTCACAAAAAGCACGAAGATTCACTCCAGTTTTCACCCATCAGATGGTCACTTGCGGTCCAGTAATCGGCGACCAAGATTTCAAAGAGAGGGGGAAAAAAGTTGGTTTTCTTACAGAATAGCGAGTGTATACGAATGCACGGATGCCTGTAGCATGGAAATCAGTATCCCATGTGTGTGCGAAGAATTGAAAAGGTGCAGAGGGGAGGAATGAATTAAGAGGAGTCCTACGCTCCCTTCTGGCATCCCTGCATGACGCCTCGGGTGATGTTACCGGTTCCGCGTTCGCGTAAGCGTTTCTCAGGCAGAGCAATGGCCGACCAAGCTCGACAGGCTGAGTTCTTCTGAAGTAGCACCACAGCGTCGCTGTAATTAGCGTTGTCTTCGTTTCATTGCTTGACACAAGTAATGCGAAGCATTTCCTCGAACGTTAGTGTCGACGCGCTTCAGTTCCATACGTGTCGCGGACACGCGGTTGTGATATCGGAGAGAAAGAAAACACGGAAAGTTTCGCGAGGGCTTCTAGTTGACTACGTTCGCCTCAGTTCACTTCCTGCATTATATGGAGAAAAATAACGAAGAAAAAAAATTTTTTTCAAGCTGATATGCTTTATGCGCTTGTCCTGCCGAAATATATGAAATACTCGGATTTCTTAGTAAGTCTACGAACCCTAACCAAAAATCCATCATGTGCATTAAACTCCAGGTTCCGAAGCTGTGCATTACACGTTATCCATCCGATATCTGTCTGTGATCTCTAATGATCATTGATCACCTGCATCAACGCAACTGAACTGTGATGCAACACGCTATTGAGGTCGTTGAACTTCCTTCACCATTCACTAATCCTGTTGTACAGCAACCAGTGTCACTGTTGGTAATTTCTGTACAAGCGCCTCGAACTTTTACACCAAGTCGTTGCGAGTTTTCCCTCTGAAATACGTCCTTCCTCAGCACCAGTGCGCAAGAGGCTTCGAAACATATACCTATCAGGAATTGGGTGATTCCTGCCGAAATTGCGAAGAAAAAAAGTTGTGGAGGCGAGTCCTCAGATTGAGCGTCTACATGAATAATTTTACTCGTGAAACGCATGAACACCTACCTCGCTGATGGAATATTATGAAGCGTGTACCAAATGGCCTAGAGACGCGCGCGAATTAGTGTTGTTTGCTACTACGTGCAAACCTTATTTGGCCTATTTTACCTCTGGGTTTAGCCCGGCGTCGGGGCGTCATCACACGTTATAGGTTTACCTCGTTGTAATCACTGCTGAAGCGAACTGAAATGGTGACCAGCCTGCGTGTAATACTTCGCTCTCGTGCCGCCAGAGCGTGCATTATAAAGAACAAATAAACGCTTTCATGCCAACGGGCTTCTCCACAATAAGTAACCTTGCGGGGAGAAAAACTTTCGAGAAGTTCCCTCGTTCCTGTGAGAAGTCCATTTGGATGCATCTCTCGAGTCTGGCGAGTGGATTATGAAGTAGCTGTCTCTCTCTCTCAAGCTATATATATTGTATATGCGGTATATGTTGTAACTAAATTAGTGCATGAAGGACCTTGCCCATCTCGACTTAGACACTCATCCGCGTTCACAATCGGCGCGCCAGTTTTACAAGCGATAAAACGGTAATACACTACGTGTTGCTGTGTGTGGGGAGATTACTTTATGCTAAAGGCTGAACTGATGAAAACAGCAGCGTCGACCTATAGGTGTAAAGCCACTAGCTGTGTTGGGCACGGCGGTAGAGCTGACGAAGCTCGCACCAATCCATGTATGACGACAACCGTGTGTTCGTTGTTGCTAAATTTAGTAGCTCAAGGAAGGTGCACCAAAATATACCATTTCTATCACTTGGAAAAAACGTGCGGTCCTTTTTCTCTCTGCACGTATACTTACACCAAGTGATCTGAAAGGCTTTGTATACTTTTTTCGTTTCGGTGATTATGGCGAGTCGCCACTCATTAATTGAGAACACCGGCAAAATTATCTCCAAATTGTTTCTAGTGGAAATTTTCCTTGTGTGTGCACCTCTTAAGACACCTTTCTGCGCTACTTCAGAATCATGTTTCGCTGCCACTGTGTCACTTGCGGGTTACTCACGGCCGTAGTGTCAGACGCTTTCTGCCACAAACATCTCCTTATTAGTATTTGACACCATTTTTACAGCAAATTATTTACCTCAGGTATCGTCCGATGTAAATAATTGCTTTATCATATTAACGTGCCTGTAATATGGGCGTGCTGTTTCTAAAATATAAAACATTCTATTTCAATGATTTCTGGCATATAACAAGTATCTGCATTACGTACACTGTGTGTGGTGACGCAAAGATTGAGTGATATGCCACTTAGGTTAATATAAACAGCGGCAATTTTATTCCGTCTACATCGCGCGTACAAAAGCAGAAAGAAAGGATAGCAAGCACACTACGTACACACTATGTAGCGCTACGTAGTTCTCATGTTTTATTATTTTGTCCCCCCTTTTTTGTGCGCTGTTGCACTAATTAATGAAGTTACCAGTGTGTCCAGAGCAATGTGCTTGTAAATTGTGTTTAGATTATATTAGAGAGAACAAAAGCAATGGGAAGAAAGGCAGGAATGCGCATGACGAAGATCCAGTTTGCTACCATACACTGGTGGTAAGAGAAACGGGAACGGAAAGTGGAAGAGATTGAACACTGTGCGAATGCGGGATGATTCACAGAACTATAAACCATCACTCAAGCCGGTGCAGTTCAAGAGCTGCACCAGTGCACGATTGACCTTTTGCGCTAGCGGCGGATGTGGCCGCGGTTCGAGCAAGCTTGACTCTGTAAATTGTCTCGTACATGATATTAGAATTTCCCAAGAAAGGAAGGTCCAGACTGACTTTTGTCCTGAAGTGCGATATATCAGAGGCACAAAGACGCGATGTTCCGAAGCGCAGCTCAGACAATTCGCCTTTACCGTAGTGTTAAGTAGAACTTTGACTAACTGGAATAGCGTACAATGCACAATCTTCCCTTATAAGCGACGACAAAAGTCACGTGACAAGCACATAGTGATGGCGCAAAATAAAAAGAAACATTTTTGGCGACAAAAACGGCATGCACAATGCCCTCATCACGGGACATGCATAGCAGGCAAAGGAAGCAACAGACGCACACACACACGCACATACTACGATGAATTCGTAACTCTCAATACTTCCCTATCGAAATAAACTTTCATATTCAAAGTCACCGCGAACTCTATAAAAATTACCACGTGTGGACGAACTTCAGCGAGTACCATTTTCTTCTAGCTGTCACTGTCAACTAATTTATTCGTTTTAAACATGCTGGCCTGAAAGAAACCATAAAGAAATAGGTTCAGTAAAGAAATAAAGACAACTTCGCGAATATTACGAGAAGGCCCGCGCTCTCCTTATTTTCTTCTTTCTCGTTTTTCCTTTCAGTGCGATAAAATATTTCACGTTTCTGAACTTGCGAGGCAAGATTGAAACGTTGAATCATTGTTTTCTGTCGCCCCCCCCCCCCCCCCGCTCCGCCACTCCCTCCTGAGGCTTGGACAATCAAACGACCGATTTCTGCAACCGCACCAGCAAAGCCTCTGCGTGTGCCCTGCTTCGTCGAAGGAGCTTCTTTTGAAATCCGAGCTTAGGGCGCTCGAAGCACTAGATTAAAGAAGCCCGACTACTCTATCCGGGCCGACCGAGACACTGAAGAAGACAGAAAGAAAGTTTGCCAGAACCCGAGAGAAGGTCGCCCTTATCGCTGTTTCAGAATAAATAAAACGTCTTCATCGACGCCCCGGCTCGACTCTAGGGGATTCCTTCGCTAAAGGGGGCGAAGAAAAATCGCGAGCGGAGTTAGCTGCCTCGCGAGAACAGGTACCGCGTCCCTTCCGAACCTTCCTGAAAAAAAAAAAAGAAGGAGGAGGGGAGGGGTTTGTTGTTGTGCGAGCGGCTGGAAAAGAGGCGGAGGGGTTCGTGCGAGAGGTCTAAAGAAGCGGAGAAGCCGTCCAAAGTGTTCCCAGCGGGAAACAAAGAGCTGCTTGCGGTGTGGGGCCACGTGTAGCTGCTGCCATCTTGTATCGCGCGAACGTGCGCGCAGTCCGTTCCCTTCCTATCCCGCGAGGTTATTCCTAAAGCGTGCTGACGCGGGACCCTGATAATGAAGAGAGGAGGAAGTTGCTTCCTTTCCTCTCCCCTCCCACCCTTTGCCTTCTTCCCTGACAACGGAACCGCGCGCTGCCACTTTCTTCGTCGTTCCGTCCTCTTAACGCCCGGCGCAACGCCCAACGCCGCCGATGAACTTCGCGCCCAGCAGAAAAGCAAGCAGAAAGGGGGGCGAAAGGGAGGAGACGTTTAGGGAAGCAGGGGCAATGTGTGTCGTCGCCCATTAGGAACTTCATCCATCCGCGGCCGCTTTCGTCTGCTCGCGCCGCGCGAGTGGTCGCTTTAATTTTTACGCCTCCCGCTCATTTTCCTCTTCGCAGCCTAGCTCTCTTTTGTCACCATCTTTCTCCTCTTCCTTTATCCCTTTTTTTAATTTCTCTTTCTCTTTTACTCGTTTATTTTTCCAGTGTGCTTTGCCCTCATCCTCCTACCGTCCACACCATTCGCCGTAGCAAGGCCACCGATATTAAATAATTCAGCGTGGGGCGCGAAAATTGCTCGGCCGGCCTTTGTCTTCTTATCAGCTGGGGTTTTCGGGCCTAGTTCCGCGCTTTAACACTCTGGCGAGTCTTGGGCAGGCAGCGCGCAGTAGCACCATCCTGCCGGGCTACCCCCGCTCTGCGTATGGTTTTGGCTCGTCTTTCTACTTTGTTCGTGATGTCCCCTTTCTCAGCACTAGTTGACGGGTGCGTGCGTGCGTGGCGCGAAGCGGTCACAAGTCGTTTCCTTCAACACATGTTGCGGAAGTCGCCGAACGTTTTCGTCGGCTAGTTCTCTCCCTCCTCTTTACTTCACTCTCGCCTGGTCACCCTTGCAGCGAGCCTTCAGGTGGCGAAGGGCTGTAGTTTTTCTTCCTTCGGTTTGCGAAGAGTGCGAAGAAGGCTCCTTGCCCACCTGTGGACGCCTACCTGTGAGAAGGGAAGTTGGTCCTCCGGGGCATACATTGTGACGTGGTGGCGTCTAGCGCAGCTACGGCCGGCACCTCACCGACGCCCCTTTCCAGAAAGAACGCAATGGAACAGCGTGCGCCACACGAAGCGGCGGCAAGTCTTCGTGATGACTGATTAGCAAGCGAAGAGTTGTGACACGAAGCTTCACGTCGTGTACAGGATGACAAACAGTGGACGTGGCGCAGTAATCGCGATTCCGGCACGGGAGAGTCGGTGGGCTATGGCGTCATACATTTGGCTTGTCTCACTATGCTCGTCCCGTGGTGGTACTCACTGCAGCTACGGCTTTTGTGCGCGAGAACCATCTGAATCGTTGACGTTTTAGCCTGCTTCGGTGTCTTTTATATGATAAGCTATCCTTAAGGGTACCCGCCGTGGTTGTTCAGTGGCTATGGTGTTGGGCTGCTGAGCACGAGGTCGCGGGATCGAATCCCGGCCACGGCGGCCGCATTTCGATGGGGGCGAAATGCGAAAACACCCGTGTGCTTAGATTTAGGTGCACGTTAAAGAACCCCAGGTGGTCAAAATTACCGGAGTCCTCCACTACGGCGTGCCTCATAATCAGAAAGTGGTTTTGGCACGTAAAACCCCAAATATTATTTATCCTTAAGGGTGCAAACTAAGCAGGACATGGCTTTGGGTTGTTTTACTGTGAATGCTTATTCGCTGACACCTAATAGTGCCGGTGTCGTTACCCCGTCTGTTGACAACGGAGAACGTAACCACGCTCCCATGGCGTGTATGACTTTTATCGGTGTTCTTCCTCATGAACAATGCTTGACAGATTGCTTTCATTTCGCTCTTTTCGTTTTTCCTGGCAATGCCAGAGAAAAAAAAATCACCGGCGATTATGATACTCCCTAACGCGACATTAGAACGGAGCTCTATAAGTGTTTTCATTTTGCGATATATTGAGGCAAAGAATTTCAAAGAGACGTGTAGCAGAGTCGGCAGTCATCGAAAATATGATCTGCGGTTCGAGGGCGTCGGCTTTCATACATGACTCGTCGAAGGTTCTCATGCAATCGCTGGTGCCGCTTGGCTTCCAGATAATACTACACAATTCGCGTCGGGCATGCATGCAATCAGATTTCAAAACAATCGCAGACCATGACAATCAAAACAAGCGAGATCGAGACGCGAGCAAACGATAGTACGAAACGAGCGGTCCGGCTGAGACCAGATACGAGTGCGCATCGAGCGGTCGGGCAGGTCGGCATGCCGCCAGCTTTCTGCGCGGACGTCACTGAATGGGTCGCTCCCATTGGTCACCGCCTTTCACGGCTCGCGTCTTTCATCTCCCGCTCCGCGTTCGCTCTTTCATCTTTCGCTGTGATCGTTCACTCGGTTACGCCGCCGACGCCGCCAGCACCCGACGCCGACGTTCACCGCAGGAACTGGCGTCTAGGAGCTGCGCTATAAGAAGACGCTTGTTGGAAATACGCCGTAGACGCCTTCCGGGACACGTTATTAGCACGATTGGGCTACGCAAGCGGCTCACCTAGGCCTATGGAACGTCGTTGTGCCTTCCGCATACCCACGCGAACAATTCGAATGCAGACAAAAACGCGGCCGTGCAAATTAATAAGCCCGCTCGCGCTTTTTGTTCTCTACCGACTCACCGCAGGCGGTCAGGGCTGGAGGCAAATTGAACGTGAGCGCGCCGCGGCTTGAGCGCGCGTTCCTTTTGTGACTCGCCAAGAACAAACCAGCGCCAAAATCCACGGCCGCGCGTACAGATAGATCCCTCACGGCTTCGAGTTCAAAGGGAAGCGAAGCCACCTAATCTGCTTCCGTATTCCTTATGAGTCGCACTGGCTCCGCCAATATAGGTTCGCGTGCCTGTAATTTTTCCCGCTAGCTCAAAGAACAAGGTGGCGTTGGAGAGTAGGTTCGTACGAGCGGGGCGTTTTATAGAAGCGCTGTACGAACGAGAGAGCGAGAGAAAGACGATAACGGAGAGAACATTTGCGAGACACTGGGAAGCGGGGCGGAGGGATAACAAAGTGAGAGATATATATTTCCCCGAGACAACGAAAGCGTAATCCTAGCGTCTCTAACAAAAGCATCGGGAGAAAATTACGGCCGCTATACCCCGAAGAGCGAGGAGATGGATGGAGAAGGCGGGGTCACGCTGTATAACCGAAACAGGAGGTAGAGGCGGCAGGAAGGGGGCGAGGGAGGGGTGCGCGCACGACCGAGCTGCATGGCTCACAAGGGACGAGCTCGGTGCGGCGCGCGTAGAGATGTTCGCGGCCGAACAAAAGAGCGGCGGTTTGTAAAGCACCAGGTGCGCCAGAACGCACACTCGAGTGCGGTGATGGGTGCATGCCGGCGAAGAGGAAGGAGGCGCTCTCCGATTGGAGCCCTCGAAAAAAAAAAAATGCAAAGCAGCCGGGAGCGCGCTCTTTGAAATTCGCGACACATCAAAACGAATTGCCGATCTATGGTGACGGTGAATCCCGGGCTTGATTTATTCTCTTCCTCGTCGCCGTTAGCCTGCCTTGAAAAAAAGTCTTTCTTTTTTTCTGTGTGTCTCTCTCTTCCTGGCGAACTTACGTCGTCGTAGTGGTAGAAATTTGCCTCGGCTATGCGGGGCGTATTGTTACCGGGCTACGAATGCGGGTGCGCTGGTAGAAATATTCGGGATCTTACCGCCGCTTTATTAGTGCTCTCCTTTGTGGCCTTCCTCGTCTCCATTGACGATATTGTTCAGAACTAGCCGCCGTCCTTGCCTGGTCGCATGTTCTTTGTTTTAGAATTGGCTTTACTTCTTGCTCTTCATCTCTCTATCTCGTTCATACGTGGCTTGTTTCGGGCTCATAATGCCGCAAACGCCGATACTGGGATTAAAGCAAGGCAGGAGACCGGATAGGCGTGTATGCTCGCAGAGAGGAAACAGGCAGTCCGACTCTGCAAATTAAACTTTCGTGATATTACAAGAAATGGAAGCTCAGTTGGGCCTGGACACCACCGTCTCACAGTATACCATGCTAAGCGGGGGAAAAAAGTACGAGAACTTGGACACGGAGGTTCTGCGAGACATATTGAAGAGACGTGACTTGGAATAAGGAAACCGTGGAAAACGTATGAATTGAAAAGGCTGAGTATTCACATCAATCTGCATACAATTTGTAAGCGCTGTTCCCTCGTGATTGTGGATTGTGAAAAAAAAAGACAAAATGAAAAGAAGGCGTGCGCTCAGAACACAAGCGGCTTACCCGAGGCAATAGAAGGCTTAAAAAAAAAATAAGAAGTGGTTCCGTGTTAACTTGTTCATTAATTTTTTTTACAGGAGCTTTGTATGGTCCTTGCAAACGTCTCAAAATACATGTCGTGAAATATAAAGAATGAAATGGGCGTAAATTCCCGAAAATACTGAAAAATAAAGAGAAAAGAAACACAGCACAAGAACGTAACTCGCAATGCCACGAAAGTTCTTAATAAAGATTATGGCTTCTGGGACAATGGGTTTTGACCAATCATTACCGATTTGCAATTATTATTGGAGCGAGGTAACAAGATGCTTGAAAACGAAGCAAGCGTCAAGAAGCGATGAAAAATTTCGAGGACCTTTAAGGTCGGCCGTTAGGAGTGGAACCCGATAGCATTTAAAGACTACTTGCCTCACATACCGGCATCCGCGGCTTCCTTACGGACGCGGTGGAGGCAGGCGCCATTTGGATGGCGTTGTTGCAAGGAAGCGAGCTGGCGGCGCCGCTGTGCGAATGATAGAAACGATGGGAAAAAGGTTTTATGTTTCAGTATCCGCGTAACAGAATTATGTTTTCTGGTATACTCAAATGGGAAGCCCACGCTATCGTGTCTGTTGGTTGTGTTTAGGTCGTACTTTACGATTTTTCCGGAGCATTTTAACTCGGGGAATTCAATTAGTTCAGTAGCGCCTTCGCGCCACTCGGAGGGTCTGCGTGGTTGTGGTTCAGGATGATTTCTTTCGCGAAGCGACCTCCAACGCCAACACCGGATTTTTTTTTATGACGCGGGGCCCTTGACACTATCGCGGTAAAACAACGAAAGAAAAAAAAAACACACTAAACGGTAGTTCTCGGTGCTTCTTGAGGCCGTTCTCTCGCTCGCGTAATCTCAAGTTTGTCGCCTTGACCGTGTGTACTCGCATACGCGCGCAGCAACAAACAGTTAAGTGCCGCCGTAATGCGTGTTGTAGTTCTACGCGCCACTGCGCGCTTCCCGCGTAATTACCTCCGGCAAACGAACGCGTGCACCTCGCCGTGAACGCAGGAAGGTTACACCATGGCGTCGGCCCAGACTTCCACTTATTGGAGCACCTCCATTTTTGCCCCCTCCCCCCCTAAACCCGTTCCACTTATTCGGTCGCGGCCATTTTACATTGTCTCTCGTTCAGCGCGCCGCCGAGCGATCGCCTGTGCCCGACGGAGCCTAAGGTGTCTTGCGGTGCGGCCCACGCATGGGAGGTGCGCGACACGGAAGACCAACCACTGCGCCCCGGAAGACGGCGCGCTCGGAGCGCCGCGTAACAAAAGACCGGAGCTTAATTTTCAGCACCGCCGCGGCCGACCGGCGCAGCGCGCACGTTGAATTAAGTCGAGATGGGATGAAAGGAGGCGAACGGACGATAAGAAAAGCAGAATAGACGAGAAATTTAGACTTTGCCACGGTTATAGTCACGGCGGGGCGAGAAGCAACACAACGACGCGGTAACAAGGAGGGCCAAGAAGACTAAACCAAAATGTTCCCGGAGAAAAAGCGAACAACTTCTGGGAGGACAGAGGAAGTTGGTTCGGGTGCTTGATTAAAAAAAAAAATGGGGACATCGAAGCTCTGACGAAGAAAGAAAAGAATGAAGACATGAAAAAGAAGGAAAGAAGGAAGAAGGAACATGAAGACAGAAAAGAAGACGAGAAGGTACAACATTGCGTGTGTGTTTCATTTTTCTCTTTTTTTATACGTCGCAGATTTTTCATTAAAGAAGAATGGTAACAAAGAAAGAAGTGACAGAAGAGTGCATAGCGTACCATGTATTGTTTCTTTTTTTTCTGCTTTCTTTCGTCGAGCCTTGCCAGTTTTCATCCTGTGTGGCTCTTTTCTCGCACGTTTGGTTCTATCTCCGCGTTAGTCGCGCCTGCGGTGTTGTAGTACATGCCACTGCGCCCGCTCGCGGATTTCTCGATCCCTTTCTTATACGCTAGAGGCGGCGATGCGATTGAAATCGCTGCCGGACAGTGTACGGTATACGCGTCTGATCGCGCCGTTTGACCGTCTCTGTGCCGTTTCCATGGCACCCTATAGGCCCCAGTTTCTTCTCTCTCGTATCACGGCGGTGGGCCAGGTTGTCTGATTGATTTCTCAGACTGCGCTCCTTCTTCGAGTCTCGAGAAAAGTTTTAAGACATACAGAAGCGCACAGTATTGAGTAGCGCTGTCAGTGCCTCGGGTTCGCATCACCGTTCTCTGCAGCCATCGCTGACGTATATGTAGTATATAAACGATGCGTCGAGAGCAGCGGCCGTTTGTTACAGTGTTCGTACGAGGAAAGCGCCGGCAGGCGGTGCGCTTGCGGTGCGGTATTATCTGCTGAGTCCTCAAGTTCACTTGCGCGGGAGCACCGTAGTTGATGCTCCGGAGCGTGCGATCCCAAAGCTTCCTACGTGCCGTAGTCGGGCGAGTCATGTATTTGTGGACGCATTTGCTTTCTGAAGCAGCGATAATGTTAGCACCGTACTGAGGTGCTCCCGTGAATACCATAAGGGATTTCATTTCGAAAGTGCCGAGAAAAAAAAAACGAGAAATATGGTTGAGCATATGAGTGAATTGGTGACGCTGGAACGAGACTGGTAATACGAAAAGCGCCAACGAACAAGCATAGTACTTCTACACGTCCGTGCAGATCCTCCGTTGCCCGGTTTGTTTGCGCTTTCTCAATGCCATCGCGAAAGATCACCAGGTATAGCTGATACATGTAGCTTCGCAAGTAGAGTCTTTAGACTTATACGTCATGTTATTCACGTGCTTGCGACGATCCACCAATCCACTATGTACGCATGTTTTCGGGGCGTCGTCAGGCGGTAGTCCATCAGAGTTCGATGACTGCATGGTCCACTCAACCCAAGCACATTCCTCAAGTCTGTATATTCTAATGTATGTATGTCTTTTGCAAGGGCACATTTGTTTGCGGCAACAAGAGTGTTTCTCACGATCTTGCAAAATCGTTGGTGTTGCCGGATGGACCGTGGATAGTGCCCGAAAAAAACGTCACGCATGCTACTCACGTTTCTGGGAGAGACTACATTGATACATATGCGGCGACGTACTTGTGACACTGATCGGTGTCACTGTGTTCAGCGTCGCTGTGTTCAGCGTCGCTGTGTTCAGTGTCGCTGTGTTCAGTGTCACTGTGACACTGAGCGAGATTGAGCGGCTCGCTCAGGCGGTACAATTTCCGACCAAGTCCGCCCCGCCTGATGACACTTAATTTCGTGTCACATGTATATTCCACAAAGCAAGTGGTACCTTTCTGAAAAAAAAAATGCGCTGGCTATAAGTGGCACCTATCCGGAACTAATGTCCTAAAGCGTCCTATTTTCCTTCGGTAGCTCCTACTGTCTGATATAATTGACAAAAGCCGCCTGTGGCAGACAGCACGATCGTTGTTCTCGAGCTGGATCATTGGAAACGATGATGGGCACTACTTGCGCGAGAAATCGAAATGCTTAATCAACTAATTAACAAAAGTTTACTGTACGTTTTGGATAATTACTTTACGGCAGATAATTGAATTTACGGATTGTGGCGGAACGGAGGGGGGGGGGGTCGCAAGTCGCACGTACTTGGAATCAATTTTCAGAATGACACCAGTTAAATATGCATTCCCAAAATGTTCGAAGAGATATATAGGCGTTCCATTTTTAATATTTTGTGCTTTAACGTGTATAACGGTGTCTTGTAAAATAATAGTAAGCGCAACAACAGTGAATTTTTGACCGCTAGCTTCATCGCGCGTATCTCAAAACTGGTACCATCCTCTGAATTCTTTCTAACGCCCAGGCGTAACGCGTTGGTGTTTTTCACAAGTATTGGGGTAAGCAAGCGACTCTCCCTAGTCGTCGTAGTGTCGAAAGCATGAAGCCTATATAAAGAAAAAAAAAACAGTTTTTTTTAAAACTTGTGTACGTTCTTCGATATTCATGCCTATTTCGCAAATTCTTAGGAATAGACGCGTCTCGGCTTTCAGCGGCGTGATGGGAAAGAAAATTACGTACAAAAATACGAGCTCCCATTCGGAGAGAAACCGAACGAAAGGGAGAAAGACGAGCAAAACCGAGGTGGCCTGGAAACTGTACACTTCCCGCGAATTTCTTCTCCGAGCAGAAGGCTCTCAGAACGGAGTCCGCGATGACGTTGCTCAGTTTACGTGCATGCGAGGGGTTGAATTTCGTAGTTTGAAACGGAAAGTCGTTTTTTCTTTCACAAACGCAAACACATATACATACAAACAACAACAAAAAAGAGGAAGCCTGCCGTAAACCACCGATTCGAGCTTTTAGAAGTAGAGATGCTACGTCGGTAACGAGCGCCAAACCCTTAGAATTGTGCCCGAGAGCGGGGCAAGGCATGACTGCAAAATCCGTGCTTCACGCTCAGTTCGTAACAGACCACGTATTATCATACAAAGATGACGTTTCTTGGGTTGCAGTCTACATTGCTATAGCGTGGCGGTCTGAAGCGTTGCTGGTACGGACAGTATCTTGTCTTGTGAATTGGTCCAGAGAAACACAATGGCAAGGCAACTCACAGCGACTGTAGTTTTTCATTCGGTCCCAATGCTTAGAAAAGAACACACACACGCACACGCACACGCACACTCAAACACACACACACACGCTATAGTAGAGCAACTCGGAAAGTTGTCGACTGTGACCAGGGTCCAAGCATTCTGTTTTTCGTGAGCGCACGGTTGTCAAACTTGTCTAGACTGGTGCGAAGCACTTTTCTGCGTGCGGTGAGACGAGGACAAACCACGCGGAAGGTGCACAATCGTCTCTTTGCATCCACACACTTCTAATCATTTCTATGAGAAAGGAAATGGCCAATAGTTTGGCACAGAGTGCCTTAGACCATGCAGCGCATAATGTTCGCGTATGCTCGAAGGCACGGATTAGGTTCTTTCATGAGCGAAGCCGAGTCTGTCCCGGTCCCGTGGCTTCAATCCAGAGCTCAAACCGGGCGCGTGCCTTCAAGCCTGGACCCGGTCCGGCCCGGCCCGCCGCTTTTGTATCGGCTCAGGCCCGTGCAGTGTTCTAGCTCGTACGCCGTGGACGTGAGAAGCAGAACCGCCATATTCAACAACTGACAGCAGCGCCGTACCGCGGAGTTACCGGCAGATAAGGCCAGGCAGGTCCAAGGAAGGTCCACCACTGGAAACGGATATGTTGACTTCGCATTTAACCCGCCGTGGTTGCTCAGTGGCTATGGTGTTGGGCTGCTGAGCACGAGGTCGCGGGATCGAATCCCGGCCACGGCGGCCGCATTTCGATGGGGGCGAAATGCGAAAACACCCGTGTGCTTAGATTTAGGTGCACGTTAAAGAACCCCAGGTGGTCAAAATTTCCGGAGTCCTCCACTACGGCGTGCCTCATAATCAGAAAGTGGTTTTGGCACGTAAAACCCCAAATATTATTATTATTATTATGACTTCGCATTTACAGCCGTAATCTGGCTTTAAAAAAAGATAAATAGGGTCAAAGATCTTATTCGCCCTTGTACTTCACACTGCGGCTTGTTATCTCTTTCAATAAGTCTAACCGTTCCGATCACATAACGTAACGCGTTAGCAAGTGTGCAGCAGGCTTTCGCCTTCACGTGTTGCAGGAGTGTAACATGCTGCCGAACTTTTTTATAGCCGACTTTCCTTCCAGAAGCATTTCCTTCTATATTTCAATTCGTCACCTTCGTTCAACCTGCAGGGTAGACATCCAATAGCCACTGCTACACTCCGTAGTTGTGTACCGTGATTAGTGGAGACACTGATTCTTCGAGCCTTCAGAGCTCTGGAAACGCAAAGTCTTGTTGCATGGCGACGTGCGACGTGCTGAAGCAGTGCATGGCGCCACGCTTTCGAGCTTCCGACCAGCGGCCTGCACGTGCGTAGATGGAACCAGTCGCCGAAACAGACTGTGGTAGTGTATCACGTGCAGGATTATGCGAAAACCCTCCAGAAGCCCCTAACGGAAGCGCCGCGTTTGTTTCCGGTCGAAGATTGTTTTCAATCATAGGTGCTTGATCAAAGTGCTAGTACATATCAACATGTTGGAACTTTATTTCTTACAAAAAATGGTGCCATTTCAGAAAGCGCGTATTACTGACTGTCACTCGGTTTATGTATTATGAGCTGGCTCCAGCGAAGGCCTCGCTACCACAGCTGGCGACGCTCGCCCGATGCCGTCAAACGCATTCGTCGTCGTGTTACTCCGCTGTCCTGCAAAGTTAAGACATATACGCTGTCTAGCTAATATTTATGCCGTCTACGGCATGTGTCCGTACGTCGGCAAAGCAAGTTGCTGCTACCACTGCGACAGCCGGCGGTACGCTCTCACGGTGTGTGCCCTTCATTTTTCGTTTCTTTCTTTCTTTCGCTCGGCGATTTCCCGAACACGCGGCGGCAGAGGCAGTGTATATAGCGCCGACATCGAAGAATCCAGACCGCCAGCTCAAGCTGGGTGTCAGGACATCAGCGGGCCTGTCCGCTCCAACATCTTCACCCAGTCATGGCTACGTGAAAAATTGAACAAGCGTCGTATATATTTATATATCGAACCGCCTGCACCCCCCTCCCTATCAGTTTCTTTTCTTCTGTATTCGCGTGTTCATTTCCTTCTTAATTTTTTTTTTCTTTTTCGATACGCGACTCTTGGTTTCAGCGTTCGAACTCCCTAAATCTCGGGCTGCGTGGGGTTTTTGCGTCTGCGTATTTTGCTACGCGTTCGCACGAGCGTCTACGCTGGAAAGGGTGACTTTCTGCCGCATTTCACGTATACGCCGTCGTAGGATTTTCGTCGAGCGTTTCTTAGCTATGCGTTCGTTCTCGTATAGTGTGTTGTTTTATTCCTTATTTCTTTCACTTCGCGCTTCTTCGTTTTCCTATACCTCTTGCCACTCTTCGCGTCTTGTTGGCGCGTAACTTGAATGAACCCGGCCGGCAAGTTTGACGGCGGCGCGCGAACGGATCACTGTTATCGTACCCGCCGTCTTCTTCTGGCGGTTTTAAAACACCTCGAGCGAACGTTGATTGATGGGCTTTCCAGGCAGGCGCGACCTCTATCTCTTATATTTATTTTCTTCCGGTCCTTCTGTCGCATCTCTGCGCTAGGCGGCCGAAGGTTGGCCCGTCTTCCTTTTCATTCAATCTTTTATTTTTCGACTACTTGCCATTTCCTTTTTTTTTTGGGGGGGGGGGGTGAGGACGCCTGTTTCACCTACAGCAAGCAAAAAGAGGAAAAGGTAGGGAGGCCTTATAGAAGTTACAAAATGAAAGCCTAACTGTTTGACTCCGGAAAAGAGGCTATAGGCTGATATAGTGAATTCTCCCTTCCTTTTGCGGTCATTTTTCTATTACGTTAGGGCGCTCCTGTAGCGCTGAAAGCTGATATGGCGTGGGACACGCAATACATTTCCCGCCGGAGCGAATATTCATAGCTTTGCCGGCGTCCTTGATGTTGTTGTTAGTATGACATGTTTCTTTCTTTTTTTCCTTTCTGTCTGTCCGTGCGTGTGTGTTGGTTCTTTGGTTTGCTCCCTCAAGACGTAAGGTTGCGCAGCTCATCCCACGTCATTATTTACCATATCAAGACACTCCGCATTGGCTGAATTACTGCGGAGAACGTGGTTTTTGGGTTCTATTACTGTGAGTGCGGGCGCATTCTAACGGGGACAGAACGCAGGAGCATTTGTGTACTCACATTTGGGTGTAGGTAAAAAAAATAGACTCAGCTTACCATCATTGATTCGAAGTCGTATCTCATGGCCGAGGCGCTGCCTTGGAACATTGGGTGCGTTTCAATTCTGGCCAGCATTGCAGACGGTCTTCGTTGACAGCTGAGAAGGCAGCTTCGTGCCCACGTATTGTAGAACGCATCTGGAACCGTCTGGAAGACGATGATGATAATTTATTGACATCCCCTTTGAAATGGGGCGGTAACTGCCACCTAGACTGATCGTGTTAACCACTTATGCTATACATGTTTTTCATTCCAGCATTTTTGCATAGACCTCCTTAATTTCTTTTTCTCTTCCTCAGACGTTATCTATCTGCCGTGTACCGTTATCTATGCCTGTAACGCATCCAGTCGTATCAACCTCTTCTCTGCTTTTTTTTTCCACCAGCACTCTAAACGTATATTGCTTATCTAGACTACTGACCGGTTGATGGGTTCGTCCGCGCTTATGGAAGGTGTACGTTACCTACGGGACCAACTGGGTGAATCCCTTCACACTATATTCGGATGTGCTGTGTGACCTACGGAATTTTGCTGCAGCATGCACATTCCTCATCTTGTTGCCAGTATTTGCTCCGGTATGTTTTTCTTCCCCTCCTTAGGCAACTAGCTCGAGCCTCAGATAGCAAGGCACTGCCATTTGTGTTTTCGTACAGATTTTCCCTTCTAATTTATTTCTTCCCATTCTTGTAAATCTCCAAGGTCTTCTTTCCCCCGTTCTTTCCATCCAATTCACTGTCTCTGTTTCCCTCACTTTCTTTTTCATTAGCTCCTGGTTGTCTATTTACGCTTTCAGTTCCCCATTGTATAGTTGCCAATTTTCTTGACCTCTTGCTCCATTCTGTGCACAAGGCAGCATACGAGCTTTCGCACAGGAATTTGTGCGCATTATACAGTATACACACAGACCGCAGCGTATGCACAGCACACGCAGAAGTGTCAAGCAGTGAAGGAAATGACAGAGAACAGCGGCGGGATAGATCGCGTGGAAGCAACTGTGCGTTTGCAGGGGAACCCAGCCATTTTGGCGTCGCCCCGAAGGTGTGTTGCCGCCGTCTCCGTCGGCGAACGTGACCCCCAGAACTGGCACGCAAGACGCGTCTACACCGCCTGCGGCGGTTGCGTCGTGTCTCTTTTGCCCGGTCTGCAGCGGTTTCTGTGATTCCCCTCCCACCGTGTCTCTCGGAAATCGGTGCGCGTGCCCGGACCTCCAGGGGTGCCGGTGTTGGCCGCTCCTGTGGTGGAACGTGTCGTGCACAAAAGGCGAGCGTTGACGTCGTCACAATGCACCGCTGCTCCCCGGCAGCGCTCGTCCCTGACGTTAGTGGTCATCTTGCTTGTCGTTTTTTAGTTGTTTTGCTTTCTTTATTCCATTTGGGCATTCGCACTGTCCGTTTATTTATATTCCAAACTTGTTTTTGTTCTTATACCTTTCTTCCCACGTTTGGCCGTCCCGAACCTTCAAGTGCATGTAGCCTATAAATAAGGCCAGGCCAAAAAAAGAAAGCGGTGGTGCAAGCTCAATAGGCATATATGCACATCTCGATGGGTGCGCATCAAAGTCGCTGGCAGAGTTGCAGGTTTACGTCAGGTTATTTGGTTCGAGTCTTGTCTCGTTGGGGCTCAGTGAAGCAGTGCTTCTTTTTTTTTTTGCAGCAGTCCTTTTATGCTTGCTTCCAGCATCGAAAATTCTGGCCCGACTTCTTTGTATTCTGGGCTCGGGTTGCTCGACAATAGACGTTTCTAGCCGTCGCCTCTTTCGCGATCTTCAGCGTGCCCACTTTTTTTGTGTGTGTGTGTGTGTGTCCAATGTTGATTGCGCTATTATAGCATGTCGCGTTCTCAGCCAGCCGTCCCAAACAACGCTGTTGTAGGTTGTACAATGTCGGGAGGAACGCGGCCACTCCTTTGATTCTTTCTGTACGCACCCTCGTTTCCGCTGTCCAACTTAAGCAGCTTACGTTGAGAGCACGTGGTTGCGACGTATATGGTGCGTTTATACAAGAAGAGATCGCGTTTCTCTTAAGGCGGATTCAACCGCGTAAACTGGTTCTGTGCTTACTGGTACAGATAAATGCTACATTCCGTACACGTGGACGTCCATTTTCGTATGTGTTGTCATCTCATTTAGTTACGCAACGTCAGCAACGTAAGTGGCAACATCCGGAGGGGCAAGCTAGGCGTATCGCCCGAAAAAGAAACATCTCCGGCAAACATAGAACAATGTATCTCTTTGACATAGCGCCATTTTGCCCAAACAAGTTGTCAAGCTCGCCCTGTGACACCGACTACACATTTTATAATCTCATTGGATTGCCACGTGGCATAATAAAGGAAAGAAGTCAGGAAGCTAAATAGTGAACTGGGCAAAATGCACGTGGAAGGAGCGACAAAGCAGAGCAAAAGGACAGAAAGAAATGTGCTGTTTCCTGGGGTCTATAGCATAAAACTATTTCAATCTCTTTTTTATTCCAACCTCCTGACGTAAAATTTACGTAACCGCCAACGCGAGCGTCGGGTGGTGACTCACGGCCTTTCTCTGAATAGCTCAGTGAAGACACAGAGACGAAAGCGAAGGAAATCCAGGGATCCTAGCCAGTCTAAGTACCGGCTGGCTGCCCTATGCTGGAAAATGGGTAAAGGGAATAAAAGGTGAAAGAAGAAACAAATAAAAGCAATAAGGTGAGAAAAATTCACCCAATAACGTGATGTTACGCTCTACAACTCTCAAAGTCTGTCGCACAATTCACAAGCCCTTAAGAATTTTAGCACAGCAAGGCCTTGAATGCCGAAACCCGTCTGGACCAGTGCACTAGAACTTCTATGAAAAGGTGATCGCCCAGCTTTCCGAGCGCGGTCGCGAGCACTTTTCTTGCCACATTGTAACGGTGAGTCACAGACGAGGTGCTCGATTGTGTCCTCGCAGCCGCAGGTGTCGCAAGTAGGGCTGTCGGCCATTCCAATGCGGAAGCAATAGGCGTTCGTGAATGCCACGCCGAGGCACAGGTGGCACAGAAGTGTTGCTTGCTCTCGCGGTAACCCTCGTGGAAGAGGGAGACGTGGATCCAATCTGTGGAGACGTGCGTTAGTAAAATCACTGGCGTTCCACAGACTCTGCGTAAGTACGCGCGCGAGGGAGCGAAGCCTTGTGACTGCATCTGTTCTCGACAGTGGTGTTGTTATAATATGGGCACCATCGTGAGCCTATCTGGAAGCGTCATCCGCACTGTGATTTCTCGAAATTCTGCAGTGACCCGTATCCACTGGTAGATGATGCTGTGCCCCTTGTCGACTATCGTAATGCTGAACTAGTCGAATGTCTGCGACTAGTTGCACATTAGGCACGTGGTTGAAATAGGACAGCAGACAATGGTGAGCTGCCTTCGAGTCACAAAATATGGACCATGACTGTGATGATTCGTGGACAGAGTAGCAGGGATAGCTACGAATTTCGGAGCTGTCGATGATGTAAGGTAGGACGTCTTGAATCTACGTTTACACGGACGGTTCTGTCTCCTCCACATGTTCAGCTGGCGCAGTGGTAAGTCCCGCGGAATCTCTCGCCATTCAATTCAAGCTCAATGAAATTCTTTCCTCGTTTATAGGAGGTCACTTCTGTTTGCTTTCAAAGTGAAGAGCGTTGCCTACCTTGGTTGGTTTTTCTTATCTAATTGCCTGACACGAGGCGAGGAACACGGAGAAGTGAACATGTTTTCGGTGGGCCGAGCTAGTACAGTGAAAGTGGATAACCGGATCAGGAACATAGTGCCAGCGTCTGCGATTGGTCCGCTTCCCCTCTCAGCGTGCGATGGCTGGTCGAAAATCGCAGCGGCCCGCAGCGGGAGGTTAAGAATGCAGCCAAAACGAATGCTGATCAAAGAAGAGTTGGCAGAGCGATGTCGTGCACGTGCCGAAAGGGCTCGATAATGTTATACGGGCATGCAAAATTTTTAATTATAAGTAAATAAGTCCATTGTCCCCGGAAGCTCTGAGTAGCCACTATCAGTGAGATCGGCTGGCAGCAGTCTTCTATTCGTTTTGGAACGGGGAAGTCGCCGGCTAATTCCACAATAAAATTCAGTTTTGTTCCACATGTTAATGTACCTTTAATGCGTGTACATCACTTTGAAGGAGTCAGTTTTTGCAGTTTTGTGACGTCGCATAACATACAGGCGTAGTGGGCGCAGCCCTAAACCTTTGACGAATGCTATTATTATTATTATTATTATTATTATTATTATTATTATTATTATTATCTGTCGTGAAAACATATATATATATATATATATATATATATATATATATATATATATATATATATATATGGAACTAACATGGTCTGAGCACATTGCAAAACTTTGTACAGATGCTTCTAAGTTGCTTGGGTTTATCAGACGATCCCTCGCTTTTTCACCCCGTTCTGTCCGTCAACTCGCCTACGTAACATTCATCCGTTCGAAACTCGAATATGCCTCGGCGATCTGGAATCCCCATCAGAACTATCTAATCGATCAGCTTGAAGCCATCCAAAATCGCGCGGCCCCTATTATCACATCGCAGTATGACAGACGACACAGTATAACTCTTATCAAGGCATCCCTTTATCTTCAACCCCTGGCACTTCGGCGTAAAATTTCACAGCTTTGCCTATTTCACAAATTATACTATACCTTCCCGCAGCTAAGAAATTCTGTATTACACCCGCCGCTTCGCACCTCACGCCGTCTTTTCAACTCCTTAAGTTTGCAGCGCATACATGGCTCCACAAACTCATTTAATAAATCTTTTTTACCTAGCTCCATTACATTGTGGAATGACTTACCCGATTCCATAGTTACTGAAATAGAACCTAATAAATTCAGGCACTTATTAACAGCACATTTCAAGAGCTGAGCTATTTTGCCGTGTTTTTTAATGTGTATGCGTGTTTTGTTTTGTTTCCAAGTTGTTCTTGAGCCGCTGTGTCTATCTTAGTGTTGATGCTTCTAATGATGTTAATGTTGAACATGAATCCTGAACTTTGTGTTGCTTTTTTGTTGTTACCGACCATTGTATATGTAACGACTGCTCCCCCCCCTTATGTAATGCCTTAAGCCAAGGGTCTTTAAGGGTAAATAAATGATGATATATATATATATATATATATATATATATATATATATATATATATATATATATATATATATATATATATATATATATATATACTAGACAGGAAAAGGAACACGAAGAGCCGGCTGGCAAGTGCCACTGGAAGGGGCACAACGTTTGCCTACGCTTCAGAAAGGAGGAGAAAGAAACATAGAAATGGAAGATAGGAAGGAGAGGAGGGAAGAGGAAAGAAAGGGCAAGATGGCAAATCTCAAACGATTAAGCAGAACCCACACAGTAAGGCTGCTCACTGCAGATCATGCCGCTAAAGAATGTTGAAATTGAAGAAGTAGAGTTTGAGGTGCCGTCCCACGAAAACAGAAGTAGGCTGCAAACTTGAACCTAAGTTAGTTTCTTCTATAAAAGCACAACCACTTGGATAGAAGCATTTGTCGAGTGTCGGACAGTGCAGGCCAATGAGGCGATAGTCCCTCGCTAACGGTGTGCACTGCGCAATGAAAGCAGGACACTCCAATATCAGGTGCTGAAGTGTCTCGCAGCAACCGCAACACTCACGTGATGGACTGGCCACACGTCCTTGCCGGTGTAAACGTTCGCACACTTTCACACAGTCAACCCTTAGCTTGAGTATTTCTCTAGCGGGACCAGGCAAAGCTTCACCGCGAACACAGGGCGGGAACGTTCCATTTGCGTCGCGTTGGTCTGGATGCTGTTTGAATAGGTGTCGACGAGTCAGCAGACGAGCGTCATCAAGCTTACACAAAACATCACGGCAGACAAATTCCTTGTGAGCGAAAGTAGAAGCCAGCAGATCAGCCTCTGCATTTCCGGCGATCCCTACGTGTGAAGGTATCCACTAAGGAACGAAGGATACCCCATGTAATGTGATTTCGCTGCCTGAGCCAATAAGGCTGCGCACAACTGGACAACCAATTTGACTGCGTTGTAATCTGCTAAGGGCAGTGCAGGAGTCCGTAGAGATGGCAATCTTCGATGCGGTTAACTCCTCTTACACGCATTTCGGTGCAAGATTAATCGCTTCTAGCTCCGCTGTTGTTGACGAGGCTCGATAGGGTATACGAAATATACGTCGTACATGCGTCGAAGGGCAGAAAAAGAAAGACGCAGTTTCGCACGAAAGGCGAAGCATCGATTGCGATAGCAAATTAGTGGACAGCTATACGAGCTAAGGAACTTGTCGGCCGTATAACCATGTAAACATAGGCACACTAACTACATTAGCAAGCATCGTGTCATGCGTGCACGAGCAAACATGAACACATCCCCACAACCTTCATGCTTTCGCTCGCATCCAAGGCGAACTAAGTCACGGAAACACAGCGCAGGGCGGACTCTACCTACATGTCGCAGATAGCTTTCAAGATACAGCAGCCTGGCCTGGCGCGCGTGGCCGTTCGGGCCGCCCAGAGTAAAACGCGTCCCCTCCTCCTCACCCCCCCCCCCCCCCCCGAAGCCTTGCGTGCGACGGAAGGCTGCGCGCTTCCTCCCGGCTTTCGTCCGTTCCGTGCGCGAGATTGAGCCGTGATAGCCGACTCACCCTCCCCCGCTTTCACTCGCACATATAGCATACGGCGTGCGGCGACAATATTTTCGCCCTTGGACTTTATACGGAACCTCACGGCGACGCCGACGTCGATGGCAGAAATCTTTAAAACTTTCATACATATGGCACTGAGCCAATTGGAATATTGTCGAAGCAGGTGTACCAGACATTTTACGTGTGTCGGGATGTGAGATAAATGGGGAATGCGTGTTTTGTGATATCTTTCTGAAGCGGAGGCGTAAGTGAAGCAGCATGTTCATAAATAATGCCGTCATTTTTCCCATGCGAGAAAACGGGCGGGGAAGGAGGCGATCAAATAGCGATTGACCATTCTATGCGCGGTGCAGACGCTCAATATGATATTGAGCTCTCTTGTCTGCTTGCAGCCTCAGGGGTAACTGATGCGCTTCAGTAACTAATACAACAGATGGCGCCTTGCGAGGTATCCAACAGTTGGGCCATCAAACTAGGTGGCACTTTCACAACTGGTAACGCATACTTCATGCCTGATAGTACAGATGACTAGTACACCTCTAGAGCCGTTGTTTGACCGCAGCTCGCACCTATAGCAGTCAAGGCAACCACATACTTAATGAGGGTTTGCGATTTGCGTCGTAATTATTTAACGCCAGGACGACAAGAGGTTCGATCATCGACATTGAGCCCAAATAACGGTGTTGTCGCACCCAGCTTATCGGTGTCTCGTGAAGGTACAGTTGGCTCATTGTTCGACGAGCACGTTGTTTAGCATTATGTGCTATTGCAGCCGACTTAGCAGGTGATATTTGCAGGTCAACTTCAGGCAAGTACTCCGAAGTCGCGTTCAGAGCTCTTTGCAGACTTCCACGTAGCTGCGGACCAAGGCGCGGAGGGCCGCTTATCCGCAGAGCAGTATCATCTGCCTAGATAGAGAATATCATCTACCCACAGCGAAGTCACTTTCCCGAGGCAAACTATTTGGAAGCGTGGCGAGTACGGTGTTTGACAGAAACGGCGATAATCCGTTGCCCTGTGCGACACCACAACTCACAGTGCGGGATTCACTTGTTACTCCTCCGACATGCGCTTTCACCTAGCGCTCCGACAGAAACTTATGCACAAAGTAGAGCAGACGACACGAAATCCCCGTGGTTGCAAGAACGAAAATAATTTCCTTATGTGGAATCGAGTCGAAAGCTCACTATCTGTCTAGGAAAAGCATGTAGGCGGATTGCTCGTTTACTCTAGCAAATTAAAGCGTTGAGACAAGTTACGAAATGCTGTCCAGAGCGGAACGACGCCGATGAAAGCCACTCATGACATCAGGGAAACAATTTAGCTCCTCTAGCCTGACATCTAGGCGAAACAGGATCATTCGTTCCATTAAATTGATGATATTTGAAGTTAGGGCTATTCGCCGGTAGTACTTGAGGTGTCTTGCAGGGCGCCTAGCTCGGCTTTAAAATTCGTATTAACAGGGGCGGTTTCCATTCAGCAGGGATTACACATGTTCTGCATACTTTAATATAATCGTCTAATATACGTTCATGAGAACTCTTAACAATGTACCCCAGTGCTTGGTACGGCACACCAATACAGGATAGCTAAGGCGTACAATTGAAATGATTTATTTTGCTTTTGTTCGGTCTAATTATGCGAAACCAATGCGTACACATCATAGAAGATGGGTAGTTATCGCAGGGATTGTGACGTTACGTGAAAAGGGGGCGAAGTTTGGGAGGTCCAAAAAATTGTTTGCCCAACCATGCAGTGCTGACTCCAGAAAAGAAATAGAAACAGTTTGAAATTATTTTACGTTATAGCCCCCCTTATCTTACATCTTCACTTTGTCTTACATCTTCCCCTTGTCACCCGTTCAACGTGGTTTTTACAAAAATAAGAAAGAAACATCTTAGCTTCTTCTCCTTCTTTTTATTTATATGCGAAGCATTTCTTGGCGAACACAGTATCTATCCAGCCGCCTACGTCTTGGTGCTCTCATGGTCGTTTCGTTCACTTGGTAGGTTCCCGCACACTGCTTCGCATAACATCGGTTACCCTAGGGCGTGGGATGTGATGGCTTCCTTTCTTCCTTTCTCTCTTTTTTTTTTCCTTTTTGGAGTAGTCAGTTATGACAGGGATAACAATGGCGTTCTCCTTGTTTCACTGGCCCGTAAGTACGCCCGCTGTTTTGGTATTGTTGACGCTTCGTTAAATGTACAACGTTATTGGGAATCTGCCTAGAAAAAAACGCATCGCAGTCACGTCTCGCGACGACTTAAGCACGAGTCACGGGTAACAAACAAAAAAAAAAAGAAAGAAGAAACGCACCGCGCAGCAGAAGCCGAGCGCGTTGTATAACATTACAGTACCAGTTCTGATATATATTACTCCAAGCTCTCGACCAATCCTCGTTACATGCATTTCGCGTAGCTTCGTGGCATAGACCAATGTGCGCGCTGTGATTGCAAAAAGGGCTATCGTCTCGTCTGTCACGAACCTGGACCTGAGTGCGAACCGGCTAGACAAGACTATTGGGCAGCACAAGAACGCACGCAGCAGGATCGATCATTTTCATTACGCAACATGTTTAATCAGGCGGGGAGGCTAGACGAAGCGAGCTGTTTAGATGGAGCAGCCATATACCTCTGGTCATTACCCACCGGATTAGAGAGAGGGAGAGAGAAAAGAGACCGGAGCGAGAAAAGGAAGGGGGGTGTTCTTGTAATGCGGCTTCGCCGCACTGCGCACCACCTCCAGGAGAAGCCAGGCGCGAACAGCAGGGGCGGGCAGTCATTTCCGGCGCACTTCGCGCGCCTCCCCGCTGTAGGCGAGCTACGCCGGAGCGCAGAGGAGGGTTTGTTCGGGAGCAGGAGCGTCGGCGTGTGCAATGAAGCTGGCGCGCAACAAATGGAGCCCGGGCGCGCGGTTCTCGAATGCCCAGTAATTACTCGCGCCCCGCGTTTTTCAGTGTAGGTACCAAACCTCGAGGCGACCGTGTTTTCCGCTGGCCCGTCATTGTTTGCTAAGCAGATGTTAAGTAGATTGTACTCGCATACCAGTGTGAATGCTTTTTCGCCCAGTTCTTGTGTTTCGACGTCGAACTGATAACGCAGTAATATTCATCCTTTGTAAAAAGTTCCGTACAGATAAGACAAGTGGCGCTCATGATGAAGTCACCTGGGTGAGATTGTAACGACTGTCCTACCACGTGTACTTGTTTTTTTTTTTAATTTTTGTAAGTAGCTGTCCGTCATCCCTTTTCATTAAATGTGCCGCGGCAATTTTCTCGGGGCAGGAGGCGGAATTTGCTTTGCGTTGATATTACGTTTGATTAGGAGATCCGAAAAAGAAAGAAATAATGCAATCTGACTTGGCTGGCATTTTCTCGGCCAAGACAAAAAGAATTCCCGCACGTGTCAGAACTTTTTTATTCGTAGCTGTAGGAAGCGGTAGCCTGTGTTGAGGTGCCGCTAACGCTAGCGTAGTGCTCTTGGCCGTCGTGGAACCTAAGGAGCAAGCATGACGTGACGCAAGCACGAGCGCATGTACATCCACCAGGAAATGTGCGAGCTCACTCTAACTCTTACTACAAATGACAAACCAGACTAAAAGAACCTGCGCGCAGCGACTTCACGAAAAGAATAAAGTAAAATAAACAAAAAGGAATTGGAGGTTGAAAAAGAAAGAAAGGATAGGCGACCCGCATTCGAGATCTCTTTCGTCCGCCCCCTGTTGCCAAAGCAAACACGGCAACATTGCCGATGCACGGGAGTGTGTCCCCCCCCCCCACCCCCAACCCCACATCCACCCCTTCTTCAACGCCGGTGGGAGGCCGAGCGAGGGCTGGCACCGCAGTGCCGATACACACAACTGTCGTGCCTCCACACTTACAACCTCACCAACCAGAGCGTGCGCATCGGCACACTGCACCGCGCACACCGCACTGAACGTAGAGTGTTCTCTCTCGGAAACTACACACAACGCCTTGCACGACTACTGCGCACTTCGACGAAAGCGGGCTGACGGGAAACAGGAACGGGCGGAGGGGGGACTGCCGAACTGGTGCGCGCGCTACGAGCTGACGTACCTTGTTCCCGACGCACTTCTTTAACTTGGTGCATTTCTTTTCCTCGTCGGTTTGTTTGTTTGTACTCTGGTTTGGCAGTTTGTTTAGAAAGGCGCCCCTGAGCGTGACAGTTCAAGGATACAAACGAACAAATCTATAGTCCTCGCCTCAGCGTGGTGTAGCAGTCTCGGGAAGGAAGTTGAAGTTGGCCCCTCCAGCCTCTTCTTTTATTATTATTTCATTTTCCCCCCGTTTTTATAGCATGTCGACCGCCTCCTCACTTCTCGGGAGTGTTAGTCGAGTGCCGAAATACGGGAGTGAACCAAAAGTGTTTCCAGTGCCCAAGCATGGGGGAAAGGCGTTATACGTGTCAAATTTTGTGTGGGGGGGGGGGGGGGGGGGGGGACGTACGGTTGTTCCTTTTTCCGTCTACCAGGAAGCGTTTGCAGCTGCCAAACTTTGTCGTCCGTATTCTTTTTTTTTTGTGTGTGTGTGACGCAAATGCGCCCGCGAAAGCCTCCGTCGCAGTCCGGTATGTAGGGCGAAGCGGGGCATCCGGATGTTGCCGCCATGAGCGCGTGGCCCTTCGGATAGTGTTCGCAGCTCGCGTAACCTTCTTCTCTACGGCTTTTGTGTCACACGCATCTGTTGCCGTTGCCTGCTAGTGCTGCCACATTCTTTTCTTTTTTTCTTCCCCAGGGCCACTTTCTCGCGCCTACGCCGACGACGGGCGCTGCTTCGAGCGCTTGCTCTGCTCACGCTGTAACTTCGCCGCTTCTGTTTACCTTTGCGCCGCCACGTAAGGCGGGCGTGAAGGGAAGCGAGCCTCCTTCCTTTCGTCTTCCTCCTCCAAGGCGACGAAACTGCGCGTTTCTTCTTTGCGGCGTTCGCGTGCCGATTGCGGCGTGCCTGCCGGATCCGCGGGGCTATATTATACATGCGCCACTTCTTACGACGAGGCGTATACGGCAGCTTGAGAAAGGCGTTGAGCGGATTCGGCTCTCATCGAGAAAGAAGTCGCTGTGTCAGCGGCCTTGAATCCCGTTCTCCAACGCGCGGACGTGTCGCAGCTCTCACTTGGCGATGCGCTCTCGTCTGCGGCTTGCACTCGAAAAGAAAGCACTGAGACGTGGTCGTGTATATGCGTGCGGAATGTTGCATTCGCGGCCTATACCGGAGGTATGTACAGGCGCGTGCGGAGCAAGACGTGAAATCGGGAAAAAGTGTCGATTGTTAGTCTCCGTCTTGTGTGATGCAGGATATTTCCAACCTTGTGGCGAATAGATGGCGTCTAAAACGAGGCGTCTACGATGCGTTTCGAGCTCCCGAATCGGTTCTGGAGCATGCGGACAGCATAAGCCTATATAGCCTTCGAGATCTATTTCTATTATCCAGAGAGAGCCGTCACTGGTGCGGGGATTTGGACACCGCCGAATCCACCATTTTTGGAGCACCACACCATATTTTTGGAGCACCAAAAGCTTCGTTTAATTATTTCTTTATTCGGAATAAATACGTGATTCTCGGGAATAAAAATGTGCGTCATGTAGCGGCCTAACTAACAAGCAATATAAACGAAAAAAATAGATCGCTAGGGTCGTTCAGGTATATTGCACGTGTCAGTCAAGCGTAGAAAAACATCAGATGTATAAAAACTGTTTTGGACAAAGCTTGACAGCAGTCATTTGTATCATGCAGATTTCAGCTAAACAGGCCGACAAACAAATCGAGAGATGGCGTCAAGCCACGCTAAAGTATTCGCTATAGACTTCTGTGGCACTCGAGTGCCGTTTACAAAAACAAGCAACGTTGGAACACATTTACAGCACGCACAGATCTCGGTAACATGTCTGCACAGATGTTTCCGTAAAACTCAACAGCTCTTGTGTCATCATGCCAGCATCATCATGCCGCCAAATCTGAAGAAATCAAGTTTTAAAAAATTCCGCGTACACTCTATGGTGTACGCGGTTCCTTTGTGCTCGTCTCTCTTTCACTCACTCCCCTCCTTACAATCTATTTCTTTTAAAACCCCCTACTCCTTCCCCCCGCGCAGGGTAGTCAACCGGAACTAGCTCTGGCTAACCTCTCTGGCTTTCTATGCATCTTTTCCCTCTATCTCTCTCATGACAGTAGCACTATCATATTTCGAGCCGCTGACTGGTAATTTTCGGAAACGCCCGACGAGACAATTATGCACCCAATTATTTACTGCTTGGAAAGCATATTTAGCATCAGCGAACACGGACAGAAGAGAGACGACCCCACACCGACTCCCTTCTGTCCTTGTTCGCTGGCGCTAAATATGCTTTCCAAGTCAGTTTACCAAGACGCCCAACAAATGGCGATGTCAATTATTTACCTTCTCGGGTAAGCGCGCATAATAGTTCAAATAGCCTTACGGAATGCTGTGCTATTACAAAGATTTTGTTGTCTCTTTATTTACATCATGATGTACATTGCATGTACATCATTAGTAAGCTTGATTTTATAGCATTACACATCACAGCTCATGCTATTACTTCAATTTGACCTGATGTATCAAATGGCTTTTTCGGACGACGTGATGTTTAACGTGCATCTTGGTCTTGTGCCGAGGGTTACATTTCGTTGCAATTGTAATTGGGCCGCCGAGACTGGCACTCCAACCCGCAACCTTTTGTTACGCAGCTGTACTTCGTAGTGACTAAGTCATCACAGCGGGCAACCTTTATAAAGAGTCCTTCGTTCTACTGTATGATTGATATGCTTATTAATCTAGTACCAAGGATCCCGGCCTGCGCTAACGTTTATCTTGGTTGTTCCCTTAGATCCGCTGTTCTATTTTTCATGAGGCGTTACAAGCGTACTTCTAGTGACGAATGAAAGCTGTGAGAAACAGCACTGCTGAATGCGCAATTTAGTTCTCTCGTGCCTAGATCTGGGGTGTATAAATTAGCGAGCACGATTATACTCCAAGGCACGGTGATGTGCGCGTTAATGCAATACCTGTGGTATAGGATTTCAATAACCCGCCGTGGTTGCTCAGTGGCTATGGTGTTGGGCTGCTGAGCACGAGGTCGCGGGATCGAATCCCGGCCACGGCGGCCGCATTTCGATGGGGGCGAAATGCGAAAACACCCGTGTGCTTAGATTTAGGTGCACGTTAAAGAACCCCAGGTGGTCGAAATTTCCGGAGTCCTCCACTACGGCGTGCCTCATAATCAGAAAGTGGTTTTGGCACGTAAAACCCCAAATATTATTATTATTAGGATTTCAATATCGTGACGACCCGTGTTCTGACCTTGCGTTTCTTGCAATACTTGTTAATTAGAATATACCGGCTGCATTAGTAACATCGGACGAACGGTATTTATAATTATTTTTGTTTTTGGCTTTGCGTGCTACCTTTTGTTAGCACATTAGCTACTGCGAAAGTGTTCGGTTATGCGGTACCAGCAGCTTATGAACGCAATGAGCGCACCAACAGTGGACACAGTTGTTGGCTCGATTTCGCTTTTCCCATTAAAAAGCTGTAGGCAGTGTCAATCATTATTCGCGATACGCTGCTTTAGCAGCTTACAGCAGTACGTGCCGCTCAATATAGCGGCATGTAATATGCGTGCTCCCTGTTTTGGAAGATCCTTCGTAAATATTTTTCAAACACTTAAGAGAGAGAGAGAGAGAGAGAGAGGAAAGGGGAAAGGCAGGGAGGTTAACCAGAGAAAAAGATCCGGTTGGCTACCCTACACTGGGGAGAGAGGGGAGGGGGAGGTAAAGTGGTAACAAAGTAGAGATAAGGAAAGGAAGGAGCCTAGACACACAGTCACCATCGGTCACTGGCACCGAATACTGTCATCGCACAGCACAGTGACACTTGCCACACTATCAAAATTTGTTCAGGCTACAGCCGCCTGTCCAATCCTGTCGCCCTCAAAAACCGCAACAGTGCCCTCGTCGCCCTCTGCTGCGATGGCTTGTGATGGCGGTATTGTAAAATAAGTTCCTCTGTGAGAGGTCTTTGGTCAAAGCGCGCTATCGCGGTTGCGAGTGATTGTCTCTGTAAATTATATCGAGGACAGTCACAAAGAAGGTGGTGAAAAGTCTCCTCGTTACCACAGTCCTCACACGTGGCGTCGTCGGCCCATCCAATTCGGTAAGCGAAAGACTTGGTGAAAGCCACCCCTAGCCATAGTCGACAAAGCAGGGTAGCTTCGCGACGGCAGAGTCCAGCTGGAATACAAAGGCGTAGAGAGTAGTCAAGATTGTGGAGTCGGTAGTCGTGAAAACTTCCAGTGTTCCACAAGGAGAACGTGATGTCACGGCTGATCATTCGAAGTTTTCGAGCGGCATCTGTCCTTGATAACGGTATCGGCTCCTCTTCGTCCCCTTGAAGAGCCGACCGAGCAGCGTTGTCAGCGTGTTCATTCCCTATGACTCCGCAGTGACTTGGAAGCCACTGAAATGTCACGTGGTGTCCTTTCTCAGTTAAGGTATGAATGAGTTCTCTAATCTCAAATACCAGTTGTTCGTGTGGTCCGCGCTGCAGGGCCGATAGCAAAGATTGCAGTGCAGCCTTCGAGTCACTGAATATTGACCACCTTCGAGGTTGCTCTTGGCTGACGAGACGAAGTGCAGCGCGAAGGGCTGCAAGTTCCGCGGCCATCGGTGTCGTTGGGTGACATGTCTTGAAACTGATGGTGGTGGCTTTCGCTGGGAAGACCACGGCTCCAGAGGAACACTGGAGAGTTGCCGATCCATCAGTATAAATATGTACGTGTTCGGCGTACTTCTCGTGCAAAAGGAGCAGAGTTAGTTGTTTAAGAGCAGGTGATGACAGCTCAGATTTTTTCCTGATGCCTGGTACGGTGAGGTGCACTGCGGGTCGAGCCAAACACCAGGGAGGAATCGATGGCTTAGTTGCGGGGGTGAAGCCTGACGGGAGGCAGGTGGAATACTCCGAAATCGTAGTACAAAATGCTGCCTGCGGCCTTTCTGACGGTAGTGTTGCCAGATGGTGGGAACAGGCACGGGCAACGTGCCTAATGTGCACTCTCAACACTTCTACCGCAATGTGTGTTTGTATAGGTTGGTCCCGAGCAATCGCAATAGTCGCTGCTATCGATGTGCATTTTGGCAAACCAAGACAAACACTTAAAAGGTGTCTTGTTTGTTTGTGGGTTTCTTTGTTCAAGAGATGTGTAATCTCCCCCTGCGCGCTTTGTTTCTTTATTTGTGACACACTGACCGTTTTCCACCCGTTGCTCACTTGCCCTTTGTTTCGCCGTTTCGAAAATGCATTTAACAGACACGCCATGATTGTATCCTGAGCGTGATGCAAAGTGTTTTTTTCAAAATTCGCCTCGTAACTAGTATCGAATCTGAGCAACGGTTATAATTGAAACCCCTCCTTAGTGTTTTCTTTTTATTTCTGTCTGATAGCTGCGCTGCGCGCGCTGCAACTCTTGCGAATGAAATAATACTAGCCATGGGGGACACAGTAAGATAATTGAATACGATGATCAGGAACCGCCGCAAACTGAATTCAACTCTTTCGACAAAGAGATGGCTTAGTGCAAGATCACGACGCGCGAACGGCCGACGTGGAGTGGTAATTGTAAAGAAAAGACACAGCCTAGCACCACGGAAAGCGTGGACCTTCGGCGACGCGAAATAACGGTACACCATACACGTACGCCCTTCGTATACAGAGCCCGCTTAATCTCCACATCCGCAGTGTTACGCCTGGGCCGCTTCTTTTCTTGGGAATTTGTCGGCATCCGTCTACACTGAGTCGTGTGTCACTTTCTTTTAAATATTTTTTCTTCGGTTTCGTTCCTCTCTCTCAAGACATTCCTTTTCATTTTCTCTTTGAGTGCATCCTTTCCGTTTACCCTAGCGACCGGCGAGTCGCTGTTCGGCTTCCCGTGGCACCCTGGGGGTCTCGTGCGTTGCCATCGGAGCCTCGCGAGACGGAAACCGGAAGTGGGCAGAGCCTCAGTTTCCGGTCCAATCGCCGACGTCACTCCCGCCCTTTCTTTGCAAACCGCCCACGCCGCCTGCCGCTGCTCTTCCGTCTTGGCCGCGCCGCCTTTTGTTCGCGTGGCCACTTTACGAAAAAAGAAAGAAAGAAAGGAATAGCGCTCGCCGCGCCTGATAGGATCATGCCCTTGATACCGTAATATAATGGGATTTGGAAACTGGGCCGCCACCGCCTCCTCCGTTTCCTTCAGCACTACGGGGGTTGGAGGAAACGGCCATCCCCACTGCTGCGCTCGCGCATCCACTACTGGAGCTTTAGCTTGTCTCCTTCACTTATCTGTAGTTCCTCTCCGTGTTCTTGCTTCAACCTCTCCTTCCTCCTCTATCGCTCCCCCCCCCCCAGTTTTCCACCCCCTTCGAAAGGCTCCCAACGCTTTTTCGTTTGTTTCTTCCTTTCTCATCTTTTGTTGATGTTTGTTGATCGCGTTTCCGCGCTTTCTTTCGCAGCGCCGCGACTGCGACGTCCCGGCGACTCTTCCAACATGCGTTCTCCGCCCACGGCTACCATACACCAGCAAGCCGCCGAAGCCTCTTTCGGACGAGGAGGAGGTGCGCTTATAAAAGCCCATGATTCAGTTTCAGCGTAGCAGTTTTCGGGCGACCCAGCGGGGTCGCGGCGAGAGGAGCGGCGTGCCCGCTCACTCTTCTCGCGACCTGCGATTGCTTTTCTGAGCAGTTCGAAATTGCTCTTGATCCAGCGGCCGGCAGGCCTTCCCGGCTGCCAGCCACAGGGGGAGGGGGAGCTCTCTTTGTTCCCTTACAGAAAGAGGCGTCGTCGTCTATCTTCTTGCTTTTTACGCGTCTTGTTCATTTTGTAGCCGTCCAAATAAACAAACAAAAGAAAAAAAAGGAAGCAAGAAACAGATTGGAAGGAAACTAACCTTACGTGCTTCGCGGCTGCTGTGCAGCCTTCTTCGGGGAGTGTAGACTTCTACACTCCCTTCCCCCTTCCCTCAAGTTTCTCCTTCTCTTTCCCTATGAAAGTGCCTGCCGGACGGTGGCTTACTGTCGGCGTGGCGCGTGTTCCGGACCACTTTGGCTACGGGCTTCGGCCTGCGATAAGTCTGTGTCAGAGCGGTTGCATCGCTGTAGAAAACGAAAAGTACATAGCCGTCAGACCGCTGTTGCTTTTAGTTCTTTAATCAGTCGTCTTGTCTTTTACAACAACGCGCAAAAAAATTAGCTGCTCACTTCGGTACGTTTTTGTTATATGGTATTTATTTTCGTTTTTGCGTATGCGTTGTATGTCTTCTTCTAAGGTCATCAGCTGTACTCGCAGGGCTGTAGCGCTTAAACTAATGTCGTACATGGGCCCTTCGAAATGCAATTTATTAAGCCCTCGCAGAAGATGTTCGGTGGTATCGTCTCAGCGCTACGGGTCACGCCACATTCGATCTACTAAAAAGAAGTTCGGGACTGTGCGGACTGACGTCTCTGATATCGTGCCCAACCATGGGCTAGAGTGCTCAAAGTCGGAAATGCTGTTTCGGGGAGTTCTACTTCGGAAGGGGCCCTTCGGAAGTGGATCTAAGAAGCGGTGCCACTACCTGACAGACTTGGGTTATCAATTGGGAACGGCGACGCGCAACGTAAACTGCTACTTGCTATAGCCGCGCTAATACTGACATGCCGCTCTGCTGATACTCTGCTGATGTTCCGTTTGGGATGGATGCGCAGTTCGACACCGCGCGGTACGCGCACTTCACGCAGCTGCTTGCAGCGGACGTTGCGATGGACACGAAAACTGGGTGGGAATTCACAAACCTTTTCGTGCTCTCCGCCGACTGCTGCCTGCCTTTGCTATTAGTATGTCCGGTACCACAATTGACTAGCACTAGTTGCTCCTTCGAACAATTCTAGAGAAGGAGCCTTGTTTTGAGCACTGGCCCTGATTCTTTTCTTGGCTTCAAGGCACGCAGAGGTGCTTACAGCAAGTGTAAACTTTGCGGGTAATACTAAAAGGTTATTAGCCCCAAGACAGCGTAGCGATGCTACAGGCAACCTACTTTCGACTTCGTGCGTATAAATGCAATTAGCTGCTTGTAAAAATTCGTTAGAGCTGATACAGGCCAAAGTTTGCATTTGACGCTAATAAAGAAAGAAACGCGCACTGTGGATAGATAGATAGATAGATAGATAGATAGATAGATAGATAGATAGATAGATAGATAGATAGATAGATAGATAGATAGATAGATAGATAGATAGATAGATAGATAGATAGATAGATAGATAGATAGATAGATAGATAGATAGATAGATAGATAGATAGATAGATAGATAGATAGATAGATAGATAGATAGATAGATAGATAGATAGATAGATAGATAGATAGATAGATAGTACACTATGGCTTGAGTCTTGATGCGACAGAACCGAATTAAAGGCACAAACGTTATAAAATTATGTTCAGTACATTCTTCGGGAGCCCTCGTTAACTACTGAATAGGTATTCTTTTACGTAAAATACGTCACACCGTAGAGTTCTTTACTAAAATTGTTTGATCCAAATCTAATAATTTTTGCAATACGGAAAGGCAACATGAATACTACATTCTGGATACTACATGGATGTTTTCAACAATTTGTCGCCGCTTTATTGATGAGGCAGGCTGCAACGTCTTTGTTTCTTGCTTTGCCACACCGTTGCATGTTAGCCACGCAGTATTTTTCTCCAACATTTAGGTGTAATTGCGATGATAAACTTACTTTATCGCGCATTTTCCATCCCGTGCATAAATCGACGAAATTTCGAGTATGCGGATCTTTCAATTATGTATACCATGGCACTCAACATGGAAAATTATACTCTGCATGCTAAAAAAAAGAGCACACACACACACGCGCGCGCACACGCATGCACGTACGCACGCACGCACGCACGCACGCACGCACGCACGCACGCACGCACGCACACGCACGCACGCACGCACGCACGCGCACACACACGCGCACACACACACACACACACACACACACACACACACACACACACACACACACACACACACACACACACACACGCACATGCACGCACACACACTTTTGTTTGAGGCTTATTATTGCCATATATGACAATAATAACATGGGAAGCAGAGGATTCGCTTCGGAAATTGCAATTCGAAAATGAACACGGTCGTTCGAGGGCAAAAGATCGAATCCTTGTGCTGCTGCCGACCATTGGCATGCTGACTGAAATCCCTGCACGCGGCGCACACAAACATTAGCGCCAGATTTTCCTCCAACATTCAGATATAGCGTGTCATTTCACGGTGCACACTAAGTTCCCCGAGGTAGGGCGACGCGCACGCGCCACAGCGCGTCACCTGATCTCGGAAGCCACGTTCTTACACCGACCTACGAACAGATCCGGAGAATAGAAATCATAGGCGCATTCTACTACGCGACGGTCATTCGGAAGCCACCAACTGGAAGCTTTTGCTGCGCAATTCACATCGCAGCTCCGTGCATTTCTCCTGCATATTCTCCCGATGCAAAACAACGGAAGAGCCGAGCTCTCGCATCGTGCAGCCGACCGGAACCCACCGCCATAGCGCACGCCGGCCGAAGACTGCCCGCTGTCATTCCATCGCGCTGCCGGCCGCCAGCTGGAGTCGCTGCAGGAGCTTCCACCGACTCCTCCGCCGCTACTTCTGTAGCTGGCCTTCCCGCTTGCGCCAGTGGCGCACTAGTTCGTCGCAACAATTTTATTACTCGGCAATTGGAGGCCGTAAAAGGGAGCCCCCCACCCCACATCCCCGCCCCTTCCCGAGTTCTGGCTACGTCAGTTCGCCCTTCGGTTCCTTCCTTCGGCTCTAAGGCGCTACCCCTCCGTCTACCAGTTCAGTTCGCCGTTACTGCAGACCGTGCACCGGCTACGGGCAGTGGTGTGGCCCCTTCCTCCCTCCCCCCCTCTTTATTTTTTTCTTCCAATATAGTCGGTGGCTCTCGCAGCAGTATAGCAGCGGTAGTAGCAAAGTGACGCCGACCGAGCAACGGGTGGATTCGTGCGCGGCAGTAAAGTGCGCGGACCAGGCGGCTGCGAAACGCTGTTCTACTTTTCCGCGCGGGTTTCATCGTCGGTGCGCAGCAGGATGCGCGGGAGCAAACGAGCAAAGCGGCTCCCGTCCGCTCGTCGGGCTTCGCGGGGACGCGTCCTTCTTTCATCTTTGTTAACGTTCTGCGCGCATAGCCGACTGCCGCGTCTCGCTAGTTGCGTGCATCGCGAGCCCTTCGAGGGCAAAGAGCCTTCTTGCGTATTCGAGGCCACGGCGCTTCAAATGATCGTCTGAATTCGCCGCACAACTTGCTTCGAGCAACAAGCTCACTCGGAAGGATGAACGTGTCCGGCGTTTCATCGGCTTTTACTTGAAAGCGATGAATTCCAGAACGTAGTCTGGGCGTTTTCGAACGGCCCGTATAGCCTGACGGCGACAGCCGCGCACATTTGCCGCGCCTCGTTACTACAAGTAAGCTTCGACAACGCTGAACAAAACAGCCGGCTCGTGCGAGCAATGCCGTGCCGACCAGGAGAGCGAGCCAACGTTCGACGAGCTGCAGCAACGACGCCCTGCCCGGCTCGGCTCGGCTGCTGCTGCTTTCGCCGACCGCTTTGCTCGACGGTTTTATGCCTCGCGTTTCTCGGGAAGCCCTCTCAGTGAGCGAGCGCTGCCTGTATGCCGCGTCTGCCTCGCTGTCGGGCGTCCATAAAACGTGAAAGCCTCCTATTTGTTCGCCTCCCCGCCCCTTTTAATTAACGACTATTAATTCTGTTTTACGGGAGTCGAAATGACTGCTGTTGCGTGCAAACCCCCCCCCCCCCCCCCCCCGACGGTCCGCGTGCGAGTGGATCAGGACGCAGGGGGAGGCGCCACCCACCTCTGTCAGTGGCTCCGTTCTCACCCCCGTCTCCTTCACCTCTTTTTCAATCGACAAGGGGGGCTTAGAGCAACGACGCGCCGTCTTTCTCGTGCAACGAGCGGGCGAAGTGCTTCGGGTTGTGCTTTATGTATTCGGCGACGACAAACGAAGGGATCACGTGGCCCGCCCGTTCTGCCAGTTCGCGTATATGGAAGGCCTCGGCGGACCGTGTACGCTTCGCCTGAGTTTCTGCGCTGATTAATTTCTTGCTAATGCCTTATAATTAGACTAATTAATTGCTAGTGATAGATACCTCGAAGGAACGCCGAACTTATTATACTCACTTTCTCGCGCAGCTCCTCGTAGGCGCGGATATTTACGGTCGGGGAAAAAGAAAAGGAACAGGAAAAGATCAAGTCCTTTCGAGGGACAGCAAAATGCGAGACACTTGAATCTCTAGGAGTATGCGAGACTCCGCGATAATCTTCAAAAATTAGCTCGAAAATACTCCCTACGCCTCATCAAAGCCTAATTTGTCGGGCTACGCTGACGCACCCGAAACTGCTGCTAGAAAAACGCTTGTGATGAAATGTGCCGACTATAAATTAGAGCTGTCTGTAAAGCATAAGTTTATGCATTACAATGTTTGGGTAAATTTTGGATGCAGTTGGTAAATTTACTTGCTTTAGTGAATCTGGGAAAACAAGAAACAGAGACAGGCTTGCGTTTATTGAGTCTTTGCGCATGGCTGCAAGGATTAAGTCATCACTTATACCAGAGCCACGTGGCACTAAGATAAGGTTCCTAGCAGTGCGGAAAGTTGAAGTCTCTGCACGACCCTTTTTGCCTTCTTAAGTTACTTTTTTACGCACTTGAAACGCATTCCTCTATTGAACAATACTGCGTTGCCTTTTTAGTTTGTTTACTTAACGCTCGTGCTATGTCTCTCTTGTTTTCATCGTGTATTCGCTGCCATGATTTCCAGAGTGAGAGTGGCTGTGCAAAATAAAGAAAGGCAAGGCGTTGTCAGGGCCATGCGTATCACACGCGATCACAAAGCTACTATAATGTGCCACCGAAACGGTCCAACACGTGACCATGTGCCCGCCTTCCCGGCGGCAAGTATGACCAAGTTACTGGGCTTAACGTCCCAAAGCTGTACGGTGACGGCCACGTCCACATTCCTGACCGCAGAGCTTACGGCTACATCTGCAGTGCAGCTGGTGGTCGCCACGTAGGGTAGCGAACTCATGACTTCGTGCTGAGCACCGTGTCATCTAGTTCGTGTCGTTCTACGTGTCCGTGCGCGCTAACAATAGCATGGATAGCAAAGCATGCATTCTTTAATATGCCCATTTCTGAGAACACGCAAGATGTTGAGCATACCTCTGGGGATCGTGTTTTTATTCTCAAGGTTCGTTTATCGTACGATCGAGGTGTGATCATCGTTCCACAGTAAGCATCGCCGCTATCCTTACTCGTGGTACCATTAAAATCTCTTTAGCCTGTGAAATTTATTTACTCTTATCTGTTGGCTTGTAAGCTATAACTCAGGAAAGAAAGAAAGAAAGAAAGAGGCAGGGATGTTGGCCTGGCCGAGCCCGGTGTGCCATCCCGCACTGGGGGAATGGCAAAGAGGTTACAGAGGATATGAGAACATTGGTACGAACGACAACTAAAGGGAACTCCGGGATAAAGTTAACCATGTAGTCGTAGTGCAGTGTGTGGTACATTTCACCATGTGCCTCAGCACTTCTCTCTTCGATAACTGCGGACAGGGGAAAGTGGTTGCTTGGCTTTCTGCCGGGAGGCGCCGATGTATCTTAGGATGGATGCGTGCTTCAGACGTGTCCCTTAGCGTATCTGAGGTTAATCTGCGCTACATATTTCAGTCGTTCTTAGTTCTCGCTTTTTCCCACAACCAGTGCGGCATGTTAGACGGGGACCTAATACACGAAGCTACGCTTTCGAAAAGACTATTTTCTTATTGATCAGCCGCCTTCGCTAATAGGCCTGCTTTTATTATGGGCGCGTAGATGGTGTACGAAACAGGTTAGAGTAAAGAAGTCTTTCATGAATATGAATCTAGATTCGAAAAGCCTACAACAAGCTAGTACAGTTGTGTCTTAACCGTCGATTTTCTATGATATAACCGTACAGCCAGAGAGGCGCATGCACCAGTTTGACTTAAAAATTTTTTTTTATTGCGCAATGCATCACTTTTGCAACATGCATGCCATATACTTCTTCCCTCTTATTTTGAGTTCGAATGCTAGAACTACTCAACCAATATAGTGAATATAATATCGCAGATGGCCCGTCAATGTGAAACAGTTCTTACGAACTAAGATATTTGTGAATACCACTCCTGTTCATTACTTTCTTCTTTTTCTTTTTTGAGTTCGCAGTCTCAAGATGCTTCGCTTCTAGCGCGCCAAGGCAACGCCGTAACACATGCATGATTGCTTCTGCGATTTTATTATCGCTCTACTCGCGCATTGTTTTTCGGCCCGCACAGGTAAGCTGGACTGCGAAATCCGCGCATTTATTGTTTTGGTTCTCCTCGGGGTGTCCACGAGAGTGCGTCATAACTTCGAGCGAGCCACCAGAAATAGAGGAACGTTTACTTCTCGCTCTTCCATCCCACCCGCAGTCTCGATTTTTTCTTCCGTGACGTAGTAGATAGATCTGTAATGCGCCCGCGAGTGGTCCATCGGTTCTAGACGCTTTCATCTCCGTTGCCCCAGAGGACCGTCGTAGACTAACAAATGGCAACGCCGCTGCAGTAACTATATATAATTGTTCGCTTCTACACCGGCAACGCAAACAGCAAAGCTTTCTCCGAGCATACGATGGGGCGAGGGGGCGCGCTGTGGGCAAGCCGCCGATAATGGAAAGGAAGTAGACAGACACGCGGCGCGGAGCACGAAACAAACCGACCCAGCACGGGCGACGCAGAGATGGCGAAGTGAAAAGGAGGATTCGCCCGGCAGAAATGGTGCCTCCCCACATAGCTGCCGCTTCTTCTATACTCGACGGTCGTTTTCATCCGGTGTTGAGAGGGGTTTGCGAAGGGAGAGCCGGCGACGGGTACTTACGCGCATGATGTGTCTTTCATGTAGCTCCTATTAAGCCGTCCAAGTGGAGGGGGGGGAGTGTAACGGGGGGAGGGGGGAGCAAGGGAAGGAGGTTGCTGACTTCCTATACGCCCGCTCGCCCGGCGGTGCATGATCCGCACGAAAGGCGAGCGAGCAGGCAGGCGGATGGGCATTTCACGGAGCCTCCACGGCGAGGACCGCACGTACAGAGAGCGGCGCGTTCCCGCGGGACCTGCTTGTCTTCCGCTTTCTCCTCCAGCCAGCAACAAGCACCGCGTCGCGCCCAAAGAGCCACGTGCACCCGGCCGCTTCTCCCTCCTCCATTTTTCCTATATACCTTCTCACGGGCCACCCAACTACGCCCCCCTCCCCTTATTATTTGTTTTTCGCTTAGCCGAGAGGATTTACTTTTGTTTATTTATTATTATTTTTCTCCCTTTCCAAACACACGCACAAGGCTGCAGCGAAAAGCATCTCTCTCTCTCTCTCTGCCGCAGCGGCGGCTGCAGGGCTGCCGCCCGGCGATCCATTTAGGCCGGCGCATCCATAAAGTCCATCGCGGCCCCGATCAGCGAGTCGGCATGCACTCTGGATACAGCGCTGCTGTAGTGGCCGCGGTCACCGCGGGGCCACGATGGGCCTCCGGCGGGCGCCTCGGCTTCTCCCTCCCATCCTGTCAGGGCGATGAAGCGTCGCCGACGCGATGGCGCTTGGCAGTCCCCAAAGTGGACCGAGACAGCTCGTATACATTTATGTCGATAGCGCGCTCCGCCCGCGAGTGTCGCTATTCGCCTTTCGACGCTCAGGTGCGATCGCCTTCTTCCTCTGCGCCCGCCTTTTCTTCCAGTTCGTATTTTTGTTCACGTCGTGCGCTTATTCCCCTCTCGCACTGTTGCCGGCTGACGCACTTTGCGCGACGACGCATGCACCTTCGCTTTCAGCTGCCGGACAGGGGCGGCGGCATCGGACAAAAGCGATGCGAGTCGGATCTAGAAGTCTCTCCTCCGGCGCGTAGATTCCGCGCGCTCCGCCCCCATATTTCCGCGCTCGTTTCTCGTTTATTCCCGTCAGGTATATGCGGCACGCGTCGCTAATCGAGGCCTCAGATGCGCCCGGCGATTTCTTCCTCGCGGAGAAGCGAGTTGCACTCTCGCGACGCGTTCCGTAAGTGAATAGGATGAATTCTGTGGCGCTCCCATGGGGACTCACGTACAGTCCGGGTGTTTCGCATGAGGTACAGTGAAGGTCTAAACCTTTTCTGACAGCGCCTCCGTACTCAGAAGGGACAACGTACGACCTACACGGCGTCGTCTGCGCGGTGCGGTTTGCTCCGTCCCCCCCTTTTTTTTATGCTGTCATTTGATATAGTCTGTGTCACGTTCGTAGCCCGCGGGCGATCTGTCTCGCAGGGCGAATCTGCCTAGCTGTCGTTTCCCTCTTGCCGATCGCGCGACCAGTCCGTTCTCGGCAGCCATTTGTTTTCCTTTCGGTCTGCGTCGTCGTTGGCCGCCACGTCTTTGTTTTCGTCCGATTCACGAAGTCTGTCTTCTTCTTCTGAGGCGGTGTTTGTTCGTGTAGTTGGCGAATGTTTGTCGTCGTCGCCTTTTGTCGTCGTCGCAGGCGTGCGCATGTATAGGTCACGGCGCTGTTTTCAAGCTTCGCCGTCTAATCTTCTCTTTACTTTGCCTAGTGTCGATAGCCTGCAGTCATATCTAAATGCTGAAAAAAACTGACGGCGAGAAAGTGCACGGAGGCGCTTATGACAGGCTACGCGCGAGAATTCAGCCCACGAGCACGGATATGCGTAGAAGTGGCTTCCTAGCCCTCTCTTTCTGATGAAGCTGAGCCCCACGGCTTGTTCCGTGAAGAAAAGCATACGATTTCTTTCGTGCCTGTGGACCATTATTATTTCAGAGTCGGTTCACGTACTCCTCTTTGTCGCAGCTACACACGTGACTACATGTCTCACACGAATTGACACCGTTCATTGAACTGTAACCAGACCATGAAATGGGGCCCGGAAGCTGTTGAAAAATTCTGAAGCATAAACACAACACTTCTCCCCGTTGACTGGTTTAGATACCAGTGACACATGATAGATAGCCTGAATAAAAGAAAATATATATATATATTTGTTCGCACTTTGTTGCACATGGAATTCGAAAGTCGCTCCAACATCTAGCTAGACGACACACACACACACGCACACACACGCATAAAAAAAACGTACGCATGCAGTCGACGGCTTTGTAAACTCTGCTTAGAGTGATCGCACAAGAATATATAATAAAAACAATTCAACGTACACATTGCAGTTGGTGTGAACTGAAGCTTTCATGAAGCGGTTAAGTTAATGGTGCACAACTAAATGCACTGCTTTGGAAAAGAAAGCTTTACTTTAAATATCGTGTTCGCTTCGTTTAAGGTTTAGAGGGGAGTGGCTCGCGTATGCCATAGGAGCACATAGCTCTCGTTGTCACGCGCCGAGTTTTTCGGAAACCTTTTTTGGACAGAAGCGTGGAATACCGTTCAACATCTCCCGAATGTCGCTGTGAGCACAGTAGCTTCTCTTTTAACGGAGAATTTCCTTTCTCCGTTGTCTTTTGCCCACTAAGTGTCGCAAGTGAGCAAAATCTTTGCGAGTGATAAGCTAGCAAGCATGCCCGCTCGCTAGCTTCTCGCTGAACCGACCTACACATGCCTCAGACCCGGAGTGCATGTGCACACAAACGCGTCACTCTCGCCGACACGAGTCGCGCTTCGACCGTGCCGACGCACTGGAGCCGTCGCCCCAGGCAGCTCCGCGTTCATCCTCTTCCTTTATCCCGTCTGAGATGCACCGTCGAAGAGGTCTTCGCCGCTAAGCAGCCGCGCATCATCGCTCGCGTGCGGCCCAACGCACGCCACCTTGCGCTCGCGCACAAACGCACGCTCCGGCGCGCGCCAGCCGCGCTAAGCGCGGCAGCATGCGCCTTCGAGGCACGATACTCTTCGCCGTGTCTGTTGTTGGCGTGGCACTCGAATAAATGCGCTTCCCGTGTCGAGTTTTCCGCGCTCCCTCCTGCCGCCTCCGTCGCCCCCGCCGTTACCGCAGCGCCTATGTGGCGGAGCCAACGCTGGGGAAGCGCGCACTATAACGCCCACCTTTCCCGCGGAAACACGGCGACGTCGACCTCCCACATGCGAATGCCCCGCTGCCCGCTTCGCGTGACGTTACGCAGGTGCCCTCTGGCGTGATGATGCGAGCGCCTGTCGGCACACAAGAGCTGCAATGTTCGCTCCGCTCCGATTGGCGGAGCGGACCCCTCCCTAGTTGGTTCGCGCGTCGTCGAACGGGCGCAACGGCCTGGATGGGACTGGCTCAGCTCGTGGAGGCTGACTATCTTCCCGTGTATTCATCAGTTGTCGACACTTGTATTGTCAATTGTACTCGCTTACATGTACAGCTTTCTTTTCTTTCCTTTTATTTCCTTCGTCAGTTCCTTTTAAATTCATATTAATTCATCACTTTCTCTCTTTCTTTCTTTTTTCTTTCTTTCTAGTCCGCATGATATCCTCTATATGGAACGCACTTCCCAAAATTAGAAAAAAAGATATCTTTCTCTCTATCTCTCTCTGTCATCTTTCCAACCCCCATTTCCTCCACCCAAGTGCACGGTAGTAAACCGGAAACTTGCCTCTGGTTGACCTCCCTGCCATTCCTCTATCTCTCCCTTTCCTTTCTTTTTCATTCGGTCTTCCCTGCTTCCGGAGCTGGTTCTTGCGGATGTGTGCAATACGTATCCCTAACATCCAGTGACGTCACTTCCCACCTCTCCAATTCGTCGTGCATTACATTTAACTTGCTTCAGCAGTTAGGGAATTCGTGGCTCCAGAAAAGTTAGATGTGTCCGCTTCTGTATACAACATGTAACCGCACAAACAACAACGGACAAAGACGGAAACACACAGGACAGGACTGCGCCTGTCCTGTGTGTTTCCTTCTTTGTCCGTTGTTGTTTGAGCGGTCACATGATGCATTCTAATATTGACCACCAACTAGCCCGCCTATCCCTGTTAAATCTGTATACAAGACGTAAATATACAGGCGCCCATTCAGGGCCATCCGCGGCGTCGGTTCAGGACCGGGATGATACTGCTCTGGGTGGCCATGGTTGTTTCTGGTGACATTTACTAACGACGAACTTCTCGCGGAAGAGTTTTGGCCAGTCCGCCGTAATATCCCATGTTGAAGCTTACCGTCGTCAGCTTGTGTTCTGCGAAGGAGGTTCCCGAGTGACCCCACTGAAGAAGCTCTTCCCTGAATTCACGCTGCTCACTGCGGATGCCGTTTTCTTTGGGGCACCGCTAGTACTCTTATTTATTAATATTTTTGAATTTGGAAGCAATGAAAAAGCGAAGTGTGTGCGGGTGATAAGAACGTTGGATTGAAACAAATATCGCGTCGTGTTTTCCCGATATGGTCGCGAGTGCACAGCGAGGTGACTCGCCGTGGTTGCTTAGTGGCTATGGCGTTGGGCTGCTAAGCATGGAGCCGCGGGGTCGAACCCGGCCACGGCGGCCGCATTTCGATGGGAGCGAAATGCGGAAACACCCGTGTACTTAGATTTAGGTACATGTTACAGAAACCCAGGGGGTAAAAATATCCGGAGTCCCTCACTACGGAGTGCCTCATAATCAGGTCGGGTTTTTGGCACGCAAAACCCCATAATTTGATTTTAATTTAACAGAGAGGTGTCCTAGTTCACAATCGCCAACGAAAACTCGCAATGTGTACGCGGAAAAACGGTATCTCTACATCTTGCACGTGCGCCTCAGTCGCATAAGTCAGTAGCCCCAAAGAGAAAATTGGTCGTTTAATTGATTGATTGATTGATTGATTGATTGGTTCATTCATTCATTCATTCATTCATTCATTCAATTATTCATTCATTCATTCATTCATTCATTCATTCATTTAATTATCTTGTTTCCAGGGGCCGTCCTTCTGGCTTCTTGGCACCTCACTGCTTTATACATCGTTTGTTTCTATTTTGCTGCTACTTCGAAGCTCTATGCCACTGCTGTCGCTTGTATAACACACGCGGCTGTCGCCAACTTCGGTGCTGCAATGAAAACGGGAACGCCCAGAACGTGCGGCGCCGATAGTAAGCTACAACGTACAAAACGAAGCGCTTTTCGCAGCTTGTTCGCGAGCAGCCGCCGGCACATCGTCGAGCAACTTAAACATCCATCCATCATACGCTGCTTAAGGAATTCCGTGCCCATTTTTTTATTTCTCTGGCTCACGCTGAGCACATCGCTGCCCCATCATCGATCGAGGTGCCATTAAAGACTGTGCTCCTCGCTCTCGTTTTTCTACTTTTTCTCCTCCCCGCCCAGCAAGTTTTTCGTTTATTTCGTGCTTGCGGTAAAAGGCGCCTGCCATGATTAGTTCCTTATTTGGTCTTCCCGATTTCGCGCCCGAATTCATCACCCGTGCGAGCCCGGTACGCGAGAGTTTAATAATGAATTGACCGCGGCTTCAATTCTGCCGTTTGCCAGCAGCGAAGCTTCGTAGCTTATTCGCTGAGCAGTTAACTACTTTCTTCTGCTCTCGCAGTTTGTCCAAGTTTTAATCGCGCAAGTGTAGAAGTACGCCCACGTTGGTACTACGTCGCACAACGCGAGGTGCCCGGCAAACACAGCCCAGCTGCCGACTGGCAGAGATCAACGTTGCTTTCAGTTTATTTGTTGTTCCCTTGCTATACGCTCCCTGCCGTGAAACACGCTTAATTTCTGCTGGACTGTTTGTTCCCCGTGAATTCGCAGGTACAACCCCATTAAAGAGTATCAAGATAAGCCTTGAACAAGAAAGGAAAGGGAACGGAGGGGCTCGATTTTTGTTAATCATAATCTTATCAAGTCAACAGTCATAAATACCAAAGTTAATGGACGGATTGATAACCGTCGCTGTAGTACCATTGGTAGTGCAACGCACGCGTAATGAGGTTGTGGGTTCGTCCCCCGCCGTCGACAAGTTATCTTTTCATACACTTTCATTTCCATTGTCTTTATTATTTTCTACATTTCAGTTTCAACCACAGCTAATTTCCCCTATACTTTCCTTGGCTTCATGGGCTGTTGGCTTTATACGATTGTGATTGACAAGATGAGCCTTGTAGCTTGTCGTAAAAGATCTTGATGCAGCATCAGTATAAAGTGAAACACTGAACAGTAAATAAGTGATCGGAACGCCGCTACGCTCAATCTCACAGAAGTGCGGAGTGTAATCGCTCTGTAGACGGTCTCTAATCATGGAGTAATTAGCCTCGAGTGTATATTTTAAAGTCCGAATTAAGCCACTTGTTACAGATGCTGGAGAACCTGAAAACCACAAAACAGACTAGAATCGTTATCGACTTGTGCCCGTTTGAACTTATGCTTATGGTGCATCGCTAAAATTTGCAAAAACAAAAAAAAATGTCGGAGGCTTCTTTCACGCAATATATATATATATATATATATATATATATATATATTTTTTTAGGTACTGGCGCTGCCTTCATACATCTCTGTGGCCTAAAGGAGAATTTCATTTCTTAAGGAAAAATTAAAGCCCTTTATACGAAAATTATCGAATGAGCTTCAGAAGTGAAAGTAGATGAAATGAAGTTGCTTCATACGGTTAATCAATATAATAACAGGGGCTTTCTTTCGAAACGAGGAGCAACAGCGCGTCGCTGGGTTTTACTTCTCAGCAGGGTAATTAACACGCCTTCATATCTTGCTGTCATCCTTGTTGAAGTTTTCTGCATCTTCGCCGCGTTCTCTCTCTCTCTTGCACAAACAGTTTCCCTCTCGCAGCTTCGAAGAGCCCGTTTTATCTGCACCGCTTTCACGCGAGGCCCTTCTCAAACTGGCGTGTGCCGCCCGCCTAAACGTTACGAACTTAAAGTAAATTTCCGACCCGTCTAAACGACGGATCCTCGAACATTTGTATTTTTGGGGGGCACGCCTAGCCTTGTCTCACGTTCGAGTTGTTCCTTTCTTCCTGAATGAAACAATCGTCTTTATACAGTGCTACCATTCATGTACTCGGTATTGCGCAAGTCTCCTTCTCACTAGCTATAGCTCCCGCACTCCCTCTCCACTTCCATTCTCTTTTATATTTTTTCTCTTCCTAAAAATGATTTCCGGTGATGTTCAAGCAGTGGTAAACATCTCAAAATAAGTGAAACGCCTCTCGTCGACATTCAAACTGCGGGGAGGCGGGGTTCTGGGTGAAAAATAATGGGCCTCTCGGCTTGATTAATAGGCGTTCCAGCAGCACGATGGGGAACTGGGCGTGCGCTTTGTTTCTCGCTTCTTCGATTTTCACTTTTTGTCATTTATTTGGTGTCTTTCAATTTCTTTATCTTTGTTTCAAATGCGCGCTTGCGCACTTGTGCCTAACGCAGCCGGTAATTCTTCCTATCTTTTTTTTTTTTCGGTAATTCCATACGCCACCTGTGCTGTTCACTCGAAAGTGAACGGGTCCTTTTGTTGTTCTGTTTTTTTTTCTTTCTCTCTCGCTCGATTACATGAGATATGCGCAACACTGACACCCGAAAGGCTGGCAGCTCCCGTTATACCTGCCGAAATTGCTGCCTTCTGCTCGGCATCTTCGGGTGTTCCCGGCGAACGCTGTCGTCTGCTGGCGGTGCTGCCCACGTCGGGGCGGTGGTAATCGCGTTGTCTCTGGCCTAATTAGTTAAATTGTACCGATTGTGAGTCCCTCCAAAGCCCTCCCCCTCCCTCCTCCCGTCAACTGATAACTCGCCCCTCCGTCCCCCAATTCTGTTGTTTCAGAATCTGGGTTTACTGTACGTGTTCTTGGAGATTTCAGAGTCTCAATTCACTTGTGAGCAAAGAGACTAAGTATAATTTGCCATGCCCGCAAGATTGCACCAAATATTTTGGCGCGAGACATAAAAAAAAACTTCGAAGTTATTTAGACGCGTGACAAGCGAAATTAAATAAGTAGTCATAACACATAACAATCAGTACCGTCTGAATTCTTTTTCTTTTTCCTATGGGATCTGCCAATCGTACCCTATTCCCTGTGACTAGAACTATGCTTTCAAACTTCTATCCTCAACCATGAAGTCATCGCACGAGATGCGAGCGAAGGCTGCTTGTCCTGCGATATATTTGTGAGGTCGCGAGACACTTAATACGTTTTCGTCAAATTATGAAACAGCAAATTTAATCAGGTCTTCGTGATTCGGTGACCTCTTATTTTCTTTATTTTTCCCCTTTTCGTCGTAGATCAATGTATTCAAGCAGTCGAACTCAACCAGCTTTCGTACTTTGTTTAAACAAAATTTACGATGCAGTGCTTGCAGCTTGTCTGCCGTATGCGCGCGCCTGCTCTCGTAGTTTATCTGCGTAAAATGACGTGTTCGATACAAGAGAGCCTTCTCATTCTCTATACGAAAGAGCACGGCTCAGAAAACAGCTAGAAACAACAACAACAACAACAAAAATCAGCCAATAGATATTTCGGCGCGATTACGGCCTCAGCGCCTTTGCTAAGCCCGCGAATCTCGCCGTCTTCCTAACATTGTTCACACAAGCGCGTTTTTCGTATATATCTCTTTCCTTTTTAGTTAGTGACGCGCTCCTTCGTTAATACTGTCCCCTGTGTGTCGCCCTGTCTCCCCTGAGTGGAAGGAAGGAGGGGCGAGGCTCCTAAATGTCCGGTCCACTCTTCCGGGGTGCTCTCTCTCTCTCTCCCGCCACCCATCCCCTCTTATTCGTTGTTGGCCGGCCGACCGGCAGGCCAGACATCGTGTCCCTGCGGCTTCCCTTATCTGCGCGCCGCGGCCCCGTCCCGTGCCTTCGCGTGCAGCGCGAGGCGTCCTCGCGTCGGTAATTGCGCGGACAGCACCGCCGTGCCAGTGTGATGCCTTAAGACGCGTGCCGTGCCTCGACGCCACTCGAGCGAGATTAGGAGGGTCCAGTCAACGTCGTCGTCCTCGTATAGTCTCGTCTCATGTCCAGCCGCCTGTACACCCGAACGAGGGAGGAGAAGGGAGGTGGAGGTGAGGCACGCCGCATACAGGGAAACGCGAGGAGGTGGGGTCGGTGGGGGGGTAGGGGAGGGCGTGATGTTCTCTCGGTGCTTGTAGAAGCAAGGAGCGGAAACAAGAAGGGAATGCGCGGTGTCTTACGGCCCGCTGTCTGGCACTTTCGGTGTGCACCCTGCGATGCGCTCGCCTGCTCGTTCGCCGAAACCCTTGCTTGGGACGACAAACACGCGGCAGAACTATCGCACGCCGCTCACCGAGTAGTCTTCGAGCATCGGAGGGGAGAGAGGCGAACCGCGCAGTTTGTGGAGAGGCGCCAGAAGGGCCGCTGGAACTTCGCTCGGTCACAGGAGAATGAGGGTGGATTTCGCGGGGCTGATTTCCACTGCCGCAATTTATTGCTCCGGGTCACATAGCGAACGCCGGATCGCGCGAGGGACGCTTTCTGGCGAACGTAATGCGGGGCAGAGTTCGTTCCTAGGACGCCTAAGTGGAACGCCGACGTCGCCAAAACTAGATCGCTTTCCGATCTCTGACATTCCGGACTGGACAGAAAAAAAAATGATAGAGCGCGTGTTCTTTGAGGTGAGGAAATTCGCGATTGAGAGTCAACTTCCGGAGCAATTATGTCTTTCGTAGTCCAGGATCAACCAGACAGGTTTGATCACTGGGAGTAGTACGTAGGAGTGTCCGACTTGGTCGCAAATCAATGATGGCCGTATATATAGCAGCAATAGCAAAGCACGAACAAAGACTGAATTGTTCGTAAGAGCAGATTCCTGCCAATTCTGATGCCTGGAATATTATTAGCGAACACGTCTAGCGAATGGCAAAAATAACTTGTGAACGATAAGCTTCCTGAATTCAGTCCCATAGTCGCAAACAAATGATGCCCTTATAGCGGTAAGATCAAAGTACGATTTGAATAAAGAAAAGATGGCAACGTCACTTTGATAGCACCGATTCGCTTCGTTGCTGCGCACAACCTATGGAAGAAGAGGCTGTCTTGTTTCCTAGGTTGTTTCACTGTAAAACACATATTTCTTCTTCTGAAGCACTCTTTGCGTATTGCGCTTTGGAACGATGAAATTGGAAATGTTCAAGCTTCTTTACCACCAGCTTTCTGCTTATTTCGTAAATGCCATTTTTGATGAAGAATCTGCGTGAATGTTTGTAGCCCTACGTGCAATTCTAGATACTAGCAACGCGTTTTCCTTTTAATAGTGAGGTAAGGCCCCAAGTGACGTTGTACATGTAGGCAAAACCGCGCACTAACGTGGAGCGCACTATTTCTTCTATACGTCCGTTTACATACTCGGCGTCTGCAGCTACTTGTTACGGAAAGCTATACGATTGTCGATTTCGTTAGACAAATAAGAATATCGCCAAAAATTGTCGCTTGGGTGATGAAAGCAGTTACAAGCATGAAGGCAGTTTATCTTGATGGTCTGAAAATAAAAAGAGAATTTTATCTGATGAAAAGCCAGATCAGTGGACTCGCCAACTAACAAAAGGAAAAGAAAAAGGAAGGACGCAAACGTTGGAAGAAGTTGTACATGCAGAGTGACGGCGTGGCTGAAAAAAGAGGGGCCTGTGAGGAGAATACACACATCCACTCGGATATGATAAATTCGCACTCCTTGCTGTCACCTCTTGCTGCTGCAAACACATTCATCCGAGTCCGGGTTCTATTTGCCGACTTCAGTCAACTCGTGCGCTTCTTTCCTCTGCGAAGACTATTTCCTGCAGCTCGTAAAACTGAGACAAATCTACCCAATGCTTCGCGGGAATAGTTTCAGCACATCAGTGCGTTAAGCTTGCAGCTATGATAACTTCACGTTGTAGCAACAGAAAGAGTGTCAAGAAACGTCCGTTGTGACCTAGCTACATTTAAAAAAAAAAGGTGAGGGCCCTTTAACGATAGACGGCATTTATTTTTTCTCGCATGTCACCTATTTTGGATACACCTGTTCGTTTTCCATTCTTTTTTGTGCAACGAAGCACCCCGTCGACCCATAGCGAATTTCTCTTAATACCAATGTGGCGGTTGTAAAGCCCTTAAAAAAAAGAAAACGAAGGCATCGTGGTTAGTATGTGGGTTGTTATTTTGCAGCGTACTACACACGCATAATTTCAGTCACATCTGCGAAATGAAGAGACCACACTTATACGCAAAGAAAGTACAGCTTTCTTTTTTTTTTAAATAAAGCTGAACTACATAGCATCCTGTCCTACAGGTAGCTATAACGAGCACATTATCGTTTTCTTTTTCTGTTTACATGTTCAAACTAATTTCATTATCATGAAATGTTATCTTCATCATCATTCACGAGTACAATCTGCAACACAGAAGTGTCTTCTCGTGGGGATGTAACCTTATACCACAATGTTGAAAGTTGCCTCAGCATTGAAAACCAGCTCTACTTCCAGCGATTGATTGATTGATTGATTGGATTGATTTGGTTAGCTAAATTTATCGATTAACTGATTCGCTGTGTTCACTCGTTCGAGTGATTTGCCGAAAGTATACTAGATTTCTCCTTTTGGAATAAAACTAATGCAGACCATTTCGCTAAGTCTTTCCACAAACTCTTTCGAACAAGCAACGTACAAAACATTTTAAACAGAAGTGATGAAACCAAGTGCAGATCGCAATATAGCACTGCATACGACACATTGTACCATACATTATTCAACATACATAGATCACTAGCTGTAGCGAGTAGCCAGTTATGCAGCATCCAGATGGCAACCCTGCAAGACTTCTTACAGAGTTGCATCATCATCATCATCATGATAATCATGATCAAGCAACCTGCTGGCGGCTGTTTTTTGCAATGACCGCAGCAAACAGCGTCCGCATCTCGTGTTCAAAACACGATGACCAATTTTGGTGAAAAAAAATTATTAAAATTAAAATTAGATAAAAAAATCATTCACTGATTTTCTCGCCATTGTATCCGATTTATTGCACGAAGACTACCGCTACTCATCGCATTAGTTAGCTCCTATCGACGATGAGCCAATATGGAGTGCTAGCCCAAACGTTTGCCGTTGTGGATATTTAAATGCTAAGCATTCTTTGCGAGTACCGCAGAAAAATCTGTCCGTCACGTCAAAAGTGTAATCACTTGTATGTGTACAAAAATACTTAATTTACGAAGCTAAGACATTTGACCATTATAATAGTGTAAATGTACATTCTTGCTAGTTTTGTGAGTGATAAGGAACAATTGAAGAAAGAAAATATTGATCATAGAGAAACTCGTTCTCGTCAGGTCCACTTCAACGATTACTTTCCCGCATTATGAGTGTGTATGCAAAGAAGCCTGCTAATAAGAATAACCGATTGGTACATGTGATACTAGTTAAATAATGTTAAATGATTGCTGGCGTTAAAAAAGAAATTGGTGACGTCGCGGTCGCCGGTTTCAAGGTCATAACAAAAAAGGAGAAAGGGAAAATAAGATAAAAAAAGGAGGAAACAGCTATGGTGAAGTCGGTTCTGACGGCGTTCCGGCTCAATTGATAGGATCGCTTCGCAGGGGCCGTGCAGATTCCTGGCAGCTCATCTCCACACTGTTCAGTAAACGTATTTAATTTCTTTGGTACCTGAAAAGCGATGGGTAGATATGCATACGCTAGGAAAAGCAAGTAAGCAAAAGCGAAGTAACAGTCGAGCCAAAGAATCCTTACTCATTAGTAACTAACTATCAGAATTTCTGTAGCATTTATTTTTCCTTTGAAGTTAACTGGCACTTAGGTGGTCCCTCTATTGTGCAGCAAGACCCCTTGCTACATAGGGCGCCGTTACATCGCATTCACTTACTGTCTTGCACCTTTCACTGCGACAACACTAAATAGTTCAAACATGCGTTCACTGCGTCCTCCCTTTCTTTGAGCCAACGACGATGGCCTTCGTCTCTCTAAGTACGTCGTCATCCCAGTTCCTCATTGTCAGTTTCATCCTCGCCCTATGGGCCAAGGAAAACGAACCTTAGGCCCACTACTTCCACTGAGGCTGAGCTCTGAGCACGTTCTCAGGCTGAGTGAAGCGGACGCTTGTTTCATTTTCCAGCCTTTGATCCACGTGCGCCGTAGTCCAGCACTGTCTAACAACGTAGGACAGTGAGGGTAGCACACCCGAACTTACGTGGTTACGCTCAATTATCTGAACGACAGACACCTGCACTTGCGTGTGCGTGCATGGTGTGTATTCATCTCCCCCTTCTCATCTTTCATTCCCGTTTGCGCCTTCCCCAACGCAGGGTAGCCAACTGGGATCAGCGTGGTTAACCTTTTTGCCTTTCCATCATTACTCCCCTGCGTTAGTTTGAAGCTCAAGAGGGAAGGGATGGGGAGGGGTTGTTTGCTGCAGGGGGACCTAGTTTCCGGCAATTTCTCCGCCTGAACGCCACGTATCAACCGCGATACGGTCTGAAACACTTAGCAGTACAACAAACACTAGGTATCAAAAACAGGTTGGCACGGAGTCCAATGCGTTGCGCGTTTTCCGAAATACGAGGACCTATACGACTCGTCATTCACTTACCACTCCTGAATCACGGATGGACTTCAAGAGGATCTGAAGCGCCTCCCTCCGAAATATCCAATGTCCTCACAGGAACGAAATATCACTTGCGTTTGAGTGTGGCGCAGTTTTGCGATTGAATTAATCGATTAATTTCCTACGTTCCCTTTCAAATTCAGGACACTTTAGCATGTAACGTTCAGTGCCACCAAAAGTTTGACAATACACAGACGACGATGATTGGCCAAGTAGTCTCTAGCACCGCCAGGCTGTAGTTTGCCCTGACCATTTGCGGATGCGATATAGGAAAGCGGCATCAATTCTCCGAAGTGCCTTAACCGGGCTCAGGGTAGCAAACCCTATCTTGATTTCCGGCTCCCTGCCTTGCTTCGGTTCTCCTTTTTTTTCTGTCTTTATGCCCATCCATATGCTTCACGATTAAAAAAAAAAGCCGCACTAAGTACGTCCACGCCGTGCGTATGTATGCCCCCTTTGAGGCGCCTCGCGAATTTGTTTCTCGCTCCTAGCCGATCGAAGAGAAAGTGCTGGTGGCTTCGTGCTACCGCCGCCTGCTCTTTCTCGCACACAGTACCCAGCAGCTTTCCTTTCGTTCTTCGCACCACTCGCCCCTATCGACCACGCACAAAACCGCAAGGCCTTCGAATAAGTTTCGCACGATCGCAAACCACGGAGGCGCGCCGCCGACCGGATCGAACTTTGAAGAGAGAGCCCAGCTATAGCGGCGGCGCCCCGTGCGGGGAACCGCTGGGCCCGTGGACAGGCAGGCAGGAGTGTGGGGTTGCGTGAAAGGAGTGAGGCGGTAGAGAGGAGGACAGTGCAATGTATGAGGGTGAGAACCGGGCAGCTCGGTTCAAATTCATGGAGGGAGCCATTGAAAACAATGTATAACGCAAGTGAGACATCGTACAATTCCCCAGGCGTGGCAGAAAAAAAATTATGATAGAGAAAGCGGGTCGACGGAGTGTAGGAGGAGGAAGAAGACAGACGCGGAATTTTTTTAACGCCACGGAAAGAACAGGCGAGAGAGTGAAATAAGAAAGGGGGAGCAGAAGAGGAGGCCTGTTGTGGGAGTATGGCGGCGTTTGCAGAGCACAGAACTCGCGCGAAGCGATCCTCTGTTGAGCAAGGTTGAGGAAAGCGGAAAAATGCGGGGGAGGCTGCGAAAACAACGTCGAAATGGAAATGAGCTCCACTCCGCCATCTCCTCCCTAGTTTCCCTATCCCACGCCGAACCGTCTGCCGCGAACGTATACGCCGGTCTGTGCGTGCGTTGCGTAAGCATAGTGCATCCAGGATAACAGGAGCAAGGAAGGAGGGAGGAAAGAAAGAAAAAGGAAGCAAGGGAGAGAGCCGGGAAACAGAGTGCGGGCGATGATAATACGAATCGTAATCATAAGCGCGTACCGCTACGGCTGTAGGCGGCGGCGGCTGCTGCTTCCGCGGCGGCGCTGAAATCAGCAGCGTGAAGCAGGCGGGCAGGCAACGGGATCCACAGTGCGCGCTGTGCGCGCAGGGCGGCGGCATTGCGGACGTAAAGCGCGAGGCCGAGACGGACCGAGATGAAAGAAAAGGACGGGGTAGAGAGGGGGAGCAGCCGCGATAGGGCGAGCTCAGCAGCACCGCATAGGAGCCGGACGGCAAAGGCAGCTTGCAGAAGCCTTTGGTGCTGCTTCTGCTGGCGGCGGTGGTGCTGGTATAGTGCAGCAGCGGCTCTTTCATACCGAGACAAAAAGAGAGAGAGAGGGAGGAACTGGGAGCCTGATCTGAATTGTGGACACGTTCCGCCTATAGCAGCGTCCTTCTTCGCCCTGCACTGCCGCTGCCATTGTTGCCCGGCCGATGTTTTACTCTGTGTGTACGGACGTGCGCGCGTTTGCGAGTTCCCCTTCGAAAAAGAAGAGAACAGCACCTCCCGGCTTTCCCCCCTTTTAATTTTTTTTCTCCCGTTCGGACCTCCTTTCTCTCTGCTTTGTTTAATTTCCTTCGCATTTTGGTTCATCTACAGTTCGTTTGTCTTTCGTTAAGCCTTTTCGGTTTTCTTTGCGTCCTGAAATTTTCAGAGACAAAAAGTATAATCTATTGTCTGCTCATTGGTATGCGAGCCGAGGGTATAGTCTGTATGCATAGTGCTTTCAGTGGGTTGAAAAAAATGATAAAAGAAAATGGAAGAGAGGAATAAAGATGCATTGAGATAGAGGGTAGGGAGTGGGGGGCGGAGGGGGAGTGTGGTTAATTTCGGCGGTGGCTTTTCTCTCTCCGCCCGCCGCTATCTTATCCTCGCTTTTGTATCTTTACACTCGGCGACGTGCGAGGGAGTTCTACACAGAGACTGATTAATTCCGTGGGGCGGTCGTCCTTTCAATATGTCGAAGAATAGATCTGCTTCGTCAGTGCCGTGGTGCGAGCCTATCAAGCTTTCTTTTTTTTCGCTTTTCGAGTTCAATTTGGCGCGGTCTTTAGAGTCTTTCACGTCATATTCAACACATATTCCGTACCCTCGCATATGCCCGTTGCGATGCGTGAATACTTCAGGTAACTCGGCACGGTTGGGTCTGCGAGTCCGCAGGCTTTGGCGCTTAGCTTCAGGCGTGGTCGTGTGTCCGTACGCTAGAAATTCACCGGAAACATCGAGATATTGCTACACGTTGCGAAATAGCAACTTCTCATCCGACTAAATATCAGCGAAGAAGGGTGCTTGCGCCGAAAGAGATGAATCGACGAGTGTATTCAGAGCACATAACATTGCACCTTAATTTCGTCACGGTGATATCATACAGAAGATGATAAGCGCTAAGAGCAAGAGAAATTGTGACGTGACTGACTCGCGTGATTTGTCTTGCTATGACGTTGCCTTATTTTTGTAGTTTTAAGGGGCGTGTCTTGGTAGGTCAGCCGGTTAATGACATTACGCGAAAACAGTCTCGAAGACGAATAAAGTAACATTGCATTTGCATGCGAGCAACAAGAGAATAAGAACGAGGACATGACTGGAAGAAAGTAGCGTTAAACCGCAACAAGCGAGTGCTGAAGTTGGAAGTCGTACGGGTACGTGCACACAAAATTCAATTAATGTGGTCGGACTTAGCCAACCGAAATGTGACACAGAAGTTGAACAACGATGTCGGCAATAAGACTTGCCTACTGTGCGAACCTAAAGCAGCGTATCCTTGTGTTGCACAATTCAGCTACTGGCTTAGATCAAATTTACACATGTCGCTTGCTCAGATGAGAGTTGAATGCAAGCGCACGCTCACGTACTTCAACTTAGGAGTTAACGTCGAGGAGCGCCTGGTGCAAAAATTTAATCGAATGTCTTGCACTACATATATACTACACCTCTCTTACGCCAGGTGCTCCTTCGGAAGCTAAGTCATTCGTGAAACCCGTCTCTCATTCATCAGCACGTGTAGCTCGACTTTGGCTTCCATGTATATATACATATATATTTTTTAAAGAATCATGTGAAAAATGATCGCGTCTTGCGTTGGTGCTTATATAGGCTGCTTTGACATGGACGTCCTAGTCCGGAAGATTACGTTCAGTTCGCTCAGAAAAAAAAAAACGTTTATGGCATAGCGGTGTTTATTTATTTATTATACCTCAAAGGTCCCTGAACAGGACATTACATGAGGGGTCTGCTACTAGAGATGTACACGCCCGAAAGGAATTCCCATTCTGAAAGATCACCGCGGAACTTTTCATTTGCATTTCACGTGAAAAGGAAAAGCGTGCGTCCTACCAATGCGCCCGAAACCTAACCGGCGAACTAGGCTCAAATTTTTTTACAAGCCCTCCCGTGAAGTACTATAAGAAATGAAAGCAAAATAAAGTGAATTTTCTCAAGGCGCAACACTTATTCAGAATCCATTGTCTGTTTTAATTCAAGGCGTACGTTAAGGTATCCGCGCCTAATTAACGATAGCAGCGTCCCTAGAGATTGCTTTCTTACCAGTTAACTCACTATTCCCAGACATTCTTGGGATGTGATTATCATCGATGCGCAGTATGGTACTTTTCGAGCCCTAATTCACTACTATATTTTTTATCGGCTGAGATTGAGGTGTGCACAGCTAATGACAGAATATAGCATTATTCGTTATAGTTAATTTCTGCCTTCCAACTATTTCACACACGCACACACACGCTCTCTCTCTGTCTCTCTCTCTGTGCGCGTGTGTTCTCTGGAAATTGACAGATGTTTACTGACGCTCTGCTGTATGTTAACAACCGCATCTTTCCGCGTCGCTGGGTGTCCTCACTCTCAAGCGAACGAAGCGGCGCCTTCCGCGCCTCCGAGTCGTCTTCGTGTGCAGAGCGTGCCGCATTGCGGCCTGCCCATCGGACCGCAGGTGGCCCGCGCCAACCCATAGACTTGCGGCCCGCCTTCATTATGTGTTTTCTTTTCTTTTTCTTATTTTTTTTTATTCTCGAGCACTTTCCGACTGTACCTCGAGAGACCGCGAATCGACGTATTACAATTTCATACCGCACTCTTGGGGTATACGACGACGACGACGGTTCTTCCGCGGGCAGGTCCTCTTGCATTGCCGCGGCTCTTTCCTCCCGGCCCCGTTCCTCCTTGTATTTTCTTTTCTTTCCTTCCTCGGGTTCCTCTTCTCGTCGAAGATAGGCGTGAGAGAGACGGTGTGCAGTGCGCCCCCTCTCTCGACGTGTGTACGTATATGTGTGTGTCTAGTTTTTCCCCGGGCACGCAGCTGCGCATCTCGGCACAGCCGGCGGCGGCGACTAGCGGATGGAGGGCGTACGCGTTCGGAATTCACGAGCGACCCTCATTCGCCAAAGACGCTCGAGAAATTCGCGCAAGCTGCTGCCAGCTTCGCAGCCACCGCGTCACTCCTCGCTTCATCATGCGTGCCCGCCATACTTAAAAACGCGGATCTACTCATCACGGCCCTTTTTATATCTCCGCATGTCGCCGTCGCCCTGCGCGAACGTCCTCCACTCCTTCTTTCTCCCTCCCTCTGCCGCGCACGTGGCGGTTCTTCTTCTGTCCCTTCCCTGGTTTCGCCACCCGAGCTCTGAAGCTTCTTTCACCCTTGGTCGCCTTTAGCCAGCGATCTTCCTCGCTGGTTTTAGAGGGAGCGCCCGAATCCGCCTCTTTCCTTTCATCTTCGGCATCGCTTTTTTTCTTTCTATTGTTTGCCTTTTTCTTTTTCGAGGTTCTTTGCAGGAGCTGTGTTTTTGGTCTCGTTTTGCATCACTTTCCTTTCATTTCTTACTTCTTGCTGTTTCACCGGAATAACATAGCGTAGTATGAGCGAATACACCTAGCACATATACTTTTCTTCTTACGTTGTAACTGTGTCATAAGGAAGCAATGGAGTAGCCATATTCAGCACGCGATTTGTGCACACAGTGCGAAGTGACTGATGCCTGCTGCAAAGTTGTTGAGTCCATTGCATCTGCTTTTTATGCAAGGTCGTCACCTTAAACGGCGCAGTGTGAGCTCACCTTAAGGTCGACATTTCAGTACAGAGTTCTGCATGTATCAATGCTCTGCGGTGCCAAGAAATCGATACACGTGCGTTGCTAAGCCGGTTTTACACACAATTCTTCCAAACGCTCGAACCCACAACAACGTGCGCGACACACAGTATTCTGCCTGGTGCGTTGAACCTAATGCACTTGCTGTGTTATCGCGTTCTTTCCTTAGCACCGCACCGCCTTAGCGCCCTAGACTGAAGCGTGGGTGTCTGTACACCTCAACTTGACAACTGTAAGCGCGAACCTATAGTACGCGCCACCGTGCAGTTCACCAAACGCCTCCTGCATTGAAGCTCTCCCTAGCCAGGTTTTTGTCTCTGCAGTCTACCAGAGTTATAGCAACAAATAAAGACATTAAAGTACAACGCACTTCCCTCCAGGTGCCATTCTGAACAGAAGAAATTTCACGCTTCTTTCACCTTAACGTCAGCAACGTGTCGAAACAAAAATGTTTTACGGGGTGCTCTGCAACGTTGCTTCTCAATAGCTGCAGCATTTGTACATGTACCTTCTCTTCTGATTTATTGCGCTCGGGCAGTCGTTGAGCAGCTGACTCACAGCTGCAGTCCTGGCGACCCGCCAACCGAAACGAGCCAGATATAGCAGATCAGAAGAATCAAACGATTTCAGAGTTTTCGTCGTGGTCTGGGTGAAGCTGTGAGCTGCATTTTCAGCTAATTAAGCTAGCTTTGGGGCCAAGCATGTGGAATAACAAGAATAGGTTTGCTTAGAGAGAACTCCAAATATGGGTAACAAGACGTGGCGGCTGACCGCAGTAACGACAGAGAAGAGGATGAGGCCGTCTATGCGGCACGAAAGAACAGCGTGCTCGTACCCAATAGAGGTACTCCAATCAGCACTCGCAGCATGATCGCGCCCTGATCATACTGGAAGTGATTTGCGCAACGCGAAACCCATCAACAAAAGGCTGGCAATAATTAGTGTGTTTGGAGTTTATTATATACGCCATATGAGTCTCTCTATAGATGAGCTTGAATGTCCACTAAACATTTGTAACATTCACCCAAAGGACGAACAGTGAACATGCCATTGGCTGTAGCGATAATCTAACATAAATAAGACTTCCACCCGGTTCACCTTGGTCAAAACGCGTACTACGACACGTCCATCGTGACAACTGCACATGTCACTGTGTATGAAAATTAAATTGAAGAACAACTGCCCGCAGGTGGGATACGAACCCACGTGTTCGCATTGTGCGTGCCATGCTCTTACTAAGTGAGCTACCGCGGCGCCGTGTTCCCATACAGCTTCTAGGGTATTTTTTACTACTACTACAACTAACCCTGGGATTGTTAGCCAGCGCCACCACTCACAAGCCTTGGCGGCGGATGTGGAACAACGTTTCAACCGCAGGCGTTATGAGTACGTGATCTATTTTGGGTGACGGCAACTGGTCAGTAAACCAACACACACTGCATGACGGCAGCAATGTTGCTGGGTTCGGGACCCACGTAATGTAATGAACGAGAAGTAATGGAACCAAGGGCCCCGATTTTTATTAGTCATATCCTAAGGAGCCAACAAACAATGGCACCAAGGACAACATAGGGGAAATTACTTGTGCTTACTAACTGAGTTAAAGAAATAAGAAATTAATGGAAATCAACAACTGGCCGCAGTTGGGATACGAACTCACGTTTTCGCATCTCACGCGCACGATGCGAAGACTTGCGTTTGTATCCCACCTGCGGCCAGTTGTTTTTTCAGCGACTTCCATTTCCATTAGTTTATCATTTCTTTAACCCAGTAAGTACAAGCAATTTAGTGATTTCGCCTATGTTGTCCTTGGTGTCTTCGTTTGCTGGCTATATATATATATATATATATATATATATATATATATATATATATATATATATATATATATATATAATATGTGTGTGTGTGCTCCACATTCCAAGCATGGACCCAGTTGGTTGCTCATGCAAGTCACTTCCACAGAAGACCCGCGCCCAGAGGAGCCGTAGCATACGCTGTTCGCCTTATGGGCGAAATGGCTGCGCCCCTATTCTGCTGAGGGAGTGGCGGAATAAAAGAGGGAAGGCCGGGGGAAAGGAGAACGAGTACGATGCGAGATCATTTTACACGCGCAGTTTACCGGTGCACGTCTTATTGCGCCGGTCGGCGTCCGCTATGCGAAGACCCATTCTTCAAAGACAAGGGTCTTTCCCTCCCGGCAGCAGGACGGTCAGTTCGTCGCGGCTACTGTAAGAGCTGAGCATGCCCGGCACTTTCTTAAGGGACGCATTGGGCCTGCTCGGGCCAGAGCTGCTCGCGTTCGTATATGGGCACTGTGGGCAAGAGTGAGCGACCCTGTTTCAATTAGGCCTGAGTGCTGCAGCGCGGCTGGAGCGGCCCGACGACTTCGTATCTCTTTTGTCCCTCTCGCAAACGAGATGGATGTGGATAAATGCGGGCCGTTTTTTTTTTTCCCCTTGTGCGCTCCACGGACGCTTTTTACGAGCGCTACGACGTTCCCCTGCGGTCCTTCTCTATCTCTCCCTCTCTCCCGCCATCTTCTGGCTCTCCCTTCCTCCAACCCCGCACTCGTTTCTTCGGCGTCGTCGTCATCGTGTCCGTAGTCGACGTCGTGACGCCATATACAGCAGCGCTTCTCTTCCCACCCATTCACCCCTTCTTTCCCCCCGGCTCCTGCTTTCCCTCGTGTACTGGATTGTTCCTTTTGTCGCCGGGCAAGAAACAAAGGAAGAGGTCCGAATAGCGAGGGAGAACTCATCTTGGCGGACGAGTTTCTTCATTGCGTTCTTCCGTGATCCTGCTGCTGTAGCACTCCGCTTTCGCCTGCTGTCCAGTTCATATTCGTTTTACCGCTGCTGGCGTCGTCCGGGCCATACGTCCGAAACGGCTGCTCGCTCCTGTCCGAAATCCGAGTAGATTACTGTTGCTCTTTTATTTTTTGCCGTTTTTTTTTCTTCTACTCAACCTCGCCTTGATCAAAAGATTTATTTGTGTGCACGGGGGTGAGTTAGTGCGTGTGTGTGTATGGGCATGTGTGTGTGTCTCGCATTGTGTCGGCAATTTTTCGCATATACTTTTAGCTTCACGGTGACAAGAGTCGAATTTCCGCAACTGAGCGGAGGCTAGTTCACGGGAAAGATACCTAGAGCTGACATTACAAGCAAAGCGAATGTCCTCCACCATACAGATGTACACTTGCTGTTGTGGCAGAGAGCGTTACATTTCAGTAACGGTGAGCCACAACGTCATGAGGGGCTATAGGCCGATCCACTAACCTAATGGGCATTATACGTGGTCTGCATCTCTTGAGATATCAGTGCTCCTTCTTATACGGCTCCAGCTTTCGCAAACTTCTTCTCCCCTCCTTGGCTGTTCGCTGCGCTTGAGGTCACGGTAGCGCAGATGGTTGCACTATACAAGAAGCAATCCAAGTGTATGATAAAGCTAACACCTGTTGTATTTCAGCGAAGCGAAAAATTTCGTATATGTATTCATTTTCGCGCCGAGGTAAAATGGTAGAGGCGGAGCGCCCGCTAAAAAAATCTATTCAAGATAAGGCAAAACAAAATCGAATCCAACTAAGCATTCATTTCGGTCTGGCTTCGGTTTAAGCAGCAAATAATATAAGAGCGGGAACAAATACACAAAGCAAGTGAAGACGGCAACGCTCAGGCAAGCTTCGACGCTAAGCCTTGGGCCGAAATTTCGCGACGCCGCGCGACTGCCCGCAGGGTGCAGGGCGCTGACCACAGGTCCCTCGGCCTATGATAATCTACGCGATTCTTAGCTATTACTCTGTGGTCGTCCCAGCAAGAGGTATTACCATCAGCTTTAGGACTGACCACCGAACGACATCTACATCTGCGGAACTAGCTGCTCTTGGCGCTGCACTTTGTTTCGTCAATCGGGAACCACCTCGACAATGGTCAATTTTCAGTGACTCAAAGGCAGCCCTACAATCTATGCTATCAGCTCTGCGTCGCGGGCCATTCGAACAGCTCGTGCTCGATATTAGATGCCTCCTTCATATATCACATGAGAAAGGACATCACGTGACGTTTCAGTGGCTGCCAAGTCACTGCGGCGTCATAGGAAATGAAGACGCCGATAAAGCCGCTCGGACAGCTCTTGAAGACACACAGGAAGAGGCCATACCGCTTTCACGGTCCGACGCAGCCAGAAGCCTTCAAGTGCTTGCACGGGAGATCACGCTCTCTCTATATGGTGCACACCAAGCAGCCAGACCAACCGCAGCAATCATCAACACGACCTGCCCTCATTGATGCATCTGTGTATGCCAACTGGACTCCGCCGAAGTGAGGCCACCCTGCTTTATCGCTTATGGCTAGGGGTGGCCTTCACGAAATGCTACTCGTTTCGCATTGGAATGGCCGACAACGCTCACTGCAATGCCTGTCTTTGTGAGGAGACGCTGGAACACATTCTGTGCGACTGTCCTGAATATAATGTTCAGAGACAGTCCATGGCGTCCGTTCTAGCGCACCTGGACAATGGACCATTGTCAGTTGCAACCATTTTCACATATCGCCGACAGAAGACATCGCAGCTGAAGGCGACGCAGGGACTACTTCGGTTTATGAAGATACGGGCTTGGACAAGCAGCTGTGACAGTGATGTCGCGTACCGCGCAAGAGCGACGGACTGTAACTGACGATGTGTTTGCTGTGTTATGTGCTCTCTCTCTCTCTCTCTCTCTCTCCTCCTCCCATCTTTCATCCCCCCATCCCGCTCGCATGTGTAGGGTAGCAAACCGGTTACGCTACACTGGTTGACCTCCCTGCCTTCCTTCTCCACTTTTTCCTTCCTTCCTTAGCTATTACTCCAAAATTCGGTATGCCAATCGCACCGATCCTACGGCGCAGCGTCTCCCCGTGATACGGAGAACAAAATCGTAACGTGTGGAAATCAACTGCGAAACTTCGTGGCAATGGTGCATGCGAAAGCGAGAAGTTGACAAACTGATTTAGCTTAAGCTCATCGAGCCTCGAGAAATGAATGTGCGGCGTAGACGGCAAATCAGTAAATGCCACTACGAAGCCTGTATTTGCCAAAATTATAGATGCATTTTAACGACTTCTGCAGTTCAGCCGCAGTCTGTCCTATGCGGAATCGTGTGGAGTGTTCTGTTGTAGCTAACGGAAAGTACGCTGTCGGGGTTGGGGAAAAGTAGTCGATGCGCACTAGCACAGCTGGCTCTGATGTGCGGTGCATACGTATGCAGTGGCGCATCTTCCACGCCTAGTGACACACCGGGATGGGATCCCCCGTCTGCTTTTATGACACAGCGGCCAACAACTGTATCTGATATTTAAAGGGAAGTCGGCACTAAATCGTCCATTTTGACCATATTCTAGTTTTTTTTTTATATATAGGGCACCGTGGTGGCCAAGGTAGCTTTACCATCTTCACCCCCCGCCCCCCCCCCCCTCCCTGTACTCCCCTTCCACTCGGATCAGGTATTCCTAATTACTTGAGAAGCACCATTCCGTGTTAGGCTGACCACGAACAGGCAGCTAATCGGAGCAAGCCAATCACAGAGACGCAATAACGGCTGCAATTCCGCTGGAGCAGAATACGTAAAGTCGCTTACTTCGCGCTTTAGAAATTCTTTTGCATTCTTCGATTCTGCGTCAACAATCGCTTTCATTGAACCGCTCTCTTTACCAGCTGCTTTTCCGAATGGTTTGTTTTCCTTCTTTGTTTTCTGCCATAGAATTCGTCGTAAATTGTAGCTGCCAGCTTAAGCGAGACAAAATTCAACCACGTAGCCGCAATGCACTGCATCCAACCAATATTTCTTTTTTTACTTACTACATGAGTCTGCGCGTATCATTCACTATACGCGTTGTCGTTACGGCGGCGATGAAAGGGCTGCGGCGAAAAAAAAGCGCGGCCACCACCTACCTAATCTGAGCGCAGCTCCAGGCCCCGGCGGGCAAGCACTTCATCCAAATCTCGTTCCGCTCAATCCGCAGCCGCGCAGGGCCGACAGCGGAGAACCCGGAATCTGTCGGACGGACGGTCAATTGCGTAAAGGATTTCTCGGGAAGCCGGCAGCGTGCGGCGGTGGGCCTGCTGCGAAGAGGCCGCCGGGGCCCAGAAGCCCGCGTGTACCGCCAGGCTGCTTACGTAAAATGCCCGCGTAACGAGTTTCGCTCGGCGCGCGAATTCAATACAGCGTTATATAAATGCGACTCGGGAAGGCGCGTGCAGCGGGTGAATTGAGATCGGCATTCTGTTCGGGGCCATGCCGCCCCGCCGTTTCGATATACGGGCTTGGTTTTGATGTCGCCGTCAGTTCCCTTCGTCTTGCCCTTCTGTTCGAAGCCTTCCCTACCTCCCCCCCCCCCTTCATCGACCTACCAGGTCACTTGTGCCTCGTGCCTCCCATGCAGTTTGTCCGCGCCTCTTCCTCCCCAAGTTCAGCTTTTTATGTTTTCTCTCATTTGTGATGGAAGGGGAGGCGTGGCGTAACAATCCTTTGTTTTCCGCCTTTCTCGCGTTCGCAACACGGCAGATTTTACCAACTATTTTTTTCTTGAACTGCGCTCTTTGGAGCCTCTAAATTAAATTACCGTTTCTTCTGATCGCCAAAGTCAGAGATGTCGTCGTTTCTGGCTGCATATGCTCAATTTTCGAGCATGACGAGTGCGCCTTAGACGGTGAATTTAAAAAATAGCGCGGCGAATTCCACTGAGTTTTCTGCAGGTTACGTCATTTCGTTTCCGTAGCTGTATGACACTGGGCTGCCTATTCACGAACGCAGACGTGCACCAAGGCAGCTCCGTAGCGCGTCGGTTTTGTAAGGAACTCCTCGACGTCACTGAGAGAGCTGTGGGAGCGGACGGACTTTTGCGCCCACGTGACAGCGCAAAGGCAATTTAAGGACAAACGAACCAGGCAAAAATACACTTGCTGAGAATGTGGAAGCTTATTGCCTTCGGTATATTTGGTGCGATTCCTTCGCTTTGCGCAGCCTTTTCGATCGCTCCGCTTAATTTGAGCTCACCAGTTCTGCAGTATATATCCACCGTAGCGGACGCGTCTCCTTGCATTCTGAGGCTCCTTTCCCGACAGGCACGCAGCTATTTCAACGGGGAAGTTTATTGCACCTTGAATCATGTTTACAACTGTTAGATACGGGACCGTTTCCTGAGCCTACTTCGAGTTCACCAGACCACATCGAATCGCACCACTGCTAAGTAAGGAGCGCAGAAGCACGGATACCACATTCCTGAGGCGCGGCACGTGCAAACAAGTTGGCGGCCCCCACTTCGGGTGCCGCAGGTGAAGCTATTCACTGCTTGACTCCTCCCGAAAGTGAAGCGAGAGCCTGGCACTGTTGCGGGTAAAGTGGGTCCCGAAGCAAGGCGGCTGTAATGCGCCGTGAAAACCTGGCGACGTCGCCCCCATCCATCTATTGTGACGGCGCATTGCAAGTCAGCGAGGCAAAACTGCAGGGAGAAATAAGCCCTCGGACAATTGAGGACCAAACAGCGACTCTCTTCGCAGGGTATGACACCATCGCACGGGCGCATACCATTGGCCGAAAATGACGACACTTGAGCGGGCTCGCCGATTGGCCGAAAATGGCGTCATCTGAGCGGGCTCGCCCATTGGCCGAACGTGACGTGTCTTCGAGACACCAAAGGGCTTAAAAGACGCAGACCGGGAGCAGCAAGAGAGCATTCCTAGGGCATTCCTTCATTGATCTCTTTCGAACTTCTTGCCACGGGCCGCAGCTTCCGAGTTGCTGCCGGCCCGTAATGACTTTTAAGGCTGTTAATTTCTTGGACGTCTCACTGTAAATAATGTAAATAAACCTCCCAAGTTTTTCATCCCGACGTCCTCCTCAACTCTAACAACTGGTGGCAGCGGTGGGATCGCCTCCAATTGCAACACAACCTACATGTTCTCAACGCACGATTGCTGTAAACTTCGCTTATGGGCATTTTAAAGTCGCAGCCTGACGATCTGGTTCAGAAGCAGCGAGTCGTAGTGGGCATATCTCTATTTTACGAAAGCAGCACTATTTTGTAAGTTAGCCGTAGTAACGTGCAATATCACTTTAACCAGGCACTGCTAAAGAAACCAAAAGCGAGCGACAGCGCACTTGCAGCCGCCGGAAAAGAGTGAATGCCCGTATTTTGACAGGATGGAATGAAGACGACATGTTGCTCATTATCAGATATATCACACAGCTTCAATTCCACGTCACGTAGCTCCTGCACTGTGGTTGAAAAGTAGTACTTGCGGCGTCTTGCTCTGTGGAGGTGTTCACCGATGTGAATGCCCGGTTTTCTGCCGAGCACTTGTGGAGCGTAAAAGGAGAGGGCGGACAAGTAGGGGATTAAGGGGGACGGGGGTGGCCAGGGATCTTAGCGTTTAGGCAAAGGAAAGACGAAGTGGGCGCGCTCGCATACCTACGTGCATGACGCCTGCTGTGCTCTGGAAAAGGTGCAAGAAAATTGCTTTTGTGTCGTTTCCTTATTCTAGACTAGCGCAGAAATTTTGCGTGATTTGTTTCTTGGGCGACGCTTCAATTAAGCACTCTGCTGCATAGTCCCTATAGCTTTTGCCTCGCGCGAGCTCTATTTCGAGGTGCTAGCACAGTTGGTTCTTCTTAGTTCTCTCTCGCTTCCAAGCGAAACACATCCCACTAAGCTCCCTTCTGCCATGGAGCTTTCTTATCCGTCTCCATTCGAGTTCGTCGCCACTCGTTGCATTGCATGCGCTGTGTTTTTGCGGCCATCACAGCGAATAAAAAAATCAAACGAATAAAGAAGTGATCAAACGTGCATTTCTTATAAGCACTCGTGAATTGAGGCGGCGTATAGCACTCGGCTTTCAATCGCCGGATAAGGGCCCTAATCGTCCCGTTCCCTAGAGAAGCGCAATATCGCCGGCCTATATGCGCACTCGTATTCTTTGCCGAAGGGGACGCGGCTTGGTATCCCGTGTCGCCTTTGGGAGTGAGATATGTGTTCACGCCGCGTAAAGTTTGACAGAAAAACGGGGTCGCCTTGGACGAAAACAAAGTAAAACAAGACGTACGCGAACGCGAAAAGAAGGAAGCTTAGGGTGGTCGCCGTCGAGTCGAGCAAGCGAGCGAGCTGCCCGCAGACGCACACACACACACTGGGAAATTTGTAATGTGGCAAAAAGGCCCGACCGGTGGTGACGAAGACTGGCGAGAGCAAAGTAAGCGTAAATAAAAGACGTGGAAGAGCAAAAGTCGCGACTGGCTTCTTTCGTCTCCCTCTCAACACTTCCCTCCCCATCATCCCACTCATTCTACCGCCTACTCTCCGCCTGCCCTCCCACGCACGCTAGATCGGGGTTTAAATTTTGCCGGGGGAGCATATTAAATTTCGATGGAGCCTCTCTCTTTGAGGAGCCGCTCCAAGAGGGATCAACGGTGCAAAAGAATTTAAGAGGAAGGGGGCGAGCGTGAGGACGAGAAAAAAAAAAGGGAGGGGGGTGCAGAGAACGATACGGTGACAACAAAGGACAAAGACAAGACGCCGTCGCTGCCAGTGTGGTGCCGCAGCAGTCTCTGCAGCGTCAGTTGAGAAGGGCAGGAGAAGTATGCGAGTGAAGGGACGCCGGGGGCGGCAATACACGAGGGATGAAAACTGACAACAGCCGACGCGGAGTAGCGGGAGCGCCGAAGAGGACCGAGATGGAAGCCGCCGGCAGGAGGTGGCAAGATACGCTTTCATGGGCGTCACTCGGCGGCGGTGGTAGCGGCGGGGGGTGAAAGATAAAAGACGGATCGTTTTTAAAGTGGGGCCGCGGAGACGGCGGCTCCTCTGTGCCCGCCCGCGCCTGTCCGCCGAGCGAGCAGGAGCAGAAACAGCGGCGTCGCGCCTTCCTCGCCTGTGTTCGCGAGTGCAGCGGGCGAGCACGATTTGTCCGAGGCCACAGAAGCGGCGTCGCTTTTCACGATCCGCGTTCTGGCAGCGCAATGCTGTGATCTCGAAGAAGCTTTGTTTTAGCTTTAGCGTCGGTGACAGCTTCGAAAAAAGACGGCCATGATGCGGACAGGAAGGAAGGAACAAACAACGGAAGGAATACGTCCGCAATGGGCGCCCGTTGGGGGGGGGGGGGGGGGGGGGAGGGGTTAAAGAAATCAACTACTACGAAAGAACTCTCCGCTTTTCTCCCCGAAGTGGTGGCTTGAGTGGGCGGCGGCGGTAGTGGTAGTGGGGAAGGCATTGACTACGCGATGACAAACTCTTTTTGCCCGCTTTTTTACCATTTCTACTCCATAGCAGCCCCTCCTCCACGCTAGCAGCGCGTCCTCTCGGCCACTGCCGAAAATACGCGCTGTTCGTTTTCGGAGGCCCAGCATGGAATGAAACTCCCGCGCTGCGTTCATCTCTTCGCTGTTTCTTTATGTTTCGATTCTCACTGCATCTCCTCGTGTTTTCTTTTCGATGTTCTGGCGTTTCAGCACTCGGACTGCACCTCTGTCATATTCTATGATCTCGCCGCTGCCAACACGAACAGCTAGTTCATTCGCGTGTCCATGCGTGCGTGCGTGCTCGCGCGCGTCCTCTTTCGCATCAACGGCCATGCCACGAATTCACGAGGCTGCCACGCGCCGGCGTGCTGCGACTAATGCGCGTCCATTGCTCGGTGCATAAACTAAAACGGGTCCCGGAGATGGGAAAGAAAGGCCGTGGAGAGAAAGGAGGTGGAAGGCGGGAGTTGAAAGACTCGTTTTTCTTTCTCTCTTTTTCTCTTGCCGCGGTTTTGTTTTATGCACGCGAGGAAATGTCCTAAGTGCCGGGCGTTCCCGCAGCAAGGACGCGGAATGTGAGTGAAACGAAATCGATTGCGTGTCATTCTCTTTATGGACCGACGTTTTCATCCTCATTGCAGTCTACTCCTAGAAGTTGCGCTCGCTCGCCGCTTCCAATGTCTGTCGAATACGGTTGCGTACTCACGAACTTTGGATACGCTATCATGCACGCTTTTCTGGCGGCAGGCCTGGATCGGGCATAGAAAATCTTAAAAGAAGCCAAAAAAGAAGAACAACTACAACGAAGCCTTTGTTTTTCATCATCAAGATTAAAGGGTGTGTATTTTGCTCTCCGCCATTTCCTATTGCAGCAATCACAGAGTTTAGAACTCGTAGCTCTTCAACAACGTGGCAACAACTTGAGTTACGCCGTTAATGATTGCGACCTGTGCACAACTTCTCTCGCCAGATGCAACTCTCTTCACGCTTTTTTTACGCTAGCAACTCTTTTAGGACAACTGTGAATTACAACAAGCTTGTTTACGAGTCCTACGGCGTTCACATAAAAGTCCAACTCTTTTTGTATGTATGTGTGTGGGTGGGAGGGAGAGAGGTTGCGCCTCTGATGCGGGCAACTGGCTTTTGGCAACTCCTTGATTTCCACTCGTTGCAGCGGTAGTTATACTGCACTAGTTATTACCATACTTCCAAAGAACGCAATCACTAATCCTTCGCTCTGCGTAAAAAACTTGTCGCAGTGAGAGGCCGGTGCTGTCCTGTTGCTGACAGGCACGCGCACGCGAAGAAGAAAAAAAAAAAACAACGTTCCCACAAAGTTTCCAGTGAGGAACATAGGACAACCTGCTGCTGCTCGCACAAAAAACTCAAGCTCTGCATCCAGTTTCAATGTTGGCGCCGATACTTTTGCGAACCGTTGAGCGCTGTGAATAAGGAAGGCGCGCACGATCGTGTTTGTGTGTGTGTGCGAGCGAAAGAGTGTGTGTGTGTGTGTGTGTGTTTGTGTGTGTGAGAGAAAGAGCACGGGGTAGAAAATATTCATACCAATAAAACTGAGAGTTAAGCCTTCGCCGAGCCAGCGAAGATTGTTTCGAACCACGCTGCCGAGCTACGCAGGCTCCAATCTCGAAAAGGAAACATAACTGCTACGAAACGCTCTCCCGTCTCCATTGCAAACAGTTTTCTCTCGGGTGCGACAACGAAGGGGGGCGAAATGCGTATTTAAGGAGAAAGCGAGTCGCGCGAGCCGAGGCCTTTCGCTGACTACTTAAGACCCGGGCTCGCGAAGCCTTCCGGCGTGCGTTGCGAAGGGCGAAGAGAGGGCGTGCGTAGAGAACGCGGCACAACGTGGCGAACAAGCGGGATCTCTAGAAAACTCGGGTCCCCCCCCTCCACACGGTTATTATTCTTCTTCTTCTGCTCCGCTATACGAAGCAGACTTGAGCCACGGAGCGCGTATGAACGTTACGCGAAGACTCGGCTGGGGAGCCTTTCGTTTTTGCGTTCGCGTCCACGCCTTGCGTACGCGCTCAGCACACACACACACACATCTACCTCTGCCGCAGCCATCTGAAAAGGATTTCAGTTTCGCACGTGTGTATTCGCGAACGAGCGAGCAAGCGAGCGAGTACGAAAAAGCCTGCGTGTGTTTGCCGTGAGTGAACGCCCTACGTGCCTTTATACCAGCCGTCTTCGGGCGACCCACGCGAGGACACAGAAAATGTGAAAGCGCTGGGAACAGAACGTTTGTTGTTGTTTCATTTCGAACGGGGCCGCAGTTTATACGCGATTCGAAAGGAGCGCCGGCGCGGCGCGGTGGTGCCGCGCTGGCGGTGGTGCCGACGGGCAAACCATGGAGCGAGGGCACTGCGGCAAAGACTTCGGCGCAGGCGACGCAGCGCCGGAGGAACAAGCGAAAGTAGGAAAAGAGAAATAGCTAGATGCAAGAAAGAGGAGAGGGCGGGAGACATAGGGAAATGCTCGGTCGGAGCCAGGCCGAGAGGCAAGCGACCCCCGCGGCTAGAATCTCAAGCCGAGTAATTATTTTCCCTGAATGAGAAGGAGGGGAGAGGGGGCGTATAGTCGCTGTGCGCGTCGAGTTGTGAAGAGGTCGTTTCGTTCGCCGTGTAACCATCTCAGGCTCTCGCGCTCTCTGTCTTTTTTTCTTTTCTCCTTGGATCTCCCATCGTCAACGCTCGGGCGAGAGCTCGCGTTACCTCAAAAGCAGGTCCTATACCTTACAGGGCTTGAACGGTGAGACGTACTTGCACCGCGGCTCCTCTGAACGCCTCAGTGGCGGCTGCGGCGGTGGAAACAAATCAGGCAAGCAAGTAACCGTCTCGCAATTCTGTAAACGTAATCAGAGGAGCCGCGCCACCGCTTCCACCCTGGCGCCGCGCAGCCTTCTTGCTCGACCGCGCACGTACCTCGAGAGGATAAGGGTCATCGTGTGTACGACCACGTGGTCCTCGCAAGCGCGCAAAACGATTTCGTCATCTTTACTGAATTTCGTCTAAGGTTACCTTTATTCTTCATCCCGCTCCGGTTCCGCGTCCCTCCCACTCGCGACCTCCTGTTCGCTTCAACAGCCCTACATCCGTTCCTGTCAGATGATCCCACAGTTCTGTTCTGCGCACATCCTGTCTGGGCATACGTGACAGTTATATTTGACTTGCTGGTGTGGGCATGGGAGCCACAGGCACGACCTCCGTAGCACAGGAGCTCTCAGGTATACACGGCGCGCAACTGCCTTTTCCTTTTTGTTTCCGCCTCTTTATCTTTCTCAAGTCGCGTTGGCCCTGCGCCTCAGCAACTCTTTCTCCTACCCAGCCCCGCCCCCGCTTCACCCTCGTTTGCTAGGGGAAACGGGGAGCGAGGGAGACGGTGCACTGTAGCCCGAGAACTCGCAATCAGCGCTAATGAGGAAATTCTAGACGCTCTTCGGGCATGGCCCTGAGGGGGGGCGGGGGGTGAGGAGGGGCGCTGCTCGGCGCCCACGACGTTTTCTTGGAACGCCGCGTGTGGCGTTCACGCGTCGCAACACGCACGCACGCACGCACGCACGCATACACGTCACCCAGCTGCGCTCTCCCTTTCTCTCGCCTATCCCCCAGAGACCGCAACGTGCGCCAACCCTTCCCGCCCGCGCTTCTTGCTTCTTCTTCCCTCCTTTTACCAAACGAGGGTACCACGATTCCCTCTACGATGAGGGTCGAACGTATATGTGCACTCTTTAAACGTTGCTGTTTTTTCGAGGAAAACATGCCGCTGCTATACGCATCGGCACGTGGCTCGAAATTGCGAACGCCGATGTATACATCTTTTTTGTTCCTGCATTTTACCTTTTTTCGCCAAAGGCGCCTTTGCCGCTATCTCGACATCATCTCTAACTTGCTCCTTTTCTTTCTTCTTCTTTTGTGTAAGAAGTTGCGGTAGACTTTGACACAGACGCCGCAGCCAAATAATTGCTTTCACTTTACGTTGTACTGAAATGCACGCGATATGATCGTGGTTTCGTATGACTCTGCTATGCCTTTTACTTTCTGGTTTTAGTTTTTTTTTTTGTATGCACGTCCTGTCTTTCGAAGCTTCTCGTCGGTTTCCCGTGATATCATCTCAAGTGGCGTTTGCTACCGTAATGAGACGCACGTGGCAGGAATCATTGGGCGAGGAGGGCAGGGGTGTGGGTAGTAGAGGCACGAGGAGAACACTGTTGCGAAGACGGGATTCGTTCGAAGCCAAGTAATCACCCGTGGGACTTGACTTAGACTATATAATGCGGCGCGGATTAAAAGCTGCTGCGCTTCTTAGCGCTGTTTTACTCAATCCTGCTCGTCATCTCTATCTTATGTCGCGAATCGTGCGCTACTGTGCCGCTTCTTCCGGCTTAAAAATAGTGGCGCTATTCAAGTAAAAAAGAATTGTGCAGATTCCTCGCACTGAGGGAATCGACATTATGCAAAGCATTTTTGCGGATATAGCTGGCTATCCAGAATAGTGAGGCGGCGTCCAACGCGGCTGTGCTATAGATGCAGCCCCACCAGGCTGCTTCCAAACTCGTGCTTCCACTGCGTGACCGTAATAAGAAACAAACCAAATCCCACATGTTTCAAGCTTAAAAAAGCGTCCTTATACAGCCCTATATTGTTCCCGTTTACTCGCAGTGTCGCAATAGAAATTTCCTTCTTCATTTTGTTTATTGTAGTTGCAATACTGAGTTCATAAACTGTGCATTATTTGCCAGTAACTTATTTCAGTTTGTAACAGCGAAGAGGCAGTGTGGGGTATAACTGCTACTAATTACGTAACGTGCAAAGCTAAAATTGGGCCGAGGTTGTAAAATTCACATTTGACTTAAAGCGCAAGAAACGATCGAGGACACTAGAAGCAACACCTGAAAGGACGGGCACTTTAAGCAGTGGAGCCTCCACCTTAGAGCACCCTCAAATATGAACCGAGCTTTGCCTAAACGATATCAGTGCCACGCGCTTTAGTTAACTCGAGTTCGCACTTCGCGTCGCCACCAAATTGAAATTGTGGCCCAGCGGCAGACCACGCACAACAACAGATGTAATACGAAGGCAGAGAAATAAAACAGAAGAAAAAGAAAAGAAATCAGAGAGGAAAAGAGAAGCGTTCGAAGTTGAAGCGAACGCTCTTGCTCCGTCGGGTTCGCTAATGCGAACCCAAGCGAGACATCTGGGCAGCTTATTTCTCCATTGGGAGCAGACAGGCCACGCTGTACTCGTCGCGGGGCTACTGACACAGAAAGGCAGCCGTGGCAAAGATGGCTCGTTGTAGATTTGTGCAGCACTGCAGAACTTGTGTGGCGATGGCCTATATGAATGAATGAATGGAGAAAGAACGAAAGAAAGAAAGAAGCACGGAATGAATTAGCAGAAAACAACCTGTATCACCCCTATACAGTTCCGGCGACCTTTCAGCATTTCTGGATATGTTCGCAAAATGTAGTATCCACTTTAAGAACACCTGTAGCTACACTCGTGGCGTATATAGGTATGAATAATAACTTACATTCAATAACTAAATTGGCGAGACCGTACCTCTGTGCTTTTGCTGCAGAATAGGGCCGGCGGACTGAATAGTACACGTGCTCACTAGGATTACCTATGCAGTAATGTAGACAACCGATGGCAACGTGCTATATGAATAAAAGTGCCCATGAGCCAATTCACATATCTTTCTTTTTTTATAATCCTCTATTGTTTTTGCCTACACGTACACTAGCAAAGTTAAGAAAAGAAGCCATTATACGGAATGCTGCATTGTAAAAAGGTGTCACGTAAGCGAAGCTCGACTCTCTGCTTAAATGGCTAACTCTGGCTACAATTTCGCTCAGAAGTGTTATATTGTGGCGTAACTTCAGCAATATAAAGTACTAGCACGTATTGTTCGCGTGTTCTGTCTAAATTAATTAAAAAGCCTCTAAAATTGGTGTCAGTGCCAGTTGTCAAATATACGTTGCTTGAACAAAAGACGGAGCTCTCTGTCGCCCACAAAGCGAAACCACTCTAGAGTCTTTTTTTTTTTTTTTTTTTTTGTAGACTGCAACATGGAAACTTAGCCCTCCGAAAAGCCACGAGATAAACGGCGGCATCAGTTGTATCACCAAATCATCTACTTATTTGTGCCAGCATAGCCATGTACTACGAATGCTTCTGCGGCTTATTCTGGAATAAGTTTTAAAAAAATTAGGCATTGTGTTTTTTGACTCATGGGCAATGGCGTGTAACGATAGGATGCTTCAGTGTATGCACCGTTCTACAATGAGGTGACAGAATTTGCCGCATGAAAAGTGCATGAGGGTGACAGGGTAGAACTAATGTTTATCGACTTGATCAATGTTTTTTTTTTGTCTCTCTTTCTCTCTTCAATTCTTTTCCCCACGCAGAGTAGCATGTCAGCGATGTCTATAGGCCGGCCAAAATCTCTGCCTTCCATTAAAGGGCTCTCTCTCTCTCTCTCTCTCTCTCTTATTCTGGACGAAATCTAGAAGTCCTCTGTCCAAGCATAAAATGTACAGAACGCTCCACGCGAGCTGAAGCTTATGTGAAAAATTCGATCAAGCCTAGCTGAGCCCGTATATTAACCGGAACACCAATTTATACTAGGTTTACTTATTGATGTAACGTTTAGTAGAAAACTGGCAATAGTAGTGTTAGAAAGCCGCGCTTTTACGGACCGGTACAGCTCTGGGTTTGCGATGTTCTTGCTAACTCATGGTAACACGTTGACAGCGCGAGCAAGAGGCGAATGACAATTAAACGATAATAGGACAGCGGTCGAACTGTCCTTCTTTGTGATTAGTTTCTGGCTAGCGCTGTTAATCTGTTACCAACACAGTCCTAGCGCGCGTGTCGCAACCTCGGAAATTCTCTTGCGCATGCGTAGTCAATCAAAGCCCACATGGGCGCAAATGCAGGAAACTGACTACCTTTCCCATTGCTGCGCAACGCTTGGGTCGCATAAAACTCACTGCCACGAACGCTAATGTATAACTCTTTACAGAGTTACATAAGCTCGCGGTCGGCGTTTGATATTTGATTAGACGTTAATGCAGCACCCGCCAGCATTCAAGTTACGTTTTATGTGTGCAGAAGGTGCATGTATACATCAAAAGTCCTCGCAATGTCGGCGACTCATTTCGCGTGCGCAAGCACCACTGTCGCGAGGAGGCACTGTGCCCGTGGCAGCACGACAGACGAATCCCTCAAGCCACGGCACTGAATAAGCGCGCCTTTTGCTTATCGCGCGCGTCGCGCTTCACGCCGGTCCCCGTAGGAGGCAGAGATGGTGGCGGCAGCCAGTGGCGAAGAGACGAAAAAAAAAAAAAAAAAAAGCTCGCCACCCTCAGAGCAGCTAGCGTAAGCGCATTTCGCATCCGTAGGGGCGGAAAGGCGGCGCAGCCGCCTTCCCGGCGCATTTGTCTTGGCAAGGTTTTCCCAGGCGAGCGCCAACGAGCCAACAGCGATGCGCTGCTGGGAGACGGAATTCCAGCCGCCACCCGTTCCCCGGCCGTTCTCTTTCGAGCGCCTGGCGCCGTTACTCCGCTTAGTTCTCTGCAGAGCCTTCCTAGGAAGTTCACCGTGTGCTAGCCCGCAGCTTGCAAATATTAGGCAGGGACTGAACTTCGAGCACGTGTATCTGCTGGGCAGCGAGATCAATTCGCAGTCTTGAGAGCTTCGGCTCTTTAGCTAAAATAAACGTACTCGTCCGAAAAACCGAGTTTCCCGAAATGGACAATCAAGTGACGAGTAAGGAGATAGAGAAAGGGTACTTACTTAAAAGAAAGAAAAGAAAAGAGAAAGAAGGAAAGAAGCTGAAGCTGTTTGTTCTGCTGCTCTGCATGTGAGCGGAAGGCTTGAGATATCTCGTACAGCCCGATCGGTTGGCGCATTTTGCTTGCGGTCCAACTTTGGTTCTAGACAGAGCAGCCAACTATCTTGCAATGACAAAGGTGCAATATCTGCTAGAATCGTACATACATTGCGTTCTCTCAGCGGTGCAAACTTAATTAAGAAGTTACCCAAAAGAGCTGTGTGCAGTAAACAGGATTTCACCATTGTTTGTCGCATCTAAGCATTCGGATTATGATTATTCGTAGAACGGTGTATAACAACGCGTCAGCTCTGGAATCAAACATGAAACTTTTGCCTCTTTTTGTGATTGGTACAATGTAGCCAGAAACGAACAAAAGATAACGCTTATAATGCTAAATCTATGCTTCGGTGCAGCTTCTTAGCTCTCGGGAATTGGTTACTCGAGCTAGAAGTTCCCGCGTATTGTCACTTTCTGAGAGAAACTCCAAGCTCAGCGCTATAGGTATTTGCCCTCGCGCTTATCTTAGATGAAATCGTTGACAAGTGCCTTTCGTAATAATGGCATCTGGCATGCCGTCCATTCTGCTACGTCACCACTACTTGTCGGGGTCTTGAGGGCAAGAAATACAGCTGCAGAGAATACATCGGCCGTTTAAGCGAGTTCTAGTTATAGCTACACGTGACGACACTGCGCCCATGAGGGTTTGTGTACAAAATCTATACGCTTCCCTCTGAGCGCGATTTCATGTCCTAGTCGAGTAAACTTAAACTGAGAAGTAAGAAGCCCGGAACAACGAGGCGATGAACTGACCAAAACGAGGAACCAAATGTGGAGTGCGAAAAGCCCGACAAGGTGGTCGTCTTGGACATGCCGAAGTGTTTCCGAGTGTCCGAAAGGGAGCGTGACGGCAGAGAGGGAAGAAACCCGTGGCATATCTGGCGAGTGTGGGAAATGAAGTACGCCGAGAAAAAGATGGTCGTCGGTTTGGGGGTTGGGGGGGGGGGGTGGAGTGACAAGAGGCTGCGGCTGCCTGCCTCCTCGGCAGCGACACACGCACTCACAAACAAAGGGAGACAAAGTGACCTCCTCCGTTCGTATCGGAGAAAGAGCGAGCCCGTCGGCCAAGGGAGACGGCACGGAAAAGAGGAAAACGGCGCCCGAGCAGGGCCCGTAGTGGCGGATCGGTTTATTTGCACAGCGCCTCACCACGTATTTGGCGGGGAACGCGGCGAAGCCCCGTGGCAGCAGCACGAAGAGGGGTGGCACTCTCCCGATATATGGGAGCGAGTGGTCCGCGCAGTTGGCAAAACAAAGGCATCGACGTGACGCTTCTTGCTCTTGCCGGTGCCACCGCTGGTGGCGGTCGTGGTGGCGGCAGCGGTCTTCCTTCGCATCCCGCACCGCCGCGATGCTTGGTTTCGGTCTGCCTTCCGTTGCCCCTGGGCAAAAGGACGACCGAGAAAGGCGCCGCATGCGGAGCTTTCTTTTCTTTTTTCCTTCCCTTTTGAGCGTCGTCACTGCGTTTCTATCTACTCATCTCACTTTCTTTTTCTCTCTTTCATTCTCCGCAACTTTCCTTCTTTCTCTAGTGCTTTCTCTCACGACTGCCTCTCGCCTCAGTTGATGTCTGGCTCTCCGCGGTGTCTATTCGTTTACGTAGAGTGAGAGACGGCCAGAATGGAAGGGGGCAGAACTGCGCTTGATATACGTATTATCTCTCCATTTCCCTTCTCTGTTTCTCGTTTCTATTTCTTGTCTCTCTCCCCTTCGCGGGCGCCTGTTATTTCTGCCGTGCCGGGGCGCGTCCAACGGGTATCTCTCAATCTACCCGGCTGTATCAATATAATTCCGGTCGTCTTCCACTTTGGCCCGCCGCCACCGCCCGTCTTCATCCTCTCGTTTTCTTCTCTGTTCCGTTCTTTTGCTCCTTCGCATCACCTACCGTTCTGTCTTCCTTTCTTTCTTTATTTTGTCGCTGTGTGTAGCGTGTTTTATTCTGCGCGTCTTTCGTTTCTCCGGAGCGTCCGTTACGCTGTTGTTGTTTATATCAGCGTATCCCTTTACTTACAGGACTGCTTTCTTTATTTTTTTTTTGTTGCCCGCCTTTACTTGCTTCGTTTCACTGTGCTATCCTTTGACCTCGATTCGATAGCGGAGAAGAACGAAAGGTCCCGCCATGAAGGAGAAACGACCCACGAAATCCAGGAGCTGGACAGGGGGGACGTGTGAAGGCAGGTGAGGAGGTCGGGCGACGTTCAAGCGCTGTCGATACAAGTGGAGAGAGGGAGAGGGGTTGGGGATATGGTGTAGAAAGAGGGGAGCTTCGACGCTGTCTCTCAGGGTATACGCTCCTCAGTTTTGCTCGTCATCATGCAGCGTGCTATTTTTTCTTTCTTTCTTCTGTTTTTTCCTGTACAGGCTAACTTGTCTTCCCGTCCTTTCTACTAACATTCCCTTTCTTTCCGGATCATTCGTTTCTCCCGGGCGGTGAGGCTATTGCAAACCGAACCTTTCCGCAGATCGGACGCCTCTGGGCACCGATCCTCTTTTGATCCCCAAGCCCTCCATCCCTCCTTCCCCCCACCTCCCCCCATTTTCTTCTTACAATTCAGTCTGTGTTCTCTCCTTCAGGCACCGGCCCGTGCCACTTTCAATCCTGCGCTCGTTTCTCGAAGTCTATCTCGGTACGAACAGCTTGCTGCACAGCGGTGCACTTGCGTAGGTTCTCTCTTCAACTCCACGCTGTGCCTTTTTCGGCGTAAGTGTCCTTTCCATTTCGTCCTGTTCTGCCCTCGCTTTCTCCTGTCAGTTATATACGCCCTACGTTGCTTTCTTGTTTTCCTTCCGTCCTTTCCTTTTGGACGCGGCGAATGCGTTCCTGCTCTGTTTCACGACGTTCTTGCTTTTCTAACATTCGCTGCTGCTTTCGCCGTTCGCCTGCTGGAGTGTCATTCGCCGCGGCTGTTATCGAACGCTTCAGGCGCGACGACGAGCTTGTCACACCTAATGCATTGCATCCAACAAACCTCGTTGGTCCGGAGTCCTCATCTGTTTTCCCTTTCTTGGCCTTATCTCGTTTGTGTACGTAGCTTTAGGAAACGAGGAAGAAAAAAATAGAGGAGAGGGACGGATTCTCTAACGAATGGTACTTTGATACGTCCACAAATTGACATGGCTTCCAGCAACTCGGTCTACACTGAAAAGAATGGTGCTAGAACTCGTGATTTTGCTTGTGGTGTCCCGTGAGTGGTGACATGATCGAAAGGTTTATCAGACACGAAGGTAACACATTTGCAAAGGACAGAGCTGCACTTTGGTCGACAGGCTCTGTTGCCCAACCATGCGGGATATGTTGACCTGTGTCATCGATGCAGGTTCGCCAATGTGAGACTACACTACGAAATGTAAACACACTTCTGGGTCTATGAGAACGTAAAAGAAAGATGTTAATGTTAGCTCGTTTATGAATTGACTTCCCTTCGTTTCATTCGGTGATTTTCAAACTTTTATCACTTCCTCCCGCTTTGCCTCGGCAGCAGCATACTTCTGCAGCCGGACTTCGTCCCTTTGAGCTTGCTTTACAAACTCATGTGCTCATAATGTGGAGTGTTACATTCCACACACTAACAACACGTACATAATTGGCCCCAACAAAACACAGGCGAAAAGAACGACCCTCCTCTCACTCACGTGATTTCGGCTCTTCGCTCCGCACACTGACAGGGCTGATAAACAGATCGCAGGAGCCAGAACCACGCATTTTTCGTTTATCAGATTTTATTTTTATGCCCGGAAGCCTGGATGCACGCTAATCTGCGACAATCTAATGAGCTTAGGTGCATGCGATGCGGCCACAAAGCGCGAATTCTCGGTAAACTTGTACCGGTGATTTGTACCGCTCAACGAGTGTAAACTATAAAGAATAAAACAGACCCGCGAACACAGGAACATGCGGGATCGCTTTCGTCTACCTGCACGTTCGTTTTCAGCTTCTTTTGTTTTCTATGTGCGCTACAACCAACCGTTATTTCTTTTCAACAGTTCCTATACATTCGAAGTCTCTTGTTATACCGTATCCAGCTTTTATTGTCGGACTACAACTGGCGCTTTCTCGGTCGTTCAAGAATCCTTAAAGAAAAGAAAAGAAAGAAAGAAACGAGTTCTTCAGGTTGGTACAAGATAGTTCGGCCTTAACTTGAGAAATCAGGTACTTTAAATGTTGAATGACGCCGCTGCTTATTATGCGTGCCTATGAATGCACCGCGCGAATGCGCGTCCCCTCCGTCATCCGAGAGGGGAACAAGCGGCGCAACTCCACGCCGCTCCTTGCTTCCCGGCTGCCGGGCACTTCGGCTGCAAGTGGTCCACTACACGTCGCGCGTGTGTCGCGGAATTCTATCCCTGCGCGTAGCCATTTGCGCGATCGATGAGTCCCGCAAACGGAGCCGCCAAGCTGCCGAACGCGCGCGCCACTCCAGAGCGTAGCGAGACGGACCAACGCACAGTCTTCGCGCAGAGTGGTTCTGGCGACGACGAAGGCGGGACTAGTGGACGGCTATATGTATATATACGACGACTTCTCACAGCACGGCGCACCGTGTAGTATATAGTACAGTGGGATTCCTCGCTATGCACCGCGATCCGCGCGAAGGCAACCGTACCGCACGGTTTGCGCAAGGTGGCGACGCACAGAAAGGGGAAACCCGGCGCCCTATGTGGACACCGCGGCCGCCGGCCGTGTGGTACGGGCGGAAGGGAGGGGGGATGCTACATCGACTACGGCGGCGGGCCTTCAGTGTGACGTGTTGATTCGAGCACCCTCGCTTCGGAGCGGGCAGCCAGCCACTTCTCCGAAACCGCGCCGACAGCTCCGCGACGCTGGCGATGTGTGCGCTGCATTTCGCCTCGCCTCTCCTCCTCCTCCCCCCCGGCGAGGAAGGGCAGCGCTGCTGACCGAACTGACGTACAGGTCGTTATCCCCCTCCCCCACTCACATATTTCTCTCTCCCTCCCATCTGATGAGCACAAGACGGGATGGCTGTCGAGAGCAGCGTGAAACGGTCCACTCGTCGCTCCCTGGCGCTTAACGCCGTGCGTTAAACGATTCCAGGTGTACGGTGAGTGATGCCAGAAAGAAACCAAAGAGTACGACAGACGCAAAGCACTTGTTAGGAAAAAGCGTTAATCGAAGTTTTCTTGAATCGTTTTAAACAAATGCTATGCAAAAAGGAGCATGATCCGTGCAATTGCATTTTATTTATAATTTACGGTATTGGATTTACACTCCCTGCTCAATCGCAAACGCATGTTCACATGGACCTAGTTTAATATTACACTGTGTCCGGGATCGGCTGTTCGACAAGAAACCGAGCTACGTATAGTTTCTTACAGGAATCACTAGAGCGAATTCCGGCGCTACTGTGAACGGGAGCTGGAATAATGGCCTCTCAGCCAGGACGGGGATGACGGACAGTAGACTGGTGATCATTTACTTGTGTTTGCCTAAACTTCGCCCTGGCTCCAAATGGCTTCGTGACTTTTCGTCATTTGCGGCAAAGTGTTGCGTTATATGTTCTCACTGATTACGCATTGGGGCAGATATTATTTGTCTTAAAAAAATAACGAGTTCTCGAACTTCTACAATAGAAGCGTAATAAACAATGTCAAAAGAAAAGTTAAAAGCCATATACACGAATAATATACAAGCCCATGTACTAACCATCATTCCCACGGTAGCTGAATAGTCGCAGAGTCAGCGTAGTCTGCCCTACAAGATCAGAGTCTCGAAATAATTAATGTCCATTCAAAAGCATAAGTTCTCAGGGGCACTTTCGGCGGGTCAACAAGAAGGCAGGATTGCCCAATAACGTCCGTGTGGCTGCAGAACATAAGAAAAAAAAAACTAATGCTGGTGTGCTTGAACACGTTCCTACTCACGAAGGGACTGCAATAGGTTTTAAACGGTACAGCAATCGAAACATTTCGTCACTTCGCCTCTTTTTAGCTTTCTTTTTTTTTTGTTTACACGATTGTTTACACGAGCAAATAAATCTACGTCATGAAAAGATATTTGCTAAAGATATGTACCGTTCCACAATGCATATTTTCTCTTCTGCATTCTTCTATATATGTGGAGACTATACGCCGACGCAAAGAGAAGGGCGCTGAATCCTCGCGCACGGCCAGGAAGACAGAGATGCCCCCCGTCAGTGATTCGCACGCTCCTCACATGCTGCTGCGAGGCGGTTGGGGAGCCGATGAAGGGAATCCGCAGTTGAACGTTTTCACGGTGGCTCACCGCAAATCAGCGACCGCCAGCGGGAGGGAGAGCGCGAGCTCGCTTCCTTTCTGCAGCCGCCGGCAGCAGCGCGTCAACCACCTCACCGCGCGCCGTACGCTATACAAACGGTGGCGAAGCGTTGGTAAATCCCGACAGCTGCTGCCGGGCCCGATTTGGGCGTGCTTTCGATCTCGTCATTGTTGCTAGTCCTTCTTTCCCCCTTCCTTCTCTCCTTACACGCGGTTGCTCGGCGCGCCTGCATGTGCGTGCGTATACGCCGCGAAGCGGTGCTCCACCGTAGGCCGCGCTGTCTAAAGGCCTCCCGCTCGCCACCTGTCCAAGTCTCAATTTCGATCCGACCACTCGATCAATTGCCGCTGTGCTGCTGCGGCGGCAGGAGAGTGCGCCCTGCCGGAAAATCGGACAGGCGTCCGCGGCCCGCTTGCCTGGCGGCCCCGGGTTGAATGCTGCCGCGAGGCCACTGCAGAGCTTGTTTGCCCATCCCACCGCCCTTCTTTAGCCCATCTCTCCATTCCTCCCATCGGTGCTGCCAGCTATGTGCCCGCAAGCTAACCTCTCTCCCCCATTGCTCTTGCCGTCTCCACGCCACCGCTGTGGTGGGTTCTGCCCTCAGGAACAAACAAGTGTGGTGGGGAAAAAAAAGTGGGGGGGAGGGGGGAAGGTGCGCCTGCTCCAGAAGCGGAGACAAACATGCCTGTCAGGCGCGCTGGCACCGTGGCTGGCTCGGCACGGCCTCCGCACGGAATGTATATCGCTCTCGGCGCAGCCTGATAAAAGGGGACGGAAGAAGCGGGTCGCGGAAAGGATCAAAACGATGGCGCTTCCACATCCCAGCGGCACCTCACCGTCTTTGGCGACGAGACTACATTTTCGGAAAGGCCCTGTGGAGTCTCGTCAGCACTGAAGGATTGAAGCGCACCGCGCGTGCTATGGGACTCTGGATGTTCGTGCCTCGGTCTGAGCGCCTTATTTGACGCTGCGGCTCGCCGTCGAGGTGTCTTTAGCCTGCACGGAGACATGAGTAAAGACGTGTCCTTCCAACGCCCGTAGTAGGACGGACGGTTTAAATCTCGCTGCCATCTATGCTAGAACATTTCGTCGTATCTCGAGGAGCTGACCGCAGCGCGTTCTGAAACACCGTGTCCCTACACGTTCAATCCACTGGTAGATCCACGTTCAATCCACTGGTGGTAGGGCGGGGGGGATTATAAGTAAGAAGGAAATATAAGAAAAATAATAAAGAGTCAGTCCCTCTGGCCACATTCGCAGAGGAATGTCCGCTGTCACAAGCGTTCGGACAGTCCAGTCACCTTCAAGAAGTGCATGCACGAATGAATATACCGAGGACCTAGGATCGCTTCCTACGAGAGCATTCTATTATTCAATCGGCTTAATCTAGCTTGTAGTGCTCATCGTTGAGCGTCAAAGGATGGTCAGTGCATGTTAGTAAATGAAAGAAAATCGTGGGGTAGTGTCAGGAATTCCTGTTAACGATGCGGGCCACGTGTATAACAGGGACAGGGCGTGTGCGTTGTTAAAGGGAAGAGCATAGCACACGACGCTGGCACTGAACAGTGTTAGTGCGGTCGATACTTGCGCGTTACTATTAAAAAAATCTGCATGATGATGCACCGAAGCGGCATAATTGCGTTTTGATGTCAAAGACAAGATTTCTACTTGCTGTTTCTCGTTTTGCTCATCGTCTTGAATTTTCATCTCCTGCCTTCCCCGTGTCTTCCCTAGTTGCTGTAAAGAAATAAACGCGATAGTGCAATCCTGTGGCCGTCGAGGAAACATTGCACGATGTGAATGCACGTGCCCAGAAAGTTGTGGTGGATAGATTGAGGGGAAATGGGGGCCGAATTTGTTTAAAGTTCTCTCATGCTTTTGACAAAAGCTGCCGAATAGTGAGCGCTAAGATGAAGTAGGTGGCATCCTCTGAAAGTAAAGATTTTTTCATTGTCACACAAGTCTTTGGAGCGGACATTTAAGCAATCGTTTTCTAGAACCATTCCCTTACTTTGCCTGCTTGACTATGTGAACAGTGCCGCACCTGCTAGGTCTACTACAGTTAGAGCTTTTGTAAGACCTAGTCTTTTTTTTTTTACTTATTTATTTATCAGTCGTAGCGACTACGCGGTACGTGAATAAGGGTTTCAAACTTTGCAAGCGAATGTCGAGCAGGGTCCAACGTATGCCAAAGGGAGAGGGAAAAACACGAAACATGATTGGAAAGCTCTAAGCTTGTATGACAGACATACCGTACATCAAAACATGGGTAAATTTATGGCCGACGGTTTTGTTGCCGTCTTCTAGCGAATTGTTGTCACGTCTTTGGGTTTCCGCTGACTGGCTCCCTAATGTAGCGTAAAATTGAACTCCTCTTTTGAAAAATGACTCCGGGGAAAGAACAGGACAGTGAGTGAAAACGGTCCAACTACGAAAATTTGGGCTGTGTGCCGCCGCATTCCTCCGGTTTCGGTCGAGATAATCTCGGAAAGCGGACGGCGCGGCATGCTCGTAACGCGAGACGCCCACAGCTTCCTCCGCGCTCTTTGCCGATCTTCAAGATGGCTTGTCATCTCGCTCGGTTCGTGATTTTTCAGCATTACCTCCGGTGTCCAGGTTCGCAGCCCCCGAATTTTCCTACCAGTCGCTTGGTTTCTCTCGGCATAACATTTTCAGCTACGCGAGCAAGGTAAACCGCGAGGCAATAATAATAAACTTGAGTGAGCAATCGTTGGAGCATGCGTTACAATAATGTTCGCTCTCGGAAATGCTCTGGCAGTGACCGCACTACGCAGACGTCGGGCGAAAACACCTTGTTGGGTATTCCAAACGTCGGGGTGCTATTTAATGGCGCGGCCGCTTTAGCCCCCACCATCAGGCGCGCGAAAGACGGGACTATAGTGCAAAGCGCTGCGGTTTCGATGCTTACCTGACGCTGAGTTTCTCCACTCAGTTGAGTGCAAAATCGGTCCCCGAAGAGAAACTGCAAGAAACACGCACAAGTAATGCCGGCGTTTTCAGATTTCGGGATTCACGCAGAAAATTCTCTGGGAGTTGTCTCTTTTTAAGTATGCGTGAGCATTATTCCATTTGCTCATCTCAACCCAGTCCGGCGTCATTATTTATGTCTTGACACTTGATCCGACCAATACAAATGTCAGTGCTGCGGCGACACGAACGGCTGCGGACGGCGGCGAAAGGTGAATTGATGACGCAAGCGAGCTACTGCAGGTTGCGCCGCCAGGTGTGCTGATGACGTTCCGATCATTATAAGCCGTTATCGCCCTTTAGCGCCTTGTCTATCCGCATCGAACCATTACCAATCGGGATCAAACGTACTCCGGCGGCGGTTCCGCATCGTTCGGCCGCACGGGCCCTATCTTGAAAGCCATCTGCGATGGGAACAGAGTGTGCCAAGTTCTGATAGCCTCGTGTGCGCTGCATTCTCGCCGCTTAGTTCGCGTTGAAGTGAGAGGCAGCACGAAGGTCAATTCGCTCGCTGCTGCGGGCCCTATCTTGAAAGTGATCGCCTTACGTGAAGGACGGACAGGCATAAGGACGGGCAGGTTTCCTCGTTGAGTAGGCATATAAATGCTTGTGCATTTGAAAGAAAGGACAAGAAGAAGGTAGGGGGGTTAACCAGTCGCACGTCCGATTGGCTACAAGCAAAGGGGGTATTCCCGAGAGATAACTTGCAGGGAAACGGTCACTGTCTTGATACTTCGCGTGACTCCCGTCCGGACACGTCAAATTATATACTGCCGACAGCGTTGCTGACGCTGTGCGAAGATAGGGAGCTTGGAGCAGTGCGAGAAACGCTGCAGGCCGACGCATCCGGTACCGAGTCACGCGAAATCTCGCGAACGTGATCTCGTATCTCTGAAATTGACCGCTCGTGAATTACCGACCCAAAAGTGAAGGGTAGCGAACGGCCCCAAAACATCTTCAAGCTACGCGCGCGCGCTTGCGTCGCTTATGTTGCCGTGTTTTTGAAGACATCTTCTTTGGCGAGTTCAGATTGATTTGCAGTTCGTAGGATCTAGATATCTAACCATTTTTGTCTTGTAATTTTGACGATCGTGGTCTTCTATTGCATGTAGGGCAAAAAAAAGGGCGCCAACATGAACCTTGGATTGAAGAAGACGCACCAAGTTAGCGAATGCCTAAGTATAGAGCCGTATAAATGCGTTTGGGGAAAAAGAAACGGCTGAAATGAAATGGAACCCAGCGCTCGTTTAAACTGCTGCGTCTAAAACCGGAAGCGGAACTGTCGTTTACTCAGGGAAAAGTGTGGGAAGAACCCGAAGATTGTGCAATCTAATAAGACAGAAAGTAAAGATTAACTAGAGGGCTCTTTGTAAGCGTAATATTATAATAAAGCAGTGTAAGGTGGCAAGGGGGAATTTAAGGCCCCTCAGCAGCGGTTTACATCTAAGAAAGGTAAACAAGGTCTTCTGGCGGTCTTCTCTCTTCCCTCCCGAATACAAAACATGGAAAAACATGAAATATCAAAGCACATTGTACACTAATGCGCCCCGAAAGACCTTGCCTTTCTTCTGTGTCAAGCGCTGTTGTCTCGCACTTTCCTGTTATGCCGTTATAATATTCACTCACTAACTGCTTCTACGATTGCGCGCGATTCGCTCGCGAGCTCTCACATGCAGCTGTGTGATCACTATCGCACGAAATCACTCAACATTCCCCTAGGAGAGCTGCTAGATGTGTTGAAATTGCTTTGAAGCTCGTGGGTGCACATTTGAATGCGAGCAAAGCCTAGGCAGGGAACAATCAATTGTTTCAGATGTTCTTTCTATGAAACGTAACCTATTCAGGAAATTTTCCATGGGAGTCTATCGATTTTGCGAAATTTCGCAGAACTGATTTCTCGTGTTATCTTTAGCTTAATTCTGATTATTTTATCTATCTGTATAAGTGAGTACCACAAGAACAATTAAAGTGACTGTGCGTGAGCCTTTTAATAAACGATCAGATCTACTTCAATTAATTGCACTTTTTCTTTCTTCTTTTTTTCAGTTTTTTTTAAATGCTGGCATCTGCATGTATACTTAAAGGACCGTGAAACTAGTAGGCGACAAACCCAAGAAAAAAAAATACCAGAAAGAAATTATTTTTTCTATTGAACTCTCGATCAATTGAAGCGGAAGAGTAACCTTCCGATAATCATACTCGTCCTTGTAAAAAAAATATAAATAAAAGGGGAAGAAATGTCAACTGTCACGGGTAGGAGCCGAGGTGATGATGTCTTCGGCTCCAAGCGGAGAGCATTCTAATTTTTTCCACTTTGACATCAAAATAACTAAATTTTCGCAAATTCATACTTCTTAAATTTTCATTTACTTGAGCAGTTCAGTTTTTATGTGCTTTTTCTTTGTGCGTGTTTTTTACTGACCGGTAGCCTAACATATATAGTTCTTACCTCTGACAGAACAATCGAGACCATGGTTCGGTCCTGTACCGGCTCTCTTGTATTTCTATTCCAAGGAAATCGTCATCCTTTTGGTAACAAAAGGGATCATTGCGCGTGTGTCTAACGTTCTCCGTAAAAAAAAAATACCGAGAAAAAATACCGCCACGCCCAATTTGAAAAGCGCCATCACGTCCAGCCTTCTGCTGGCGGCCAAGGCGGAGCATTCCGACTGTATGCGCGACTGACAAACGCGCACTCACGCGCGCCCGTCTGCAACGAAGGGTGACTCGCCGCATTTTCGCTGCGCTGAAGAGAAGCGCTCAGCCATTGGGCGTCACTGGCTCGAAAAGCGATTCGTGCACTAGTGCGGTACTTGAAGTGCACGGGCTTAACAGACCGTTTATAGTGTCCTTGTGTATGGTGTCCCTCCCACACGTACTCAGTACTTACTCGCTCCCTTTCTTCCTCTTTCTATTCCCCTTTCCCCCACCCCGAGTGTAGGGTAGCAAACCGGATGCTGTTCTGGTTGACCTCCCTGTCTTTCCTAACCTTGTTTTCTCTCTCTCTCTCTCATTGGGCGTCTCCTCCGCCACCGCGGGCTTTCTCTTCGTCTCGGTGTTTCAAAACTCTGCAGCTCGACCAGGGACGCCGCGCCCGAATTGATTCCGCATCGGGTCGCTCCTCCGTCAGCCCGCGCTGAGTGCGTCGTCTATCATTTACGCGGCGATTGCGGTTGCGATATATATATACGCGGCGGGACTGCGCTTCCGTGGAAGGCGTCTGCTAAGTGTGCGCGCTTGCTTGCTTTTGCGGCTAGGACGAGGCGTGCCGGATTCAGCGAGTGGAATGGCCTTCCTCGGGAAGGATCCCGGTTTCGCCCCCTCCGTGGCCGCTTACTGATTTTACATATTTGAGACGGGCGAAAGCCAAAAGGTGGTCTCCGGTCACGGAGGAAGCGGGCATGACGTCAGTCAGCCAGCCTCGGCAACGCAACCTCAGCTCGAACCGCCCCTGCTCCTCTCCTTCGGGGCCTACGTACGCGCGCGTTCACTTTCGGGAAATAGGCCCTCCGTGGTTGACGGGGCTTCCAATGCACTGTATGGTTCGGAGTAGCCTTTTAGGAGTGTCCTCGTCGCGATCAGCCCTTCGCCAACCGCTCCGCACTTTCCTCCCCATACTCTCCGCGCGCTCAGTGGCTAGATATCTGCCGCTTGCCCGTCACGTGGCGAGGGCCTGCTTCCCGTGAGCCTTTCCTTTGTATATAGACTTTTATACAAAATTGTCAGGCGACGCTCCTTCCTAGTCTTTTTCTTTCCTCCATAGCTATGGTTGAAATCGAAAGTATGACGAAATCCAGTCCGCTCAGGACGAAACATGATAAAAGACAAAGACTACCGCTTCTCATGCCCCCCCCCCCTCCCCGAAAAATACACCGACCACAATATATTGCCTAAACTTAACGAATGGGTTTGTTCACATCAGGACTAAAAGGAATAAAACGAAACGATGGTAATTTACCGCCAATATATTCTCGGTATATTGGTTTCCTTGCATAGGACATACGTAAGGGTCTGGTGCCAAATATACGAAGGTTTTCGTTTAGTACAATGTTATTTGCTTTTGGCCCGCCGCCTTCACTAATCATGATAGGTCATCATTGTATAGAAAGCCAATCATGACGGACATTACGATTGGCGTATATTTGCCTTTACAAAGAATTCTGCCGTGAGAAAGCTTTTCGAAATACTGGCCTTGTTTTATCGCTTCTAGTTTGGCAGCCAAAATCTGAACGTTATTGCACTCCTTTTGTTCGGCGTTTGTGTTCCTCTTTCTTCTGTTATAGGGTTGGATCATTTTCCCTCAGTTATTCGTTGACTTTTAGTTCTCAGTTATAAAAAGTTACAACTTGTTCGTCTTTCGTATAACGTTCCAGTCATCTGCGCTCAAGTCATAAGCTCAAGGTAAATGATAGTACCGACGCGTTATTTCTCGAAAGATTATTCTGCACTTTTTAATTTTTTTAAGTTCCTTTGTTGAAAGGAAAAGAAAGATGTTTAGTCACCCGTTATGGTGACGGCTGCTCTTTATCAAATAATAATAATAATAATAATAATAATAATAATAATAATAATAATAATAATAATAATAATAATAATAATAATAATCGAAAGTAACAAATTAAAGCGCGTGTTCGGAATGCCTAAAGCCGATTTAGATAAGAGAGTAAATAAAGTCCACGTGTAGTCCTATATACATTGGAACGTACAAAGACAAACTGCGACGACAGCTTGCTCCACACGCTCTACCGAGAGGTCCTAAATATATGCACACGACTTGCCTCTACTTATTTTTATTCACTTTGCAATATGCACAAATTAGCTAGGGAATGTCACAGCAACATGGGTCATCTAGGTGCACAATCACTCATTGACAGTACGTTATTCGATCATCTTCCGATTTCGTATAACCGCCTTATGGCCGATGCTTCCACTGCCTTCTTGTCAAAATCTGCAACGTGGCTTGTTTCACTGCACGTTCTAGTCCGAATAACTTTCCTCCTTTAGGTTACTGTACTCGATTTACCCGTGGAGCATTGAACGTTCTCGGGCGTCATGGTATCCCGTCCGTGATACGGTACGACCTGAGGCCGACACAAACATAATTCCACAAAACACCGCGAGAAATTGCAGTTTCCCGCATAATGCGAAGCGGTGACGCGATAGCTGGCATTCTCTTATACGCGTATAAGCCTTGCACCACTTCGCCCGGTGTAGTTTGATTCGAAGAGACGCCCGTTCAATCAACCTTTCGGAAATTAGAAAGAAATCAACAAAAAAAAACTTGCTTTCAATGTCGACTCTGGTCCACGCGGTTCTCCGATTGTGGAAGTGACGCCTACCGGTGGTGGAGACACGTGCGGTTTCTTCTTCGTTCTCCTTCCGATGTTGCCTTGCATAATCGCAATATCTACCTTGCATGATGGCAAACAACAAGCTCAACGCTGTGCGTTACCTTTTTTGTCCGCCTGCTTTAATTCGCCGATCACAGTCGTACACTATATGTAACGCACATAAACTTCTGGAAGACACAGTGTTAGTCATCGGGACGCATTTCGATAAGGTTGTCGCCACGACAAGTAGATCGTTACGAAGGGAACTTCGACCCAGGTCGGTAAGATCTCAGTGCCGGGAAAATATGCCGATTTCTATTTCTACATGAGCTTCGTCGGTGGCCCAAGCGGTGCTCCGTGTACGTTACCTATGCGAAGTGTTACATTATAACGGCTCTGCTTCGTATAACGCCAAAGCTCAATGTCCGCTGTGTAATCATTGAAAGACGAAGAAAAGTTTTGCATAAAAATAAAGTAACACAGAAAAATTTTGTTGAGCTCTCATTATTTCCCCCCGAACCTTGTGCATACTGAAATGACGCTATGAAGCAAAAGAACAGCCAGTCGTGCTCTCTCCTCGACACCACATTTTGTCGGGAAAACCACTCTTCGTATACCTGCTACTCAAAACAGAAAGCGAGAAAGTAGACAGAGTGAAGTCCCCGAGAGTCCCCCTCTCCGCAACCCCCTTGCAAGATGCTGACGTCCGCCTTGGAAATCAGGTCAAAAAAGCCCCAGCGTTTGCTGTGGTCGTTTAGCTCCCATCTTCGCTAGTGGCTATCTCGCTCTCAAATAAGGACGGCGAGGAGGCGGCGCATGAGGCGCTCCTCGACGACCTCACGCCGATAAATCATGGAGCGGATCGTTGCGCTCGCGATGTATGCGGTCACGTACGCCCGGGAAGCCGGTCACGTTCTACCACGGCACTCGAATCGACCAGCGCGCGCTCACAGCGAAGACATCCATTCGCCTCAGCAGGGGGCTGTAGGTTAAGCCCTGGCCCTTCCGTTCGCCGGAACCAATAAGCTGTCACCGCGCACCTAAACTCTCTCTCTCTCTCTCTCTCTCTCTCTCTCTCTCTCTCTCTCTCTCTCTCTCTCTCTCTCTGACATGCGTGTTGTAACCCTGCGTTCCCGTCCGTTTTGTTCTTGTTTGCTTGGTTTGGTTTTGAAGCTGTGTACGAATGTTTCCTCGATTTTGCGCACGCAGGACCCTTGGTGTAAATAGTACATAATTGTGACATTGATGAACATGACGTGTGTGATGAATGAGACGTCTTGGCGGTGCAATGGCCAAGTATGGCCAAAGAGTGCCAGGTCAGTGTTCATTAGTTGGCAGTGGAGCGATGAATCGTGAGAGGTAGGTGTGACGTGGCTGTAAAGGGGCCTTAGAACAGTCGCTGTAAAGTTCGTAAAATATATACATAGAGAAATATTGACAATGAGTTATGAGAAGTAATATGAACGTAAATAATGTACTTTGAAAATATTATATTCTAAGAATGAATGACAGTAGCGGTACTGCCTCTTCAGACCTCTTGAATTGTGACGTTAAGTTGGCGTATTTTTTGTGGTATTCAGGTTACGTCCCACACTTTCCGCCTGCTGCTAGCTTAACGCGCAATGCGCATTCCAGTGGCAGGGTTGGCGCCACTTAGTTTGCATGATAGGAAAAGCATTTTCAACTCCTGACAAGTACTTTTGGCAGGCGAATGCCGCGTTGGCGATGCTCAGGCCGAACGATGAAACATAGAAGTGTCTGGTGTTGTTCACAGTGTCGTCTAGTGCATATCTCACAGTTAGAGCGGCTGGCACCGTCGGCGCTGGGATGATAAATGAAGCAGTTCAGTCCCACCGTTGTCTGTGGTCTGTGCTAGGTGGCTATAAATAATTCACGCTTACGAACACACAGCTTATTCTAAGTACCTCCTATCCCGATGGCTTGCATTCCGGTGTACATCAGAGCCAGACAGTGCAGCTCTGTAGCGTTCAACTCCAAGAATTATCCATAAATATTCACTACATTATAATTATCTTTCGGAGATGAAAGGCGCCGTTCTCTTACTCATGGGTAGTTGCTTCCAGCCGGCACTTGCTAGTGGGAGTAAACATGAAAGGGAGCAAAAACAAATAATGCTTACCTGTGCAAGCGAAACTGCCTTAACAGGTCAGACTGTTCGCGGAACTGAACGAGATAATAGCGTAAGCATAAGCGCGAGTGAATTGAGCCATAAAGTCGTAGGCAAACATATACAAGAGTAAGCACATTTCAACTCTGTACCACAATCAAGTTATTTGGTTCTCACTTGTGCTCTTATACGTTGGGATAGAACGGTATTGTCTACGAAAATCGACCGAGCGATTGTATTCTATACAATAATTGTTACTTCATGCGGCGTGGCTATAGCCGCGCAAGTGTTCTTTGTCAGAAACGACAGAACGATACTACGGACGGTAAGTCGAATTCGTCCAAGGAGTTGATTAGAACAAATCCAGATGGGAATTTTCAGTCGCGTTTTTTCGAACTAAAAAGCCTAGAAGGTGTTCTAGATCAACAACAAAAAGAGGGAGAGAGAAAGAAACGGACTGCGCAAGTTCTGCCTCCTACGCGGAAAGGTGACTTCGGTGATCCAGCCTTTGCAGAAAGGAGCGCGCAAACACTTTATCCCTTTTTCGCTGTGACCCGCCTTTTATCCTCCACCTTTCTTCGTTGTTCTTTCCAAGAGGGCACTCTCGGAGCGGAACTTCAATTCCCCTCCAGCGCAAGTGTTCACCGAGGCGGAAGAACAAAGCAAAAAAAGACCGAGAAACAGCTGTTGTCGGTATTCACTCTTCCGACCGGCCGCGCCGTTCCACCTTTCCTCTCTTTCTCTCTCTCTCTCGCTCGCTCTCTTTCCAGCACCGCTCTTCCTTGTTGTTACATTCCGGTTTATTCTTCTGGCGCCGGTCGTTTCCTTCCATTTCCTATGCCCGCACCGCCGCTGCGCCTCTAGCGAACCTCCCCGCCGAGAGGCCCGAAAGGACTTCGTTAGCGGTAATTTGCCACCATTTATATTAAAAACGCTTTGGGTTCGCGACGAACGTCTTACGCCGCAAGCCTTTACGCTTCTCTCTCTTTTGCTCCAAACGTACCCACTTTCCTTTCTTCACAAAGGTCTAGTTTAGACTCTCTGATCCTTGCTTTCCTTGTATGGTTATCGCGCGTACGCGTTGTTACTTTTTACGGGTTCGTCTCAGCAAGGAGAAAGGGGGGGGGGGGCAAAGCAGCCTGATTGTTCTCAGTGCTACTATTATGGGGGCCCTTTCTCCGCGCCCCGTTCCCCCTCGCGACTCGACATCCCTCCCTCGGCTTGAGCCCTATAGCGCGGGGCACCCATTCTCTGTGAGCGGAAGTAACTCATTTCGCCCGCCATTGCGGTCGCAGCAAAGTGCGGGTACACAGACGCTAGAACCGAAGAGACATACGTTTATGTATGCGTCCGGTCTACTCGTTCGACGTATAAGCGGGGCGCCTGTCGGCAGAAGTTCGATTTCGAGCGAACGTCGCGCCTTTTACCCTGGCCTCATCACAAGCTCGTCGTGGTCTGGCGAAACCCGCATGGTCTGGAAAACCGTCCGAGCATGGCTCTGATGGTACTTCCTTTCCCTCGCCCTGCTCGCCACACCGTATAAACAAATTATAGAACTGGTCGCGGCACTGTCGAGCCGGAAGCATGATATTAAATAAAGCGACCCTTTTCGGGTGTAACTAATACCTAGGCTAAACTTTCTTTTATTGCGAAGCGTTCTTGTCCGAGTTAACCCCGTTTTTCTGGTGCATCTGGCAGCTGGCCTTTTTAGTGAAACAACCAGTAAGAGAAGCAGCCAGTAAAAGTAAAAAGAATGCCGTAGTTTGGATATTTATCGTACAGGACTTCTGCCCCAATGAAATTAAAACGTTTGTGTCCCGAAAGAAAGTTCGTAAAACTGCATAATTACCCATGACATTAATGCACACCTTGAGAACCTGCTTTGCATCAAAGGTCGCACACCATTGTTAATGTTTTGTGGTCGCACTCATAATAGTGCGAGGTGTGCGCTACCGCTTAGCTCGGGCTGCTCGGCGCTCAGAAAACTGCAGCTTTTTTGAGAGAAGGTGAACTGGACATGTGGCTGTAATATATGTTTCCGGCTTTGTTTTTATTTACGCGTACATGTACACCTTCCTATCCTTACCATAATCTTTCTCCCTCTCCTTCTGCCCCGCTTACCCTTTACCTCAGCGTTTAGTAGTAGGCTAGAACACAGTAGCTCAGGCCGACCTGTTAGTTTTTTTCAATTTATAAAAAGCCTACATCTTTTAGCATTCCAACTTCGCGTCATAGAAAACGAAGGTTGGTTTCTTTTCTTAATAACTTTACTTTTGACTAATAAATCTGGTGGTATTCGTACTTAAAGTAATGACTTCAGGGGAAAATGGATGAATAAAATCTACTTACTGTACGTACGTATCTGCAACGTTTGATTAAGCACTCTTTCTTTTTCTCGTGCTTACCGGCTACCTTCTAAAAGTGCGCATGGCTTCTACGAAAGCACAGGGACTTTTCCCACGTCGTATGCGCTGCAAAACCTACTTCTTTCTTTTTTTATATTCTCTGCCTTGCTCGCTGTCGGCTTCGTTCGCGCTGCTGATTTTCTTAACTCTCTGGAACATGCCGCACCGAACGTAGAATGCGTACACGCGCGCATGCCCGCGTATGCGTGCCAGCACTATTCGCGCCGCATACTCCGGACAAGCGACTTCTTTCTGTTGGCTCCGCGTGCTCTACGTACTACTCTATTTCGTCGATTTCAGTCAAGGAACGGGAGTGAAGAGGGTTGCAGACGCACGAAATCAAACGTGTTCCGCGTCGTGTGAACGCAAGCGAGCGCAGAGACGTCGTGCGCGCGCATTCATATTCGCGGAGAACAGTGCCACGCGTCTAGTTGTGCTGCTGTGAATGACGCGGAGGGCGGAAGCAGGGGATGTTGCACAGGGAAGACTTCTCTTTGCAAGCTAATTTGCATCTTTTCCTCATATTGTTCTGTTCTCGCCGACTTTCGATATCCGAAAGAGGAGGCCAAATAAGGCACGCATAGTGCCATGGTTTGTAACCTGGCATCCATGCGAGGCGGACAGTGGGGCCAGCCTCGTCGGCGATTGGCAACGCCCGGTGTGTCGAGTGAACAGTAACATTGCACTAGTCCAGCGTGGCGCAGGCCTTTATGGAGGCCTGCGAGACTGTGTAAACAGTGTTACACTAGTGGTGCAGGTCGAGGCATCTCTCCTTTATGCCTCTCTCACTTTCTGTGTAAACAGTGTGCTGAGTGAAGGCTTCAAAAGAAGGCTTGAGAACGGCGTCGAACGCAGCAGATATCACAGCCGGTTCTGCCGTTAATGGATCGTTGCAGGAAGGGCAACAGGAGGAGTATGCACCGGCGGTGCGTGGCCAATAGTATGCTATCGCTGAAGGTTCGTCACTGAGGGCGGTGTTGGTGTAGACAACATGGTGATGGGGAGGACCGTCGCGAACTTCTGCTTCATGTCGCCTTGCTTAAGACAACCGCCTCCCTAGGTGATCCAGAGAAAACACGGGAAAGGCGGGATATTGCGATACGGCATTGATAAAAATAAGCGGCGCTGGTGCTTAATCTTGCCCAAGCTTCGGCGTGTGCAGGGGGGTCCACTCGTGTTGGCATACGTGGCTTCATCTCGACATTTTACCGTCTGCTGCTTTCGCGCTTCCCGCTCTCTTTGTTCTCTGACGGACGTCGACCGAATTCAGGTGAGAGAAAAACTCGGGGGGTTCTGCTTAGCAACCCTAGGAGCCGTATTCCCGAAAACCTTCTTACGCTAGAATTGCTCGCCAGATATTTCAGCCAATCCTCACGCTGGACATACTGTTAGCGAAGACGATCGGCCAATGGCAAAAGGAAAAGAAACATACGAACCAAAAGCTTTGTGAATTTGGCCCCAGTTCACTGTTGTGTGTGACAGAGTGAGTGGGTCTCGCAGTGGAGCCTTGGCGGCTGCTGGTGTATCATGCGCGCCGAAGCACACATTGCCACGCAGATGTGTAAAAATGTACACGTTACTTTTAACAGACAGCGACGCTTGATTAGCGCCTTCGCTTTTTTGCAGGATTGGGCCACTCGCACAATATACTCAGCAGTAAACGAGGCTGTGCATGCCACCTGATCATGTACATAGCAAGCGCGAGACTTCGTCACCGTTATTTATAGAACGCTGTCATTGTAGCGCTTATGTTTTTCTTTCTTCCTTTTTTATTAAAGAAAAGATGGTGTGTTCGTCCCCGGAAATTAGCGTGACTGGATCGGCAGGCCGGTTTCTCGCCTCGGTAGAAGTACGAGCTCAACAAAAAATTGCCTGTCCGACTGCGGGATTTTGACCTAGATTCCACACTGTAGCATGTTCTACTCTGTACCTATTCTAACTAAATACTGACGCTACTGATGATCAGCGGCCGCACTTAGAGAGAGAAATAGTGTGAGAGCGAGGCAGGTTATTTTCGCTTCTTCGGCAAGGTTACATTCGTGATAAATAGTTTTCATTGGTGAACAAGAAAGCCATTTAGACAATTCTTTGCCTTGGTTTCCTCACGGCCACAAGTTGAACACAACCATCGCAGTTGTTCATCCCAATAAAATGTTTCATGAATATTCATGTTGCAATTTTATCACAACAACTGTAACATCGTCAGAGAATGACGCAATAGTGCTGCGGAAACACACAAGGTGCAGAGAAGTAATTAATTAAGGGAAAATTAGACATCCAACCAGTCGTAACAACCGCTACGAAGGAAACCCATACGGGTTCCTCGAAAGAAAAGCCTCGCAGTTGCAGAAAAATTCGTTCTGGCCCGGGACACGAACGCGGCACCACCACCTTTGCCGTCGCCGCTCTACCATCTGAGCTAACCAGACGGACAGCAGGTGGCAAGGCAAAGTCGAATTTGTCAACAACTCGAAGCAAATACTTCAAAGACTTAATAGTCCTGCGGAAACCCGCAAGGTGGAGAGAAGTAATTAATTAAGGGAAAATGAGACATCCACCCAGTCGTAGCAACCGCTACAAATGAACCCATACGGGTTCCTCGAAAGAAAAGCCTTGCAGTTGAAGCAAAATTCGTGGTCCGAGACGAATTTGAGGAAACCGAATGGGTTTCCTTTGTAGCGGTTGCTACGACTGGGTGGATGTCTCATTTTCCCTTTATTAATCGTTGGAGAATCTACATATATGATAAGACGATAATATTGTTATCATGAGCGCAATAGTTAATGAGTTTTCTTTTTCTACTAGCATTTTATGCATACATCTATTTCATTTCTTTGCACTTTTTCGTATCATTCATGAAAACCCGCTAATCACTTGTAATCCCCTATGTGCTTTGTTGCTATGCCCTTATGCGTTACTGCAAATGGTGGTGCACGCTTTACAGGAGTAAGGACAGATTTGGGGAGGGGGTTATTTTAAATTGGGTGGTAGAGTTTTTAATGAATGAATGTTCTTGCTGTATTGTGAACTCTGAAGTGTGTTGCTAGTGTAACGTGCTTTCTGAGCGCTATTAACTTGGATGTGCACCTTTTGGAACTGGATGTCGCCGTAACTATGCGTGCGAGTCGGAACATACTTGGACAGATGCAAGTGCAAAATTTATACAGGGGACGGGCAGTTATCTAGAGTTTATCAAGCAACACTTGTTAACTATGGGGCATATATTGCGGCATAATGTAACGACGAAGACTATTAGAAGCCAAGTAATTGCGGCGAATGTTCGATGTAAGCATATAGGAGAAACATAGCACCGATAACGTAAACTCCTCTAATAGCCGCGATTATGTAAGAACTGTGCTCAAAACATTGCAAAATAAATGTGAAAATATTTTATATACAGTATTTACTCGATTGTAACTTGAGCGTTTTTCATGATTTTCGTTGCTTGAACTTGACCTTCGCATTACATTCGATCAACGGCAAAATTGATCATTTTAAAGAAAACTGTCTAAATCTCGCGTTTTTTTTTACCGTTATGTTGGCAACCTGTACGCCCCGATCCAATCTAAAAAAAGAAAATCGAAGTCAAAATTTGTTTTTTTTTTGTATCGACGCCATTTTCGCTGTGCTTGTGAGTGGTGATGCGGTTACAGTGCAGCAGCACCCTGTGGCCTTTCGCGCTTCGACTCAGTTTATTCGTGACGTTATGGCAACGTAGCGCATTCGGTATGAAGTCCGCTTCGAGAGGCGAGCAATTTTGACGTCCAAGAGGGTGGGAAAGTCCGCCCTGATGCGGCGGCTCGACGTCAACCATTCACGGATGGCAAGACTAACGGAAGGCACTCTTTAAATCCGAGGCCGGCCGGAATGCCTCTGATGACCTCGTAGTGACCTGGTAGTGTCCCCATTTGAAATCGTTTTGCGGCCTCTTAAGAAGTACTTAATTTGAAACAAGGTCGGAGATGATGTGATTCTCGGGCGATCACCTTAAGAGATAGCTTCGCTATCGCGAAGCTTGCCTCGTCCTGGCACCGATCTCCTCAAAGTATACGGCTGACAGCACTCTTGGCACTGATAACGTGCTAAAACATTGCTAAAACACTTGCCGAGGACGCTTTCGGCGACGACGCACGCGAAATTTCGCGAAAGATAAGCTACCTCTGAAAAGAATCTTCCAAGGGAACTTGATTGGTAATTGTGATTTTCTTAGGTCCCATTTCTCCTTCCTTTCATGTCGCGCTACATTCGCGGTTTTATTTTTTTTAATCATTATATTTCGCTTGATTGGAAAGTCTACCCTCGCGTTACCATCGTGGTCGCGTTGCATTCGAGTAAATACGGTAACACCCGCATATGAACGTTGCTGAAATCATGATCGGAAACTTTAATAAACAACCCGCATTTCTTGCTCATGCCATCGTCATGATCGTTTTTTGGTGTGTTTGTGCTTTCTGGTGAGACTCATCCAAGCGTATGTGAGTCTAATACAATTTTTATTTTGTTAATGGGCTATAATTTCACGATCGAAACATGTGACTAAAACAAAATGTTTTCGCGTTGCAAGAACCACACTTCGTCAGCTTTCGTAAAGGGTCTGAGAGGGAGGATGCGAATGCTCCGTGTTTTACCCATTGTATACAATTGATAGGTTTAGATTAGCGGGTGCAAGATACTTGAGTTACGCTTGCGTACGCAAGCCTCTTGGGTCCCTGCAGAACCAAGCAGACTTTGGGTTCTTGAATAGGCTAGCTCGCTTGTGCTCCTAATCTAAATCTCTCTAGTATAGTAGTAGTAGTAGCTCTAGTAGTAGTAGTAGCTCTAGTAGTAGCTGGGCCACATTTCTTAGCTTTTAACTATATTCTCTAAAAACGAAATATTGTTTCAGCGTAGTGAGAATTAAGTAGAAAGAGTCTTCTTTGCTCCATATTTTCCTTTAGCTCAAAACTATGTACCGGTAGCGAGCCGTGCATGCCTAGCCTTTGAATAGGTCCTGTTCAAATGCTAACATCAGTATGGCGCAAATATGTGTTCCAGCTAATATACCTAACTATTAAATCGATTTGATGTAAACCGATTAAACCGATTAATCTGTAAGTTGTAGTGGCCAGAAACGGGGCACAGGATTCAAGCACATGCAGCTCGCGATAACACTTATAAGCTGTTAGCTTGTTCCCTATGCTTCTTTCTTGCCGCCGAAGTAAACAACTCCGGCAGGCAAGTTTGACGTGGCATATCTATGCGGCCCGAAGGACCTAAAGAAGCAGATTGAAATCTCATTCTTCTGTTGGAAGCGCCATTGAGTTTATCAATCAAAGCAATTTCAAGTTTACTTTTCATTTGTCTGATTGCCCAATTTTAGCCTGATTGTTCTTTTGCCAGCATGCCGCTCAAGCACAGCAATGACTGCTAGATCAGTGATCGTGTAGATGGGAAAATGACAGCACAACTTCGTAGATGAAGGGAGTAGAAACAGCCTATAGACGTCAAATGCGCGGCAGTGATGACGCTGTCAAGTTATTATCTTGTGTAATTTTGCATAGGCACGCCGTAGAAGAAAATAATTCGATTTCAGCTCTGCAATAAAGAATAGAACGGTATTTCGTTCGTTTTCCCATACACTTCACGCGTTTTGTTCGTATTTGCATAATTAGCTTACACGCTTTGGGAAATGCAATTTTGTGTCGCTGTCGACATAAAGGGCCAAGCGAAACTTCGCGCTGTTGTTATTTTACTGAAGGAGCTATTCCATACGAGTATTCAGTTACCATCGAATTTACTTTGTAGATTATTCACATATGTTCATACCTGAGTCTACTTTTCATTTCTCTTTTTTACATTTTTCTTTCGTCTTTTTTTTTTCAGACAAGCGTTGGCATTTGTAAACGCCGCTTTATTTACGGATCGTGGGCGACATTATCTTGCTGTTTATACACATAACTGAATATTTGCATACGACCTTCTGTTTGCCATAGAAAACGTTCTGAATGCGATCGCATTGCGCACAGCTTTCTTCAGCACCTTTTGTAATTCAGCGCGACCGTGACGATATTTACAACACAAGCGTAAATGTTGCTTCTGCCCATTGATGTTTCTTTTGTAAAGCTGCTATCCGCCTGTGCTATCCATTTCGTTGCTACGCCTTTCGTCATGTAGCGCGAGGTTATCGGAGCTACTGAATACATCAGTTCTGTGAAACAACTTTCGTCAACCTAGCCAAGAAATGCAAAAAGAAACTTTATATGAGAGAATTTGCATAGCACCTGCAGTCTGTCGACGTAATTTGTTGTCAGACATGGTGTTCGAGGACGAACTGACACGCTTTAAACGACACATTGGATTGGCCCGATTGTCAGCGCTTTGTAACATTTTAGCGCACAAAGGTTGCGCGGCAGCGCTGGAAGCTAAGAGTGCGTACTTTGCGACCTTCCTCGTTTTCCTTCTTTTTTTTTCTTTTTTGTCACGACAGCTTTACATTGAGGACAGGAATAGCGTTGTCTGCTCGACGAAAGCCAATGCTAGCTTCTTTGCAGCCTGATAAAGGCAAAATTGTATATGCTTCCCAATAATTCACACGTAAGAGAGAGAAAGAGCCTACGTCGTCTATAGGCTGCGCTTATAAGAGCTACTCAGGCGAATGCCCCGGTTGTGGAATCCACATTAAACGATCCGGCGGAATACCCCCCCCCCCCCCCCCCCGCCCGCCTCTTGCTATTGATACTGCTAGATTTGTATTCACTTTCATTTGACGCTGTTGAAAAGCGTTGGAGCTCGTCTGTCGAGGACGAGCTCACACTAAATGCAACTTATGCACTTCGTGTGTCAGGTCATCATTGCTAAGCTGCTGAACATGAGCAACGAAAGCCGAAACCAGTAATATATAGTTACTGTAAGAAATAAACGTCGATCTGAGCACGTTTTAGCGACGAACATTCGCTTTCGATCACTGTTTAAATTTCTGTTGTAATCGGCCGGCCGCGCGTCCAGAAAGGCGCGCGCATTGCAAAGAGAAGTTAATAAAGACACAAGCGGGGTATCTCATTGTTTGTCTTTGTCTTTTCTTTTTTGTCTTACCATTGACGTCAGCAAAAGCAGCTGGTCTTAGTTGGTTTTGGAAAACTTTGGCGAAGCGCTCAGTGAGGGAGCGTGGCGGGGCGTGTTATTAGCGTAACAAGCCGGAGTTGTCGGCGCCAATTTGCGGCTGGAGCGCGCGTGGCGTTTTGCGTGGCGCCTATGTTTTTTTTTGTTTTTTTTTTGTCCGTCCCTGGATGTCAGGCAGTGTGATAAAGACGCCCGCCGCCATGCAGAAAAGCGGAAAGGGGGGGGGGGGGGGCGGACTCCAGTCTCAGATAAAGCGGCTGTTTACCGCGGCGGCCGCTAGGCTGCGCCTGTGCAAAGAGAAGAGAGCCTTGATTGAACGCGCGATGGGTACTGACACTTGTCCGAACCGCTGAGCGTTCAAGTTACTTTCAATCGCGCCGCGCGCGCCATCCACGTTGCGTGGAGCTGCAATGTACAGCATAAGGGCGCTGCACAGGGCTTTCCTGCCCACGCATGCATAGTCTCCGACGACTGTAATAAACCTCTCGCCCGCACAGCAGCATGGTGAACGGTAGTGGCAGCGTCGATCGGGCTTGCGAACCAGCAGTACGAGTAGTCACGAGAGAGAAAAAAAAACAAAGAATGACGCATAGGCGGCGGATACTGTATAACACTGCTCCTCACTCGTGGTAGTGGAGCAAAACTAAATGTAAATATGTAAACAGCGAGAGAGCGCTTTGTCTGACTTTCCTAAGTTGCGCATTCTTCCTTTTTTTTTTTGCGATATCGTCAAGTTGACTGTCGTTAATTCGACATATTCCGCCACATTGTACGTGGGCAGGCGCAACTGCGGTGCTCGTAAAACTCCTTGAAATGCTTGAAAACCCTTAAATTTGGAAAAAAAAAAGAGAAATCATGGGCCCATGAAACCCCTTAAAAATCAATATGCTGCTCGATTTTCTGGAAGACAAGGGTCTGCGGTGACTTTTGGACATTCAGCAAAGAGAGAGAGGAAAGGCAGGAAGGTTAACCAGAGGCGATTTTCCGGTTTGCTACCCTGCATCGAGATGGGGGATATAGTGGTTGGAAACAAGGCTTTCAGAGTAGCAAACTCTCTATAGGAACTCTGCAATAGACGCTTCAATCGGGAAACAATCCTAGATATTTTGTCTGCTGAGAGTGTCCATAAGCGATTGCAATGTGGCGTGTCCACAGCCCCCGACGACAGTCTTTTTTTAAATAACCGTTGCCATCACGGAGCTGGACAAAGCCACATCAATCGACCGAGCTGCGCCACCATTTTGTTGTCTTGCTATTTGGTTCACATAGCAGCCATCGTGGCTCCGTTTTCGAGCTCTGTGTTCCAGAAATGCCTGGCGGAAAGTAGGTTTCACACACTTGGTTTAACACGACGAGTATTTTTGGCTGGAGTTGAACACTACTAACCATCGCGCCAGATGGCGACTAACATGATTACAATGAGCGAGTCAACTTAGCAAAGCGATCTGAAGAGCTTTAAGCGTGCGTCAAACTCAGCAGCTGTTTAGCTGCAAGAAATTGCAGCTAAAAAGAAGGCTGTTTCACTGCTTCGCAACGTACGTCTACGAATAAACTTCTTCCCCGCCCTTGAATTGAGGCCCTCGGCATCCTCGAAATAATTGAATTGTCCTTGAATTTTGAGTCAGACGTTCTGCACGAACCCTGCACACCCCTTTCTTGAATTTCCTCTTCAGGGCACTTTTCATTAACCCTTTTTTCTCGCGCTCGCAACAACCACTGTGCTCCCAAGATGAAACAAGCAAGCGGTGCCAGACACAAAACCTTTTCTGCTTTCTGCTGAGGTACAATCGCTCAGTGTTTATCGCGCTCTCTCTCCCTCACCTACAACCACCTCTTCGCGTACACGCATGTACGAACGTACGCAAGTGCGTTCACACACAACCCGTCACGTGTGCTGTGATTGTTCTCTCGGCACTTTAAGCCAACCCGGGTGGTCAAAATGAATCCGGGAGTCCCGCCACTGGAGCGCTTATCACGGTCAGGTGGTCGTTCTGGCACGTGTAACCCCAAAATTGAACTTAAATTGAACTGACTGACGTCTTGGCCGCGCCGACCACATCACCAAACGTCATATCAGGCGTTCATGCGGCACCCTATCTGCAGCTGGTTTCTTTACCTCCCCGTTAGCTTAGTGCTGTTTATTTACTATTTTCTTCATTAAAGGGGCGTCAAGCGAATGAAGTTAATTCACCTTACTGCCGCAATGGCTACACTCGTTCACGTAGCCGTGAGAAGAGTGGAAGGGAGTGGGGAGGGAGAATGTATGAGAGATACAGAACTGTCACAGTTTCAGAAAATCCAACACGAAGGAAGGGAAAAACCTCCACGACACGCCTTCGTTGTGGCTGCTGGTGTTATCACGCCATCTAGCTGTGAACTTCGAGAGAGGAACGAGAAGTTCGCGAACGCGACTGCGCTCTTGCGCGTTTCATTCGCCCGTCTCCACGTGGTGGCAACGGGCTGCCGTAACGGCGCGGCGCGGCCCTGGAAGCGAGCTTTTCCCGCTCGCTAGTCGAGGAAGGTGACTGGGTGGCACTCGATGTTCGCACGCCGTCCGCCTGTCCATTAAGGGTACCATTTTTCTCGTACGAATGGCGATTCCCGGCCGTCTCGCTGCTTAATTTCAAGTCCTTTCGCTTCGCTTACCGCATGCCACCGCTGTCGCCTCTCTTTGCCTTCTTCTTTGTCTGTTCTTTCCTCGTGCTCCTTTTGTCACCCGTGAAGCCCTTTGTGGCCCTTTTAACGGTCCGGCTGCATGCCAGCTATTGTTATTACCCCGCTTGCTTGTTTACTTTAGGGCGTTCAATCTTATACTCTTTTACTTTCCTTTTCTTTCATTTTCTCTTTTAATCTTTCTTCCTTCCTGTTCCTTTTTTTCTTCTTGAAGAGGAGGCGGGATGGATAGGAATAAAGGAAAGGACACTGCCACTAATCGTGATTCACGGCCAAGCTTACTCAGATTGCGGAGAAACAGAGTGCAACAGCGTTTGAACGCAACAGAGGAGAAAAACAATAGCGCCAAGCGGAAGTATAATCACCCGAGCGTATCTCTTCCGTTAGAATGAATCACCACTCCTCGCGTAATGCTAGATACTACGAGCGAATGCATTTCCTTGGTCAGTTCATGTCACCTCGGCACATCTGCATTCATTTAGGATGACGCCCATGTGTGTTTGTGAAGCAACACACATGCTGCCATTTTTTACCTCTGACATCTCCTCCCTACTCCCCTCCCCCCTCCCTAGTGTCCTTTTTTCCGCTTTGCCTTAGTAGTGTAACGAACCTGGCAACAACCCATGTGCATACCTGGTTAACCTCCTTGCCTTTTCGACTTTATCCTCTTGGATCAAGGTTGTTAATCTTTTTTATTCATTTTTTGTCAACAAACAAATGTCTCTTACTCTGTCCCTGTAACCTGTCCTCATTTGTTTGCTGCTCATACCATTCTCAAATTGTCTTTTCTGTGCATATTCTTCGCATTAGAAAAGCAAACATCAGCTTCATAATGCCTGGTAAACATGCCGGCAATAACTTATAAAGCTTACCTAAATCATGTCCTCCATCTTTATCTATCTTCGTATTTTCTTTTTGCTCATACAATATAACTAGAAGTACGCTTGGGGAACATCACCCAACATGTACAGTTCAAGAAGACAAAATTGGCGATATGAGTAATACCACCAAATATATCATGGATGGCAACTTTTCTTTTTCACGGATGTACCCCCAACTTGGGGATTTTCGAGGAACTCCATTTTGCCAATTCTAAATGACGACGAAAGGAAATATTTTAGCCAAGGGTATGACGGAGATCTGTCTGGTCAGGTAAAGTCACAGTAAAGCAGGTATAGGTCTTCTCACCGATCAAGAAACGACGAGATAGACGTTTCGGTGTCCGTGTGGAAACCTTTTACTCGAAACAGAAAAGTTCTCCTTTTCTGTTTCTAGAGCAAGGTTCCCTTGTTCTGGAAACAGAAAAGGTAATGTAATGAACACAAACTGTAATGAATTCTGTCATGAACATAAACTGCCCAATAAATTATGTGCGAGTTTCCTCATAGAGGGTAAAGTTTCGCCGATAAGGCAATGCTGGGTTTCTTTTTCCCAGCAGCGTTATAGAAAACATTGTTTCTTCGTTTGATGTAGGCGCGTGCAATTTGAACTGTTGTAAACCTTGTGTTGTCGGCTCTACTTACCGGAAAACGTTCGGATTACGCAAACCGCGCGTTCGTAGCAATAAAACAAGACCTCAGTGCTTACTTCAGAGCTTCCTTAATCAATTTAAATTAGTTTATCGCCAACTATTCCACGCATGATCGTGGCTGCCAGAAGGCCCCTGCGGCGGTCCGGCTCGTAATATCCCTTTCTATTTATTTTGTTCAGATTATAAAGAAACCATAATGAGGCCAGAAAGAACCATGGCCTGCTTCTGGTCTTAGTAACTTTTATCGCCAGGAATCTCGATTCCGCGTTCAGCCTTGTGCTGGTGTTGAAGAATATTACAATCTGCGTGCATTACTCGGGGAAAATAGATCAGGGACTTGCTTACGAAGTGCAGCGCTCCTGCGAAATTATTTGCGAAATGTCGGAACTATTGCTTTGCATCTGCATCATGTAGTTCTTTTTTAGTCGCCTGTGGTGCTGCTTGATACTAGAAGCCAAGCTGAGTTTACGATGCCTTGTTGTCGAACCATTTTCGTTTCTTCTAGACCGGCTAAAAGCGAAGTCATAGATTACACTCTTATAGTTTCTAAGCCTGTAATACACTCGGCCATGTGCGGCTCTGGTGTCAGGTCTCTGCCGCCTGCGCTTATTTTTTCTCACTGCAGCAGGGACTTAGCTGCATTATGCCGAAGAGTAAATTTAAAAAATGATACAGACTACGCTTATGCCGATACATCCATGAAAGTCAGTAACTTACCAGAGCCGCAGTGTATGTGAGAAAAGTTCCAAATATCACGTATTTCACAACAATCCGCGTCCGGGTCACCTATTGGGTCATCGCTTCAGTGAGGAAGCCTAGCGCGATAGGCAAAGGTTATTTAGCGCGAAAGACAAAGAACCACGACAAGAGTGCAAACTAACAACTGGGGTTTATTGAAATAAACGCGATAGCACACACACGTGCAAAATAACTTAAAGATAAGCAGCCAAGTAATCAATTTCTAACTTCTGCAGCATCACAGACGACGTCGAAACGCACATGTCATCGCACTTGTGAATGAAGAAAGCTTCGGTGATCTGTCGCACAGTTTTATCTCTGTGCTTCGGTGGCACTTTTGTACCTGACAGCAATGGCTTGCAATCTCTTTCATAACGGAACGTCTCGTCTTCTTCGTCAATATGAAACACCAACTCGCTGAGAGATTTCTACATCCTTTCTTCAGCGTCAATATTCACTCGCCAGTTGAAGAGTCCTTTGTCGCTCTTATGGAAGGGCTTTTTTTATTTTCTTTTGTTGGGAATCGCTGGTAGTAATCGCAGTGCACTTTCAGAAAAAATATGCGGACGTTCTGTGGGCTCGTAATTAACTTGCGCGCCACATCACCTCAGCATCTAGCAAACGATAACTCTCCAAGAACTGCTGGAAATCTACTTCCTGGCACCTATACAGCAACAGTCTGGATTTGTTGCGACAACAGCGCTACCTGCAAAGGTTTTCACTCCAACAAACCTTAACGTGACGTGCTTATCGAAACCAGCGTCCTAGATGTAGCACAAGCTGTTGTCAGCTGATAGCGATGCAGATTAAAAGACCGCCAATCTTGTTATTCTTTGCATCCTTTACGTACTGGTACTACATCCTGATTTAAGTATATCGGCCCCTTATTAAATTTGGGGCAAACAAAGTTACGTACACGGCTCTAGAGCGAAATGCTGTGTGTCATGTCGAAGCAGATCTCTCTTCAATTTGCAAAATAAACTCACAATAGCTAATGTCATCACTATCAGATGCTTTATACGAAACACATTTGTTTAGGTAGACTTACTCAATTGTTCTTTCTATTCCTCCCTTTTGAGCCAGCTATTGGGTCATGGGATCATATTTACGATATAGCTTTAGCTTTAAATGTAATTTGAGTGGAACACCTTTATATCTGAACTACACATTGAGATACTGAATTCAAATTTAAGTGCTAATTTTCGTTTTATTTACGAATGTGAGCGTGGAGTTTTTCACTCCATCACTGCGTCTGAATCGGTCGCCCCCTACTAACTATCACATTGCTTTCGTATCTACTACGTCTTCAACCGAAAATCAGGTCTACTCAATCTAAACAACGTTTATTTCCTCTTCACGCAGGCGCAGCTGGAACTTGTGCGTCCCAGCGATGGTCGGATGCTGGTGGCAACGCTAGTAGCCTGCGGAACCGTGCTTGTGCTGGTGGTCGCCGGATCCGTGGCGTACCTGGTGCGTCGTGCCAGCCTGCGATCCAAGGAGAAGTTGCATGGACTCGCCCAGCCGGACACTGAACCAAGCCAAGACTATCAGGTGAAACCCTCTAGAGGGTCGCACTTGTCTATCCTTTTTGCATGTTTGCTGTCTTCGTTTCTTTCTTTCTTTTTTTTTAATTTCACGCATACGAAGATTCGTACTTTGCACACAGCACAAACGCTCAAACTTGGTATTCGCAATTCAAGCATTGTTTGCAGGAGCTGCCTAGACGCATTCTTCTCACCTATATCTCGTTGCTGCTTTTGGTATGCCAGGCACAGTGCTGAAATATTTCCTTAGGACAAAACATATCAGTAGGGGCTGGAAAAAAACGCCCGCGCTTAAGACATATTTCAAAACCAAGGCTAATAACAAAATATTCTTAAGAAAGTTAACGATGCAACCTCGACATTGAGATACCAAAAAAATTACCCAAAATAATCTTTAATATCAGAATCGCAGTCGAACATTCGCTTCCATCGGAGTGACTGCCTTCACCCAAATGGAAAGTCTTGCAAGAAATGTTGCAATGTACACATAAACGAGGGACGCAAGTGTAAGTTTAAAGGCTATGGCCACGAAGGAATTCGGAAAGCTGAACATGCATGCCTAGAGTGCTTATTAAGAGAAAAGGATGAAGGCAGTGAGTAAGTACTTAGATTTTATAACAGGGGAACGTTTATGAAATAGTGAATTTCGCTGCTGGGATCGCTCTTTATATTTAGCAACCTCAGCTATGCATACCACAGACATTGAAAGAACCGAGCATAGCGCATTGTTCTCGTCTTTCAGCCAGTGATTTATTAAGCTGCGCCAAGTATTCTGCGCCTAATTATTATGCGCCGAATTAATGTGACAGCATCTGAAGGTACAATTTGAAAGATTGGCAGCCAATATAATGCAGGGCGCAAGTGTCGCTACAACGTACGCGACAATATTAAGTATTACTCTACTTGTGGCCGTCATAAGGGTCTTTCGCCTGCACGACTGTTGTCGTGCAGATTAATGCTCAGATGGCTGATTAATGCTCAATATCGGCTGAAAACGCTAAGCCGTGCATGGAAGAATCAAAAACAATCAGTACAACGTAAATCATGCAAAATCCGTAAATACCCCACGTTAGATTCTTTAATGGACGTGGAAATGTTGTCTGCCCCATAAAATTACCAATTTTCCCTCTATTTCCTCTCAACACAGACAAACACACACACGGTGCGCGCGCGCATGCATGCAAACACGTATGCCGTGTAGAAGTTGGCTTCTTCTAAGTAATACTTTATATGTGGCAAAGCACGCTTTACAGGAAAGAACCAAGACTATATTGAGCTGGCTTTGTTGTGGACTTGTACTTTGCCAGTGAATGGATGACAGAAACTTAACGAATTCAGGCAGCACGCGAGGGAAAGTAAAATTATGACGCCTGCTCAGTACCCGAGTTGTGACAGACGCTAGTACTATACAGTTACACAAACGCTTTTGTGCACCGCTGTCTAGTAGCCGTAGGACGACCTAAACGCACGTAGCACTGCCTTATTCTTGCTGGAGCGTGCCAAAATGAAAAATAATACTTGAAAACTGCGCTAGCAATATTTTGTTAATATAAGGGGGCAAAACTCTAAACCTTGACACCTTAACACCTCATGTATCTTTTGTGGTGACTGAGTTAATAATTAAACGTTCTTATTTCAACACGAAAAAGAACTAAGATCAAGAGAAGAGAAATAATTACGAGGGCTTCAGGGCCTAGAGAATAAACACATTGATAAAGGGTCTCACTTCTTTCGAAACCAAGGAGGCTCGAACAGAGAACGTTCCTGGTCAATGTGAACTAGTCGTTATAGTTTTCATCGCCGGAACCACAGAGAAACAGTACATAACCCGTGTACACAGTCTAAACGTCCAATATTCAGCATTCCCAGAAAATTCGCTTGTAGTTTCGTGTTGTATGATACCGTATGATACCAACATATGAAGCATCTCTGCAATTTCTTCGTCGGTGGCGCCATGTCCATATCAGCTGCTGTATCACTCTGTAATTGACGTCATAGATGAGTGTCTACCGGTTTTATTGCCGTATTAGCTCTGTTTATTCCTCAGTGCGACGAAATCTTACTGTCTATGGATTGAAGTGAGCGAATCTTTCCAAGGCTAGAAACGGAAGTTCTTTGTCCCGTTGTGACTTTCCGTTGTTTCCTTTGGTTCGAGCCGATGGTTCCGTTATGTCGGCAGTTGGTAGCGCAGCTGCTCCTCAGTCCCTCCGTGAATGCGCCACGTGGTGGCCAACGTGTGTGCATGTTCATTGCCTCAAATTCGACGGCGCATGGGAATCCGGAGGATTAGGATGTATATACCTCCGCCTTTAAGCAGTTCGCTGTATGTGAGAAGTATTCCTTGCGTGAAGCGCCTAATCTTGCGAATTTTTCTCAGTACTGCAGTACTACAGTACTGCAGTAGATTCCGCGTGCGGATGAATGATAGAGATCTGCTAATTGACAATAAACTCTACCGCGCAGCGTAGCGTGCAATCAATGTCAAGTAGTTCCAAGCTAGGTAGATCCTTGTGTTCTGGCCGTTCACTGGAGACCCAGGCAAGGCTTCCCTACGCTAACTGTGGACTGAATTTTCGGAAAGCACAAAATAAGTCATTTCATCTCAGAGCGCAGCCCACGTACTTGAGTTTCTTCGCGAGCAGTGTCCAATTGCCTTCAAGACGCAAACATTACAAACATTACATTCTTGCAATAAAAATGTGAAATGTCAAAGCGGTACTTGGTTGTAAATTTCATGCATCTCCAAACGGTATTCAAATTTTGGCACATTGAGAGTGCACTGTCGTACACACTAAGTACTCTTCCATGACTTCGAGCTTGGGCTCCAAGAAGAAAAAAAAAAGGCAATTTTCTTATGAAATCAGGCCACGACTTGAGGCTCGTTTGCTTTTTGTCAAGAAAAAGCAATTATGGGAGAAAAGTCAATAACGACCTCATTCCTCCTCTATCGTTTGGCTGATTTAGCATATGACACAAAACAGTATCTCCCCTGCCACTGCCCATCTCTGTCTGCGTATCTTAATAGCTCGGGCACCCTTCCATCCCGCATCTCTTTCGCGTAGCCTCACTCGCTCAGACTGCGGTTTCCTCTCGTTTCTTAAAACGCCACCGCATACTTGAAAGCCAATGCAAGGGGAATACAGGAAGTATCTTTGTTTTAGTCAAATTTCCTCCTCACCCTTGATCGCTTCCTGCGGTCTAGCCGCAGGTTTCTTTCTCCCGCACATCTCCACCACCATCGCCCACAATCTTGATATATTTTTTTGCTTCTTCTTCTTCCTCTAGTTCGGCACAAGCTTGGTGGTCCGCCGCTCTGGTAGCCATAATTGAAAATCGATGGGCCCTCTGGCCGATCTCCTCGGCGGCGGTCATCGTTTCTCTTTCCCCCCTCCTCCTCTCCACCCGTGTTATTAGGGACAGCGCTCCATCCTGTGTTCCCCGCCTGTGTGCCGCGTCCGCCGACGAGTGCAGTGTCTGCTGCTGCCGATTCTTGGCCCAAATTGACGCATTCCGGCATCATCACCAACACCTTCCTCCCCCCCCCTCCCCCTACATCCTACTCGACCCCCTGGTTCGCTTGGTCTGCACGACCACCGGCCTCGTCTGTGAGGTGGTCGGTGCCACGGTCCAGAAAGCGCGCGCGGAGGCAGATGATTCCCAGCGTGTGTGTTCGTGCTGTACTTGCCTCCAATCAATGCGCTGAGATTCTAGCTTGAGCCAGGAGCTGTGTATGCGTGCTTCCTCTATTTTCTTGTTCTTTTTCTTTTTCCCGTTGGCATTGCGTTTTTCGGCACAGCTACTGATTGCGCGAAGTTACTTGCTCCCGTCACGAATCTCTGCGCGGCTGCGTTCATAGAACATCTGACGTACAGCCCTCGTTTTTGCGACAGGTGAGTTTTTATACCCCTATAGAAGTTTATTCATTTGAATGCAAGCGATCGTCTCTATTTGTTCTTGTACATTGACAGTCAAGAGCATGAGACGAGAGATTGTCACATTTGATTCATACTGTCACCGTTGCGGGAAATCACGATTTGTTTATCCGGAACAAGCTCGGTTCCCCGGTCATCAGTCATCTCTTCAAAACAACAAAAAAATAAGTAATAGTATTCCAAGTCACGCTGTTACCCCTACGACCTTTTCGGCACGTCTCTAGAGCTTTCAACCGCATTTCATTACTCTAAGTAGTTTTCCGACGCAACAAGCGCTTCCGTCAAAGCACAGCGCGACTACCGTAATCCCTATTATTTTTTTTTACTGCTAGAAAATACAAATCGTCCTTCGCTCACACTCGCTTTTATTACGTACCCGAAAATTCACCCCGCGAAGCAAGAAGTGCGCGGCGCTTTTTGACGCTTTCACCTGCGAAACAAACGGTTATGTTCCAAGCCTGTCTCTTGCAAGCCGACACACACACGCAAAAAAAATAAAAAGAAAAGTCACAGGAACAGAAAGGATGGTTCGCTCACAGACAAGCACACGCGGCGCTGAAGCATCGTGCGCGCACACAAATGGGCTTTTGAGAAAACCTGTTTCATCTCCGTGACACCGCGCAGCGCCTTCGGAGTGCAACACGCCATAAAGCTTCACCGTTAGGCACGAACGAAAGCATCAACCGCAAAAATAGCAGGAGACTAGGAACGCGGAGAAAAAAGAAGCTGCGCGTGGGAAAACGCGAGCTGCGAATAAGATTGGGTTACCAATAGGAAGAAGGGGAGCTTGGTGGCAAGGGGGCAGGAGAAGGAGGGAGAGGGGGAGGTTGCGCCAGCCGAGGCCGCGCGTGCTGTGTAGGGAAGACAACTGAAAATCATCAAAGAAGGAGAAGAATGCGTAAACAAATTTCATACCGCGCATTACACAACGCCTGCTCGCGTGTGCGAAGTTCGGGAGAGGTTCTCGGCGGTTTCTTCCAATTCACGAGGTGGGGAAAGTGGGAATGGGGGGGAAAGTGGGGAGGGGGAGAGGTGCCGCACGCAGTTTGGCGCAACACGGCTCGAGCTATATGTATACAGCTCCTTCTCGTTCGCACTGTTGTCTTTTGCTCCCCTGCCCGTCTTTGTCGGAGAGGAGCTTTATTCATTTTTCCTCCCGCTTTCACGCACTTCACCGCCGCAACACGCAAAACGCCGTTCCGCCATTTCCTTTCCTCAGAACCATTTGTTTCCCGTCGCAGAAAACGAAATAGACTCACGCGTGCTTTCTTTTTCTTTCTTTTTTTTTTTGTCCTAAACGTGAATTACGAATTTTGACGCGAACGCGCTGGCGGCTAGGGAACCGCAACCTATAATTTTGTTACGTTTGTGGGTGTTTTGGTGCAGGTGAAGGTGGTTTTTAGTGGTGCGGCTGCTGTTAGTCACGGAAGTCGGACCCTGCTTGAATGAAATAGCGGAAACCACGTGAGAGGAGGTTTCTTCCTCTGACTCCCCCTCTCTTCACGGTACCTTCGTTTAAATCTATCGTTTTGTCGCCACAATGTTCACATGTCGTGCGCTGTGCGTTTTCTCTTTGCCTGCAGACCCGCAGGTCGGGTCAGGGGAGTGCAATCCTCACCTTGCTAAATTAGTTTTATTTTACATAAACGTAGTGGCTGTGTCCTACCTGCGATTCCCATCTTCGCCTAGGTAATTGCATTTCTTTTATTGTAAACGTTATATTAAAGTTCCTTTCTTCCAAGTTTGGCAGTTGGAGAATGAGAAACACTCTGCGAGATTGTGCGTGCTTACTGGTTTCATTTCAGTCACGCGGTAAAGAAGGGGAGAGAAACAGCGGGACAGAGACGCGCATAGATCAGAAATGCATAGAGGGCTAACTGAGGCCATCTCCGGTTGCTTTCCCTACACATGATAAAGGAGAAAAAGAAAGAGACAGTTGAGAAAAAGGAATAAGAAAAATAACAATAGAAAGCAATCAGTGCGAATGCACTCGCATAGGGATGTTCGCTGTCTGTGCCAGGCGTTCGTGCAGTGCAGTCACCTTCAAGATGCGCAGTAAGAGTTTTTGTGGCCGCGCGCATGCAAGAGCGCCTAGGCCACTACTGGTCCGACAGGATGTTCTCCTCCGAGAGCCGTCTCTCGTCCAAGTGGCTGAGGCTGTAGCTCGCAGATCACGTGATTGAGCGTCGAAGAATGACTAGCAACACAGAGGGTGCTCTAGTGTCCCGTCACACCCACGGAAAAATTGCACGCGTGTTAGGAGAGTACAATGCTCTAGGTGAGGAGAGAAAAGTGACTAAATCCAACTCATTTCAACCGCAACAAGCCCGGTTCAAGTGTCCAGAACGTTAGCCCCGATCCGTCTGTGTACTTGAGATGACCCGTCGTGGCTGATGTTTTCACGAAAACTAAAATTGGTGTAAACCAACCCACCTATGGAATAAATAGACCCACCGCAGCGACGCAGTGGCTGCGGCGCTCTTCTGCTGATACAAGCTCGCGAGTTCTGCAGCCGCCCACGGCTAGGCTGTACTTGTTTAATGTAACACGCTGCGAGAAATGGGGGGGGGGGGGTAGAAGAGTAAAAGGAGAGTGATAGAGAATAGAGTAAATAAGCGAACTGTTTGCATACATACAGCGAAGCGTATAAGCAAATGTTTATCCATAGTTCGGTTATGCAATGATTTTCTCTCTCGATAGAGAGAGTTGGTCACCTGACCCCACTCACCGGCACTGTTAGATCACGTAGAGCAGCCGGTGGTGGCGGGGCCAAACTGCTGGAGCAGGTCGCACAGTGTTTTGTTAGCTGCCTCCCGCGCGTCAGAGGGGCCGCGTGTTCACAAGAGCGTGTTAGCGCTGTCGACCGGCAGGCAGCCCGCGCGCTCGGTGGCAGCTCAAGAGTTCCTCGCGATGTGCCTCGAAAGCACTGCACTGCAGGAGCAAGTTACCGAGGGTTTCCACGTCACCGCAGGGCTTTGCTGCACACAACTGTGTAATCGAGCCTGCTTGCAACCCAAGGAAACAGCGGGCGAAGACCTTGTTTGTGCCGTACCTGCCTGTTGATCCTAATGATTTTCTCGGCAACGCTTCTCAGAGTGCCGCCGTATTTATGGCTCCCATAGCCCAAGTGTAGGCGTCACGTCAGGTTTAGGGGCCCAGTGTTAAACTACGAGCCGGGTGCTATAGATTGGGCAGACCCCGGTAAAGCAACAGTTCGCGTGCCTGCACGTCGCACGTCGTGAACTTCGATCCTTCGCGAACGTCGGTGTGCATCGACTCTTTCTAGAACTGATTACACTGACCTCGACGGGATTCCTGGGATATATGTCTGCAACTTGCTGCTGCGGGGCTACCAGATTTGATCGATCAATTTTTTTTTTCTGAAGTTCCTTTTTTTCTTTCGTTCTTCTTTGTTTTAGAATAAATAATGAACACCCGCCGTGGTCGCTCAGTGGCTATGGTGTTGGGCTGCTGAGCACGAGGTCGCGGGATCGGATCCCGGCCACGGCGGCCACATTTCGATGGGGGCGAAGTGCGAAAACACCGCTGTACTTAGGTTTAGGTGCACGTTAAAGAACCCCAAGTGGTCGAAATTTCTGGGGTCCTCTACTACGGCGTGCCTCATAATCAGAAAGTGGTTTTGGCACGTAAAACCCCATAATTTAATTTAATAAATAATGAAAGAACGGGTCTGCCTCCTGCATGCCTGTGAACTAGGCACAGGAAGGATTGATGACTGGCCATATGAAATGGGTGTCTAGATCTCCGTGCAGAAAATCCGCGATTGAAATGTTGCCATCTAGTTCGCGGAGAAGAGAGACAAGATGCCGCATCTCGAGGAAAACATTGATTTGTCATGTGTCTCAATAAAGCTTCTCAGACAAAGCGAGGCCTTTTCTTTCTTTCTTTTTCTCACTCTCCCTCTCGCAGTTGCTCTCATACTTGTTTCGTTAGTTCTATTTCGCGTCGCAGTATGCGTGTGCATTGTATCTATTAGCAGGTAAGAGCAGTCGCCTTGTTGAAGCACTATTAGTTTTGGCTAGTGATGGCCTGCAATCAAGGAGGAATACTCCAACTATATCAAGACAGGATTTCTTTCTTTTTTTATCTTGGAGCGATATGCATTAGATCTATACCCGAGTGAACATGTATGCGCACACTGCTTATCCTTCTCCCTTCTTATATTTCACTTCCACTTTTTCCTCCCCTCGTGTAGGGTAGCCAATAACTGGCCGCGACCATGTTTAACCTCCATGTCCGTTTATTTATCTGTGTTATTAACTGTGTTAGTCGGATCACGATTACTTTGCTTGAGCGGTGAGTGTGCTCAGAATATTAATGATGTTACCGTAGGCCTGCAAAGATACAGTTTTGGCGCTGCTCCAGAGTTTTCGCCGAGGCACCTTTGGGTGATGTGTAAGTAAAGTGGGACTGAATCCTTCACCAGCGCAATAGTTTGGTTTTAAACAGGTTTATCACTACGGGTATTCTCGCTGTTTGATTGGCCCATATGACTGCCTCGAAAAGTAAAACTTGCAGGACAGTATTGTGGCTGATTACACTAGGAGTAAACACGTACATACTTACATGTGTGTGCATTAGCGAGGGCGTGTTCACCTCGACAGGGCTTCGACGTGGAAGACAGCTGATTTAAGTTTACCGATGCACCTGACCAAGATATGTACCTCCACCACTTGTGAGACAAGGTTTAGGCAGCCCGTCTCTTCTTTATTCTCTCGAGTGAGAGCCCCACCACCAGGCGCCAAAACGGTGTTGATGAGCATGTACAGGTGAGAATATGAAGCGTATGAATAATGCTTACAAGATATATATATATATATATATATATATATATATATATATATATATATATATATATATATATATATATATATATATACATAAAGCCTCAGCCAAAGATTGTACAGTTTCGGCAAGACAATGAATGAACGTATAGCTTTCTCAGAGCAAGCCCTAATGAGTTCCTGAGACATACACAAATATTTCTGAGCAATAAATAAATAAATAATAAAAATAAAATCAATAAATAAATTGTGATTTGTTCTCAGAAGATAAATAAATGCAGCTTCGTACAGCAGGAACAAAAAATTAACACAAGCGGAGCCGCTCCACCTTGCGCTAAGGAGATCATTTCTCGGCTTCTTTCGACGTTAAAAAGTGTAATAGCTCGAAACATGTTGTATTCAAAGAACAGCACTCGCTTTTCCTGTTCTATTCTTTCATTTCCATGTGTTTCGCGCTATTCAAGCTTTCTGTCGACGTACCACTTGGCTCAGACATCTACCCTCCTTTCGTCGTTGCTGACTACGCGCAGCGTTTCTGCGAACGAGCTTTCAATGTAGCCTCGTGTATATGCGTTAGGTAAAGTGCTTTATCGGGTGGCAGTGTACCAACTTACTACAAAAGGATGGGCAAGCCAAGATAATAAAATGTGACGCGACAATCGAGCGCAAATAAAAAGGAAAAACAAACAGCAAAAGAAACGAAAGAAACGCGCGAATTCCGTCACCACTGGCAAACTCGCCCGCGTCAACGCCGTATACACTGGACGTATAGTTCGCGCCCGTCTTCTAGTACTTCCATAAATTCGGAGCGCGGTGGAGACACAGAAATACATCACTGAGTGCTCGATTCGCACATCGGCACGGAGGGGGGTGAGGGGACCGCGCAAAAGGGCCAGAGATCGCGTCACTGCGCTACGCCATCCTGCCCCAACGCGTCGCAAGGACGGGAGGTGGGAAGAACCGGAGATAAATGCGCACGCGGACCCGCTCTCACCCCGCTTCGGAATCGGCCAAATTGTTGCCGCTGGCGGCCGGAGCCCATTTGTCAGGCTGCGTCGGAAGAGGCGAGGACGAACGCAGAAACAAACAAACAAAGGAAGTAGCAAGAACGGGAGTTGACGGGAGTAGCAGCGGCGGTTAGGTCTCTCTGACAGTAATCAGAACCGCGGGTTTTCTCCCCTGGCGCCTACCGTGCCATCGGCGCCGGTGGCGCTCCCTGCTGTATAGAGCTCGGGCTTCGCTGCAGCGCTTTCTCGCTGGCTTCAATCCGGCTCCCTCTATCGGCCACTGCCCGGTGGCTCATCTGTATCTGCCCGGCTGCCAGATCGCCAGCCTTGTTTCCTCGTCGTTTGGTCATCGTTTGCTTTTTCCTCGTTTCATTCGGCTCCCCTTATTGGCGATCGCTTACGGCTGGGCCCGTGATGAACGGTGCGTGCCCTTTTGTTTAATGTAGATGAGCCGTTCCCTTAAGCGTGCGTCGCATACCGCGCCGCGCCTATGTGCCGGATGTTTATGCGAAGAACTTAAGTAATTGAAAAGAAAGAGTCACGTGCGGCAGGCGGCGCAGTCCTAATCCTTGAGCTGCATTGCGCAAACAGGCGGACACCATTTGCACCACAAATCGAAATGCACGATTAACCAATGAAAAAAACAATTCACTAATTTGTTTGTGACTAATTACCTCACGGCATATATGCAATTGACAAATTGTTCTACGGCCAGAGATATCGTGGGGCGGATTCAGTTGGAGCCAATTCTCAGAATTACACCCGTCTCGAGATAACAACTCCTGAACATTCCAAAGAAATTCATTGGCTGTCCAGTTACTTTCGTGCTTCAATGCATAAAATGCTGTTTTGTCATTAAGGGAAGTGGAACGACAGTGCCTTTCTACTGCAAGTTTGATGGCACGTATGTCTAAAACTATGTCATCCACAGGACTATATTCAAGTAGATATTCCTTGCAGACTCGCCGGGTACAATATGTAAATTGCAATTAGTGCCGTAACGTAATTAGCTAAAGACGTCACTAGTGAATTTTCATTAGTTAGTCAATTATGCGTTTAAATTTATCGTGCAAATAATGCCCGCCTCTTCGAGTACACCAGCTCGAGAAATAGACTTGTGCTATCTGCCATAGGTGATTTTTTGTACTGCTGCTTACAGTCATCGCAAAAACAACCCGTATATTATGTTGCTGTCTTGTTAAGCGATGCAGTTCTAGATGGAATAATAGTCGTGCGCTTCGGCTGGAGGGAGCAAAAAAAGAAGTGACCTCTTTCGTAAAACCGTCATCGCAGGCAATACGAACTTCGCAGAATCGTAGGGTTGCCACGAAGGACACGCGTCCTCCAAGGAATCCTCAGACTTACGCTTTTTTTTTCTTTTTTTTTTTAGTGGGAACTGCGCTCAAAGCCACAAAATGCTTGTTTTTGTTGCCAGGCGAGGCAATACACGAAGAAAGTAACACAAAAGCGTTCTCTACTTCCGCTCAAGGGCACGAAAGGCGCTATCCGACAACTCTAGCGACTTCGCCGACGCGCCAGCACTTCGATTTGCCGCGCTTAATGTGGCTATCTTGTCGTTGCGCCGAAACCCAAATAGGCGGAGATGTTTTTCACTTGTACCTGGAGAGCGAAAAAGCCCCAAAAGTCAGTGCCTTTGCAGTTAACAGCGGGTTACACGTTCTTCTTACGTTTAGTGTCATCATTTATTTCGGACAAGATGCATTGGTGCAGGGGCAGGTGCAGTCATTGCAAGGATTCCTTGTGTGCGAGATCAACAACAAAACTGGCGTTCCTACTCCTAGGACCAGTGACGTGTAATATGCGTCTGTTGTCCTAGACGAATGAACTACAAGAAAAGCAAATATCTCACATGAAAATTTAAGAGCTCGCAGTACTTTTCACCATAGTTCAGCTGCCTGCAAGCTACTTCTGCTGCACAAATACAGAACATGAGAAGGTGTTGTCGAGCTTGAGCTTTCGTGTTGCTGACGGATCTGTGATGTTTAAGGAACGTTAAATGATCAAACGTTATGTGGAATACCAGGATACGACGTCTGTCAGCCAGCAGTTTAGGTGTCGAAATCAAAGGCGAACGGTTTTACCAAATCCAATATACTATAATGATCCACCCATATAGGTATACCCTACGAACATTCGGACAACCACAAATCCAAATATTCGGTTACTAAAACCAAGTGCTCCATAGCGAAACATTGCCCATGAAGCAGTTATACCAGCACAAGCTAAACTTCTGAATACTACGTCAGTACCGGATAAGTGCGTCACTGTTATTCAATAAATACTACGTGAAACATACCGGGCACTAATTACGCAGAAACTTCATATACAAACCTCAAACACGCACTAACTACGGAGTTCAACAATTCGCGAATACCGGACATGCGGTCTCAATATTCCACATAAGGTGGAATATTCTACACTGCTGCAAGGTGTAGTAAAAAAACTACTAGCTGAAGGATTCAAAACTTCTCACTTTATCTAAAGATTTCCAGTATTGGGGGGGGGGGGGGGGGGCATTTGAACTAGTGTGTAATAAGCGCCTTAATGATTTTGCATAGTCCTGCCTTTCCTCCTATGTGCTCATTCAGTATATGTATATGCAATGCATTCGCTTCGCCGTTTCGGTTTCTCACAACCTGTACAGCATGATTATGCGCTCGTCATATTGTGGCCAAACATGTATTTGCTCACCGTTTATCCGTGTCTCCAATGCAATTTTGTACTGAAGTTGTCTTGAATAAACCAAAAGAAAGCAACTACACACACACACACACTTTATAGTAGACGAATTGGAATTTTTCGATAGCAGGCCCTCATTCACTACCAGCTTCAATAAACTCTCCTTTTGTCGCCTCCTCAGTGCGTCATAGCAACACTTTCAGTGCCAGTACTTCGCTCTCTACACAGAGCATTATTTCAGTCTACGCTGCATAAGAATGAGCAATCAATTAACTGTCGTAAGCATGGGAATGACCACCAACCATCGCGTGCATCAGCTGTGATAAGCTGCGGAGATCTAAAGCGTCTTCCTACAGCATACATGCGGTGCATCCACGATCCAAAATAATAATTTCGAACTCCGGCACTCCTCAGCTCACTTCACTATGTTACAAATGCATCCGTGAAAGTCTGGTTAAAAATACATCTGTCACATTTTTTTTTCAGCTGCTTGCCTGTGTAACACCGCTTTTGTCACACTCGATCGTTCAATGCTTTATTTTTTTTATTCTTGCCTCCGTCACCCTGCTCTCTCAGGCGTTACGCGCAGCAAACTGCAGCGTTCTGCAAAACGACCACAAATTCAACAACAACAAGAAAAGTACCAGCGGAAACCTTCCGCTGAATAAACTTGCTTTCAGAGCAAACTGCACAGTGTTTGCAGAAGCCGCCGAGAGCCGGAGTTTACAGTATAATGCAGATTCCCCAAGATGAGAGAGCGAGAGAACGAGTTCTCAGTTTTTCCTACGCTTGACGGAGTCAGCGAATCACTGTGTTGCAAGCCGGTGCCCTCGTCGGGTCGACACGCCCTTGGCCCCGCGGGCAGCTGTTAGGAGATTGCGCGGATCGGGTTTGTTTAGACGAGCCGCTGAGGGAGGGGGGGGGGCGCATTAAATAGTTAGCCTATGCGGTAGCGGCTCTCTGGCGGTGCTTCGAGACTCGCTCCACTGCTGCGCTACCTACCCAAGCTTCTTTGTCCCTCGGGGGTAACGCGATCGGCAGTTTTACAAGAATATGTTAGCGTCAATGTCTTGATCGCTTTGTCGTGGTGACAAGTTACGTTATGTTTTTCTTCCGTTTTGCATTTTTGAGGGCGTGCACATTTAATGTTCTCGCTAACAAATCTAGAAGACACACACGCACACATGCACGAGCAAGTGCGCTTAAGATGCGTTTTTCACGCATTACAAGAACCACACGTAACTCATCACTTTCCATATCACATAAGGAGCGTACAAAACGCTGAATCGAGCGCGTTTGTGCCTAGGCAGGTCACCCCAGTACCGGATGAGCTAGCAAATATGCTAGATCTGTTTCCAGTTATTGTTCGTGCAGCAGGCACCACGTCAAAAGGTGGCTAAGCATACCACGTGACCGAACACTATTTGGCTCTATTCGAAAAAAATTTGTGACGAATTACGTTCACGCAACTGACTCCACGCGAGGCGGTGGTTACACATACCACATGACCGAACATTCTTCGAATCCACTTGAAAGGCCAATCTCACATCACTTATATAGGCCAAGATAGCGGTCGCGTCATAAGAAAATTGCTAAATAACCCCTTACTACGTGCTTTAAATAATGTGTTTGAGTAGTAGAACGCGATTATTACGTCGTCAACATAAGCACTGTGTGTTAAATGAGCATGTAGCACATTGCTGCCTTTGCAGCAACGTGACAACACCTAACACTTCACAGTAACACGACCGCGCTGGATTAGATTATATTACCACACGGCAGGTTATTACCGGTCTTTTCCAAAATCACTTCATTCAATCTGCAGCGATACGTTGGTACGAGTAGTTGATAGCGCCATTTCATGCTTCGTGCGTGTTTTAGCCGCGACTATTTTTCCTATCGCATTATCATTATTGTTTTCGTCCTTTTACTTGCACTAATGAAGGGCCACCAGTGACACCAGTCGTGTTACTTCATCATCGATTACCATTGATTATTCTGGTGAAATACCAGCATAGTAGGGGTCGCTCCTCCTTTAATTATTACGGCCGCTGCGTTTCTCAATGCCACTGAACGAAGCACCATTCTCGCTCCTGTCATCTTTCTTCCGGCATCAAGAGTTTTGATGTATCTTCATGAGGGCTTCGCGCACATTGAAAAGATAGTGCCTCATCAAAGCACCTTGCTCCTTCGGATGAGTTCTTGGCTTAGTCGGCGGAGCGCCGGGCTCGAACTCAAGCCTTCCTGGGCACGCTGACTTTTCTTTAACCTTGTTTTGTCATCTCGTAAGTGGTAACAAACTAAGTTATTGTGTGTCTATGAGGTCGGTAACACTACGCAAAAGATAACCTGCATAACCTCACCTGTTAACAGTTCATGCTGCAAAAAAAGGATAATCTTTCCTTCCCAATATCGAAGAAACAAGGACTGACTCGAAAGTCTTTTTCGATTCGTGCAATGACCCGCAATATGGCCGTAGAATGAAGAGCCGCGACAATCATGTTCGCCATAGTCAAGCTTGCTTGAACGTGAATACGAACTGCTATGACTTTCAATGTACGTACTACTTGCAGTTACTGTGTTCAATAAGTTTACGGCGGTCTCCTATAGAGACGCTCCCCCAGCTTACGTGGTGACTGTGCTGCGTGTGCTTCGCGTGCTGTGCAGGCCTGTGGCTTTTTTCCACTATTATTTTAGCTTCAAAACAAAGTGACATGTAATTTCTCTGTTAAACGTCCTCTATTCAACGCGCCAAGCATGCTCCACAAAAAAAAAATTAATCGCCATCTACAAACAGGTTGCCACATTTCCATGACATTGTTAAAACAATGTGCAAACTAACTTCTGCCGTACCTACCTCGCACAACGCCGCATGCGTTTATCTGTTGTTCATTTTTGTTAATTTTTACTACATACGCCTTGCGTAATATCTCCTGAAAGAAAAAATAAGGAAAAAAAGAAGAAACGACCTTCCTTTTACGAAGTGAACCCGTATTTCGCGTCAGCGTACTTTTTCTCATTTCTGTCGGAGTCGGGATATTTTCGTTCAGGCACTTGCTCCCAGTCCTCGAAAATTGAACGAACGTCGGGCCCGCTCATGCCACAGGCGGGCACACACGGAGGAAGCGTTACCGACGGTGTTGTCGGCAAATTTCCGATTGAAGATATTGGTTGCAGATTTGTGCTGTTAGGCATTTTGCTGAGATCATCGCTCACGACTTTCAGGGTTCGAATTTCGGGCCTCCTTCAAACGTTGTTCTCGTTGCTCCTCCGACACTTAGGCACGGTACTGGAGAGGACGGGAAGCTCGGATAGTCGCTAGTCGAGCTGCATTCTCTTCGTGCGCCTCCTAGGCACGTCTTCCACGGATGTCTTACCGAGCGCGCGTTCGGCCCGTGGTTGGAGTTTAACGACGACTTCGGGATCGGTAGGCTCACGTTGTTTTAGATGGCACTTCCGTTTCATTTCGGACCTTCTAGCTCGCCATTCAGCTGCAAGATCACGAGGAGGACCCGCGCCGTCCATACAACTTCACAGCGACGAAGCACCGACTGTTCTTTCCAAGCGCTGATTGACAACTGATTACGCGCCTCTCCGAGCACTGAACATGGCCCAGCTATGCCGGGCGCTGAAGCCAACCACTCCGCGCCGCGCTACCTGTGAGAGTTGGAACCGCGCCAGCGGTGCCGATGTCATCCGCAGCGTCGGCCGCCTATTCTTATCTTGGTCAGCTATCATCCGCCGTGACAGCTGCGCCGCTGACCTTGTTACTTGTTCTGTGCCATAATTTATCGCCGAGCTTCATACACCCGCATCGCGAATCTTCAAAGTGCTGGCATACACGCTTACGGGTAAAAGGAAAGCTGAGTTAAACATCGAGGTGAGAAGAATGAACACATGGTAAGAAAACTGACGGGCAATGCCTTGCTCTCATTTATTATCATCATCATCATAATAATAATAATCATTGTCAGCCTATTTTATGTCCACTGCAGGACGAAGGCCTCTCCCTGCGATTTCCAATAACCCGTGTCCTGCGCCAACTGATTCCAACTTGCGCCTGCGAATTTCCCAATTTTTCACCCCATCTAGTTTTCTGCCGTCATCGACTGAGCTTCCTTTCTCTTGGCAACCTTTCTGTAACTCTAATGATCTACCTGTCGCTCTCATTACATTCTCATTATTGCTAGGTTACTATTACCAAGTAGGTAGGCATTACAATACCTATCTCTCGCTACAAGGTGATGGTTTCGAGGATAGTTTGTTCCTCATTTTTTAATTAGTATTGATATTCCCGTTCAGACGCCGATGACATCTCCTTTTCGCAGCTGGGACCATCATTTTCTAGCTTGCAGATGCAAGTGTTTACCCCACGCATTTGATTCGCTCGCACTGTGTTTCCGATAGAGCTGATAAGTGGTATGCATTGAATGCAGTCGCCCGTGTGAAAAAATAATAATGAGAAAACAGCCAAGCCCTTATAAACCACAGCAGGAACTGTATCGCCCTATTATTTCACTCTTCCGTTCAAGCATCAAACTCTATTTCGCTCTCAAGAACCGTTTCATCAAACCGCGGCAATCAGCGTAGCTCATGACAGTATAATATTCTCTGTTATAGCGGATAAAAAACAGCTCGAGCATCATATGAACCAGCATTCGTGGGTGTTGTGTAAATCCTTCAGCACGGCGCTTCAGGTGCATGTTACACACTCAATACATACCCGGCTCAGTGCATGGGGATTTTCGAATGTCGCCAACTGTGTAGGGCAAGTATTGCCTCTGCACACAGAACACGCCGCAGGCTGCATCCAACGCGAACCGCCAGCGAAAAATATATCGGTGAGCTTTCGCGAAGAGATTTCGACATTCCGCCATCTCATCTCGCACGCATACGACACGGGCACAAAAAAAAGAAGAAAACTGTGAAGCGTGGTGAGAGCTCGCGCGCGCTCTCACCAACATTCAAGCGTTGTGAACACATTGGCGATGACCGAAACCCAAGGCGCGCACGTCCGTACGGGCTGTCCAAACGCGCACCGGGTAGGTCAGTTTACCATGGCTCCCGGGCGTGCTGCGGCAATGGCACAGGAAAATTGAATCACCTTTGTGCAGCACATTTTGATAGAGAAAGAGAGAGAGAGAGAGAGAGAGAGAAAGAGATAACGCAGCACAGAGAGAGGGGTCGCAAGCCTCATTTTACACCGAATTCAAGCCTCTCCTCGGCGTCCCTGATTATTTATTTACGTTTTGCGCACGTGGCCGCCGGACGCACGTATGTGCGTGTTCAGACCTGCGGAGGTACATCGATAAGGGCGTGCTCCTCAGCCTGCTTTCGCTCTGCATCTCTCGTCCTCCCGCGGTTTCATTCTTGTGTGTGTGCGTGTGCACAGCGATGTCCAGTGGAGAGACGCTCGCGCATCATCCTCCAGAGATGGCCTGGGACGCGCGCAGCCATCGACAAGGCTCCCGGATGAAAGGGGATTGTAATGGATTTTGAAGTGGCCGCCGCCGCCGCGGACATGCCATGAGGGCATGGCGCAGCGGCCTTCTCCGTGTTTGCCCAGTATAAAAGGGAAAGTCTTTCCTACATCACTCTCTCACGTCTCTCGCGTGGGCTTTCCGCCTCACCCTTTGCCCCGTGCTCTTACCTCCCTCCCACTTCTGCGTCTTTTCTTCGATGCCTCGTATTCATACGGGTAATCGAGTTGCTGTACCCGGGGGCATCACGCGACCAATGGGATGACGCTAAACCGTAAGCTTTCTTTTTATTTTTTTTCCGCGGCGTTCTGTTTCCGCTTCGTCGCTCGAGTGTGCGCATCTCATCGGGTCGTTCCCTATTTCGGGCGTGCTCTGCAACAACGTACACAAACGCACCTTAGAGACTTTGGATAGACACGGTGTCCTTGCACGTATACAACTCGAGGCTGCATCCGACATTTCATTGTCCATAACTTCGTAGGCGCAGGCCGCATGGAACGGTGTCATAGATGTTTATTCTCCCAATGGTGGCAAGTCTCGGCGGCTTTATCTCGTTACCTCGTCGAGGCGCACGAACGTTTCAAAAATAAGGGCAGCTGTTTTGCCCTATACAGAATGAAATGGTCGGTTTACTGGGGATATTTCACTGCGATGAGCGGGAATTTGCACTGGATAGACATCTGACCTCGCAACGAGCGATGGAGCGAAAAGCAATAAACGCAACCTTTAAAAGACGGTAAGGCAGAGGTGTTGATTAGAGAGCAGACTGGGGTTCAATCGAAGTAGGCATCCATCCGTGGATGCCTATTTGAATGCACCACATTTACGCGCTGTGCTTGCGCGAACCCTCTTTTTTTTTTGCCAATTATACTCATGTTGGCCTCTCCAGCTGGTTGTTGTGGACCTGGTCGCCCTCTTCGCAGGCCCGATCACTTTTTTTCGCTTCATCCACTCCCACAAGCGATCACCAGAATTACGGCCGCATGCACTACATCCCATCACTATGCGTCCTGTATTTCATTCTGGAACCGAGAGACAATCCTAACCCACCACTGCTCCATGTTTCCTTCCATTTTATAAGCCGCATAGCGGACGGGCCTAACAAAATCAATTTAAAACTCTTCAGTGACGAAACTTGGCTAAATTTTCTATGATGGTAATAGCTCCCCGCTCTGGATTTAAGGCTCATTGAAAGAAAGAAAAGAAGAGAAAAGCCGGATGATAGAAATAAACATGATATAGCAGTCAAACATTGTTGCCTGCTTGGTGGAGGAGAAACCCAGCATAAAGAAGACCCATTTTTCAGAACATTAGAGCAACAAAGATAAAGGAAAAATATTGGAGCTAGTATATAAGTTCGACACGGCTGGGATATTAGGCGTTATTTCAGTGAGTGGTTTTACTGGGGAAGAGAGGGAGAGGGTAGAGTCCTTTGGCGCGCGAAGCGTGCGACAGAACCTGGGGCGAAAACACCAGAATACAAGGCGCGAACACCTCGCTTAAAATCGCGCGCTATATACCTCGGCATCCAGGCGAGGGTCATCAATCATCGGCGTGCTGCCGACGCTGTGGAGCTGTTGGCAGTGTCTATTTAAGTTGTCCGTGAACTCTTTGCTTGTTGGCGTTTTTGGGTCAGATTTCTGTGAGCGACGATGCGAGTCCGCAGTGTTACCGCAGTGTCGACAGGGTACAAAGCCAGCTCTCTCTATCTTTTTTTTTCTTTTTCTGACAAACTTATTTGTAAAGCGACGTGCCTTCTGCTATTGCGGTCCTGTCGTGACGCTGACAAATCGACTGCACAGGAAATGCTTTAGGTTGCTGACTCAGTACTACGAGACCTAAACGTTGCGGCTTTACAAGTGTCGCCACTGTGACGAACAAGAACGTGTCGGAATTATTTACTTGGACATACGCTAAAGGGAAGCAGTATATATGTATCAAGCTACACCAGTAGATGCAACGTTTGTAACTATGGGCCCTTGTCACAGGTTGTCACCCATTCGTCGTCGATGGGGAATACAAGCCGGTTCGTCGTTCCGTACTCAAGCGAACACAGTGAAGGAGTCAGAGTCGGGAGATAGAGAGAAAAAAATATATTTGATATTTATAGGCTGACAACGACACACAATTTAAACGAAACACAAAAAACACAAGAACACTAACACACATGCACTTAGTCTAGATCAATGTTGAAGACAAAAGAAATACAACGACCAGTTGACACTAAATATAGAAATTAACACTACACGAAAACGCACTTAAAGATGGTCAACTAAACAGAGTTCAAAAGAAAACAAATGATGGCATACGCATGGCCAGGCAACAGCAGCAAGTCCACAAAGCGTGGAGTCGACAGCAGAGCTTTCCCGAAGAACTTTTGCAAGCCGATCTCGCTGCGATGGATGCGATTGCTCGGCTAGGTTTCCCGGGAGTCTAGGTCTGACGTCTTTCCTCGAAAAGGTTGAGCTAACTTGAGGGGAACTACCGTGAGCTTCGTTGCAGACGTTGGTTTGTCGTGTCTTACGTCAACTAGTAACTCGCAGTTCAGACGCGGCTAGGCGGCCCAGGCGATACTGGACGGCACTAGCTTCTTGACGCTTTTCAGCAAATTGTAGGCTCAGCTGCTAGACTGCTCAGCTCGGTCTAAAACCAGCGTTTAAATAACTTCCTCTTTCCCTAGTTCCCTGTGTCGGGGAACGGCAGCTATTGGTGACAATCAAGCCAAGTTCACCCAATTGTATCCCGGCTTCTCCCAAGGCCTTGACCGCGCTCCCTTTAATTAGGGGCGAGGGAACGGGTGATTCCCCCCTGCTGATAGAAATCACGCACTTGTATTGCACCACACACGCACGCCCTTGAGTCCGTGGCGGGCATCTGTTTGTTCGCAAACACAGGAGAAACGGCGACAGCCGGCCACACGGCGCTGTCGGCACACATACACTGTCAGCAATTCGTGGACACAGGATTGCACAGAAACACCCCATATTTCGGAGTATTCGCACCCCTGCCTTCTTAACAAGCTTATCAATGCACGCGCCGGACAGTGAATACAAAGGAGTACCGACCGCGCCAACAACAAAAATATTCTCTAAACCTGCCTCCGACTTCTTTCGGCCGTTTGCCCGAGTGATAGACAATAACCGTCTTGCTCGTCGGTTCCTATTCCAACGATCCTTTGGCGCCCGTCGAACGGTGCTTCGCTGAATCGAATAATGCCGCACCATGACAGCCCTATAATGTAAAACTATTCAAATCTGTTTTTGTTACAATCTCCTGACGTCAAATTTACGTGAACACCGACGCAAGCATCGGATGGTAACCCGCAGCGCTGTTTGAAAAGCCCAATCAAACGCGCTTCTTATTTATAGGAGGGCACTTTTTTTTTCCAAGGCGATTAGCATTGCCTACTGTGAAGAGCTTTTCTTATCTATTTAGCTGACAAGAGGCGAAGAGTACGTTCAAGTGGGGAGGGTTTCGATGGAGCTGAACCAGCACAGCGAAAGTAGATAACCGGATGAGGAGGGCGGTGCCGGTGTCTGCGATTGGTCCGCTTCCCCTTCCTTAGATTGCGGTGGCTGGTCGAAAATCATGGTGGTGTGCAACGGAAGGTTAAAAATGCCGCTAAAATTGGTGCTCAGCAAAGAAGAGTTGGCAGAGCGATGTTGTATACATCCGGAAAGGGCTCGATAACGTTATCTGCGCTGCAAAAACGTTTATTATACACGAATAAATCCATTCTCCCCTGCACCTGCGAGTAACCAGTGCCAGAGCGATCGGCGGGTAGCCATCTTCTATTCCTTTAGAACGGGGCAGTCTCCGGCTATTAAGGAAAAAAAAAGTTTTTTTTTTTGGCATAATAATGCGTCTTTAAAGCGATCGTGTCATTCAGGCGCGATGAGTTATCGCTCTTTTGTGACGTCGCGTGATAAAGGTGACGTGGGCGCAGCCCGGAAATGTTTAACACATAGACGAGGGCTAATAGCTAAGAAGGCGTCGAATCATAAATAATTATTTTTCTTTCGTTCGGTCTAGTCGTGCATAATCAGTGTGCACATGGTATCAGATGGGGCGTTATCGCGGTTTTCGTGACACTGCGTGACAGACAGTTGAAGTACGGGTGGCTCGAAAATTTTCTGAATAATCATGAATTGTTCACTTGAAAAAATTGGTGTATTAGTAGAAGAAATGCCGAATTTTCGTTTTATTTCACGCTCATTCCACGGCACCGCTAGCACCAAGTGACGTCGCGGGTGTCGCATTATTTTAACTTAAATTCTTTACATGTTCTTGTTTGTTTATAGAAGTGTCTAAGAGCGTCCAGGTTACTTTCCGTTTATGTTCAAAAAAACTATAATGTAATTTCGTTTTATTTATGGTAGCTACCAAGTGCTAATATACGCGCGATCAGACGTTATGGCTAGACGTTGCCGAAATCTGTGAGACCATGCGTAAGTGCGGAAGTGCGAATATGGTGTCGCCATCTGTCACCCGCTTTTGCGCTTCCCGGCCTTCAAAGTCGTATAGTTCTCTTTATAAAACACGCGGTTCGGCTACTAGTCTTGACCCAAGCCGAATCGATCAACACAACTGCTTCACATGATATTCAGAGTTTCCTTATTACCTTAACATAAGTGCAACGTTACTTCATACAACATTTTATTTGACTCATATGCTAGTTGGTACATGCATGACGCCCATTTTTGCTTTTAAGAAGTAAATTAAGATCAGTCCACACGCAACATGACAATAAAAGAGTTATAAGTATATAACGACGAAGATGAGTTATTACAGTCTTCAAACGTTCTAACGATTCTCTCTCTTTCTCTCTCTTTCTCTTTCTCTCTCTCTCTCTGTATGTGCTTGTGTGCGTACCACTGCAGCAGCATTCAAACGCTACACCAGCGATGTGTCTTGCAGCAGGCATTACAAATTTAAGGAACCGAACTTTGTATTCAGGTACGGAAACACACACAAAAAAAGGAACGAAAGCAGGAAAGTGGCGTCTACATCCAGATTCCCCGAGTTCGCGGCGTCTTATATAGCGGCGCCGAAACGGGGCCCGCATGAGCGGGGAAGGACATAGGTATTTAGGTATACGGTGGCTGCGGAGGATGGCGGCGCGCTTTTCCAATTTACACCCGGGGCTCGAATTGCCCGTGCACCCCGGTACAGTTTCTTCGCGCGTCCTCAAGCCGCCGCTCGGCTGTCTTTGTCAGCGGCGGCGTCGCCGTGGCTTGGAGCGAAGAAGCGCACGCCCCACGCATGCCTGGCCGCTTTCGCGGGATTTGCGCGAATTGCGCGTTTCGCGCGCGCGGTGACTCGCCTGCTCCCTCTCCGAGGATTAGGGCCGAGAGCGCTCGCGCCTGCAAGCTGTGAGAACCGAGAAACCGAGCCGCGTTGCGCGCGCGTGGATGCAGTCAGCCAGCCGTTGGTTGGTGGCGGCGGTGGCGGGGTGGTTTTTTTTTGTTTTTTTTTCCGCGTGGCGGAGGAGCAAAGCCAGGGACGAGGTATTCCTCTTGAGTGCCAAAGCCTGTTCCCTGATTTTCATGCGCCTCCCTACCCGTTTGCTTGTTTCTCCTCGGCGAAAACTAACTGGTCGGGCTGCTGGCTGTGCCAGTTTTTATTTATTTTTTTTTTCTCTTCTCCTTCCGCTACTACCACTTCTTATTCCGTCGTCTTCTTCTCGCTAAAAGGAACGAGTCTTTTTCTTCGACCATCTTCCCACGACTTTTTTTTTTTTGCCCGAATGTGTCACCGTGCCCGAAGAAGGCGACGCCTACGTGCGCGAGGGCGTTTATGAGGCTCGCTCTGGTTGTTGCCGGCGGGGCGTGCCGTGTGGTATAGCCTTAAGCCTCTGAGCTGGCAGTCTTTCTATCTTTCGTTACTTTTCTTTCTTTTTTTTTTTCAACTGCTTTTCCAGAAGGTTATGATGGGACGTACGTTTGCATTTATTGCGTCACAAATGCATGCGCTATGGATGTGAAAAACGCTTTTATGAAAAGAGGGAGTGGGAAAAGGAGAACTCGACGGGCGCCTTGATAACTGCGGTGAGTTTCAAAAGTAGTTGGAGAATTCATAGTGTTTTCCCTGTAAAAGTTTATGCGTGTTTCTGCAGAAGAGAGTATACGAATGAGGCTTTCCTTCTCAAAGGACGATAAAAGACTGAATTCGTGATACTTTTTTACCTAAGAATACTTCGGATAGGCTAGAACGTTCGTTGTTTTTGATTATCGCAATCACGATTGTCGAGTCTTATCCTTCGCGAATGCCTCTGCGTGTCCGCGTCAAACTGAGTATCCAAAGTCGTTCCTTGTTTCTAAATATTAGGTAAGAGAAGCCTATAGGTGGTTTCGAATGCTTGCGGCTCTGTAACGCGCGGTATTTAGTTAATTTATCCTTCTTTTGTTCTTTGATGAGACAATTGCGAAACCGTACGAATCGAAGGCACAATCTCGAAGGTTATCTGAGGTAGTAGGCAGGAAATAATGAAGGTTGCCGTTGGACCACTTATGTTGTCTAAGAAATACAGTTCGATCAAATGGTCAAATAAGTGGGCGAACACTCATAGCAGTGCGTAAAATGTCGACAGAGTATAGAGTACATGAAAGGCATGAAGTTTAACGAAACAGGCTGCATGATTTGCTATCCCATACTTGAGAAATGGGGTAGCAGTCATTGGTGGTAGCAAGTTTATACTAAGCTCCGAAGGAAATTCATCGTGCTCATTTCCATGTGCTCCAAAATGCACAATTCTTTATATTCAACTATTACTCCTTCCTGCACCTACTAATGTAGGAGTGCCCCGAACCAAAGACCATCGATGTAGCTATAAAATATGTACGAAAATAGATGTAGGGCCATTCTCTCGCACTCGCAGGCACGCACAAACGCGCACACATCTCCGTCCCCTTCACCAACTCTTACTGAAGGAACCAACGAAGTCTGCTGATTTGCTTGTTTGATTTCGTTTTACAACGAAGCACTTCGTGAAGCGAGCTATAATTTCCCTAAAACAATGAGCAACGCTCATCTTTCTCATGTACGCCTAAAGCCGAGACGAAACCTAAAACGCCTTCAAGCACGGGATTGTCGTGAAAAAAAAACTAAGTTTTGTTACTCATCCTAACTTGAACTGAAAACATCAACGCGTACTTACCTTTACAACCATTTCACTTGCACCCACTACTTTTAAATTAAATGGAGAAGATGCGACAAAATTAATTTATTATTTTTTTCTCACAATTTCCGCACAACCTAAAAACCTCGCGGTCCGTCTGTAGGTTTACGTAAATAAATATAACATTCCGAGAAGGTTTACTTTCGGCCTTTATCCCTGTTCCCCTTACATCGTATACCGGCCAGATTGAGGAGAATCAATACATACGTACAGCAACTCTCAGGAAAAAAAAGAAGAATAAATAATAAAGCAAAGTAGCACGCGCCGCGCAGTCACGTATAGTTATACGGACGCGGCTTGAGGCCGTCGCCCTCTGCGGGACCCGTACACCACGACGTGCGGCAGCGAGATAAGTGCGCGGCTCGAATCAACGACAGAGAGAGAGAGAGAGAGAGAGAGAGAGAGAGAGAGAGAGAGGTGACGAAGAAAGAATAAAGGCAGTTCCCGCCAACGCAGCCCTGACGCCAGCAGAAGCGCTACCACCACAGCCAGCGCGGAGCCAGCGCTTACACCCTCGCGCTTGGTCTGCTGGTGGCAGCTTCGATGCAGAAGCGGACGCCCCTCGACGTACAACAACGAGCCGCCCCGGCGTCCGCTCTCCCGCGCATCGTGGCCGAGGCGAAAAGTGTGTCGCTTTGTCGTCACGGCCCTCCTCTCGCTTCTCTTCCGTTTCCGTTCACTCATATCCGACGCGAGCGTCCGCCGCTGCTCCGGCGGGGTTTCGCGGCGACCGCCTCAAAACGTCGCCCGTGCTTGGTCTCTGGCAGCTTCGAAGCGTCTCTGGTATCTCGCAATGGTTCGTGCGGTCGCCCGTGTAGTTCGGCACGGAGCCGATAAGTTCGCGTCGCATCTAGGGCTCCGGTTCAACGTTTAAGCGACGCCAATTGACGCGTGCCATGGCCGACTCGCGATGCCACCTGTGTGTGCGTCAGCACGAACTCTGTTGTCTTATTCGCCTTCCTTTGTTGTGTGTGTTTAGTGCATGCGGTGCCAGCGAAGTCCCAGTGCTAGTATGTAAAGTCTGCGTGGTCTGTGCAGTGCCTGTTTTGCGTTTGGCTCGCGCCGTTTCTTCCTATTATTATTTTTTTTATCTCGGCAGTTGTGGTGATAAGTGCGGTCCATACTACACCGTGACTCCGTCGAAGTCGCCGACTGCGAAACTTCATTTGGTGCCGTCGTTCTTTCTTTCTCGATGCTTTCAGAATTTGCTCCGAAGCCTCTCCGCGTCGAGTTTCAAGGCAAGAAATGCGTTTGTACGCGCTGTGTTCTCTTTTCTGTTGACTCAGCGTCGTCTTTGTGAGAGCACTGGGAATGTGGGATGTGTGAGAAACTCTAGTAATTCTATATATATATATGGTCACATCATAAGACGCCAACAAACAATGATACCAAGGACAGCATAGGGGAAATTATCAGCAGTTCTTAATTGTTGAAATGAAGAAATGATAAATAAATAAAAATAAAAATCGATGAAGAAACAACTGCCTGCAATTGGGATACGAACCCACGTCCTCGCATTAAGCATTCGATGCTGCTGTCAGTTGAGCTGCATTCGCCGTTTCTTCATCCACTTTCATTTACATTTGTTTATAAATTCTTTCATTCAATTAAGAGCGGCAGATAACTTCTCCTATGCTGTCCTTGGTATCATTGTTCCGTTTCCGGGCCTCTTATTATACGACTAATAAAAATCGGCCACTCGGTTTCATTTCTTCTCGCTCCTCGAAGAGGCCGGCTGTGTGTCCCAGTGAGGTCCTGAACAACACTTTTACAATGTGGTGAACGTGGTTTAAATCATGCGTGTGGGACCCTAAAGAGGTGCGACGTAATGCTAATGCATTTCTCTCGCATTTACCGTTAAACCGCAACTGATGTTCTTATGCTTTCCTTCCCTGGTTATTTTCTCCGAGGGAACGGTAGCTTACAGCATATAACATAACATTCGCAAGTTCCGCCGAGTCTAACGAGAAAATAGCGTGAGCCAAGCAGTTCATGAAGTGTATGCATAGGGCTTGCGACGAATTGATGCGAATAACCGAAAAGTTAGAAGAACATCGATTTATTCACATACATCCTTAGTTTAAATGCATAGGCTGCATGCTAACCGACTCGGCCATTTTAGTATATCCGCAGTATGGATCGAGCAACAGAAGTATCCACCTGAAGTATAACACGAACCTCCACGCTGCACTTGTTGAATATTAGTGGCCGTACCGTAGTGTTACACCGCCATTCGTTTCATTCGGTGCTATGAAAACATTCCTGACAATCGTGCTTGAAATCAAAGAAAAAACGAAAGCGGCCATCTGTTGTTTTACCTCGCACATTGGCGGTTTGAAAAGAATTCAGGATGCAAGAAATCAACGACACTCTTTCTTCTCACCTATATATTTAACGTAAGCCGGACACTTGAAACGTGGCACACTCCATCAAGTTTTAAGACACGCTCCGCTTTCTCCGTCCAAACGCGCATGAACCACGTCAACTCTGTTACAGTCGCGCAGCTAATTACCCGCGTTACGAAACTGCCGGCTCCTTGCTACTGGTATGCTGCTGTCACTAGAGTACTCAGCAGTGTCGTGACGTCCCTTATATTTATTATTATTGTATCATGGTTGTAAAACGGAGAGCGGGAGGGGTAGGGGGGGGGAGGGGAGTACCGACTAAAATTTCTCGAATTTTTGCCACGAAAATCGATTGATCGTCGAAAGAGGCTGCCTCTGCCGAGCGCATAGTAGCGTATTGGGTGACGAAAAGAAAGTAACGAGCGAAGAAGAAGAAAACCGCTTCACTGCCCGATTTGCTTTTGACTTTGTTCTCCGCTAAGCGCGGCCCGTTTATGCTAATGTTCCTTTTTCCCACGCGTTCCATATAGGGAAAAAGGGCGAAGCGGGCCAGTCCGCACAGATCACTCTTCATCACGGGCGTTTTCCCGTCTCCTCACTAACTCGTTTACTCCAGAAAGAGAACTCTCGCATCAGCGTGCGCGGGTATACGCTATAGATGAACGTAGATTCCATAGTAGCTTATACTTTACGGCATCCCTGATTTGAATCTTGCGTTTAGTCGGCGTTGCCTATGCTGTTTGAATGGCGCATAATTTCGGCGTTATTTAGTCGTGTGTGCACAGCGTCGCCCAACGGCGTAGCACGCTGCTACCACCCTCCCCCTCCCGCTCTCCGGCTTTCTTCCGGGAACGCTGAATTCTTGACGCGTGCACTCAGCGTGAAGGCAGCTGACGTCGTCCATCTTTTCCGCAATGGTTGTTATGTATAAGCTTGGAATAATTGTTCTGGAGCGCTCGGCAGACACGAATGTTAACGATCGAAGGCTGTAGCACAATGAAATGGCGAAAGAAGGTAGATCACAAAGAGAGAGGGAGGGAGGGAATCCTGAAACGTCAAAGCTATTCAAGTATTCTTATTCTTTTCACGGGAGCCTAGTGACGCTGGTCGGTATACTGATGTGATAAACTTGTCCGACTCGCGAGAGCTGGAAGGAGAACCTGCTAACACGATTTTAGGTTTGTGCAGCTCAGACATATCACACGCTTTGTCGCCGCTCCTTTATTTATTATTATTTTTGTACTTTCTCACATCAACCAGTTACTGGCTGAAAAACCTCGAACAATTTCTGAACTCGTGTTTCTTGAGATAGATATCTGCGAAAACGTATTTTCACAACAACAACAACAACAAAAAATTACAACTTAAGATGGCGCTATGAAAGCGGACGCTCCTCGGCTTTACAGTGCCTGCTGATGACCTCGCTGTCTACGACACCCGGCCCGACTCGTCTAGGACTTGCGACGAGCTTGTTTAATTTCACTGCAAATGGCACTAGTCTGCCGAACGTCTGGGGGGTTTATGCGGGGCCGGCAACACATTCCACACCGAGTACCACCCGCGCACAAATAGCACGCGAGACATGCGGCATCTCGTGAAATCGTTTGGGTTAGGTTTGATTCGGTTAGTCTCGCTTAGGCTCATGGACGATAAGTTCTCCGAGCTGCTACTGCAATTTCTACACGAGGAGTACTTTTTTGTATTAGCATAAATGAAACAAACACAGACACGTTCACGATGTGTGCCCCTGTCGAAACAAAACGCAACATTCAACAGTGCTCGTGTGTTTTGCTTTTAACATCTTTGGCAAAAAAAGTATTCGCTTCGAGCGCTTACGTTGGACGTATGGTCGTACGATGCAGGACCTGTGCCGCCAGCGCATGGCTGCAAAGAGCCACGAGAGCGCCGAGCCGGTGCACGTGGCCACGCAGTCGCCCAAGCGAGTCAGCAGCCTGTCCCAGAGCGAGCCGTCCCAGCCCGGCTCCAGGTCGTCTACGTCATCCTGGTGAGACATTCGAGATCCCCTCCACCCTGCGGTCCGGTGCAGGAAGTGTGTCTCGCGTTGTTCTCACTCTGTCTTTTTTTTTCTATCCCTCTCTTTCATTATTTTATTTACAAGCCCTCGCATATATACCTTCACGCAGGGTAGCCAACCGGTAAGGTCTCTGGTTAACTAAACCTCACTGTCTTTCTTTAAAAGGGCACTAAAGCGAAAAAAATAAGTTTAGCTATATTACTACGTTATACTTCCAGGCGCTATCAAATATATAAATATATATATATATATATATATATATATATATATATATATATATATATATATATATATATATATATATATATATATATATATATATATATATATATATATAACGCCCTTCTTACCGTGAGAGGAAGGATGATAAGCCAATAAAGGCCCAGAAGTGAGAGCATGGTGGCGACGCTGTTTTGAAGTTTGCTCAGCAGCTCACCGTGACATTGAAAGTTGCGCCTTTCATGAGTGAGATGGAGAAGACCGTAGTATTGGACTGTGCAGAAGTACAGCTTCTACAGTTTGGAGTAGATTTTTTCATTGCGGAGGTTCTTTCTCTACGAGCCTTTCCTCGTGGACACTGTCGTAAGGATGATTACTTAGCCGTGGAAGAATTTCTATTTGTTTCAATAGGCGATGAATGTCGAGACAAATTGTTCCTGCATTATTATTTTTTTTTTCAATCCTTTGGCTGTTCCTCAAAATTTTTGTTGCTTTTTAGTGAGATATACATGTATTTTACAGTGCCCTTAGGATAGAAATATGTGCATGTTGGTTTGGCGTCTTCAGGCAAAAAAAGAAAAAAAAAGAAAGACGCGAGAGCACTGACGACGCATAGAGTTTAGCCTTTAGATGACTCCCTCCTCTTCTGCCAACAGGATACTTTCTTAACGGAACGGAAAGATATTTAGAGCTACTACTTTCGAGAAGCTGGCCTCGCTTACTCTTCTTCATCTTCTTGGTGCAAATAGACTGGGTCATGCCGGGAATTGGTCTTTACGCATCCTGAAACACGAGGCGGGGCATGGCACGGCATGGCACGGGAGCAGTTTTGTATAATACGTTCCGGAAGGGCCTGTCATTTGCTTCGTACCTTATTCTTTTTACGGGCGTCTTCGTTATTTCGCTCTTTCTTCTGTAGGAAAGAACTTGCATTTGTTGTGTGATTTGGTCCTACGAGATCATTTAACGCGTAAAACTAATGCGACAAGCGGAAGCTTCAGGAGAGCACCTCAGATTTATAGTAAGTCTCCTTGAGAGAGAAGGGATAATTTGAGCAAGTACTAAGCTCAAACAACGTGTCAATATTCATTATGCAATGGCAACACATCGAGGCCACCAAAGGGGAAACTGGGAGAACGAAGTGGCAACGTGGTCTGGTCCAATGAGTTGGGAAGTCGCTTAGGCCTCAACGTGCTGGTGGTGTACGAGGGTCTCCACAGGCCGGTAACATTTTCGCTTGCCAATTGATATCATGGCACCAAATCACGCAGTAAATACAACGTATATTCCTTCCAGTAGAAAGAAGCGCGAAAGATATAAGAAGCAGAAGCAAGACCTTCTGAAGAGTACTGTGAAGAACCGTTTTCGTGCTGCGCACCGCTGTGTGTTCTAGGAAACGTCAAGAAAGGCTAAATGTGTGTGTTTTTGAAAGAACACATTGCTTCTACGGAGAAATTGGCGTGATGAAACACCTTCATTTTTTTTACATTATTATTAGACTTTTTCTATTCCTCGTTCCCTTATGAGCCGGCAGCCTACTCAAATCGACGTGGTCGCTTTTCATGTGCGTTCCGCTATTTTATACAGGGTCCTCAAAGTTGACCCATGAGTAATTATGACCCATGAGTAACCCATGAGAGTTAGCAAGTACGTTAGGAACAGAATTTTTAACTTTTTAGATGTCGATATTATGGTATATGTGTAATTAGAAACTTGAAGACAACGGTATTCGTGGACAACTCCGTTTTATTTGACACTTCTAAAGACTGTTTTCATTCCGCGATGTTCTTCGTCAAGTTTCACGCTCTGTACGCTGATTTCTAATTCAGAGGTAAGAGTCCCGACACAAAAATTAACCCCCCCTCCACTCCCTCCCCCTATGTGACGTACTTATTCCGTGTTAAGTGCCAGTCTCGGAGCCGGGATGGGCTAATGACAGCTGCACACCTGCGGATGGCAAACACAGGACTGGCACTATTACTATTCTTCCTGCACAAACGGCTGATTCACGTGGGGGGGGGGGGGGGGGGTTGTCTTTTGACCGCATTTTAGAAGCGTCAAATAAATTGCAGTTGCCTTCGAAAACAACTGTCAAGTTTCTATTATAAACTTATGTCATGATCACGAAATTTATAAAGTTAATTAACAATTTCTTGTTCATTCTCTAATGGCTGCTTTTGCTTGTCAGCGATCATTGTATCCGCCAAAGCGCATATGTAACCTTTGCAAGCAGCACTTGAGTAGCTATTATAGCCTTCTAATTAAAGTTACGGACATTTTCACTTGGATTACCATGTATACATCTACATCGCTAATTTAAAGGGCGTCCCACTTAGCGATAGCTAACTTGATAAATGAAACAAACTGGCGCGATATACGTTTGCAAGACCTATGATCTTTGTTTGCTTCGTTAGTCCACTTGCCACCAGGAAAATAGTTGTGTACTAATTACCTGGCAAATTAGATAAGATTCAACATTCAAAGTCGTTATTTTTCAGCTTAGGGTACGTCTTCCGACGGGAAAGTCGTTATTGCGTCCTACAACATCTCGTTCAGTGGTTTTCAGCACAAGCACGTGCGCGCACGCGGTTTACCCGTGCGCACATGGTTTGCCGCAATCGACTACGAGGACTTCATCACGAACGTCAGTCCATGAAAAACTTAAACCGATAAAGCAGCTTCGCACGAAAAGAAACAAAAGATGCCAGGCCGACGACTTCCGAGTCATACTACGAGTGGGGGCACTATTAGAACGAGTAGGCAAGCCGGTATCACACAATGGCTGCCGGGCAGCTCGGAAGCCGCGAACTGAGCGACACGTGACCAAGCCTAAGCGCTTCATTTAAACCACTGTCACGCGCCCCGCTATTCGGAAAGCGCACATTCATTTCCGCGATGCGCGTTTTTGCTCCGGGCTCGCTTATCGGAATGAGCCAGATTCGCGATTCCTCGGGGGCAGCGCGTTTGTTCTAGCTTTGCAGCCTCCCGCCCAACGCCACCTTCTAGAGAGGCAGTCCATATATTCGTCGATTTCTACCCCGTTTGGGTGATGCCGAACTTTCCGGCATTCATGCAGGCTACGTGTTTCGTGCACGGCCGTCCCTTTCACCGAGTTCGTGTAGTGGCCCTGCACAGAAACAGGCGTCGAAAGTACCCGCAGTTCTCATTTTGAGGAGGCCATGGACAATGGCGAAAGCCTACTACGCTGCCCCAGCCGAACGCGGTCGAAAACAGACAGAACTCAGGGAACAGAAAATATATATATATATATATATATATATATATATATATATATATATATATATATATATATATATATATATATATATATATATATATATATATATATATCGATGCAAAACGCTTAAGCCGCGCGGGCGAGAGTTGGCGTGCTCGACGGTTGTTTCGCGTCCCTGTTTGCCGCCGCCCCCGCCGAGGCGACAAAACCCGACGCAAGCGCTGCGCGTGCTATAATACTAGCACGGCAACGCGACACGTAGTGCAACAGAGCTCTGTCTGCACCGTGTGGTGCCTGGCGCTGCGCGGCGGCGGCGGCGGTCGGCGCGCGAGCAGAGACGCAAATGGCCACCGACGTGACAATCCAAACAAATGGCTTCCCCTCGCTGCACTGGTGCGCGGCAGTGCGGCCTACCACCACTCCGCGTGCGCTACTGCCTCGCGCCGCCCGTCTTCCCGCTTCCTGCGCCAACCCCTTTCCCGTACGTACTGCCTATTATTTTTCAGCTCGCCCCGCGTTCTGTTAGCGTCGGCGAGCCCCGTTTCGTTCGCGGGTCTGAACAGAAGTGGGAGAGCATTGTTTGCAAGAGGCATGCGAGAAAGGGATCCTTGTGTGCCGTCGCCGCAACGAGGCGAGAGTTGAGAACAACTTTTCTCTCTTCCTCCCCGATCCGAGCTCTGTTCGAAATGCCGCACCAAGCAACTGCGGGAGCTGGCGGCGGCATCGATGTGGGGCGTCTCTCGCAATTAAAGGAAAAATAATTGCGACGGATGGCCGGCAACCAGCATCAAGTACTTGTACCTGCGGGTTCCGCCTTCAAAGCAAAAAATAAAGTAAACAAAAAAAGCATCGGAGGCAGGCGTGAAACGCTGCGCACGACGACTACGTAAGAAACGGTGTGGGTAACAGCAGCAGAAGCAGCAGCAGCGATGTCGGTAACAACGGTACGCGGCAACCTGGAGCGGCAGAGGGAGGCGCTCCGAAAAAACGAGGGCGGAGGAGAACGAGAAAGGCCACATCTGCGGAGTTGCCGGCTGTCTTTTAATTATGCATGCGGGCGCCGGATTTGCGTTAAAAGTTGCACGGGAACGAGTGTTAAAGGCATTGCTGCGAAGCTGCCGAGGCGTCTTTAGCAATGGGGGAGAGAAGAAATTCACAAAATATAAGAAAGTAAGGAATGGGCGCGAGCTTTAGGAGAGGACCGCCGACTGGCCGACGCGTACGCAATCCACGGAGTTTTCCGCTGCGGGAGAGACAGCGCCACTCACAGAGAGAGCGAGAGAGTCGGGAAAAGAAAATACATAAAGGATAGCACTCGAGGAGCTGCAGCTTCCTGTTCGCGGAGAGCCTCAGGTATTGATTAAAATGGCTCGAAGAGGGGCCAAGAACATCGCGGTACGGCACCACGAGACAACGACCGCCTGCGGCCGTGTTTTCATTCTTTTTTTTTCTTTTTCCTCGTTTGCGTCCATCAATTGTCTATTTTTTTTTATGTTCCTGTTAGTATTGGCATCGACTTCTTAAACGATTTCGATGCGTTTTGCGATTAACGTGTCCTGGTCAGCGTCTAATGGCCGTTTGCATTATTGCTGCCAATCATTTCTTCACGCCTTGTTTCGCAGTGCGCAAATCACACTTTCCGTTAACAAACTGGTACACCTATAGGTAATGAAATACAGGACGTGGGCCGGGGTCAAAAATGTCGTTCCCACGTGATACGGCTTTCGCCCTTGTCTCAGGCGATGTCCCGCCTCAACTATAACGGAGATCACTCAGTATCCGGTATATATTATAAGACTAGAGTCATTGCAAAAGAATCCAAAATAAACTTGAACAGCGAAGGGGATCGTAACAAAGGCGCCGCCCTTAAAACATATATTTATCTCAATGTAGAAGCACTCATCGGCCTAATTATTTTCACGTGTGCGCACTTGTTCGTCTGCAAGTTATGACGGCTTTAGTAAACTGCTGTCTTTGTTAGAGGTTTGGCAGGTGGTCAGGTATAACACTGCACACTTCAGGCATAAAAATCTTTTGCTGTTTCTCTGACTCATTCCCCTCCCTACCTTCTTTTAATTGCTAGCTATTTGGCCTTTTTCGAAAACAAGAATGTGCTTGAAACTAGATTCACGCATTCGGTGGCAGGCTTTATATTGCGTGGGTGCTCGTGGGAAAGGAAAGTCAATTGAGGGCACCAGACTGTTATTTGAAGGGATGACAGAGACAATTTACAGGCATGTGATGCGGTCGGCTGATGTGAAACAGCGGTAACTGGAGGCTGGAATTCGCTGTGTGCGCCATTCGTACTGCAGTGGAGAGATGATGATGACGATGGTGATTCCAGATAGGTGGATAATCTGCGCAAATTTGGTTGCTGTTGCTCGCAGCGTGCTTCTCGCTCAGTCGTACACCTCCAGTTTGGTTAACACCGACATAACTTGGCAGGAGGCTGCCTTGGATACCGTAGAATCTCTGCATAGTTATCGTGCTCATCTGTGGCTGGGAATAACCTGGCAAGTTTCCCTTCGAATAATCACATCTGGAAAATGTTTACGCTATCACCTCTAGTTGAAATATGAAGGAATGCCAGTGTGTGTAGCATCGTTTCCTTCACTTTCTCGAGTCAAGCAAGCCAACACCCAAGCAACGGGTCTAAAGCATCCGGCCATCACTGCAGGGAGAGACAAGGAGCCCAGCGCAGGGACGACGCGACTCTGAGTCGCCGCATACCCGAGGATTTCGTAACTAGGATAGCAGCCAGACTTTGACTCGGCCCGCGGAGCTACGCGCGCACCTCGTCGTGCTACTTGCGTACCAACCGCAGCTGCCGCCGCTTCTTTTTTTCTTTCGCCGAATGAAGAACGGGTTACGGTGAGCAGGGGAAGAAACGAGAGGGGATGAAAAGGGGGGGAAGGCTTGTTGCGAAGAACACGAAGGACTGTAGGGAACTAGGCGCGCCCGACTGCGCACCGTTCCCCATGTCTCGCGCTCGCCTTCTCCCCCAGTTATCCCCACGGCCTCCCGTTTCGGGAGAACACCCGCGCACGTTTCACTCGCCGCCGCCGCCGCCACGCTACTCGCACGAGTGCTTCTTCGCGGCTTAACGATATTCGGGCTGCTCCACGCTTCGCCTAATCGTCGACTGTTTTTACCCTTGCCGGCTCTCGCGCTTTCTCTTCCCCTTTTCTTTTCTCCCTTCTTCCCGTCTTTTTCTCCTTAAGTCTTGTCCCTTGCTCGGCCTGACTCGAAAGGAGGAAGTGCCGAATGCGACGCGCCATTAGTGCTCACTCCGGCGGGATAATTACGACAGAGCGACGGCGGGAAGGCGGTTCCCCACTGCGCGCCGCCATTGTTTTTCCTTCTTCTGTCATCTTCTTTGTCCGTCCGCTTTCCCACCACTTCCGCCGCCCTTCCTGGGGGAGAGCGTGAAAGCACGCGCTCGCGTGCTCTGTATGAATTGACGCGGGAGTTGCCACGCCAATGAAGCAGTTGGAAAGGAAGCGAGCCGCCTTGATTGGCAGGAGCTGTTAAGCTGGCTGTCACTCACGCCGCATGGCACGAGTTAAGCTTTAGTGTTCTTGCACCTGGCCCAGCAGTCACACTTCTTTAATGCCTCTGAGAAGTGACCGTGGTGGGAACACGTAGTGCGGTGAAATCGCGTTCCTTGTGTTACTCGACAAGGAACTCGTGCTAGTGGTGTTTAGCTTTGCGTCTTACGAGGAGGAGAACGTCGGCGGAGTAGTTATTTCCAGTGCAGTAACAATACGACTTCTTTTGACGCTACTCCAGAACCGGGATAACGTAGCAAATGTATTCTAGTGCTATAAGGGATGTGCGAAATTCTGCCAGTGTGCGTCCCCATACATCTCATTCTATAAAGCATGAGCGCAGGAGCTGGTGCCACTATCGTAGCCGTCATGTCATCCGTATAGCATCCTCGATGTTTACAAGGCAGTCCTTGGTTAAGCAGTGCAATCAACGAGGGGTCGGCCATCTTGTGTACTCAAACAAGCATTGTGAAAAAAGCCAATTTCTAGTATTTCGCACACACCATTCGCTTTCCGGTTTCATCAGTGGTTCTGGTAGTACTCCGCCCACATTATCACTGAAATTGGTTGGTCGTTAACGGTGGATGATAAGAAAAGGATAGGAAAACCGATAGGTTGGGCCAATAGAAATGTATGGGATCTTCGGTGGGGATCGAATTCACCGAAAAATTGAATTAACCGTGGTAGAAGCGTACGGTGAGGGGCTAGTTGGTATGACATTATGACAACAAAGAAAAACTGCGCGAAAAAAGGACAAGACAGAGGAAGAACTGCGCCTGTGTCGTGTGGTTCTTTCTCTGTCTTGTCCTTTTTTCGCGCAGTTTTTCTTTGTTGTCGTAACCGTAGTATAGCGAAAGGAATTTTTACATAATGTCTTACACCGGCTAAGATTCTTTTCGATTTCGCAGAATTTATGAATTTTCGCCTTTTTTTTTCATAGTAGATATCTTAGCACAAATTCTTGGGCACTCAGGGTCATGACACAGGGTCTCAGGGTCACATGACACAGGGTAATGCAGCTGCATATAATCTAACTCGCGGCAGCGGCTGCGGCTGCACGACGCGACGTCTTATCTGGCTTGGCTTCGAGCACACAGGCGCCATTGCGCGAGCAAGAATGCCCGAGGGGCGTCAGCGCTAACAGGGCGCATACCTTGGTTTACCTAACGTCACTGCCGGCTAGTACTTTCGCAATAAAGTGCAATGAATAAAACAATGCACCAGGAATAATGGATGCGTTATCCTGAATGAACGTTGCCAAATGCAAAGATTAACGAGGGGTCTAATCGTGCCCCGCGAAGCGTATAAGCGCCATGGGAGACCGCAATCCAAGCCATCTAACTTTGGCCTGCTTGATTTGTATTTGCTTTCCCATGAGAATAATCGAAGTCACTTTAAGGGGAAAGAAAGAACTTTGAATAATCTCTTCCGGGTGGCGAACAACACAATGGCTGGAGTTCTTTAATATGCACGTGTGCGCCTGATGACTTCCTATCTGGGGTTTATAGTTCCTAAAAAGAACTCTTTGATTCCACGGGACAAAAATAATGGTGGAGGAATGCCACGAAGCGGAAGGTAAGCAAGGAACCCAACTGAATTAACCCTCTGCCCAGAAGAGAAACAAAACAACGGGTATAGAAGGGAAGAAGTTCGTGGGCGCACGAATTAGAGGAATCGCGGGGCACCACAGCCAAGAAAAGGAGAACTGCCGGATGAGCATGTTCAAGAAAGGATAGCTAGTGACGCAGAAAAAGCGAGCATATGAAAATGTGCGACACAGCGAGTGTATATAGGAGGCTACATCGGAGGAACATTGCCATGTCATTCATTGATCCCGCTCTCACCTCTCACCTGCACTGCGTCATCTCTCTTTCCATCGCAACGCCTACAACAGCAGTCACTATGAATTCGAGAATCACCGCGCCGTTTCCAGGAGGACCGGGCCTGTGTATCTTCAGAATGTACTGCCAATACTTTCGACTCGAAAGCAAATGGGGGTATCGTGCCGGATTGTGTGTAGGCGATGTCTCGATGCCGCAGGCAGCGCTAGTATTAGTCAGGGTTTGGGGGAGGCCTGAGAAGAAACTGGGAGGGTAGCAGCGAGATCACAGACATTCGACGCCGCTTCGGAGAGGACGAAGAATTTTGGCTTCTTCCTACGTGATAGCCGATATACGTCAAGCAAAGGATGCGGCGTGTAATATTCTCCAGGGTAAGGGGGGTGATGTGAGGGGGTGGGGCAACAACAAAAATGATGATAATAAAAGTTAGAAGAAAAGAACGGAAGACAGCAAAGCAGCGTATAAAAAAAAAAGAGAAAAGCTACGCGAAGGAAGCGACTGTCTTTCTCATGGGCATTTATCTTATTGCGTTCTGTCTTTATTCTAACCTACAGGAACCTCCTCGCGATGGAGCCCGAGCATTATGCTAACTAAAGTACAACGTAACCCCATCGTCTCGGTTCCGGGATTCCGGTGCTCGGGAGGCCCCGGGGGAGGCGAAGGATGAAGTGAAAGGGAGGAGAATCAGCTATAAGTATCAGCCCCGTGCCGCAATGCCGCTGCGCGCGGCATAGTTTCTTACGCTGTTGTATACAGTATAGTATATTTATACATCTCGTGTTCATCGCGAATCCGCCACTGGGGAGCGGGTGGATTACACGAGCGGCAGCTCGGCCCCCCCAATTAACGGGAGTGAAACATCAATACAAGAGCAAGTTGGCGAGGAGTCCCCTCCGCAGAGGCCGTTATCGAGCCCCGAGGGCGACCCGTGCTTGACTCTGCGGGTTCGGGGCTGAGCCCCGAGCCCCCTTCTTGCCTCGACCCCGATCGAAACGCGGTAGTGCTTCGCCGTTTCTGGAGCGGGCCTTGTCTAAATGAACTAGTACGGCTTCGATTCCAGGAGCATGCAAGGAATCTCCGTCTTTCCTCTTCTTTCTTTCTTTTTTTTTCCTGCCTGAGCATGGTCTAATTATTCTTTCTTGTCAATGACGCGTCCGCCTATTTGTGCGGAGGCTGGCGGCCAAGTTTTTCTACGGTTTCGCCATCATTTTCCTTGTTTTTCCTTTGTTCGTTTGTTCATATTTCTGACGCTGTACCTGGTTAAAGTAGTGCAAGGTACGTTATGATGGAGACCAGCCATGTGTAGCGACCGCTGATCATAAACAGTGATCTTCGCAGACTGGTATCCGCAGGCGTGTGTCTGTTCAACGCCTCTCAGACGTTGTAACAAGCATGGATTTGTGAGCAGGTATTAAAAGACGGAGCACGTATACGTCATGCCGGTGTCCGTGCCTGCAGGGTATAAGAAGACGTTACTCTTACGGAAGTGTGCGACAGTTTGTCTTTATTTCGCTCAGACATGAGGGTCTCAATACCGAAAACATTAGAATCAGGAAAAGCATGCTGGTGTACTTGACAAAGAGAAGCAACGAATGGCGATTGAAGGTGTCTTCGCACGTTGGCTAAGTCCATATCTCCACATTTCCGTATCATTAAGAAAATGCTCGGTCATCGCCTTCATTACTTCTTTGACTGACGTAAATTATTTTGGCCTCCTCATGAGACTTTGCAAGGCGCCTCGTGCATTAGTTCTGAAAGGGCAGCTAGGCTGCAAAACACTGAGCCTAACCGCACTTTCCTTTGGCGTTAATAGCCTCATCGTCTCGCGGCCACCCAAATTATTCATTGTTTTACGGATCCTGATATCTCTTTCTGATAACTTCAGGCACTGATTGTTGTCTAACAGCTTCTTCACCGCGTCTTGTGTCTTCCCACAAAACATTATCGCTTTTGGATACCAATACGATTTCAGAGATAACAAATCCAGGGGCGCTGCCGACAGGTGTGCTGCAACAAACCGCGACTGACGGGGGAGATAGCTTAGATTATTTTGCACGCTTATATTCGTTGGCGTTTTATGCGTGTATACATATATATTTTTCTTACTGGCATTGTTATCGTTGCATCCCGATACGGAGAACGTGCGACGGGGGAACGTGCGCCGCGAGGGCACTCGAAGAAAGACTGGGGAGGACGGCCGACCCTTTCTCCCATCCTCCTCGTTCGTGGAGCGCTCGAGCGCGTCGCAACCAGCGCCTGTCAATAAATCTGCCGCCGCCGAGATTAACGGGGGCTTGCCACGGGCCGCGGCCACAAGCCCACGCCCCCCCCCCCCCCCCCCCAATCCACCTTCTTTCAATAGGCGCGCGTAAGTGCGTGCGCTTCGGGCCTGGTTCTCTGAGCGGGAAGCTATTGCATCTATCCTCCTCCTCCTCCACCTCCTCTTCCTCTTTTTTCATCGGCGTTGTTTTCATTTCTCTCTCTATCTCTCTTCATAGTTCAGTTTCGTGTTACATTCTCATAACACCGCCCTTTCTTCTCGCCATGTCGCACGTTCGTTTTGCAAAAGCAGCTTCTTTTCTTCCTTTCCTCTGTTTTTTTTTATCGCCTTTCAGTTTTCCTCTTTCCCTACGACAGTTCTCCGGGGATCGCGGCCAAAACGCGGAACATTTCCCCACTTCTGGGTGGGTGATGTATGAGTGGATAGTGCCCGGCGGGCTTCCTCGGGCGCCGTTTTCGCTGTCACCTTCGTCTTTTTTTTTTTTCGCTGCTTAGCGCTTCATCTTTTCCGTTTGTCTTTTATTTTGCATCCGCTCTCTCTCTCTCTCTCTCTCTCTCTCTCTCTCTCTCTCTCTCTCTCTCTCTCTCTCTCTTATTTTCTGTCTCATCACTTTGTCCGGCTCGGTTCACGTTGCCCTCCACCGCCGCGCGCTGTGACGCGGCTGCCACAGAGGCTTCGTTTCGTCGGGCCGTAAAAAACGGGGCTAACCGCTAACCTCGGCTCAATTTATTAGCGGGCGCGTCGTCGCCGGCCTCGTCCTCGGCGTGGAGGTTCCGTCCGACGGCTCTGCTGCCGGCCCGGTTCGCAGCGCCGCGCCGCATCAGCGCCGCAACTCAACCGATACGCGCTCGGGGAAGGTTACAAAGTGCTGCCCCCTCGGAATATATAAACCGAGAGAAACAGCTTAGTCAGCGGTATTTTTGACAAGGCAATAATCTCTCTGCTTACCGCTCTCCTGGGAGCAACTTCAGAAAAAGAAAATAATGGATGGGAGAGAAGAAAGAAATATGGGTGCGAGGAAAATAATCACTTGCTCTGTACCCGCGTTCGGTTTCCTTCGCAGCTTGCCGCATACCTCCGTAGTGACAGCTGAGAGATGACATATTGATTGATCATTCTAGTTTCTTTCTTTCAATAATTCTTTCTTTCTTTTTCTGTTTTGTTGTAATAAGTGTCAATCACTATGTTACGTGACTGCTGGCTAGAGTTGTCTTGTAATGGCTGCTTCGTCCTCCCCCCTACCTGCGTGTAGGTTAAGAGGCGGGCACCCCAGCTCGATGGAATCAATCAATCAATCAATCAATCAATCAATCAATCATATATATTTTTTCTTGCAACTCAACAGCAACCTTCAGCGTTTGTTCCAATACAAATGTGAGTAGCAACAATCAACGGGTAGATTACGCAGGTAGGAAATGTTTGCGTTCTCTGTTTTTGATGCGTGCAGTTTAGCATGCTGTCAAATACAGCAGCCGCGCGCGCGCCGTCGTAAAGTGGTTGTGGAAAGTGTAACAGGGCGCTGTGTCAACTGGTCTGCACAGTGCGTCGCTACATAGTTTGGCAGCGAGGACGATTTCACAGTTTGCGGTCAGGATTCGCCGTACTTGATGTGAACACGCTTCCGGCGCATACCCTAAAACCCTATGCGTACCCGCATCAAGCCAATACAGTTAAATACAAGTCAAGCATATTGAGCTTGAAGGTTTGATCGCTGGCACGTTAAACAAAACGCAGATCGGTGATATGAACAACAGCAAATGGTATAGTGCCAGTGGTGGGACGCAGCGGGATATGTTCCGTTCCTAAATGTATTGAGAATGAACTGTATTGAGAATGCATTGAATGTACTGACAGTTCGGGGCATACGCTTACCAAAGATAAACTCGAGATGGTTGGTTTCCGCGTTATTGCCAGCTCTTCTTCATATATATATATATATATATATATATATATATATATATATATATATATATATATATATATATATATATATATATATAATTCGCCGACAGCATCAGGCAGCCAACTATTCTCAGTTCTCAGTCTGAAATTACGCTTCTACAACCTCCCTGTCGGACTACTAATCTTTCTGATAACTCCGTCATTTTTTCCTTCTTGTTTATGAAAGGTGGCTCAATACACACTCGTTGATGGGATCACCAACTCCACCACCTTAAGTTGCAGAAAACAATAACAGTCGACCTATTCCCGTATACCGAAGGTGCCCGCTCAATTCGGCGCCGTTCAAGAAGGAAAAAAAAATTACTGGCGCGCAGAGTAATACGAAACCGACAACCAAGGAAGCGACGGGTCTCGCTCGTTCCCCAACTTCCGCGCAGCCTCACTTGGCGTGAAAAACGGGGCGCGCGGGGAGCGTTCATCAATAAAGGAGGCCGCGCACGCATCGCGGCGTGCGTAAATACCGTGCGCCCGCGCCGCGTTCTTATATCCCGGAGTGAAGTGATAGACTGCTTGGGAGCTTATCGAATGAACGGCTGAAAAACGACGTCCCCCTATACACGGCGAGCCAGCTGCTGGCAGCTGGTGCTGTTCCCTGCTTATTGTCTCTTACAGAATCGCCCGCGCGCCACGGTATACGAAAAAGCGGTGCGTGTACGTAGGATATGCCAACCGCATTTTTCCTGTTGCAGTACGAGCCTGCAGAAAGAAAAAGAAAGAAAGAAGGCTCACTTTATTTTATTTGGTGCGGTGTTGCGGTTCGTGGATGAACAAAGAAGTGGGTGGAATATATTAGAGAGGTTTTAGCCTTGCGCGATACACGATAGTCCAGGCCCGCTGCACACACGCCACGTCTCCGCGCAACCGCGGCACAGACATGCCGAGAGATGAACATTTTAAGATCGTGACCGTGTTCCGTGCTCGAGCCTACAGAATCAAATCAATGACGCAGTGGTGAATTAGGTTATTTAGAGCGTTCCACATCGCCAACGCATAATAGAGGCTAATGTTGTGGCGCCGTCTGCTGGGTGGAAATTGAAACACCTTCCCGGTTCGTTGCCTTCTGCCTAGGCCTAGCGGCGTCAAAACAAACAGCCGATATCAATAGTAAGGGAAAACATTGATAATACTTTGCCCTCAGTGTGAGATGTGACTATAAGCGATGGCTGGCGTCACGGAAAATTCTCAATCGTCAGAACAACCCTCAGAACCAACTTAGTGCATCTGGGTGCCCGCGCACACAAGCCATCCAGGCAACGAGATGGCCCATTCTATCGCTCGAGTAGCCGTCAGCCGAGTCACGCCGTCCGAAGACTTGGAGAAAGCCAGATACCGATTGGTAGCGTATTGTGAGATCACCCTCCACTACCGCGAAATGCGGTTGAGATATCCTACCGCACACAAGTCCTTAACGAAATTCTAGCGAACTACCTCGCGCCAGCTTTAGGCACAAACCTTCCTCTCTCCAGCTTTTCTCGCCCTGGTTCATCCAGGTCTATGTCGACAGGAATGTACGCTCTGCGGCCTAGAGCCAACTTCCATCACATAATGTTCATATGCCCTGAGCTCCAGCCGCCCTATGAGTGGAAACTCACCGACGTCGAGCGGTGGGAGACCGCGGTGTCCAGCTCCAACCCAGCCGACCATACACGGCTAGTGCACTGTGCTCAGAGGGTCGGCGAGGACCACAAACTCCCGGCCACCCTACGCGCTCCTGAGCCCTCCTCCCCCCCCCCCCCCTTTACATGTAGCGTTGTAAATAAGACTCAAGTAATAAACGTTTAGCAGCAGCACCACCACCACGTGGCCAAAGTGCACGCCCGCGCGGGCCTTATCTTCAAAGCGATCTGCTATGTTTGCAGAGTGCGCGTAGTGCCGGCAGCTTTGTATGCGCTGTGCTTTCAACGTTTCGTTCGCGTTGAAGCGAGAGATGCGTGAAGGTCAATGCGACTGCTGCATGCCGCGATTCCACACTTCAGAGTTTTGACAGAGAGTTTCCGCGCTCGTCGAGCGAGAGGTGTTCATGTTTACCTGTGCGCGCGTGACACCGTGCTGGTAAATTTAATTAAAAGACGTTGACGGGCTAGTTGGTTTGAATTCATGATAGAATGTGTAAGCGCGACTGAACAAGGACGTAGAAAGAAGCAAACAAATGAAGACAGCGCTGTCTCTGTGTGTCTGTTTCTCTCTGCGTCCTCGTTGAGTCACGCTTACACATTCTATCATTATTAATTTATTTAGTAAGCGAATGTTTACAAGTTTATACGGCCGATAAAACCACTATCCTTATTTCGTACAGCTATCTACTAATGTGCTGTTGCAATTGGTGCTTCGCCTTTCGGGCGGCCTGCGAATTTTTTTTTTTTTTAATATATGATTGTGGAAGGTGTTGGCACCTGTAACTAGCGCCTGCTAATATTTTTCCCACAGAAATACAACATCTAATGAAACCCATAGGAATGGAAAAATCGCATCAAAACACATTCAAGCTTAAAGGTTCGGTAGCGAATTGCGAAATAGCTGGAATGATACAATTCGCCTATCACCCACCATCGGTTAATCATACAAGCTGCGGATACGCCGACGACATGCTTTCCTTGTTAAAACATTTCTAGTGCGAAATAGTTGCGTAAATAAACAAATAAATAAATAAATAAATAAATAAATATTAAAGTTTGACAAATCAGTTCTACGGCTATCCGCAAGGTGAAGTCTCATGAAAGAAAATTTTGATTCGGCCTGGCCCTGCAACCTACGTCTCGTGCTTAGCTCAGATAGTAGAGCGTCCGTCCAGGAAAGCCATTAGTCCCGGATTCTACACCCGTGTCAAGAGAAATGTTATTTTTCAACTGCGAAAATCTTCTTCTGAGAAACCATATGCGTTTCCCTTGTAGCTTCCTGCCAGTATCATGTGGACAACTTTTTTTCTTTTCTTTTCAATGAGCCTAAAGTATTGGCGCCGAGCTCCACCACTGGAAAAGCTGGCGCCACCGTCGTCGTGACGTGGCATGAGGGATCACGTGGACACATCAACCACGTCGGCTGCTTCGGAAGCGCCGACACGAGCTGAAAACGAAAGTTTAAAGTCCCACCTGCGCCGCCGTTCTGATTAAGTGGTGAGGCTTTACCGCCTTGGGTGTCAACTTTACAACACCTAAAACTACTATAATAGGTAGTGGCTGCCTTTGGAGGCGTGCAGCATGGTAGGCTACGGCTTGGTGCCGCAGTGCCGGACGTACGCAACGGAGCCCGGTGTCAGCCTTATTCACACGAAGCCGCAGGGCAAGGAGCTGCGTGAAGCTTGCCTGGCGAAATTTAGAACCGGCAGACAGCCATCGGCTGCAACTCGGGTATGCAGCAAGCACACACGCGAGGGAGATTTCTGCTACGGCGCCGGGACTGCGCGATGTTGGGTGAGTGGCAGAAAACGCGCACTCAGACGCTCGGCCGCGCCCGCTGCCCGGCTAATGTCAGGACTATGAACTTGTTGATGCTAGATACTGGCAAGTTCACTGGAACGGAAAGGGAGCGGTAAGACGAACATTAAAGAAAGGCATGGCATATGGTCATGTTTGTGTTAAGAATTAATGCACTGGATTACAAAAAAGAAGCAGAGGGAAATCGCATGCTGAAAAGACCGATAAACATGCAGTGCGACGCAACTTGAGAAATAATATTGAAATGTCCAAGAATTTAGAAGACAAAAAAAGATTGAATCGTCACGACGGTGCGTCACAGTCGCCATAGGCGTCGGAGTCTCTATAACGAAATAAGTTTTTGACAGTTCTGATAGTGTCCGCGCAACAATGGTTGCTAGTGTGCTGTCAACTGCTCATATGCTGCGGCCTAAAGCTCACGGTACGCACACACACGCATGGTGCGACAACGCGCTCACAGCGAAAGCAAAACATTGTGTGCGGACATGCATGCAGACGCGCAGTCGGTCACTGCGAACACGTGCGATCGCCGCATTGAGGCTTCATTCTGTTATGCCCCATTCGTTTATACAGACAGCCTACTATAAGAACATATTTCACATAGTTTACTCTCAGCGTTTGGCTACCTTTCACGCAATAAGCCGGTTCGGGAGACTCCTTCGCGGCGACCGCGCGTAGTGACGTTCGCTGTACGTTTTCGGTAAAAAGATAGCGTCTGTAAACAATTTTGTGCTTTAAGTTTGCCCAAGATTATTATATCGTCAGTCAAAAAGTTCCCTCGTTTTGAGAGCACCTACATAAATGTCCAGGAGGGCTGCCGCGTGGTGTTTTTATTGAGCGCCGTAAGCGAAACCTATGATGAGCGCGCCGCATGATCCCTCATACTACGCAAGGGAGGAGCTTCCGACAGATGGCGACTCCGTAACTCCTCGCCGCCAATACACAAACAACTCAGCGTGCAGCTAATTTCTTCAGAGTTCTCGAATTTCTTGACAAAGCTAACTCTGGTCATTCAGTGGGTCAAGCATATCGGCCCCACGAACGCTAATGAGCTATTGAACGGTTCAAGTTGCCACTATGGAGCTTCCACCAAGGCACCGGGAAGAAGATGTGGTCCTATGCTAGCGCCATCAGTCGTTCGGGGTGCTAAACAAAGAAAGCGTAGGGGTCACTCCCTACTTGTGCCTCCCTTTCTCGACCGACACTCGTATTATTGAAAAGACCCGGCGATGATTTTTGCTCTTTCCATGGCCGTACCGCGAAACGATGGCAGCTGTTATAGAGTTCGCCGTCGTAAACTCGGCTTGTAGCAGTAACTCGTAAATTTCTCCTTTGTTACGTGCCCCCGGCGATAAGCATCTGTCTCCGATGACACAGCTGCAATGATTATTTCTGCTGTGCCATCCATTTTTCTATGGGCTTACGGTGCGCACCTATTCTAGCGGGTCAGAATATACGTTTTATAGAGGGGCATAAAACAACAACCATAGATTGGCTCTATCAACCTGCCTTCACGTCGTATAATTTTCGGGCGGCACGTACCGTGTTTCCACGACCAAGCGCTCGCCGCCGTCGGTGGCGGAGATGTCCCCCACCATGGCAGCGCCCAGGGCCTGCGTTCGCAAAAGGCTCTTCTACTGGAATCGTTCGTAAGAGAAAATTTCAGCCAATCCTGATGCTGGACGTATCTTCAACGAGGGTGGCCGGTCAACCACGGCAAAGAGCAGTTGCAAACGAGCGAAAAGCCTTAGCGCATTCGGCCCCGGTATTTTCACCTATTCTTGTACCGACGACCGACTTCTGCAAGCTTTGCCGAGTTTTCAATTCGTCTTTTTTTTAAATTATAATTACATCAGTATTAATAAATCATTTATTTTTATGCGAAGATTACTTCTCCGATTGCAGTCACTTTTTTCGCAAGCGGGCTGGCTGGGTATCTTGCCGTTTCGGTGGGCAGGTCCCGGTGACGGTGCAGCCTAAAATTAGATGTCACGGGGACGGCTGGGTGTGTGCCCCTGGTTATGTGCGCCTGGGACCCCTGTATGTGTTCCAATGGGTTTCAGTTCTTTTTCCATCTTTTGTCTTGGCATTACAAACATTCTGCCTTAATTATAAGTACAAACCCCTAGCGCATATAATCTCTACATAATCGTTCGCTACAAATAATGAATGCTTCGCATTACGTAGATGTCAACTACAGCTGAATCTTCTAATTTTTTTTTACAGTGACAACTTTCGCGTGTATATATATATTATTTAGTTATTTATTATTTTTGGGTACATTGAAGATGAACTCAACGCAGTGGATTTGCAGTTGCGTTTTCGTCGTTTCTTATTGTTCTTTTTCACCCTTCGAAGCGCCTAGTTTGGATCACATACTGATCATGTTGGCTATTTCCAGCCTGTGATATTACATTTTCGTGGAACGAGCTCAGTAAAATCCTCGCTCTTCCGTATCAGCCATGTTTCAAACCAAAAGCAACATTCCTACACGCCTTATCGTTATCGCGCATCATTCATGACAACGTTGGAGTCAGCTGTCATTAAGGCAACAGTGTTTATTTTTGCAGGCCATACAAAATACGAAGCATTCGGTCCCAAGTCCCCGAACAATGAAACGGGCAAACTGTAGGAGAATCAGGAGACTTTCGCACGACACCGATAGAAAGAGAAAAAAAAAGTGGGGGGGGGGGCGGAAGGAAATCTGCCTCGAAGCGTGGTCAAAGGGTCGAGTCAAACAACGTATAGAGTCATTCCTGACGTCTATTTCACCTTCATGCTTCTTTCTTTCTTTCTTTCTTTCTTTCTTTCCTTCTTTCTTTCTTTCTTTCTTTCTTTCTTTCTTTCTTTCTTTCTTCCTTTCTTTCTTTCTTTTCTTTCTTTCTTTCTTTCCTTTTCTTTTCGTGTTTTTTTTTCATGGTTTTTACTGTCGCGTAAGTTTCTTGTATTAATCAAAAACCAAAATCGTCTCGTTTCTCTCACCGTTTCTTTCAATTCTCTCGTCTTCAATTTCCGTTTTCTTGTTTAAATTTTTGAACTCTTTTTCCAATCCGATCGGTGCACTCACATCCTCATGCTATTGCTCCGCGGCCCACGCTCGCCCCAGTGGGAGAGTTTGCGAGAATTCGTGGCCGCCCGTCGGGGAGAAATAAATTGGGCAAACAGTTCGAAACCAAAGTCTGTCTGTGTGCGAACGACTGTCCCGGACAAGGCAGCTGCCGGGAAAGACCGCGGGTGAGGTGACGGGGCAGAAATGGGCAAGGGGGGAGGTGGAGGGGGGGAGAGGGAAGAACTGCGCGATTTTGGAATCCCCCGGTGGCATGTCTTACTTGTAACGGCACCGCCATGGGGGCCCGCAGGGTTGCAGCAGCCGTCGCGCGAGACCACCACCGCCGGCGGCTGTGTGCTCTTGCTGATCTCTCGGACGCTCTTGTCGTCTGTACGTCTGCACTACCGCGCTTCTGCTTCCCTTCCACTGCCAGCTGTGTACCGCCGCACCGCGGCGCTGCAGTGCTCCGGATGACAATAAATCTACCTTATTTGTACGTCGCCACCTTCGAATGTTTTATTGGCCCCGCACATTTCCCGATTTTATTTTTATTTTCACTTTTTTTCGAAGCGGCGTCACGAAATTTGGGGGGGGGGGGGAGGGGGGTTCTCGCGGGGGCTATCTTTTGTCTTATTTCTCCCGCGGGTTTCGTTCCGAACGCGGTGGCAGAGACTGTCAATTCCAGCCGAGTCCTGATACCGCACACGTCCATTATTCTTTCATTTCATTGGCTTTCTTTTTCTTTTTTCTTTTCATTTTCTTTTACTTATTTTTTGTCTGAGGTGTGATGTATTATTGGTAATGACTTTCTGTTCTTCCGCACCTTACTTCCTTTCTTTTTCATCGAGATTATCGAGAAATTGGTTTAGTGATGATGAGCATAGTGGCACAAGAAGCGGATACACTTCTATATTAAAGCGCGCGTGTGCGCGCAATTGTAAAAAAATAACATGACTATAAAATGCATAACTTTACTAGTACTCTCTGACTGTTCCTCACCCATCCAATTATAAGTTAATTCAGTGCAGTGCCTTGAGTGTCCAAGAGGGGTTACAACTTACAGAGGGCCTGGATAATGCATAGAAACAACAATAGGCTATACAATGGAGTTGTTATAAGAAGGAAAGTGCAAAAGAAAGATGTTAACAAATAACAGAACTATTAGGTGCAGAATAATATGGAAAGTGGCCATGCATGATCATACGATGCGTCTTCAATGTAAGTGACGGAACAAAGATGTTCTTTTTTTTTTCTTAGAAAGCCCTGAGCATAACCAAATAAATGAAGATGTTAGTATTGGGAGAAAAAAATACCGACTTTATGCTGGTGATAGGCAGGGAATGACAAATACGGCGGTTGTGACAAAAGCTTGCGTTCAAGTGATAGGTTCAAGAAAAAAATCCTATACAAGAGTAACACCAGCATTACGCGTGCACTTTCGACCGCCATCGAGCCTGATCGAGATCGAATTTTTCGATCACGTTGACTCCTTCGCGCAAACTTGCGTAAGGGAGCCAATGGGGGTGCTTACGTATTTCAACCGTCTTTGGTTTGAACGCTTCTTGAAAGCGTGCGTGTGACAAATGTATTGATGTCGTCAAATTTTTTATCGTAAGAGCAGGTTTGGAGGGCCAAGATTATATTTAATCAGTAACGCTCTCGCTGGGTGCGAGTGTGTATTACTTCATTCTTTGTTTACGTTTCCTTTCTCTCATTATCTTCTTTTTTTTTCTTTTTTTGTACGGGAGGCGGGTGGAGGCATTGCGCATGTACGGGGTGTGAGCGAAGGCAAGTCTGCTAACTTCTAATCAGTCTCATCAGTTTGCGAGCGCAATGGACATGATAAGTAAATAATCAATCTAAGATGCTAAAAATGAAAGCCAACTAGAAAATAGTGCCTGGCAGCTTCTGCTGGGTAAGAAAATAACAGCGCCCCGGCAGCTACCAGGTGTTCCAAAACGCTGGCGCGACGAGCACGGCCAGCGTTGTGAGACGCGTGGTAGCCGCCAGTGCGCTGTTATTTTTTTTTTTTCCTAGCAGAAGTCGCCTTGCGTACTGCGTCGGGTCAACGTGGCGCACGCGCGTGTGTAGACAGAACACCGTCCGAAGAGTTCGAGGTCGACGCTAAGCCTTGCTATCACTGTGAAGGCTTCGACCCTTTCTGGTGAAACTGACTAAACTTTCCTCACATTGTACTTTCCATATACACAGTGCGACAGAAAATTCGAGACAGAGAGCGAGAGTGCGATGTTGGGTGTGAAAAGCAGGTAGGTTAACTGGAAAAGCTTCTGGCTTGCTGCTACCCTGCGCTGAGGGAAGGGTAAGCGGAAAAGAAAGACGGAAATAATCGCACAGAAATAAAGCAAATGTGCGAGAAAAGCTGTAGTGGAGGTGCGAAATGTCTATTAGAACTAGAGTATCTGAACACGCCATTCAAACGCAAGAACTGCCAGAGTGCCTTGACATGACTTGCGGCGTGGCGACTGTATAGGCCGGCATTCCCGGAGTGAGCTCCGAAAGTAGGCGGTCGTCAAGACGGGCCAGCGCAGTCGGGAGTGGCTTCTCTGTGTGTGCGCTGTATCGAGGACAGAGTTAAAGAACGTGTTTAATAATTTCCTCGCTGCCGTAGTGGTCATAAGCGGAAAGTTGAGAGAGATTTCTTATACGACACAGTCTGTAACAATGTTCGTCCTTGCAAAATAAATAAATAAATAAATAAATAAATAAAAAAATAAATAAATAAATAAATAATCGACCGGTACGGCGTTGAAAACAGTGCAAGCTTGCGTGAAAGACGCAGTTTTGGTGAAAGCACCTTCGCGGACAGATGTCCGCGCCACTATAACCCCACGCCTTAATGTTTGGCATACAACCGCACTTCTGCAATTGCTACCGGAACAATGGGGCCGCGTAGATTCATCGCGCTGGCCGTGTTGGCCGTCTTCCGAGAGATATTCAAACGCATTGCTGGCTTTTGGTAGGGATGAATGTTGCATAAGAAAGCACTCGTGAGGTCATTATTTACAGCAGACGACATTATCGCGTTTTCTATAACATGGTTAATCCACACAAATTGATTAAGCAAAATCGTCCGAAAATAAATTCCAAGAACCGCTCTACTCATAGCGGCCCGACAGAGTTAACAGAGCCCAGTATATGCGATCGGGAAGCGATGCTCCCTGCCTTCTGTTTTTCTCTTTCCTTCCTTCCCTTCAGACGCTCAAACGGCGCAGGTGGCAACAAGAAGGCACCAGCTTCCGTCAGGTAAATGAGAAAGAGGGAAAGGTACAGCGGCAGGATTTTCTTTTTTTCTTTTTTTGAACGGAGTAGAACTATATGGGGGAACCAGAAACGCAGGCGGACACACGGAAAGTATATCGATAGGCGCAGAAAGGAAAGAAGATGAGGCACTGCACACGAAGCTTAGGTTGAACCGAATGCACTGTTACAACAAACAAAGGAAAAATAATCAAAAGGAAACAAACAAACAAACTGAATAGGTGACGCGAACGCAGACGCCGTGAGCTTGTCGAGTGTGCGGCGGCAATTCCAGGATAATGGCCTGCTTAGCAGCGAACACCAGCGTGCACCCACTCCAGCCTCCTCCTCTCCCTCCTCCGCTTTGCCACCCTCCTCGCAATCTCTATACAGCAAGCCGCGCTGTTCGCGCGCTCTGGTGGCGCCATTTGGAGTGCGCTCTCGTTCACGGCCGCTGCAGCCGCGGCGCCTACCGAGCATCCCTCCTCCGCCGCCACTCGAAAGCGCTAGGCTTTGCTCCCCTTCCGAAACGCCAACAGAAACATGGTATAGCACCAATTCTTTCCCACAGGCAGGCTGTAGAGAGCCAGCAGGGGCGGTGGCGCTTGGAAGAAGGGCGCTCTAAATCCGCACGTACGAGTAGGGATTGAGGAGACAGTAGGGGGTTGGTTTGGGCGAGATGGTAAGGTTCGGGGCGCATAGGGGAGGGCATGCAAGGATTACGCTTCGGGTGGGGGAAAACATACAGTGGAACGCCATGGAACTAACAAGGCCGCCGTTCTGCTTTACACTGCAGCCCCTCTCCCCTCCCCCCGCCCCAAAAGATGCGGAGAGACGCCTCGTTGCGACGAGAAACGCGCGCGTATACAGCTTAACAGCCGCGGCGGCATGCAGCCAGTGGTGGAAGAGGGAGAATTTAGGAAACGCGTGAAGGTGCGTCGCGCGACGTTGAACTTTTTAGCTCGGGACATTGCCCGGTATGCGCACTCAGAATCGGCGACTTGTTAGTACGCCTTGCAAGGAAGCGCACGATCACATTCGCGAGTGTTATCGCAGTTTGCCGCAGCCCGCGCCTAACTTCCTGCTGTCGCCTGAAAAAGCGATACGTGTCGAGTGGAGATAGAGAGAGAGAGAGAGCGTAGTTTACGCGGCAAAGTGTCGGTCTGCCAGTGTGACATGTCTCAGCTTTAATTCTATGCGCTACTGCAAACACACACACACATGCCGAGCGCGCGCACGCACGCACAAAACTTATGATATCGAAAGACGCCCGCAAAAAGAATAAGCGAGATGCGTGGCGATGGCGGCGCTGCGCGAAACGCAGTGTCTGCTGCCAGCAGCGCGCGCCCCTCTCGCGTTGGCAGCGGACATTCGTAATGAGTCTGGCGGATGCGCGTATCGTCGTTTACGAGCCATAAGTACAAGGCGATGGCAACGATCTACATAGCTTAGCGGCGCGCAAATTAGGCGTCATAAAGAGCGCAAACTGAACGCAAACCTCCCGCCCACGCGATACGTGCTTTATTGCCGTCTGGTTAGCGACGCTGTGTGGCATCTGTAAAGATTCCGGCTCGGAACAGCTCACTCACTCTCTCTCTCTCTCTCTCTCTCTCTCTCTCTCTTGAAGTTGTAGTCAGCCGTTTGGTTCTAACCACACTGTTAGCTGAATTACGCGAAACGATTCAATGTATTGAAAAGTGATCTATGTGACTTGACTGTGCGATGTCATTTTTCTTCTGACACGCCAAAAAACGATCAGCAATGATACTTGCAGCCAACGGTAGAAAGTGAAAACAAGAGAGAAGAGAGTATGCTGAGAGACAGAGAAGAGGGAGTGAGGGTGTGGGAGGGGGCACACAGTATCGGTGGGAGCGAACATTCCCAACCGCCACCTTGGAAGAGGGGAAAAAAAAAAGCGAGAAAAGATGAAATTGGCTCGTATCGCGTAATTCAGAACGTCCCTGACATCCAGAGCATTATACTATTCCTTGGCGGGGCATTTCGGGATATAGCATTCAATATAGACCATTGTTTTACTCCTTCCGCTATGGTCCACCCGCTGCGTCTTTCCTCCTCCCTCCGCTTCCTTTCCTTGGTGTATGAGGAAGACGAAAGCAAGGTGGGGGGGGGGGACGAGCGGGCCACCGCTATATATATTGACGCCGAGTAGCAATGCGCTCGCGCTCGCGTAGCGAGGCCACGATTTTTCGCCGTCGGTTACATCGTTTTACGGCAGCTGTTAATACCCCTGGGATAACCATTTCCCGAGGACGTGGCTGCCTTCGCGCGCGCTACGAGATGCGTATCGCCTCCAATTTCCTATCTTCTCTCCTCCTTTTCTTTTCCACGCACGTTCCTCGGGCAAGAAACCAGCGTGCGTGCGTGCGAGATACAGAGAGATGGGGGGGGGGGGTGCGTTTGAAAGACGTGTTATATGGGCTTTCTTTATTGCCCTTGCGGCGGGGCGTCTGCCGCCACGCATTGCCCCTGCAGCTCCTGCCACCACCGTTATACTTCTACAGCCACGGCTGTTCCAATAACGTGGAGCGAAACGGGGCCAAGCTTCATTTCTGCGACGACGCAGCGCTGTAAGCGCGCTTGCGCGCGGCCTTCGTTTGCTCCGCGCCGCCGCGCCTGCGTGATCCTGTTTCGTCTCAACAGCCCGTCGTACTCTTCGTTTTGTATGCTTGAGAAGCATACAAAACGCCGCAGCCGCACGCTCTGCGGTGTTTTCGAATTTTCGCGCGCCGTGCGTTTCCCTGCCTATCCTCTTAATGTCGGAGCCGCGGCTTTCTAGCTCTATATTAAAGTGGCGAGGAGGGGGATGCGGAAGGAAAGAGGGAAAAACGCGTAACTGGCCGCAGAGAATAACGTTTGGTCGTAATAACGCACGACTGATGTAGCCAAAGTGTACAGTGAGCGAGTTGGTTAACGTTATTTGAATATCTGATTAAATTCAGGGGTGCTGGCTACGTGCCGAAGCCGCGACCTCATTACGAGGCGCACAGTAGTGAAAAGCCTGTGCATTGGGCTGTAGTGCCCAATGCATGGTATGCGAACTTGCTTGCATGCATTCTCTTCCCCATCGTAAAGCTTCCGCCATGATCGAAACCGCGACGTCGACTTCAAACATCGCAAAGCCGTAGCCACTAGGCTGTTGTGGCGAGTCATATTTGAAACAGTGCGAAGAAGACGCAAGACACGGGAAGTACACAGGACATCCGCTGTACTGCGTACCAATGTGTCAGCGTCAGTCCTGTGTACTTGCCGTGTCTTCCGCCCCGTTCGTGCTGTTTCAAGTACGACTAATCGGAAAGCGTTAGTGAACATTTTGTTACCGGCGCAGGTTTCGCTGCATGCACGTTTTTCTTTATTCCCCTTTTTCTACTTCCGGTAACCTTAAGCAGGCCTTCGACACCGAATCTAGTTTTCACCTTAAGGGCGTCGTTCGTGTTGAAGTGGAACCAGCAGCAGCAGTGCCACACGTCCGGGGACAGGAACACAATCTGGCGTATGCAAATGTACTCGCAGAACGAAACGCGACAGTTGGAGCGCGTCCCAGCACACGCACTGCCGCTCGTAAACGCGTCCGTAGAAGCAAGGTGTTGCATTGGAGTAAACGGCAAATGCGATAGCGTTTTTGAGGAGCAGGATTAGTGCTTCCAATTGCCCAGCGAGCGGGTCTGTGGGATTCACCACAGACCCCGCAGTCGCGGCTGTTGGGACTGGCTGACTCTCGGGTGTTTGATTCCTTGAGTACTGCAGGTGGCGACAGTTCGTGCTCACGCGTCCTCTTTCTGTCGTCGTTTTGTACCACTTGTTTCCCTTGAGCCTTCCGTACCTATTCGCTGAACGGGGTGATCACTTAAATGTTTCACCGAATTTTTTTTATAAATCACCTGTTGCAGATAATGCTAGTCCTTGCGCTGTACTATTTAGAGAAGCGGACATTATCTGCACGGCAATTCGAAACACATGTTAGACTAAATAATAAAAATGCACTAATTAACTTATTGATTAGTTACTTCACGGAACAAATTACAATTAACAAATTGTGGCCTGTGGGCTTGCAAGGCGTATCCACTTGTAATTAATTTACAGAATGACACCAGTTTGGGGATGCGCGCCATCGAACTTGCCCTAAACATGCACTGTTGTTCTACTTACTTTTTTAACAAGACGTTGTTTTATGCAAAGTGACGGAAACGCCCATGTCCGACGATCTGCGAAATAATATATCGAAACCTGCGTCCTCCTGGAGATTCAAGTGGATACGTTTCGCAAACTGACGGGCTACATTTCGTAAGTTCAATATGTGACATGAAGCGATGAATTATGAAGTTAATTAGTGACTGTTTAAATAATTAAACATATATTAATATTTTCATAATAGTAATGTCCGCCTCTCGAAGAATCAAACTCAAGGACAAGAAATATGCTTTCTTCGACATGCGATATTTAAAGATTCCGTAAAACTCAAAGATGATCACCCTGTACATTTACTGTTTTGTAACCTTCGGCGCGCTTTCAATGGCATCATTGCTGCGATTTCCCTTCAGGCCTTGGAGAACCACCGACGTTTTTCGTGGACCCCCTTTGCTGATATTTTGCAGCAACCCTATTTTACGCTGCAGTTCTCGAGGCTCTGGAAAGAAGCTGTATCACGCCACATGGCGAGTTTGGTGCTGCCTGAGCATCCGTCATTCGCATCCAAACGAGCATCCGTCAGTCTTCGCTTGCCAAACGCGCACTTCTGTCGTGCAGATCCGGCGTTATTTCACAGGGTTGAATTGGAGTCGACCGGCCGGCAGAAATGCTCTCCCGTGGGCCCCTCACTCGAGACTCAGTGGTCTGCTACACGATTTACGGTCTGATTGGGATGAATCGGCGCGGGGTGTGCTTAAGGCCAAGACCTTGTGAAAGCGCATGTTACGAGCGTGCGTCTCCGGTTTCAGCCCAGCCGCGGCTGCGCGCGGTGTGGCTGCGCGCATACGCCGCCCGCGCGCGCTCTATCTTGGAGGTAATTCGCAATGGGAGCCAAGGCTGGGTTTGTCGTGACGTCTGGTGGCTTCATGTGCGCCGTGGGTTGGAGGCCACGTAATCTCAAGTTTCCGAGGCGCCTTGAAGGAAGAGGCAGCACGAAGCGTTCCGGTCCCCTCTGCCTGTGCTTTTCATCGCGCCAGCTTTGCGACAGCGAGTGTTTGCGGTCATCGAGGGAGATGTGTTCATGTTTGCCTGTGCGCGCGTGGCACCAAGCTTGATATTTCTTTTATTAGTAAGTGAATGCTTACTGCATCTTATACAGCCAATAAAACTACGAACCTTACTTTGTCTCGTAGTTGTCTGATCCTTGGCTATCGCTATCAATTCCTTGCCATTCGGGCGAAACTGCAAGTTCCTTACGTCATGCGTATTATTGAAGCGGCTGGATAGTGTGTGCGGGGAAAGGGGGAGTTGCTCTTTAAGTGCACTAGACATGAAACAGCTTACGTTCTCATATCTGACTCGTATCTGCCTGTATGGAGTCCTCATACTCATTGCGGGCTCAATACATGGATCTAGAGTCAATGCGGACTCCATATAGTCAATGAAACATAACGGAAATTTTTGACATTCTCGGTCCTTTCCGAACACGTGCGCTATTCATGGTCGTGAAGGTGCAAGAAATGTGGTCAAACTAAATCTGCAGTAAGCAAACGTAATTGATGCCTGAAAGGAATAACCGGCAAGCTACCTGTGTACGACCAATGTAGCCAACGTGAAATTTTGTTGCAGTTGACCTTTAACCGCGATATCTCCCGCTTTAAAGGAACAAGTAAGAACAAACGCTAAATCGGCTTATACAGATAAACAATTATTTCAAAACTCCATTTTCGTTAACTATGCAGTGATCGGTTTATTATTGCCAGACAACGTGAAGGTCAAAGTAGCATTTATTCAATTTCGCGCCGAAACCGTAGCGCCAGTGCGACTGTGCACGTGACCGCCACGGACTTCGAAGCACTTCCTCGTATTTGGGTCATTCTGGCTCATTCGAAGTTGTCGACACTTGCTAAGTACAATCTTTGGCTCCTTTAGAATGCTATTTAGTCCACTGTTACAGATAAATGAATTAACTAGGTCCGAGCAGAGACCGTCAAGATCCATGGCATCGAGGCGAGCTGGTGCGCTTTCGTTCTGCTTCTTTCTTGTATTACCAAGCGTCCTCCACCAATAAAAGCTGGTAGTTTCTTTTGTTTCTCTTTCTTCTTTTGTTGTATAGTAGAGGGGTACTTTATTATAGATGTCAAAGAATTTTTGTTCTCCCTCTTCAGTGTCTCTTAAAATTATATTGGTCGCTCGAACAGCGAGTATAATACGGAGTCTAGGCAACAGGTACAGCAAAGGCGAAACCGTCGCCTCACGCCCGCGGTGCTTACTCCGCCCTTCGCTAAATAATTATAGAACAGGAGAGCGCGGCTCGTTAAGTGTGCCTAATCGCTTTGCCGCCGATGCTTCTTCGTGTTCGGTCATTCTCAATTTGAGCAACCTTCCGAGTCCCAGCTTTTGATGTCGGCGCGCAGACGGTATTCCGGGGGCTCTGCTGTGAACTTTTCTCTTTTTTTTTGCGCTTTTCAAACAGACGGCGCAGTGAGTGAGAGTGGACTCTTAATTTTATAACCGCCGGGAGACCCCCTAATGCCATGTTGCGTCTGATTCAATTAGAGCACCCGGCGTGTGTGTGGGCGTGCGCCCCGAGGGGGGAGAGGGTAAGAGAGGGGAGCGAGAAAGTACTAAAGGCAAACATACAGCGCTTGCACGGGAACCGAAAGTTCTGAATGATGCGTTTGACCGCTGCCCTGTCTCTAGCTAACGACTTTTAAGAGGCACAGTTCAGGTTACTTTAATATGTTCTCTGTTTTTTTCTTGTCCTTTAGTGAAGCGCGACTCATTATTTCTCTCGTCGGCTTTTTGGGCTGCTGCGACGCTGTACTGACCTCGCTTCGGACTTTGGGACGCCGAGTCGGTCCCGCCTTCTTTCTCCGTCTGCTTGCGTCATTTATTGCTTGCCTTTCTTGGCTGATACTTACATCTCAACACAAGCATCACACGTTGGCTTTTTTTTTTTTTTCCTGTCTCCGCAGGAGCGAGGAACCGGTGACGTCTAACCTGGACATTTCCACTGGCCACATGATCTTGGTAAGCCAAATGTTTGCTTCCTCCCATTCGTCTCCTTATTCAATACTTTTTGGCGCGACCAATGAAGTAAAACTATGCGCTAACCTGGCTGCACCACCGTATTTAGCTGATTCCCCCACAGCGCCGTAGAGTTATAATCCCTTACAGTACGATTTTGATCATATTGATCTTTATCAGTTTAATTTCGATCACTTATAATCTTCTCGTGTTACGTTCTGAAAAAAAAAAAAGAAGCTGTCACACAATCGAAAAAAAAAGAAAGAAAGAAAGAGAAAACGGCACACAGTAGAGGATACTTCCAACGTTTGTTGTATTCTTTAGCTAACGAAGTTCCCTCAGACCTGCTGCGCTGGTTCAAAGGCTACAACTTCTCTGCCGGCCACTAGGTCTCCGGTTTGATTCACAGCCAATTCTATAGGCCAATAAAGGCAGGTAAATGGTAGCAAATAAAGCCACAAGAACGTCTGAAGGCATAAGTTTGAAAATCAGACAAACCTATGCATTAACGATCATTACCCTGGTAGCTGAACAATCGCCGCACCCAAAATCATTCTAAGAATTTCAGTCAGAAACCCCATTCAGCGAAGGAATTTTAACTAAAACCCAGGCAAAACAAAGCTGAAAGGCAGTGTCCGGATGCGTTCGTGTCTCATATATATATATATATTTTTTTTTCTTTTTTTTTCTTTTTTTTTCACGTGAGCCGCATTGTACGAAGACCGGTTCTGCCACCTACAGGCAAGAGACGGCAACACTACCTCGTTAGCGCACCATGCGAGGTCGGCTCCGTGTCGCAGGAAAGAGCAAGGTGCGCTGATAACACAGAGAAAAAAAATGTTCCGGGAACAAAAGTTTTTAACGATCATGTCAGTCAGCTCCAGACGAAATGAGACATAAAAAATGCAATATATAACTGCAGATCGGAAGTTCCAAAGGCATTCAGGTGTGTTTTCTAACAAACGGGCGCCTTTAGGGGACGTCTCTCCCCATGACCAATCTAACGGAAAGGCGTTGCAGGAAAATAAAATAAAATAAAAACGCAGTAGTTCACAGCGGGGGAGGGGCAAAAGAACGCGAGACGAAGGAAACGCTCGGAGCTTTCGCAGCCATTGCCGCGAGGTGGCGTTACGGGAGCTCTGCCTGCCGCAGCCACTATATACTGCACCGTTACAGAGGGACAGGCAGCTGGCCAGCCAGCATCGAGAGAGGCCAGCTCTTCCTATCGTTCCCGAGAACGTCGCGGTAGGTGGGAATAAGGCAAACGCACAAACAAGCAAGCAACGAGATTGAAGAAACGGAGTATGGCGTGGCGCGGAGAAATAAGATAGAGCAACGAGGTGTTCTCCTGCCACTAGTCTGGGAGGCCGGCCGGGGCTGACTGCAGTCGACGTCGCCGCACTGTCGTTTCCAGCCGTCTACGTGAAACAAATGGAATGGAGAAGCTTCGCCAGGGACGGTGGGTGTAGGGCGGGGGAAGGTGCCAGCGGCGTGCGACAGGAGAAGGCCCCGCGCGCTTGTTGTAATTCACCGGGGGCGGACGCCACCGCGGCGCTTAGTTGCCCAACGCACACACGCTCGCTCGCGGCGGTCGGATTTGGTCCGAGGGCTCGAGTGCGGCCGCGCTTGTCCCTCGCGGCCGCTGCAAAGTCCGCGCCAGTTGCCTGCAGAGAAGCCGGAGGGAAGCGGCAGCGGCAAAGGACGCGGTCGGCTAGAGCGCCGGGCCTCTTTCGACAGCGAAGTGTGCATGCCTCTTTTCTTTCTGAATGGCCCTCGGTCTCGGCATGTCGTTCCTTTCTCTTTACCTTGAGTCGTTTTCCTTTCGTTGTTCGATATGCCGCTACGAGAATTGCACAGAGTCGGGGAATAATAGTAACAAATATATTAATAGTAATAAAATATCCGAGGGCACCTAAGCACTTCTTATGAATTGTGAATGCGAAAGCGTTAATGTCCAATTGAACGCCGCTGAGCGCTCCTTCGGTATTTGCGCTGCGAGTAATGTGCATAGCGGTACGTGATGCCCGAGCCAGCAAGCAGCAGCAGCAGCCTGCCTGCGGTGCCAAGGCCGCGTGCCACCGGTGTCCTGCGCAACGAGAGAGAGACCGAGGAAGCAGCAGCGGCTACCAAGGCCGGCAGGCGCGCGCTGTAGCTAAGCCCAGTGGGGATGAGGGAGAGATAGGGACCGCGCGCCGGCTTCGGGGAGCGAGACGGCGGCATACGCATGCGCGCGTCACGCTACTGCCTCGCCGACGACAACCCGTCTCGCCCCGCGTCGCCGTATCTGCACCGTCGAGGCGCGCCGGTGACGTGGCGTCGCGGCGACGCCCTCTCCCATCGCGCGACACTGTTTCGCTGATATACAGACGCCGGCTTTTTCGCTCAGTGGGCCATTTGGTGCTTTCACATTCATAAACATGCCACTTTAGAAACGTAAGCGCAGGGTAAAGATACCAAGACAACCGCGTTAGCAAGAAGACCACCACCGTTGTCTTCAGAGCTCGAGGTTCAGATGACTTCGAATGAAAATAATGAAATAATATATTAATATCCATCAACTGACGGATCGTCAGCCAGCCAGTTAGTCTTTATTCGAAAGCAGGCCCGAAAACGACGCTTCTGGTATCAAAGACAAGCTTGGGTGCACCGTGGTTCCACTGCTGCTTTGGCGCATGTGCATCACTTAACGCGAAAGTCAGAGGACTGTGGAATTAACTATGACACGCACTGCCGATAACTTCGAGTTGACCGCCTAGGCGGCAATTTTCTTTGTTTTGATTTTTTCAAGTCAGCAGCTTCTTCGTTTCGTAATTCGTGTTTCTTCCTTCCGTGTCTTTTTATCTACCACATTCTTCGCTTTGCAAGAAACTTCGTTTTACTGATGCTGTTCAAAATTTCGAAGCCGGTAGACGCGTTCGCTCGCTGAGCATGAAAAGCTTCTAATTTGTTGGCTTCGTAAACCACTGCACTCGTCTTCCCAACTTAGAAAATTGGCGCGCGCGCTCCTTTCGTGACATTGCAACACAGGAAGTGCTCCGGGCAACGCAATCCGTTTGCGACCACTTCCAAATTACTGCGCAATGGTTCCGGTTGGTATAGAGAAGACGGATGAGGCGCTGCTTGGCACGCGCGGCGCCCACGGGCCTCAGAAAACGGAACCCTGTTTTGTTTATACAGCGAAGCTGCCTATGGCTAGGATCCCGGGATTTCTTCGTGGCGTAACGTCGACAGAAAACAATGGCGGGCCGTTCCCGGCGGCAGTGCAGGGCAGAGCAATGGCTCATATATACCCGTAGGCTACAAGCGGTGACTCATAAATGGCTCATACTCCCGTAAGCAAGCAAAAATGCAATGGCTCATAACACCGTAAAGCAGAGGCTACAAGAACTTAGCAGAGTGAAGCGAACAGTGCAAGCATTCTTTGGAATCACGCATGCAACATACAAAACCGCCTACATTTCTATAAAGAACAAACTCAAAACAAGCACCCGTCTCGCATAACTCACAATAAGGCGCTCCTGATAACAATGCGAGGTACGTAGCGCTCCCCGCATACGTTTCACGATTACTTTTGCGCTAGCTGCCACCGCTACGACAACTTGCGACGTGGGAAGTGACGCCTCCAGCCTTTCGAATATAAAAAGAATTCGCAATCACTTTATCATACGCCAAAGAGGGTTAAGGTAAAAGCCTGGGTGCTCAAGAGACATTCATTAATTTACTTGACATTCCCATTCGAATGCGTTGTTGCTTATTACTTGTTTTCGCCCACCAAAGGTCATGGGTCTGAGTGCCTTAATTAACGCTATATTAATTAACAGTGCCTTAGTTAACTTCACCTTCTTCACCTTAACATCAAACGTAGTGGGTTCGACTTCCACATAATTTCGAGGGTTCAACTCCTACTGAAGGTCGTGGGTTCGAGGGCCTGAATTAACTCTATCTTAATTAACTCTGCTTTTTTTCGGCATGACGAGCGGCATCGGAGCGAGCGTTGGAAGAAGACGACGACGAGCGCGCGTCTGCGCGAGACGAGCTCGCATGACTTTCTGTACCGCAGGCCGCGTTTTCCAGGCCATCGCGGGTACAAGCCACTTAAGGCTTTCGCCTTAGTAACCGGACTAGCAACTGATTTCAATGTAGTAGCAACCTCACTACGGGCGGCAGCGTGCTGTCGAGATTATCATTACTCCCATTGCTACCATTACTCTAAAATCGCATTACTTCGATTACTCTAAAGCCATAAGGCATGGCATACCTCCCTCAGCTGTTGTAGTGGAGGTTTTCAACAGCTTTGCTGGACATCCACTCTGGCAGGGCCGAAACGGCGAGTCAGTTTTTTTAACCTTAGCTTGCCGTTCGGCATGGAAATTTTTGCGGCGCGTGATTTTGAAGCCCTGTCTCCCGCTTCAAGTTCAAAACAGAGCGGAAATGTGGTCCATGTTTAGCAAGTCTGATGGCAGGATGACGTGATGACCCACACGGTTTAGATGACATCTGCGGATCGCTTGCAGCCCGGGGCATGCCCACAGAAGGTGGTGCAGGTCTGTCTCCCGCATCGATGCAGCCCATAATGATCAACTTGAAATCGACGTCGATATAGTTCCGCTGTGATAAAGCGCGCTGCAATGAATAGCCTGCGTTAGTTATAACTGTGTATTCAACGTTGTCCAATGCGCAGCCGGACAGGCGGAAAATTGTTATTTGCATTCCGACCTATAAAACAGTGCATTCGTAAAGGAAAAAAAATACTTTTTTTATTGCTGCACATATTGGGCCGCACCCTTTGTTGTAACTTCGTGCGACAGTGGCCGATGCCAGAAAAACGTTTGTCAACTGGTGTCCTCTGTGAATAAATTGAAATTTCGCTGTAAGTAAAGTTAACAGGGAAAGTCATGTATTTTCTCCCTGATACGCAGTATCAAGAAGTTATTTTAGAAGCCACGCTGCAATTTCGTAGGTTCCATTACACGATATGTTTATGTAATGTGGTGCTAATGAAACTACAAAACTAACAAAAACCACGTTTTGCCTAAGAGAATGGACCATCTTGAATGCTTGCCACCGCGGAGGGGTAAGTACTCCGTAAACAACGTATGTTTAAGTCTATTTCACAGCATCTGTACGAAACAGGTCTACACGATCATATTCAATTTCATTCTGATGTTATGCCACCATGTCAATCCGAGCACAAAAAAAGAAAACGTACTCGGCGCTGATCGACCGTCAACGCGCTTTCGAAATATTCCAAACGGCTAACCAACCTTGGACATACGAAAGCAGCTACAAAAAGAAGCGCGTTCAAGATTAGTTTAGACGTATTACACTCAGGTTGAATTAATGAAGATAGCAGCTTAGCTGCTATAAGCGCGGGCTCTATAAAGACGAACTATAACATCGAATGCTTCGGGAAAAAAAAAACAGACGCACTAAGTTATAACATCATTCCAGTCACTACAACCAGGAGTCATCTATACCCTTTGCAGGAAGAGCAAGTAGGCGCTTAAGGCGCGTTCCGGTTGACGTAATGAGGGCTACCGAACGTGAACAGCTTCAAAAACGAGCTGGCCCCAAAGGCTACCTTGTGATTTTGCCCCGCAGTCTTACATGGAGGACCACCTAAAGTGCAAGGACAGGCTCGACCGGGAGTGGGAGGCGCTGTGCGCCTACGAGGCGGACCCCTGCTCTACGGCGGTCGCCTCGCTGCCGGCCAACATGAAGAAGAACCGCTACCCGGACGTCCTCACTTGTGAGTATGCGTGCGTAGGCCACGCCTGGATCTGCTATACGTAACGATGCAACTCTGTACATAGTATATGTGATTTCGAGGAGTGTCTTGTCTATCTCGCTGAAGAAGGCTCAAAGGCGCTTCCGCAAGTAAGACAAACTAGAGTAATTACTGCCAGTTTAATACGTGTGGTCATTTATGAGAGCAATAAAATCCTCAAGAACGAGCTCACACATAAATCGCGAGCGCTGAAAGGCAGCCTAAACGCAGTGCTGTGAGTTGATGTAATTTGTTAAAGCTCGGCATCACTAAAGTATTGACTCACACGTGTTTTGCTATGCCCATTATGTTGTAGAACAGCTTGAATGCCCACATTTACTATTTACAATAGGTATTTACTATAGGTATAGGTATAGCTATAGGGATAGGTATACGTGTTTACTATTGTGTTGTTAGATGTCGCTATGGTAACCGGCGCTGCAAAATCGGACACACTAAGGCAGTCGAGTACGCATTGTTGTGGTCGCACCGATGGCACGAGTTGTTGGGAACTCGGCGCTGACGCCCGTTGTTGCACCTGGGTCGCAAGCCCCAAGGGTAGCGTTGGCCTGGCGGCCTGGGGTACAACTGGAAGCATCCGAAGGTCCCGGCAAAGCATGAGTCGACTGGTAACAACAAAACAACTTGTTTATTCTAACATCGCAAAGAGTTGGCGGTCAGGTTGACCGAAGTAGAGAGACGGGAGAGCACGTTACTCAACAGAAGAAATCGGAGCCCTCCTTGGCGTCCGGGGGCAGCTTCTTTTATACTCTCGCAGTTGAGGGCAAGAAGGAACCCCTCTATAGACGAGCACGTGACGGTGCCGCTCGGGCACAATGGGATAAGGTGGCGCAGCGTCGTGTCGGCGCCGCTCGGACCCCCTTGCTTCACAGTTGTTGGGAGCTCCTCTCCCCGGCTGCCGCGCTTCGACAAGCGTGGGCACCAATATGCACATACACTCACACACGCACATGAAGACACGTGGCATTGGAACATGCCTGGACGCGCTTGGCAGGGAGGCGTAGCGGCGGCGCCGAACGGGCCAAAATGTCTGCCGCTTTGAACGAAGCCCTGGCGTCTGTTGTATCCTCGCCGGCTTTACCGCGCGTCGTAGGCGAAACGTAACAGACCGCCCCGCCGGGGGAAGGAGATCCCGATGGTCAGGGGACTGCATCCGCTGTCCGGAGGGATGTCGCTCGATGATGCTCATAACCGAAGTCGGGCGTCCCTCGACGTTTCTTGAGCGCAGCGCACAGAGAAGGCCTCGTTCTCTCGTTCAGGTTCGCACGGGACACTGCAAAGTGACTTCGGGAGAGTTCACATTTTTGTTCTCGTTCCCGGCAAGCGTTAGAACTACGCTGAAACTCAACCGCTCAGTCAGCAAGCACGGCACAACCCTCACTAAGCCCTGCCAGGCTCTTTCCCCTTTTATACCACTGCCTAGTTCCTTACAGTAGTCTAGCAGCACTCAGAACGCGTCCACAAATTGGAAAATTGCACTAGAAAGCATATCATCACTTTGAAACACTAAACAAAAGCAATATGTTAAAAATCCTGCCTCAGGAAGAAAAACATCAGTAACAAACAATTTTGAGGCTGATTCCTACGTTAGGGGCTTCGACTTAAGCCATCGGCGTTACCGTTGAGACTCCCCTTTTTGTAACGCACCTCAAAGGAATATTGTTGCAAAGCGAGGCTCCAGCGCAGGAGGCGGCCATTTTTGGGAGAGATGGTCTGCAGCCATTGGAGAGGGCAGTGATCCGTCTCAATGATAAACCTCGAGCCGGCTAGATAGCATGACAATTTCTGAACGGCCCACACGAGACACGCACACTCTTTCTCGGTGGCGCTATACGCCTGCTCACGACTGGTCAGCTTACGACTAGCATATAGGACGGGGTGTTCTACTTCTCCATTTTCCCGTTGGCACAGTACAACGCCCATGCCTCGCTCACTAGCGTCGCACTGAACAACGAACCCTTTTGTATAGTCTGGCGATCGTAGCACCGGCTGGCTTGTTAGGGCACTCTTTAGGGCGCTAAAAGCTCTTTCCTTTGTCTCGTCCCAGACGACTGTTTGGGGCTCTGTTTTTCTTAGAGCATCCGTCAGGGGAGCCGCGATATCAGAGTACCTGGGGATGTACCTCTGATAGTAGCCGGCGACACCTAAGAACGACCGAATATCGGTCTTCGTGCGCGGTTGCGGGAAGTCTCGCACAGCGGCCACCTTTATTTCAGAGGGGCGGCGACGACCCTGACCAATCACGTGACCGAGGTAGACAACCTCGGCCTGTGCTAACTGGCACTTGGGAGCCTTGACTGTCAAGCCCGCTTCGCGCAGGCGGGTTAGCACTGCCCGCAAGTGTGCCATATGCTCAGACCAGGATGCGGAGAATATCGCTACGTCGTCTAGATACGGTAAAGCGAATTCTTGCTGTCCCCGCAACACTTTATCCATGAGGCTTGAAAAACAGTATGGCGCGTTCTTCAAACCAAAACTCAACACTTTAGGACGGAATGTTCCCATTGGGGAAATGAACGCCGCATACCTACTAGCCTCTTCTGTAAGTGGAACCTGCCAATAACCCCTGACAAGATCTAGGGTGGAAATAAACTGAGCGCTACTAACTTTCTCAAGGCGCTCCTCGATGTTAGGGATCGGATAAATTTGATCCTTAGTGATGGAATTAAGCCTGCGGTAGTCGACGCAAGGACGAGGTTCCTTGCCCGGTACCTCAACTAAAATCAAAGGGGAGGTATAATCACTCTCACCTGCCTCAATAACACCGAGCTGTAGCATTTTCTTTACCTCAGCCTCCATAATATCGCTCTGGCGGGGTGACACCCGATACGCCTTGGATCGTACTGGCTCTGGGGAGGTAAGTTCTATATCATGAGTAAGGACAGAAGTCCTACCAGGCCTCTCAGAGAACAGACCTTGAAACTCTTGTAAGAGCTGGTGTAGTTCGGTTTTCTGCTCAGGCGACAGCGATGCTCTACTGATTAAGTCACTAATGACTCGACCGGTGTCTTCCCTGTTCGTCACTGAGTTTAGTCCCGGAAGCTCGACCGGAAGCTCTTCAGGAACGTTTACCATCATGCTCACTACTGCTTCCCTTTGTCTATAAGGTTTGAGCAGATTACAGTGGCAAACTTGCTGTGCTTTCCGCTTTCCTGGCAGACTCACCACGTAGTTAACGTCCGACAGTTTCTGAACAATTCGTGCTGGGCCCTCCCACTGCACGTCTAGTTTGTTGTTTAGCGATGTGCGCAATATCATGACCTCATCGCCCACCTCAAAACGACGGGCCCTGGCGGTCCGATCATAATAAACCTTGGCCCTCTGCTGGGCCTTTGCCATTGCTTCACCTGACAACTCCTGTGCCCTTCTTAAGCGTTCGAGGAGCTTAAGCACGTACTCCACCACGACTGGGTCGTCGCCCCTGCCTTCCCACGATTCTCGAAGCATGCGAAGCGGAGATCGCAGCGAGCGACCGTACACCAGTTCAGCTGGCGAAAACCCCGTAGCCGCATGCGGCGCGGTCCGTAATGCAAACATCACCCCAGGCAGACACAGCTCCCAGTCAGTTTGATGTTCAAAACACAATGCTCTCAACACGCGCTTCATGACGGAGTGGAGCTTCTCAACGGAATTCGACTGTGGGTGGTACACTGAGCTGTGTAACAGCTTTACCCCACACCTTTCGAGAAAAGTTGTCGTCAAAGCGCTAGTAAACACTGTGCCTTGATCTGATTGGATTTCCGCAGGAAAACCAACTCGCGCAAATATGGACAGTAGTGCATTGACTATCTCAACTGAGCTGAGTTCTTTAAGCGGCACTGCTTCAGGGAACTTTGTCGCTGGACAGATCACAGTCAAAATGTGTCTGTACCCCGTGGCTGTTACCGGCAGAGGTCCCACTGTATCAATAACGAGCCGTCTAAAAGGCTCCGTAATGATAGGTACCAATCTCAACGGCGCCCTCGATTTGTCCCCTGGTTTGCCCACCCGCTGACAGGTGTCACATGTCGTCACGAAATGGTCTGCGTCCCGAAAACACCCTGGCCAATAGTACTCTTGCAAGGGACGGTCCTTAGTTTTCTTAACTCCTAGGTGTCCGGACCACGAACCCCCGTGCGACAAGCGCAACAGATCCTGACGATAGCATTGAGGCACGATCAGCTGATCGAACTCCACTCCTCTGCGGTCTAGATACTTCCGGTACAGGACTCCACCTCTTTCCACAAAACGAGCATTTTTCTTGGCGATACCTTCCTTGACATTGCAGCGTATGTTTTCTAGGCTGCCATCCTTCTTTTGCTCGGCTATCAAAGCCGACCGGCTGACTTTTAGCAACCTATTAAGTCCGTCTGACGTAGGCGCGATGAGCAAATCTGCAGATAGCTCTTCTAACTTTCCCGCATCGGGAATTTCCTCTCCAGTATCTGGTGCCTTTAACGTTACAGACTCAATTTTATTCAGTTCAGGCGTGCTCTGAATATCAGCTTGCTGCGCCTCTGACCCTTTTTCATTGTTTGATAACGTCGGCCCCGCAACTACCGCCTTTGCAGCGAGCTCCCGAACCTTCGATCTGGTTAAGGCCTGAACGCTAGCCTCACCAAACAAAAGCCCCTTCTCGCGCAGGAGGAGATCGGACCTGTTTGAAAATAGGTACGGGTACTGGGGGGGCAGTATAGATGACACTGCGGCCTCCGTTTCAAGAGCTCCGAAAGGTCCTTCAATAAGCACTTTTGCTACCGGCAGACACACGCTATGAGCTTCCACGGCTTGCTTGATCCATGCGCACTCGCCCGTGAACATATCGGGTTCTACGTAGGAGGGGTGAACTACATCCATTGTAGCTGCGGAATCGCGAAGCACTCGGCACTCTTTCCCGTTCACGAGGAGGTCTCGCATGTAAGGCTCGAGAAGCTTCATGTTCTCGTCAGTGCTGCATATTGACAAAAACACAACTTTTGGTTTTGTTTCCGGACACTGCGCCGAAAAGTGACCCGGCTTCTGGCACGTATAACAAACGCGCGCTTGCCTCGTCTCGAACCGCTTTCTGCGTTCGGCTTCGGCTGCCGCCGTCTCCTTAGGTTCGGTCGCACTGTTTTCACTCGCATCCGCACTACGTGTGTTCCCCTCCCCTTTGCTCTCATGGGTGTGAACTTTGGCCTCTCAAACTTCGAGCCAAATTCACCCTTTTGACCGTCCTTAGCTCCGCGAGCCCGACGCGTCACAAACTCCTCGGCTAGCTCAGCGGCTTTAGCCACCGTACAAACGTCTGGCCTATCCAAGACCCAGTACCGCACGTTCTCAGGTAACCGACCATAAAACTGTTCTAGCCCAAAACACTGCAGAACTTTATCGTGGTCACCGAACGCTTTCTCTTCTTTGAGCCACTCTTGCATGTTTGACATAAGCTTGTAGGCAAACTCTGTATATGACTCATTCTTGCCTTTCTCACTTTCCCGAAACTTCCGACGGAACGCCTCCGCGGACAGCCTGTACTTTTTTAGCAGACTCGATTTCACTTTGTCGAAATCCTCTGCCTCCTCTCTATCCAAGCGAGCGACTACGTCGGCCGCCTCGCCGGGTAACAAAGTGAGCAAGCGCTGTGGCCACGCTTCCCGAGAGAACCCCTGCTTCTCGCACGTTCGCTCAAAGTTAACCAGGAACAAACCAATGTCCTCTCCAAGCTTAAACGGCCGCATCAGGTCAGTCATTTTGAACAATACGCGTTCTCCTGCACCGTGTGCGTGACTTCCATTACGAGCGCGTTCCATCTCTACCTCAAGACGCTTCATTTCCAAAGCGTGTTGACGGTCGCGCTCTTGTTGCTCTCGCTCTTTCTGTTCTTTAATTTCGCGCTCCTGTCTTTTTGACCTCTCCTCAATAGTGTCAAGGCATTCCGACAGCTCGTCATCCTCAGCCTCTAACTCAAGAATAGCCTTTAGCAGTTCTGGTTTTCTGAGTTTGTCCGAGACATCCAGACCCAACTCTCTTGCAAGCTCCAACAATTTCGGTTTGCGCAACGACTTCAAATCCATGGCTGCTCTGAATGCTGCTTTCTCTACTGCTTACTATTGTCTTGCCGCAATCTAACCCGGCAGCAACGACAACCACAATTACCAGCTCCGTTTCTGACACTAACAAAAGCCTGGCAAAGCTCAGAAGAAGAAAGTCCCGCACTCACCAAACCTCGTAGCCAAGAATCCAGCGCAGTCGTTCCGCTGCAGGCAACCAGTCATCACACAGGGCTCGTTGCACTGCTCCCGGATCGTCGTTGAGCTGCTCAGCATACAGTCAACTGCATATCTTCGCTGCTGGCCTCCGTTGTCGCGATCTCACCGCTGGCAGACAGTTGTTGTGGTCGCACCGATGGCACGAGTTGTTGGGAACTCGGCGCTGACGCCCGTTGTTGCACCTGGGTCGCAAGCCCCAAGGGTAGCGTTGGCCTGGCGGCCTGGGGTACAACTGGAAGCATCCGAAGGTCCCGGCAAAGCATGAGTCGACTGGTAACAACAAAACAACTTGTTTATTCTAACATCGCAAAGAGTTGGCGGTCAGGTTGACCGAAGTAGAGAGACGGGAGAGCACGTTACTCAACAGAAGAAATCGGAGCCCTCCTTGGCGTCCGGGGGCAGCTGCTTTTATACTCTCGCAGTTGAGGGCAAGAAGGAACCCCTCTATAGACGAGCACGTGATGGTGCCGCTCGGGAACAATGGGATAAGGTGGCGCAGCGTCGTGTCGGCGCCACTCGGACCCCCCTTGCTTCACAGTTGTTGGGAGCTCCTCTCCCCGGCTGCCGCGCTTCGACAAGCGTGGGCACAATGGGAAGAGAAGGAGGAGCAGCCGTCGTGTTCGCGCCGCTCGGACCCCTTTGCTTCACAGCTGTTGGGAGCTCCTCTCCCCGGCTGCCGCGCTTCGACAAGCGTGGGCACCAATATGCACATACACTCACACACGCACATGAAGACACGTGGCATTGGAACATGCCTGGACGCGCTTGGCAGGGAGGCGTAGCGGCGGCGCCGAACGGGCCAAAATGTCTGCCGCTTTGAACGAAGCCCTGGCGTCTGTTGTATCCTCGCCGGCTTTACCGCGCGTCGTAGGCGAAACGTAACAGCATGCATCTCGCAATGTTGAGCTGAATTCGAATATCATTGATCCTTTCATTTTGGCCCAGAATCCATCACTTTCATGCTCACACGTCTGCCCGATTGACCAATGAAGCTTATTGACCGTAACACTGATTTAACTATAGTCAGAAATTTTCCCGCAGCGCGGAGTGATTAGAGAACACTCAATTAAAAAACTTGAGTTACTCTTCTCGTATACAATTGTGAAAAACGTTACGACTACATAAAACAGAGTGGCCGGCAACTGGACGTGTTGCTACACTTGCATCCTGAATAAAGCAGCGTGGAAGGCGCAACACCATGGGGAGAAGAACAAGAGAGGCGCCGAGGTCAAAACTAAGGTTTTATTTAACGCGAAGCGGTGTTTGCACATACACAAGACAGATAAAAACTAGAAAAACAAAGGAAGTTTTTGTTTCGAAGAAAACTTTTCGACTTCATCCACCATACGAAGAGCTTCCACGAAGCGTCAACGCTGCCCAAAGCAATTTCTCGCCCGTTTTCCGAGCACCTTACAATGGGCATGGTGTGTATGACCTGTTGCTTCGGCCACGCAAGGCTGACAGAAGGCAGTGCGGTCGCCCATTCGTCCCCGTGACAGAGAAAGAAGTGAGTGGCTGCAGCCAAGGAGTCGGGCGACGAGAAGACCGATGGAATGGTGGCCACCGGCGCGCCCAGGCCAGGCGTATGAACCGTACGCGGCTCCGCAATAGCGTGCAGTGCTAGGAACTTGATTCTCGAGAAACCGCTGGCCGCTGATATATTCACGGATGACCGCGGGCCATCCCGGAGAGCATGGCGGCGCTGACCGCACCATTATTGGGTGATTAGTTGCACCGAACTGCCCAAGCTACAGAGGAAAACGCTTGAGATCATTCCTCGGCACAGCCAGAACACCGCGAGCAAGAGCTTCCAAACTTGGAAGCATTGTTACGAGGCATTTGGGCGTGCACGCGAAGACAACGCAGCAGTATAGCTTGCAGCGCGAAGAAGGCAAGGTACAGAGAAGCAAACGCTGCGCGTGCTCCTGGTCGGCCATCCTGTTTTAACAGCCTCGTGTGTATCGTAAGATGGACTGTCTGATCCTTCAGGCGTGCCCGTCACACTTTAGTGGAGGCGCTAGGCAGTATGTTTAAGCCGCAAGACGTCTCGCGTCCTTTCTCCATCGTGCACGCGGCTTCGGCGTTCGGGTCGCTGCGCGAAAAGCACCGGCGCGCAGCCAATACGTGGGCGCCGGCTCCAGAGTGGCAAGCTTCCCTGCATCGCTTCCGCTGCTGATGTTGCCGTCACAGAGGCCGCCGCTCGCTAGCCGGCCCGGACGACGGCGCTAGGGTGATGCGCACCCACGTTGGTAAGCGCACTACGCTGTTGGGCGTCGGTCGGGGGGGAGTTGGGGCGGATGGACGGGTCGGGAAAGGACGGGATTAGACGTCGTTACGCGCGGCTTTGTCCCCCCGACTCTGCTGCGTCCGGGGCAACTGCGGGATCGGAGCAGCAGCCGGACGACAGGGTCACTGCGATCGATTCTTTTCCAGCACCGCTCACTCCGGATCCTCTTGCTTTGGCTTCGTGTACTTTCCAACTCTCTCTCTCTCCCTCTATCTCTCTATCTCAATTTCGTGCACTTGTTCTTTTGTTTCTTCGATTCCGTCGTGCCCATCTTCGTCCGACAGGCAGCTCGCTGCAACAGGACCGAGCGAGCGACGAAGGGACACTCCGACTTTAGCAGAGAACGGGAGAAATTCGGCACGTGTAAGCGACAGTTTCACCTGGAAGCTTCGTGGCTTTCGTTTTGCTCCGTCGTTTATTGTTTTTCGTTGTTTTTGCAATTTAAGCTGAAACAGAGAAAAGGAGCCCTTCAAACGGTGCCCCGCTGGCCACTGCGAGGCATTGTCGCGCCTGTAGGTTTCGTCTTGCCTTGTTTCGTCTCGCTGTTGGGATGAGCGTGAGAAATATTCAAACGATAAATTGTTCGTACACTCATGCTGCCTTGGAACGTTTTTTTTTTCTTGTTTGTTTTCTTTCTTTTTCTTTCGGCTGCAAGAGGAACGGCAGCACTGTGCTCCCAGTTTTCGCATTTCGAGTACAACAGGACTGAGTGACCGATCGATATCCCCAGTGGACTTTCTGTTCTTCTTTTATTCTTTCCCTCCCTTCTTCCCTTTTCCCGGTGGAGGGTCGCCAACCGGGCTCAGTCCCGGTTAACCTCTCTGCCTTTCATTTATAATTTGCTCTCTCTCTCTCGAACAACACGAAAATCTGAACAGCTAAAGTATTCACGTTAAAGGAATAAATAAAGTTTTGCATCGCCAAGTATCCTTATCCTCATTGCCTCGTAAGTATCTTGCGTCAGCTATACACGACTCTTCCGGCGATTCTGCTGGCTCGTCCAAGGCCAAATTTATCACAAAGGAGGCATTTCTTGGTGGGTGCAATTTAAAACCACGTTTGAGAGCACTGCTTGCATATTTCGTCAAGAATAAATTATGAGCACGCGTCGTTAGCGGCGACGCCAGACGGGGCGGAACGGTGGCGCCATCTCCCGCTGTAATAGCGAAGCATGACACGTGCCGAGTTTTTATTATTATTATTATTATTATTATTATTATTATTATTATTATTATTATTGAGAAAACGGATGAGTAATGTTCACAAATCTTGCATTAAATCTACATCCGCTACAGTACGCTACCTCCGGGATAAATTTGAGCGCGAACGAGACAACGATTTAGCCGGAAAAGTCATACATAACAGCTCCACCTACTTACGCTTCATTCGCCAGTCTTTAATCCCCTGCCGGCGCTGTCAACTTCTAAGTTCCGACTAACTTTGATGACTTGAAGCAGCCATTGCACGTAAACACTTTGTCGCGTTTTATTCTCGTCACACTGTAACATTGGCTGGAGCTTTCGTTTTAAAATTGGTTTAACTGTAGTTATTGCGCGCCTTCTATCCTATGGTTGAGCTGCTGTGTAGTACACAAATTGACGACGTGAACTTGTTTATCTCTTACTTCCTGCAGTTCTCGCTTATTTGTCTGTAATTGAAGTCGCCAGCGCTGATGCTCCATAAGACGCCAAGCTGCGTCATGAGAACTTGAAACTTCAGGGCCATTTCTTTTCGCGGCAAGAAGAGGGGAAAAATCCCTCAAGTTGCGGAATGTCCACGTACCTGGCGTCACATTTGTTGATGCAGCCCAATACTCCCATGGCACACGATTTGTGGCCGTCGCCACACGCGATGGAGCCCTACGCCACGCCTGCAGCGTCACTACCCCCACTTCCGAGACGGCTGAAGAAGTGGCCATCGCCCTGGCCACTTTAGATCCCACCTGTCACACCATAGTGTGTGACTCTCGCTCAGCCGTTACTAACTTCAGCAAAGGCCGTATTTCTCCCCAAGCTCTTCGCATCCTCTGCCAGGCACCACACTCTAAAGACAGCATAATCTCCCTAACATGGATCCCGGCCCATGCGGGCCCTGTCCACCCACACCTCCCCAATCTCAACGAGGTCACCCACTCCATTGCGCGAGGTCTAGTCAACCGCGCCGGAGTCACTGGAGATGAGTTGGACACCAGGGAAAGTCTGACAACTTATAACGATCTCGTTAAGGCATTTCACCTCAGTCGCCGAATCTTCCCCCCGCCTCACCCAAAGTTCAGCCGGGCGCAGGCTACCACCCTGCGTCTACTACAAACAAACACGTACCCTTCACCCGCCCGCCTCCACCTTATATTTCCGGACGTCTACACTACCCCCAACTGCCGGTGCTGTGGAATTCACCCGGCTACGCTTCCGCATATGCTATGGGAGTGCCCAGCACAGTACACCCAGACTAACACCACGACTCTCTCGTCGAGGTTGCATGAGGCTCTGCGGAGCTCCGCCCTCGACGACCAAACCTGGGCGACCCAGCACGCCCGCGATGCGGCGGCGAGGCAAGCCCTCGACGTCCCTTCGTGGGAGGCTTAGGCCCGGCCATCATAAAGTGCTGGTTCTAGAATAAAAGTTTATTCCTCCTCCTCCTGCGGAATGTGGGGACTAATGTACACAACGACATGCCAGTCGGTACATGAATTGCCTTGGAGAGGCCACGTGACTTTCAGTTTAGATGAAATTGCCCACGGTATAGGCTATTTGGCAGGTGCAGTACCACATGTATATATTCACGCGCAAGGTTTGAACCCATACAACACTGGCAGTGATGAAATGTTCCAATGTTTATTCGGCGGCGTTACTTTCGTATTTTCTTGATGCGTGGACATGGTTCAGCGATATCGGCAACGCATGAAACGTGCTGGATTTTATATTTTTCTGCGGCCACCGTGCAAATTGCGATCGTGCCTGTCTTTCTGCGACCTAGAGTGCGCAAAGTATGTATTTGTACTCAACACCTCAGCATTTTCCTTTTCCACCTTTTTATAGACGACCATTCACGAGTGATCCTCAACGACGTCTCCAATGCGAACGGCTCTGATTACATCAACGCCAGCACAATCGTAAGTCACTCAAATGTTATCTAACCATAACTTCGTTTACGTTAAGTTAAACTTAATAAGTATGGACTGATCCTTAAGGATGCGTGAGTCATTCTGCTGTACATCATGTAAACATTCTCCAGTGGTTGAAAAGTCGTACCTTACTAAAATCGATTAGGTGTTGTTGTAGTGGTTCTCCAGGTCGATATTTTGTAACGTTGAAACAATAGAAGGAATGGAAAAAAAAAGCAATATCGACCACCAGTGTGTGTACCAGAAAACCATTTCAATCGCTATAACTTTCGATATGTTTTCTTTATCATACATAGTGTCAATGTCATAGTGTCAATGTCATAATGTGTTTATGTCATAGAATCATAGTGTCAATGCGCCGGCGGAGCTTCGTCATTTGTAAGCGTTGAGAACTTGCGCCTCTATTCGCAAAACTTATTTTGCGTAATGTATTTTAGTGATTTGCTCTTACCACAGTGGTTGTCTCCTTATCACGCCTATCTTCATCATGAGTCGCGGGTGGCACGGTCGCCGGCCAATGAGGAAACGCTGCCGTGTTAGAGAAGCTTACTTAAAAGAGCTCTGCAACACCCCTCGCTGACGCAGCTGTCATTCTTCTCCCTACTATCGAGAGACAGAAAATAAGCTACTTTTAATGGCGTTTGTTACTGCTAGTTGAATGTATTTCTTGCTTTCAGAAACGTTTTTTTTTCGACCCTCCATAAAGAAGGAAAAAAGAAAAAAAAGGACCCTACAATGAGGCCTTACCAACCTGTCACCAATTTAGAGTCACCGTTATTTCAACTTCTCTTTTTTTTTTCTTTCTTTCTTTCTTTCAGCCGGCGCGTATACACGATATCGGGCGTGCGCCTATTATGAGAATACGCTGGATATGTATAGAAGAGCAGCGGCGCAAAATAATATTTCGATCGCGGCCTAGACCGAATGACTCTGTAGCGTGCACATCTACACTGTACATCTCTGAGGATAGCTATAGGGGCTTGTTGGTACGGCATATCTTACTTTCTTGTAGCGCAAGCTGAACAAGGACAACAGAAGGGCACGTCTGACACACACACACAGCGCTAACTTTCAACAGCTTATTTATTTCCCGTTCTCGTAGCTATATATACACCCTCGAAACGTCATACAGAACGTGTAAAATTTCAGTGAAGTTTACACGTGCTGTATGACGTTTCGAGGGTGTATATATAGCTACGAGAATGGGAAATAAATAAGTTGTTGAAAGTTAGCGTTGTGTGTGTCTCAGATGTGCCCTTCTGTTGTCCTTGTTCAGCATGCGCTACAACGAAATAACACTGTACGTCTCACGAGTGGAGACCGACGACTGCTATCGGCTTGTTTTTTTTTTTTTCGTACACATCACTTTCTTGTGACTTACGTGTTTGCGCATCTCCTTACAGACGGACCACGACCCACGAAACCCGGCGTACATCGCCAGCCAGGGTCCCCTCCCTCACACAACGGCTGATTTCTGGCAGGTGCGGCATGTATTCGAAATTATTATCTTTTTTTAGTGGGATCACTTTCGACTCGGTTTTCTACCAGCTTCCTGCAAGAGTCTATACTGAATCTTATGTAACCTCTGGCTTGCAACCTAATAATAAAATCGAGGTCAAAAGTCACAGTAACAGCTTGACACTCCTTCGCCAGCTGCACGCCAATCACTTTCTCTTGTTTTGCTGCCCACAGTGCAAATCTAGACCAACTAGCCGTTATGGTGCCTCAGCACGTTCAGGCCAACTAGATGTAGTGAATAAGTTGTTAGCTGTTGCGCTTTTTCAGAGTGATCAGTGTTTCACTTTACTTAACGCCATGTGAAGCCGTCAAGCGAAGCCCGAAGCGCCAACCTAACTTCTTGTACAGCACGCGCACAAATAATTTTGCCTATTTTGTCGTTCTCTTCAGTTCGTGGTAGTAAACGTAACTTATATAAATGCGCGATAGTAAAAGAGGGATTACCCTCATAGTTTTATTACACTCCGCCATGACTCCGTGGACGTGACATTTTACCGCTGAGCGCGTAGTTGCAGTTTCAACCTATAGCAATGGCGCCTATAGCAAGGGCTGAATGCGGAAGCACAGTGGTCGCGAGTTTTGAGTCCGTATTATACAACAGATGAAGACAGAAATCACCAATACGGTTTTCCTAATTGCTCAAACACCGGACGTGAACGTTTCATCAGAAACGCCACTTCGGTTCCAATAACAAACAAAAATTTCAGGGTATTATTTCAGTTCTGAACTAATTTATTGCGACAGCAGTCGCCCCTCCCCTCTCTCCTTCCTTCCAATGCCTACAACTCTACGGAAAGATGACGATGGCTGCGGCAGCACGACGGCGACGACGGCTCGGCAACGCACGCCGCGGCGCGGCAAAATGAAGGCCCTGTTCGAGCACTTCACTGCCTTCGCAGTAAAATCCTGCATGAAGTATCCGTATGCTGGTTACGCGACTATGAATCAGCGGCACCGTGAGGCAGTTTGGTGTAACGGAATGCATCAAACTTTGTTTGGAGTCGTTGACTACCATCGTAGTAACATCAAACTGCTAATGGCACCCACACGGAGGGACACACCACCTGGCACTCATACGCAAGACAACTACGCAAGACACATACGCAAGACACATACGCAAGACACATATGCAAGACGCATACGCATAACACATACACAAGACGCGTACGCAAGACACATACGCAAGACACATATGCAAGACATACGCAAGACGCATACGCAAGACGCATACACAAGACACATACGCAAGACATATACGCTAGACACATACGCAAGACACATACACATGACAGCTTTTATCGCTCTGCGAGACCAACGAGGCGTTTTTAACGGAAACCGCAGGTGTTAGCCCCAGCTACAGGTGCCGCTGCTTACTTCACGTGGGTGCGCTGGAGCGGGAGAAGAGACGAGCGTTCACTCGCGTGCACTAACAAGCACACAGCTACAAACGCATCAACTCGAAGCACTTACAGAGTGTACTTAAATAGACACTAAAGAGAAAAAAATTAAGCCTAGTTGTATTGGTAAATTACCTTTCTGCAATACCGAATAAGGCACTCTTACCGTCAGCGGAGGCTTGCCACTAAGTCACAAAAGCTGCAAAAAAAAAAAAAAAAAAGAACGAAAGATGGGGGGCGACGCCGCCTTCACGTTCTGGCACCGGCATGCCATGACGTCACCAATTTTAACGGCAAGTCTGCTCTGGCCTAGTTAACTTGTTGCCAATGAATATAGACTATACCGTATTCCAAAGGAGCTAGAGACGAAACATCGCGAGTTTCGGGACGCAGATATGAGAAAATTGGTTTAAGCACGTTACGTCACCCTGACCTGCGGGCGCTTGGGTGCCGGCGTGAAATAAAAAAACAAATTGGGAGTGGCTTAGCTCGGCTATGCCAGGATATACGTAGCGAAATCTAAGGCATAGAGTATGGTTAGCCTTGTTTATTCTTGACTGCAAGTACAGGTTAGTCTGGTTGTCTAGCTATGTTGCGGCGTTTAGCCAGTCGTTCGGCGCGCTGTTCGTCTGTTTCCTGGGCGATTCATTTCCTCCTCATCTCGTTCCGATGTCGATTCCAGGCATCCTCCTGCTTATGAGAATTGTCGCCGTCCATACTGCCGCCTCAACTGTGGTTGCGGCGCACGCGAGCTCTCCTTTTCAATCCTCCGACATGTTATCAGGCATGCGACGCAGCTGGCGAAGCGAGAGGAGGCGAGCGCAACGACGAGGAACACGGTGTGACGTCATACCAAACGGCGGCGGCGGCGGAAAGGCGCGGCGCTGTGCAGTGGCGGAACACCTGTGGCTCGGTGCTACTAGTGACGCATGCGCAGTAGTGACTAGCGAGCGAACGAGAAACACCCGCGGCGAGGCGCGCTTAGTGACGTCATGTGCCTCCTCGGAGCACCGCCATGGCGAAATCGCAAGTTCGCGGCCAGTAAAGCTTTCGCTTTAAAAACAAACAAACAACGGAAGTGTAATCTTCGCTTTAGTTATGAGAATCAACCACTAACAGAGAAATTACCTAAATTACAGTTTTGAATGTCTACGTAATCGGTCTAAACTGACTAAGCGTTCCTCGTTAGTGTCTCTTAACCTAGAAGAATATAATACACGGCTATGTAGCACATGGCGCGAAGTAAGAGCGTAGGCGCAGTGCGAGGATATCCCATAGCTGGACACGTAAGCCATGGCGTATGTTCAACGATGTTTTCGTATTGGTCATATGTCTGCGAAGAGCCAGCAAATATAAGTCGCCGGCTCCGAGTCCTCGTTAATGTTTCAACATGTGGTTACATTCTTCTATTGGAAAAGTGTGTTTTATACAGAAAGCGAGTCATGTAGGCAAACATCAGAGGAACAAACTTCACATCAAGCGTTAACTTTCTTTAAGAACAAGATGCAAAAGTATCTGAAGGAAACGTTTATTATTCATTCAAATGTGCAAAATGCACTTAGAATAATGTGGTAACTTTTCTCATTAATAGGTGGGCAACACCAGGTATAATATTGGTATCAAGCTTCGCCCCAAGCCCCCTGTGGTGGTTTTTGGGACTTCTGCAGACAGTTCTCGTCGCGTGTGAAACAGAGGTGTACATTGCAACTTCTCTATACATTACATGTATGTTACTATTAAAGCCGGGAATATTGCACCGGTTCTTTTTTTCTTCTCTGACAGTACTTGCAAAGAACGCGGGTCGCGGAGCCAAACTTGTTCTTCGTCCTGTGTTCCTTCTCTAATCCATCAAATGATGCTCGCCGCATAATAATTTGTATTGGCCTAATAAATTGAGACCGAGATATCCGTACCTAAAACGAAACTCGGCAAGAAAAAAAAATATTTTTCTGTTGTATTGCCTCTATATAGGCAAGAGTCGTCCATGAAGTCCATACACGTGCCATTATTACATGTTAAACTTGCTCGAAAAAAAAAACTTTTTTTTTTCTCTCGCAGATGATCTGGGAACAAGGCAGCGTTGTGATCGTGATGCTGAGTCGCCTGATGGAGAACGGGGTCGCCATGTGTCATCGCTACTGGCCCGAGGAAGGGAGCGAAGTCTACCACACCTACGAGGTAACGATGAGAACACGCGTTTACTTCGCTACATTCTTGGCAATACTTCTAAGTACTAGTTCCTTGTACTTTCTTATGCCCTCTTTCTGTCTCATCTGATGCCACCCCTGTGTAGGGTAGCAAATCAAGTGTTTCTCTTCGGCCAACCCTCCTTCCTTTCCCACCTTGTTTATCTGTGGCTCTTTCACAATGTCGTGAATTTTGATGAACAGAGGTTTTGACCAAAGAGTTTACCAAAAGCGCGCCCTGTTGAACTACGTTGTAATTTTCGTTTAGCATAGTGTGGCACGAATACGGCTTGCGAGTGAGACAGAAAAGTTCCGCCGTGCTAATTTTCTCTGTACCCTGCACGGTGTCCTCGTTCTTCCGTTCCTCGGCACGCAGCAATCGTCGTAATAAGCTAGAATGAAACTATTTTCTACGTCCAGCACATGTACCAAAACTCGAACGTTCAAACGCGGATTAAACTAGTTTCAGTACTTAATTAGATGCAGGCCATCAGTGTCCGAATTTAACTTCGAGATGTCTCCTCAGGGACGGCGCTGTGTTGCCTTTTCGTCTATTATACACTGTGGTTCTAAATAATTCACAGGCCCATGTGCATACCGGAAAGGTACATTTATTTAATTATCTACGGTCTTCCATACACTTTGTTATTTATTGTAAAGGTGTTTATTAGTCACCAGCGTTTGGGCCGACTGTCAGAGCAGGGCACTGTCTCCCAGCACGAGCGACGTTCCCCGAGCAGAAGGGCTTCAGAGATTGACCGACTAGAAAGCCCTGGAGAGGATGGCCCACTGTAGCGTTCCTCTTTTACAGCGAAGCTGTACATGACTAGGGTTTCGTGCATTCGTGTTCTCCGTGAACAAAAACTATCATCATCAATGGCTCATGCCCACGTAAGCATTCATACTCCCGTAAGCAAGCAAAAAATGCAATGGCTCATAGCCCCGTAAGGCACAAGCTACAAGCATTCAGAAAAGTGAAGCGAACAATGCTTAAATTTAATGAATACATTTAATGAATACATTGTTGCGCCAAAAGGAAAATAAAGACTTAGGAGGGACAGTAAGACAGGTGAAGAAATGCTTAAATTCTTTCTAATCACGTGTGCAACATACAGAACAGCATGTCGAAAATTGCCGTCATCAATGGCTCACACCACCGTGAGCAATGGCTTATACCTCCGGGAGCAATGGCCCATACCCCCCGTAAGCGAGCAAAAAATGCAGTGAGTCATAGTCCTGTAAGTTTCGTGGCTACTCGCTTTGCGTGAATTAGCTGCGATGACACTACCCCTGTTGTCGTTGTTGATGATTTCAATGTCAATGTGGATGTGTCGGTACCGAAAAGGGCTAAGTGTGGACAGCTGGGCTAGTTGGTTGTGATTAGCATTATGAAACATCGTTCCAGCGCACAATTGAACACGGACGAGAAGAGAAAGACAACATGAACGCCGGAAAAACAGGGCTTTATGTACACAGAGGGAGGGGGGGGGGGGTGCTGCTAGTGCGCAGGACCACCCAAAAGTATTTCCCTGGTCCAGGCAACAGTCATCAGAAGTTTCAGACCAAAAGAAGAAAGGAATAAAAGCAAAAAGTGAAAAAACCTTTCCCTCTCTTTTCTTGCCCTCTTTTTTACATCACTCAGTACAATCTTGCTCATCTCCCGCTGAGATGAGCAAGATTGGTTTGACACTTCTGATGACTGTTGCCTGGACCAAGGAAATATTTTTGGGTGGTCCTGCGCACTAGCAGCCCCCCCCCCCCCTCCCTCTGTGTACATAAAGCCCTGTTTTACCGGCGTTCGTGTTGTCTTTCTCTTCTCGTCCGTGTTCAATTGTGCGCTGGAACGATGTTTCATAAAACCGAAAAGGGAGCGGTTTATGCTTTCTGTGTCAGACATATCGCTTGCTGTGCCACACCGATTCGCCTCAGTCGACCACCCAGCGGCGTACGCGCATCGATTTGGCACCAAAAAATGTGATTGCAGTTTCGAGTGAAATAATGACTGCCGATCGAGACAATAAATGAGTGTGCATACTTTTCGTCACGATGACCCCCAATCAAGACAGTGAATGAGTTCGTACCTTTGCTAAAGATTATCTGTCGTGTGCTAAACAGCTTCGCTGGTCAACCACCTCCACAGAGTGGAATGACTCATGATTTTTTTTCGCTACGATTCTCAATGTAGCTGGCAGATGATTCATCCGGTCGCTGTGCATGTTCTCGGAAAGGTGATTCCGCACGCAGCTTGCACACGGCAGGGCGACCAAGCACAGCCACTAAAGTGGTCTCGAACGAAGGCCACGTCGGTTTCATGGTTGTTGTACTAGAGACCAGCCACAACTGCGATATAGAAGAGCACGTTGCTCAATTTTGTGGAGTCGACCCATTTATTGTGGGTGCTTATCCTCTCATATGTCGTCAGTCAATCCTCCACGTCCGCGTCGTCCGCGCCTTTGAAAATGGGAGGCCTGTGGCGAGGCACACCAGAGCGCATGACTGACTGATGAGGTGCCGACTGGGATGGAGTAGGAGGCGTTTGCTGGGATGCGTCTTCAGGCATGGTTGAGCACAGGGTACGGAATCGAAATTCCAGGATTGACGTTGTAGGCCGAAGCACTCTTCACCGCTTGTAAAGGTGTTTACTAGTCACCAGCCTTTGGGCTGACCGTCATAGCATAGCACGGACTCTCAGAGCAAACGCGCTGGAGAGATCGACCCACTAGGAGGCGCTGGAGAGAATGTCCCACCACAGCGTTCCTCTTCATGGCTACATTATGAATTCCTTCTCTTTTACGCAAAGCCGTTTCCAGGCTTGTCAGCCTGTGGAATGTATTCTTCGTTGCCTGACTGAACTTTCCAGATGAACACTACGGAGTTCGGCTCTAAAACAGCCTTGGAAAAGTCGCACCTTTGTTTCGTCATGGCCCTCGCCAGTTTGTCACTTCGTTCGCATCGTGTCCAAAACTTTGCCCGACACAAAAGGAACGCAACGCCGTTGCTTTCGCACTCCGCCTCGCGCACGTATTTACCATGCACAGTGGCGACAAAGCGACTTTCGCACCACCTACTCGCTTCCAGGCTTCCGCCGACTACAGAAGGCCTCAGAAAACTCGTTCGCGCGCTTGAATGAATCTAACTAGGAAGGAAACTTCGTCAATGCGGGCAGCCATCATCCAACTCGTCGCAAATTTCCAGCGGTGGTTTGCCGCTACACGCTGCGTTCTTCGCTCCGTACTGCTCCCTTATTTACTCGCTCCCGAGAGGCGCACGCACCACACGAGACAGGCCTTCACAGGTGGCTCGCGTGGAGGCAGCGAGCGGTTTGTCTAACAAGTAGCGATGCCGACTCGGTGTCAGGGCTGGCACAAAGCAGTCTCCAACGAAGGCCGACTGCATCGTCGCTCCACGCGACGAACGGGTTGCGCCGCCGCTGCCGCCCTTATTTGATCCATTCATTCGCGCCCGCCCACCCGCCCTCGGTTCGGGAGAGACGGAATGGCAAGCACGCGTCGTCGGTGCCCGATTGAGAGACAGCTTGGAGCTTGCGAAACGAAACGAGCTGTATGCGCACGCGTGCGGGCTCGTCGACAAATCTCGGGCGATCCATTTCGTTATTCGTTCGTTTACATTTCAACTGCGCCTGCTGCCAAGCACCGCGCGCCCCCCAGCGTGGCTTTCTTTGTCCTTGTTTCTTGCTGGAAACTGCGCGAGTGCGTCCAGAAGCGAAAAGCAGCGGGGTGGCGGAGACGGCAGGGAGACGGGAGAGGTGCAGGAGATGAGGGGGGGAGTTTGGATGGGACGCTCCAATTTCTCATTAGTGTGGCCGCCGGTCCGACGTCGTTCTCGGGGACGGGCGGAATTTCAACATCATCGTTCCTACCTCTCTCTCTCTCTCTCTCTCTCTCTCTCTGTCGACGCGTTCCTCTCGCTCGCTTTCTCTCACCAGCCTTCAGCTGTAAGCATGCGGCCTTTGCTTCATCTAAGCCTTACTTGTGCTCAGCTTCTTCTCTCCACATATCTTTTATGTTTCCATCGACGTTTATTTTTTCCGGCGCGCTAGTTTTCACTACCACCGCAGCTCTCCGCTTTTGCTTTACTTTTCCCATTCTAACCCGGCTGCTATACGTTTCTCCCACTCTCGTCACCTCCTCCTCGCCCTTACTCATCGACGGGACGAAAGGAATAAGATACCCCGCACTTTCGCCGCGAGAACGTCCACTCTCGCTCTCGTATGCGGGATTCCAGTTTTTTTTTTCTTTTTTTTTTTCGCGGAAAATAAAAAAAATTATGCGTGTGCAATGCAGGAGCCATCGTCTTTAATTAAGACGAACTCATAGTGGTTAAGCGCTCACACGCCGCACCGGACGGGCGGGAGATGGCGTGAAAGGCGGCTGCCACCGCGAAAGCGCGCTCTACAGGACGGCGTTGAGATAGAAATTAGAAGCGAGGTACAGTGAGCGATGGAGAGAGAAGCGCTTTAATATAGAAAAAAAAAGAAAAGACGAAAGAGAACGGCGCGACACGAGAGAGACTCGAAGCCCATCCGACGACGAGGAGAAGAGAGAGAGAGAAAGTGAAGCAAGAAATGAAGTTCCGGCTTAAACGACGCATCGCACTTTAACTTTGTGTACAGAGCCATAAAAGGAGGGCATGTCCTGAATGCAGCTGTAATGACGCCAGTTTCAGGGAGAACGTACATTTGAATAGAAAGTAACGTTTCCCGTTGGTTTGTTCCGGCCCTGATTTTTTTTTTATCTTCTTCGCTCCCACGAATGATGATGTCTTCTTCGAGCGCCGAAAGCGTATGGTTTCTAAAGAAAGTTTACTTCTTCGTTTGTTTTTTTTTTGTGTGTGTTTATGTGAGTGTTCTTCTTCCGCGTCGTGAAAAGTCATTTTGCTGTAGGTTTAGCAATAGCATTCACAGCGCTCCTATGTCGAATTAAGCGCGTGCGCAATGCGCAAATAAAAAAGGAACGTTGTGCTCGGGTGATCTGAAAAGAAAATATGGTTCCATTAAGCTTCCCCATTACATGCGCATAATGTGCTATATGTCGTGGGTGCGAGAGTTTTGATACTGCTATAGTTTACGAGTGTGTGGTATATATCGTAACACATCAAAGCGATCAAGTGCGGTAGCTTGAATACGAAACTTTGCGAATACAAGTCAGCACTGTTCGCTCGTTACCGGAAGAACGAATAGTATAGCGAGCAGAACAAAAGGTGTCTGTCTGTTAATCATGGTCCCAAAGTATTCCAAATGCGTAGAATTTAAAAGCCCTCGTTGCGTTCCGATTGAATGATACATTTCGTAGCGTTCGCGGTGAACTTACGTTCGGCAAACCCTACCTACGACACGCTTAGCGCGAGGTTTCCGTTTGTTTTAGTGAATGGGGCGGGCCTTCCCATAGATGACGTCGCGGTTAGAGCGAACACTTGCAGAGCACTGTCTGGGAAGTTCTATTATGACCAAGTCATGCTTCGCGGAACCATAACAGCTGCCTGACACGCAGCAAGACTAACTCCTGGGCCTTCACATATGCAACTTTTCTCTTTAAACCGCGGCGTATGTCTCCTTTATTCGGCAAAACGCTACGACGCCGTTCATAGACGCGGGCGCGCGCACTCTGTGTCGGCGGCAGGTTACATCTTGTCTGCGTTCTTCGATTTCACGTAGGCTCGCCTCTTCTGTTTTTCTTTTCTTTTTTTATATAGACTAAACCTTAAGACAAAGTGATAACCTATATAACGCTTCTGCTGTTAGATGCTACTGCCTCAAATAAATAAAGAAGCTTTAGAATGGGCACGGACATGTACGTGCTCGAAACGGAACGGCGCAATATTTCGCTCTTCCCGGTTGCTCGGACTAACTGGATGGAGAGGAACCAGCCCGTCAGGAGTCGAGTTTCTCGTCGTCAACTCCTAGCCCACGACCTTCCGTTTCAAGAAAGCCGCTCCAGTATACGGAGATTTCTCCTTCACCTCACTCGAAATTTCATACGGGTCGCCCACCGCCGCACTTCTGCGAGTGCGTGAGGGGCAGCCTTGTGCGTCGCCTCCGCATTACATTTTCCTTCCGTTCTTACTTCCTTCTCCATCTCCTTCCCTCTCTAATTTGTCCACTCCTTTTTTCCTCGCCTAGCAGCAGTCTTTCGCTGCGCTAAACTTCGTCGTATGTCGTTTGTGAGGCCATGCCGCGTTCCTCCACTCCCACCACGGTTTTTTCAACCGCCAGAGTGTATGTGTGAGGGGAGGTGAGAGGGGGACGTTGGCTTACCACTTCCACTCGCACCCTCGCACTTCCAACTTCCACATTTTCCTTCTTCTCGGGCTCCTTTCGTCGGGCACTCTTGTCCCCAAATTCTATTCCCTGCGTTTTTCTTCCTCTTTCGGTTTCGGAGCAATGGCACGCGTTCTCTTTTCTTTCTTTTTCTTTCTATTTTCCTTTCTTCCTATACCCACGAACCAACCCCTATGCCGCTTCGTTTCACCGCTCTGGAAGACCATGCTCCTTCTTCTCCGCTGAGCGAGTAATTTAAATCTCGTTACTCGAGACGCCCAATGTTTCTCTTCCGGCCACTTTCTCCTCCCCTCCGTCTCTCACCTCCTCCTTTCACCCGTTTATTTTTTTTTCTTTCACCCTGCCTCTCTCCGTTCGTTCTCTATGCGCCAAGTTATTTGCGTTTCCCACACACTTTACATGTTCCCGCGCTTGTCAGTCATTTATGTTTACTTTATTTCTTGCTTATTAAAATAGCCTTTCTTTATGCTCGCCTAAATGGATTCTCCTCTCTCGAAAGAGGAACGTAAAAAAATATTAAGACGGACTTGGCGGGCTTCTTTTCAGCAGCGCGAATGAGGCGAGAATGTCACCGCATGAAGTAACTGTATATATAAACGCAACGATACGAAGCGTGCGCTTTGGGTTTCGTAACCATGGTCCGCCGCGTCCAACTTGCGAGTTTCGAGGATTGAGTGGAAGTGAGGAGGAGGACATTAATTCGAGCTTCTTACCACTGCCATACTTTTGAGCGACAATGAAATGTATTAATGAACTCGGTTCCACACAATGTCATAATGCCATTCTGTGCTTAAAATCTGATAACTTATCAGGGTTGGAAGTTAGCCAAAGATCGATCGGCTGGTTGGCGTTGAGAGGCCACAAATTTTGTAACATTGGTCTACCCCGTCCAGTTAGCGGGTTTGTGGGATTGAGCGGAAGTGGGGAGGACACTGATTTCAGCATTTTACCGCTGCCATACTTTCGAGCGACAATGAAACATATGAATGAACTGCGTTCCACAGAATGACGTAATGCCATTCTGTGCTTAAAACCTGATGTATTGTCAGGGTTGGAAGTTAGCCAAGGATCGGTAGGCCGGCTGGCTTTGAGAGGCCACGATAAAACCCCAAATGAGGCAGTGCAGGATGACATGGCTTGGGCCTCTTTTGAAATCCGGGAAGAGCAGAGCAAAATTAGTTTTGAAGGAAGACTCAGGAACATGGATGAAAGTAAATGGGTGGCTAAAGTGGACGAGTATATCTAAGTGGACACAGAATGGAGGAAGAGGTCAAGAAAGCTGTCAACCAAGTACAAGGTTATTGAAAGTGTAAATAGACAGTCAGTAGTCATAAAAAAGAGAGTGAGAGAAACATAGACAATGGATGTAATGGATGTGGATGTGGAGACAATGGATGCGGTTGTAAAAAAATGGGAACAAGACCATAAGATTTACAAGAATTTCCAAAAGCGCTTGAATATAAAGTGGATGGAAGCATCAACCGATCAGCAGTCGATGTAAAGGGAAGACGTTTAGAGTATTTAGGGGGAAAATGCAAGGAAGAGATTGATACGGCCGGATTCGTTACAGGCATAGGTAGCGGTACAAAGTAGATATAGATGTTTTGAAGAGAATAATGATAAAGGAGATGTACACAATACGCTGTAATAAGAAGCCAGTATAGCATACCTGATTAACTCAAGCATGCTCGGTGAATATTCTCACAGCCATGTTTCAATTGCGATGCCAATAGATCATCATCGTAATCATTATCATCAGGGTCGAAAGAGTGTAAGCGTGAATTGCCGAAACCCAGTGCTTTCCATCGTAGAAGTGTGATGGGGCAAGCAAGTGATTGTTTTTGCCGCGCATTATCTGTTCTCGAAAGTGGTATATGCACTCGCTGTTGTTTTCGATGATCCCAGCGCGCAGCTTCAGTTGCACTGTCGCTGCGGACAATTCCGCAGTGGCTCGGCAACCATTTAAATGCAATGTCGTGTTCTTTCTCGAGAGCTTGGTAATGAGCGTGTCCTATTTCGTACAGTAGCTGCTCGTGTAACCCATGACGTAGGGGAAACTGCGCAGTTTGTAAGGCTGCTTTTGGGAGTTGATGAAAACGGCCTAAAGATTGGATGGTTGCTGGAGCACGCAGTTGATTGCACTTGGAAGTGCCGCAGAGAGAGAGAGAGAGAGAGAGAGAGAAGGAAGAAAGGAAAGGCAGGGAGGTTGACCAGACTGAGTCCAGTTTTCTACCTTACACGTGGGTGGTAGCTGTTGTCGACATGGTGGTGTGAGAGTGTCTGAACTACAAAGAGATGGCATCTAATGGAACAACCAATGTGGCTGTAGGGCTGATGGGATTGGTGGAACCGTCCGTGTAAATTTCGGTGCAGCTGGAACCTCTTACGCCTTCATTGGCCAGGGCCGATGAACGAAGTGGCGCTAGTTTGTAACAACGGTTGATTTCCGCGCTCCATCGCAGGTGCACCTCGTCTCCGAACACATCTGGTGCGACGACTACCTGGTGCGCAGCTTCTACCTCAAGAACCTCAAGACCAGCGAGACCCGGACAGTGACACAGTTCCATTTCCTTTCGTGGCCAGACAACGGTATCCCGGCTTCCATCAAGGCTATCCTGGAGTTTCGAAGGTCAGAGGCGCGCTCGATGGGCTCAGCCCTGTGACGCAGCGTTAGTAATACGTGTCCAGTTTATTTTAGTTCTTACGCACCAGGAGGACGTCATATAACCTATTGTCTCTGTCGTTAGCTTGAGAGACGTTAGTCGACTTTGTGTGTAAATACGTCCCTACGTAAAAAAATAATGAACATTTCCACTTAAGATGCGCCCTCTGAGGCCCCGACATTTTCATAATTGACAGCGTCCTACTGCGATACATTAGCAAATTAAATATGCACACCTAGGCTCCCTCACAAACAATTGGTTACGCTACAAAGATTGCATTTACAAAGGGGCATATGCTGTTCCGAGGCCGCACCCTGTGGTACCGATGCAAGCACGATACACAGGAGGGCCAGGTGGTCCGAGCGTACTCCGCCGGCCCTCTTATGGGCCATTTGGTTAGCACGTATCCGCACCGAAGCGCAGTGGTGCCCTATCGAAAAAGGCACCATCACCTTCATATCCAATGTAGGAACATAACACGATCTCGTACAAAAGCACGTATGTTCCTGTACAGTGTGTCCCAGGTAACGTTAGCCAAGTAGCTCAACAGAAAATATTATTTCAAAAGAACGCGGTGCCAGACACATTTGCAAAACTTACAGGGTTTGGTCGTCACATGTCTGTCGACCGGACACCGTAGGTCTTATGATTGTACCTTGCACTGTCTTTTACAGCGAAGCTGTTAGCCTCTGGTCGGTCAGAACTTTTCGTGTCTGTCAGCAAAAAAAAAAAGAAAAAAAAACGAAAAAAGTGCGTATCTCCTTTGGAATCAGGCACGCAACACATATCTCAGTGTTCATTTCAGTAACGAAAAGCACAAAACAAGCGTCAAAACTGCATGACGGATAATAAGGCGTCTGCAAACAATGGGAGGCAGGTTCCTTCTCCCTGCGTGTTTTCCGGTAAAGATTATGGTTGCATAAGCTGCTCCGGTGGGAAAGGGGCAACAACAGCATACTAATCAGTGAGTGACGTAACCAGATTTCATATATACAAGGGAAGACCTTGCCGGGCAACTCATTCGGTTCATTGCAAGACCGCTATGGGTAGAACACGCAACGACTCCCGAAGAGTAGCGTGAATACGATGAGTGTCGAAGAGTCCAAAATCGCAATGCTCAACAACGGTGTCGTGCTAAGGCTAGGCAGAACAATAAAACGTTTCATATCTCCATCGACGGCATTTGAGCGGTTTTCTAACAGCTTCGCTGGCCACCCACTTTCGCAGGGTCGGGATGTCGAATCAATCTTTAAACGTTCTTTTTTTTTTTCGTTGAACAGCTTGGCTAGCATTAGTTGGGACACTCTATACAGGGTGCCGCACATAAGTTGAACCAATAATTTAAAAATGAAAGGCGCGTAGGAAGCGAATTGAACCAAACGCATACTATTCCCAATAGCTTATAGTAGCTCGGACATTTTTTTTGTTTTTTCCCATAACTCACTAATTAATTAAGTTGATTAACCCAATTTATTTTTCATTATTGGCTAGGACCCCAAGTATGGTACGCAGATTTGTGGAGCACCTTCAGAAACCACCCATCGAGTTGTTTCCTTTACGATACGTCTCACGTAGTCGTTTTTTCCGGGTCGCAAAGAAAGCCCCGCGAAAATGAAGAAAGCCACGTGACGGGTCGCTTGCGCCGTGGTATCGTGCTGCTCTCAAGCGTGCGTTCGGTGAACAAGGTCGGCTGCATCGGGTCTGGCGACGGTGAAGCGGCAGGGCATTCTCTATCTCCTCGGCAGCGCTCGGCCTGCAACATGCATTTTCGCCGTCATCCTAGGGGAGCCGACCTTGCTCACCGAAGGCACGCTTGAGAGCAGCACGATACAAATGCGCAAGCGCCCCGTCACGTGTTTTTTTTTTTTTCATATTTCGCGGGCTTTCTTTGCAACCCGGAAAAAACGATTACGTGAGACGTATCGTAAAGGAAACAACTCGATCGGTGGTTTCTGAAGGTGCTCTACAAATATGCATGTCATACTTGGGGTCCTCAACCAATAAATAAGAAGTTGGGTAATTAAATTTAATAAATTAATGAGTTATGGGGAAAACGAAAATTTGTTTGAGTTACCATAGGCTATTGCGAATAGTATGCGTTCGGTTAAATTCGCTTGCGACGCGCCTTTCATATTTAAGTTCTTCGTTCATGTTATGTGGGACACCCTGTATATCATACGGGGTATGGCCCATGTGATATATGGGACATGCCCCATATGTTATATGGAATCATATGGCCCATCCTCATATAGTTAGGGGAATATATCTGCCGAATGTAATCTTTGATCCTATAATATATGGGATCATACAGAGTTTTTGTTTTTGTGCCCATATATTCCTTTATTGTACATGGAACTTATCGGATATATGATATTTTTTCCTCGATAGGGTGTCGGATATGACGTAAGGAAGCATACGAGCTTTTATATTGGGTCCCTGTGTGTTCATGTTAGATTATTGGACACGGGGCATACAGATTTTTTCGATAGGGTGACCCATGTGACATATGAACATGTTTTTATGTTGGATCCATACACGCTTACATAGGATTATTGAACACGGGTCAAATGTGTTTCTTTCTTCGATAGGATGTTCAAAAACGTGCTACACATATTGAAGGAATTACGCGGAATTGTGCCCCACGGCAGCTTGCTTTCTACGTGCTGGCTTCCAGAACCACAGTTATTGCCGAAGTGAATTCTCTGGTCGCTTTATGAAAACGCCTCCGGGCGAAAATGTGAGAAACCAAGGGAGTGCTCTCGACGACGAAGCACGAGGCTTTCAGCGTGTTGTTACAGAAGACAATGCTTCTTTCTCGTGACGAATGTGGAGAATTTTCCCGAGTATCCTGGCGCCGAACGACACGTCACCGATGCAGCTTAGCGGCAGTCGCTTTTCAACGAGGCTTCATTCGCCAGCGTGTTATTGCGTGCGATAAGTGCTTACGTGTGCGCTTGTACGCCAGAGCTCTTGAACTGTACCGGTGCATTCTCCTTTTATGCTTCGTCGTGTCGCATCAACTCACGTTTCTTACCTCAACACTGTTGACATGTTCGCCCTTACATCACCTACCACTGTTCCCACTTCATTCGCAAGTGTTCTTTCTTCAATGCTCTGTTTTCGTCTTGAAATGTCAATGCTGTATGAGCGTGTTTCTTGTCGTGCTGGTGTCTGATGCTTGTTGTCAAACCATAGCCGCTAGTGCGCCACCTTCCGATATGCCAATTTATATTTAACGTGAAACCGTTTTACGCCTTTTGGGCTGCTATGATTGTTTTCCCAGAAGATCTAAATAAATAACGCGACGAAAACATGAGAGGGTGAATTCTACCTTTAAACAAACTTAGTGAGCTCCATACCGGCACTTGGGTGCACTGTGTGATTAATATTAGCGACCACTCGGATATTGCACGCTGAATTAGTCAAGTTTCGATAACAGCCGATGGAAGATTTACATGTTCTGCCGAACCTTAGTTAAAGATTGAGCATCCTGTCAGGGCGGATAGAACAGCTGCAGGGGAGTGATACGCATCACGCTGCATCTCGGGGGGCTCAAAAATAGTTATGCGTGCATTTTTTTTAAATCTCATGTTGTTCAGTATAAATTATTTCGATCACGCACCTGTAGCATTCCTTTAATGACAGCACCCCGTCGATAACGAGTTCCGTCGATGCACAAATAATTAAATTTTCTAACTTCTGCCAATTGGTCACTGTAAAAATAATGCTTTATCCCGAGCAGTCAGAATACTTGGCAGAAGATGCTGCTCTATAGAGTAATCAAATTCTCACAAAGTGCTACACCCATAGTTCTATTATTATTATTTTTCGGTCAGCAATATTGGCTTTTTAGTTTAGCTGACATTTCAGCACATTGCCAGATAAGGAAACCCCCCGGAATTCTCAATATCTTCAGTGTGCATGGGGACATGAGTTTCCCTCGATATCCGTTACGATACACTTCCTTTCCGTGATATCGTTTCGAACTTCAAAGACAGTTTGCTCGAAACAGAGAACCCCGGCATTCACATTTTTCATGTGTCACACGTGTCGTCTGCTCACTGTTCTGAAGCTTACGCCAGGAAATACTGGTCGCTTCATAAGTTTGCTGTCACACTTTTCCACTAAGTCGAACAAAGTCTACTTTTTCTTTGTTTATTTTTCTATATACTATGAAGAGCCGGGGTAGCCGAGCATTCTGTAGTTCAATCATTGGGCAGCAACCGATTTATATCAAAGCAGAAATTAAGCAGTCGTTAATCAACGCTTGTGCTGCCACCTCCTCTGTCGCTGGTCTCCCTGTGCGTTGGAATGCTCAAGGCACATATGTTTTTCTTTATTTGGCACATGAAGTTCACACAGGGCTGTCCGCAGGTCGTAGTCGAAGCATTTTAGCCTTTTAGAACTGAGGTTGCACTGCGCGAATAAGACAAGGAGACAAGGAAACAAATACCACAGACAGCGCTTGTCTGTATGGTATGGTATGGAGAACTTTATTGGGTCCTGAAGGTCAACCATACGTTGACGCGGGCCGCTCCCACGTTGGGACTGTCAGGCCGAGCCCTTCAGCCACATCGCGGGCCTTCTGGACTGCCCGTAATTGGTCAGAAAGTGATTCACTGTGTAGCATTTGCCGCCAGCAATCTTGTTCCTTGTCACGGTCTGTGAAGACCGCGGGGCACTGCCAAAGCATGTGGTCAAGAGTAATGATGCCATTGCACTTATTACAGTTGGTTTGAATTTCCCTCTCTGGATAGATCCTGTTAATAAAATATGGACTTGGGTATGTTCTTGTCTGTAGCAAACGTAATGTGACCGCTTGGGCTCTGCAAAGCTTACCGTGTGGCAATGGGTATTCCCTTCAGCTTAAATAATAATGCTTCGTGATTTCGTTATATGTTAATAATCGATCCCTGTGTTCCCCGGGTGAAGTGTAAGTTGCTCGGTCTTGAAGAGCACGGCTAGAAAGTCCTCGTGCTGCTTCATTTGCCACCTCATTGAGGTTTCTCCGAGCTCCGTCCACCACCCCCAGATGTGCAGGAAACCAGCGGATTTCGATCCTCTCACTCTTGACCTTCTCTAATAATTTTGTTGCTATCCGTGTCACATATCCGTTGGTAAAGTTGCGTATGGCTGTTCTAGAGTCGCTGTAAATATGTGTCCACCGATTAGCCCGGATGGCTAAGGCGATTGCTACTTGTTCTGCTACTGTGGGGTCCTTGGTATAGACGGTGATGGCATCCTGTATGTTACCTTGAGTGTCTGTGGCATTTGTTTTCTCGTGTCCTTGCCTTATTGGCGCTCTTCGACCTCGGTTCTAAATATGAACCAACTAGCCCCCATCGAGATCTTACTAATGCATGTTAGTCTATTACAACGTGTCTTATTACGGTTTACTTACCACTTTTCTCGTTTTTTTTTTTTCTCTTTTCGGAAACAACGCTCAGAAGCATCTCTCGGCTGAAAAAAAATATAAAAGCACAGAGAAAAACTAAACACCAGAATTACCCAGAGCATTCGGATGTCGGGTGGGTTGCGGCTCGGCCGTGAAAAGAGAGAAAGAGAGAGAGAGAGAGAGAGAGATAAAAATCGGTGAGAGGGAACGAAAGCTCCCTGGAAGAAAGATGCCACGCCGGCCAATAGTTGCGGCGATTCCCCCCAGCAGCAACAGTGCAAGAAAGCAATGCAGGTTCCATGGATGCCAGAAAATAACAAGCGCGAGTACTCGCAATTCTCGTGAAAGCGCCGTCTTTTCTGCCCGGCATAAGCTCCAGTCGGCGTAACAGGCATGTAGGCGGGCTGGTCGGACGGTTGGTCGGTCGGTCTGCTGGAGCGAGCGCGCGCGCTATTTTCTGTTCGAGAGCGCAGTCATTAATGAAAGGCCAATTCCGCTCGCATTAGCGCGAACCTCCCCACACAGACTCGTTGGCGAAACTTCGCTGCGCGTTTCTGCAGGGACCGCTCTACAAGAAAGCAGAAGAAGAAGAAGACAGCTAGAAAGATTAGAAGAAAGAAAAAGTGGGCGTTCTGGAGCCATTTAAGAGGAGAAGCAAAAAACCGCCGGCGCCGCGGCGGCATTCGGATATAGAGAGAACTGGGCCGGCGCAACAGGCAGCGAAGGCGCGTAGCATGAGCGGCAGCGGCGGCGAGCAATCCTCGTTTCTAAATCGACGCTAATGAGGTCTGCTGCGCTTGTAATGAGTGCTCGCGCGCGCTTTCAGCGGCAGCGGAAGCGCTACTACTGCTCGCCTATGCGTTTGTGCGTGTCGAGCGGCCGGGCGGGCGAGCCAGCGAGAGCGCCCTTAGCCTGCGCTGCCACCGGCGCTCGCCCGCCTGCTGTTTTTAAAGCACTTAAGGCATCTTTGAACTGTGCCCGGGGATTAACATATCTCATTCATTTTGGAAGCACCCGAGAGAAATGTTGTCATGGCGACAGACGATTCTCCGCGGCTACCTTTTATTCCGTCTTCTTTCGCTTTATCTCTCTCTCTCCCTCTCTCTCTCTCTCTTCATCTGCGTGCTTTACCCGCATGGAGCGTGCGTCCTCTTACAGGAACAAGCAAAGTGCGGAGCCAACATTTCTCCTCTCTCTCTGTATCTCGCTCAAGCTTGCGTGTTTGAAAACTGCGAGATTAAGTTCTGGCGCGCGCGCGCGAGCGCCGGCGAAGGTGGGGCTCGGTGGCCCGCGATAAACGGACCAAGTACCGGAAATATGATTAATCGCGACGCATAAATTATCGAGGCTGTGCGAGTGGTTCGTTAAAAAACCTTGCGGCTCTTTCACGTGCTCTTGTCCATAAAAGCTGCGCTGTATGATTATCACCAGCGAGTGTAGTGCGCACTGGCTGTTGTTACGTTGTAAAAGCGAGCACCACCCCTTCTCACGCCCCCCCCCCCCCCCCCCGCTGCATTTATGCTAATCGTTTTCATACTTATTTTAGTTAACTGGTCTTAATCGGCATTTTATTTGCACTTATAACAGTAGGCGAGGGCTCACTAGGAGAAGTCCACTTCCCACTAGACCGGCTTCCGGTTTCCAGAGGTCGTTAGTAGTGAAATATTATCGCAGTGCAATGTTATCACATTAAGCGTGTGCAACGTAGTGGAAATATATCAAACTGTGATTAGGTGATCAAGATGTGTCAAGTTGCCTTGGGCCGTTGGTTCTATTAAAGTGGGAGTAGCTTTATAACGAGTCATTCGGGGACTCACTCCTTCACGCATTCAGCGCTATAGTACCAGATTGCTAATACTACCTTGCCAATAGCATGAGGATAATAACAACATGTATTTCCAGCCTTTAACGAAATTAACGCACCCTATTCGATTTACTGATAAAGCATGAAATATACGATCAACAAGAAACGTTAGGTTAGGTATTTCGAACACACACTTCTCGTAGTATTTGCCACAGCGGTTGGTTCAGAAGAACCGTTTAAGAGAAAAATTACATCAATACATTGCATGGTATTGTTCTCTGTATTTGCGAAAGCTCGAAGTACTGTACATGACGTAAGCATGACATTTCTTTCAATTTTATGTGTATGGTACCACTAGAGCCGTCACCCGACACGTAGAGTTGGCTCCTGTAAAGCGTGTTGCGCCTTTATTGAAGGCATATCGAGGCAGAGCCAACGACCAGGCTGAAAGAAGAAAAAGTTTTGATTGCACACGAAAATGGGGCTTATGAAGAACGTCCACAGCTAAAACAGAACCAGATAACGACAGCATAAGAAACCCTCCTTCGCTCCCGCCTACAAACACAAGCACACACACAAGCGCGCGCGCGCACACACAAACCCATAAACACACACATGCACACACGCACACACGCACGCATAGTGCTTTCGTTAAATCGTGTGCTTTTTTTTTACTATCATGCCCTAACAACTGGTCCGAATGACTTGTTTAGTGGCACACGTTTTCATATAAAACTACACGCACAACAATTTCACCAAAGCACCTCCACCGCTCTTCCGCTTCTGATTGTTTCCTTACCCTTCTTTCGGCACGCATTCATCACACTTTCAATTTGTTATAAAGTTTCTCTTCGTGCCGCTGCTCCGTTTTCTTAATCCATCCGCGCGCGCGCGGCGATTGTTTCGTTTCCGTCGAGAATGAGGCAGCCGGGAAAAAAAAGAAACGTTCAACGAAATCCTGCTCCGTTCACTGGTATCCTTTCTTTATGCCTTTTTCTGATCCGCAAATGTCGAGGAAAAAGAGATTAACAAATACCGCTTCCCGCCGGCACTGCCCGCTTTATCTGTCTCCGCGTGTGTTCTCTTTCGTCTTTCATTCTCACTATTTCCTTTATTTTTTTTTTCACTTCTCGCGTGCGCCTCGCCGCTCGCAACGTTTCCCGAAAGTTAGAACAGCAACTCGCGCGAAAGAGCAAGAGGAGGAGGAGGAGGAGGAGGAGCAAAAGGTGGCGTGGGGGTGGAGTCTGGTTAAGAGCAAATAATTTTCAGCCTCTTGAAACGCGGTCGCGTTTGTTTCTGCAATCTTTTCTCTCTTTCTTTTCGGCAAATTTTGGAATCCTCCTCTCCTGGCTCCTTCTACAACTTCATTTCCTTTCATCTCTTCGTTCTCGCTGTCTTTCCCAGGCCAGCTTTACCCGCCGACGTGACGGAAGACGACGCGCTGCAGGGAGAGAAATTAACATCGAGGAAAACGTCTGCGGTGTATTCGGGACAGACAGCTGGTACAAAGAAACGATGATTAACGAATGTTGCACCCGAAAGATTTGGTTCTCTTTGTTCCTTGTTCTTCTCCCTTCCTTGCCATCTGCTACTTCTTTTTCTATTTCTTTGTTGAAGCTTTTCGTTCTGTTTGATTCGTTCTCCCTGCGCCGTACTCCTCGCTTTTTGCGCTGGAGCTGCGTTTATCTCGAGCATTCGTAGTACCTTTTTTTTTTTTTTTATCCTCCTCCTACGCGTCTTGCTGCGGTGCCGTCGCGGCTTGCAGCAGCAGCGGAACTACGCGCGCCGGCGAGCCACGATTCATCCTCTCGTGAGTCTGCACGCGCCGCTGTGCGGAGTTCTCACAGCCTCCTTCCTTCTTACTCCTGTTCTCTCCCGCTTGTTCGAGTCGGGTACGCGTATAAAAGAGGGAGAGGGGGAAACACGCTGGCTCCTGCGCAAACAAGAGCACCTAAGTGCGCAGATTTTTGTCGCCGACAAAAGGTTTATGCTTAATTCCGAATTCAATCTTATTCCCGTCCTCCTTATACTCCCCGTTCCACGCACACCTCCTCCTCCTCCTCGCTCTCCTCCGTGTTACTCTTCTCGCGCCGTCCGTCGGTCCCGCTGTACGGTTGCGCTGATTGCTTGTTGTTTCTTTTGTCCTTGCTTCGCTTGCAGCGGCTCGCTCGCTTGCGACTCCCGATTCGAGCGTCCTTTGCCTCTCGCGAGTGCGCGAAACGCAGCGTTCGTGTGTTTCTGTGGATGCGAACGCAACGCGTTGCGACTATACGCGCCGTCGTCAGCGGGCGCGCGAGTGAAGCGACAAAGCGAAACCATTGCGTCGGTCCATGCTTCTTGGTTTTGAAGCATAGTAGGAGAAAGGGCTTCAGCGAGACGAGGTGGTGAGGGGGGAGAGCGCGGAGGCGGCTTCGACCATGCAAGCTCGGTGACCAGCCTGCTGCCGGCATGCTCTTCAGCAAAAGATCGCTTTCCTGTATAATTAATTAGGGGATTTTATGCGCTAGCTCCGTCTAGCGAATACGCTCTATGGCGCGAATGCGCTGACTGCTGCGTGATTGCGTACTTCTCTCTTCGTTATTGTTTTTTTTTTTTTTCGCGAATGAGTTAGATCATTGAGGCAGTGTTCTGTGACAGCTGTACTTCCGATATGCGACGGGAAAAAGCGTTGCGTTCGGCGCTGTCGCGCAAATTGTATGCGCTGCAAGACGACTAGTAAGTTTTTATTCACCGAAACGCTGAGCATGTGCAGTTCGCGCTCGCGCGACTGTTGCATGGAGCAAAAGAAAAAAAGAAGAGTACGAGAGGCGGGTCTTCCGTCAAGCCTTCTTCGTAGCTTTTCCCGCGACGATCCCCTTTCGTGCCTCACTGGGCAGCAGCTGCGTCGTATATATTACACAGATTTGCCCGTGCGCCGAGCACGGGAAAATGACGCCTTAATAAAGATCTCGTTGCGCTCTGCTTTGTCGTTCTATTGTGATGAAGCCGTCTGCGAAGCGCGAGCGTTTCGATTGCAGGAATTCAGTTTTGGCGTACTGTAACTTGTACATTTCTCTTTTTCATTTGTTTGTTTGTTTGTTTGTTTTTCTGCTTGCTTTGTTTTTACCTGGATAGCTGTATGCTCTATTCCCTCTAGCTCACTCGTTCGCTGAAAGTTTCGCCGTTAAGAAGGACGTTGAACTTGTCTGACATCCGTTATTCCAATTCGCTTTTTGTTGTGAACAGTCAAGCCATTCTGCTTGAGGAATCTCACGCGTCTTAAACAGCCAGTTTGTGTGTTCACTGATGGGTGGAAGCAATACCATAGGGCTATGGGTGTATTGGAAGCCGTATAAGTTTTCCCAGCAACGAGCTTCCAGCAGAGGATGCCTCGAGAAATTGTGTACCCTACTTGGCTTCGTTGGGACAAGCTCAGAAATGATTAGCAACAGCTCAGACATCTCGATGGGTGTAGTTATCAGATAACTTCGCAGTGCGTGTAGTCGTCTGCTTCGCGCAACTTGTAAGTGACGAGTGCAATCGCTTCACATTTGCAAACGACTCACCAAAGAACAGTCGACCTACTATTTTTCCTGTTCCTTCCTTTTGTCTCGTCCCATGCGCTATTAATATACTCGGGTACAACATCTACCAGCCAGTCCCATGTCAGCACATTTTTATTTTAAAAACCTAGTTCTTTTTCTTGTACTTTTCATGTACCCCCCCCCCCCCTTATTTTTTTCTTTATCTGCTGCTTTCGGCCTTCACGTTCTCGTTTCAAGCAAGGGGGATCCTTTGTCTTTCTTTTTGTTTGGGCGTGGTGGTAACAGCAAACAAAATTTGACCCAGTAGAGAGATTCATTGAACGAAAGCAATACGCACGTCGTTCAGCGGTCCTACGCGTTACCGTTTATGTCATGATTGCTACTATTGTGTTTGTCTACGGTAACACGACGCTGTCTAGATATTGTGTGATCGAAAGCAAATGTTGGTATTCTACGTATGTCAAAACTATGGCTTTCTGAGAGCATGTAAAGCTGTGTATCCTGTATCCTGTATCTATGAAACGTCGCTTCTTATTTGATTGTTGCTGGTCTCATGAAAAGACTCTTGTAATATGACTTCATGAGAAATGGAAGAATTTACCTGTTCTTTTCTTTTTCTTTTCTCGTGTGTATTTTCTGATGTTTTCCGTTGCGGTGTTTCCAAGGCACGGCGTTTAGACCTTTCTTCGAAAGTTCTCCCGCAACAGATCGTGTCACCGGATCTGATTACTTGCTGTGAATTGGGTTTGTATCATACACTTGCATTGCCATTACATCGGACACAATAAGGAACGCCAGGAGCTGTCGTCCTCATTGGCCAAACATTTCAGCTGAAATAATTTTCACTTATGCCCTACCACACACACGGCCTCACGGTAATTCTACGGCCGTATTCTGGATCTATTATCCTATAGAACTTTTTTCCCCGTTTTTCGTGATGTCTCGTCTAAAGTGAGGTCACGCTGAAGCAGCGGGCATACTGCCAATCCGCTGGACAACTACATGACCTGGGAACGACGCTGTTGGAGGGTATGACGTTTCGTTCATCACACCCACTTCAGCTGACTTATCCATCCAAAGCGTAGTAACAGCGATCTTGCAGAAACTGATCGATCCAGAATACCGTTCCACGTTCATACCTACAGTGCTCCGGTAACTTCATAGGGGGATACTAAGGAAGTATAGTAAATCAGTATTGACTGGTAAATTATTCTTTCAATACTTTATTTTTGCTAATATTGGGGCAAAATGGTTGGTTTCCAGTAGGTAGCCCAAACTTCTACTTCTATAACTTTGCGCTAAAACCTTAGTGTCGGTACGTCACGGTGATGTCACAGGTTTTAAAGCATTTTATCATATTTTGGCCGTTGTCGCGCTGTGAAAGTTCCCGAAGCTTGCAAATTTCAGTCTATCCCTCCTGTAGAGTACAAATTTCGTGCATACCTTACCGATAAAAATTATCAGTAATCGGTGACGACCTAAAAATTCAGTAAAAGCTCCACCCAGAAAAACGCAGTGCCAAAACGCAGTGATTTCCACTGTGAAATCCTGGAATCATAGAAATCCTGAAAAAGCTGGAATCCGCTCGCAGCTTAATGACATTCCTTCTGCTAATATAAACGCTAGGATAGCTTATAAATAAAGCACGTTGTTTGACGCTAGTAATAGTTTTGGCTGAGCACTCATATCAGGGTCACCGATCAAATTTTCCAAGACGTTCAGGTTTCATCCTACAACCAATGGCACAAAGGCAGACCTGTACGGATAAAACAGCCGTTTTAACACGCAAGGCCACTTGTCGCGATAGTAAGCAAGCCTAATTGACTTTTATGCAACTAGAATTCGTCTTGGGCTACGTGAGTACACTCTTTCATTCCTAAACTGTCAGCAACTTTGTTATTCTCCCTTTCTTTATCTCTTTGGGCATTCGCGGACGCCATGAAAATCCGTGATGTCATAGCTGGGCGAGAATTTTAAGGTGGCTAGGGCGGGACTGCGAAGGTGGCGACGCCAATTCTTTTCAGCGCGATAGCGTTAAGGAGCCCGTGTCGAAGAAAATCCGGCTAACCGCGACCGGCGCCTTGCGTCGGACGTCACTTCGGCAAAAAGATTTTCGAGCCACCCATACCCAAGCCCTCAATGCGACGCAAGAAATTTACTGAACTAATTCCTCAAGCTAAAATACGTGGAAGATCGTAAACTACGACTTACACTCAACCTACTGCTATGATAGCTCTCAGATTGTAAAGTGACTACACGAGCAAACAATTATGTTACCCAAAAACTGATAGAAGCCCCCTTTCCAGCGTTTCTACCATTCAGAGGCCGGCCACGGCGTCCGCCATTTGCGCGCGCCGGCGCGCGGGTGTCTTGGGGGCCACGGAGCGGTGCGCCCGGTTCCTTGCAATACCTCCAGCTGGCGCTCGCCTCCGTCGCATCGCGGCTTACGCAAGAGGCCGCGTTTTTACCACAACGCCCGCCTACGTGCGTATCGTTCGCGGCCAGCGTTTCCCGGTAAACGTAGACGGTTACATACGCTCCAGTTGCCGGGATGTGTGAGAAGCAGTCAGAGATCTTTGAATGCTATCGCGTTCCACTCTTAAGGCGAAGCTTAAGCGTCCTCCAATTTTTTTTTGTTTTAGCTTCTTTGATGGTTTATCGGATGTTGTCTCAAGGTAAACGTGGCTTTCTTTATTGTTGAAAGGTCATAATACAGCTCAGCTTATTATTTCTCTCTGAGGCTTCTTTAAACAGGACACTAAAGGGAAATCTAATTTGAGCTGTACTATTAAGTTACCCTTCTGCAATTCCAAAAAAGAAAGGCCACCCCTGCCGTCGCAGGTAGTTTCATCAGCCGGAAAAGACGCAACAGCGAGAGACGGGTGGCGACGCCGCCGTCAAGTGTCTGCACCAGCTTGCCCAGACTTCATATATATTTGATGGCGTCTAATTGCCCCTAGTTAATTTTTTTATCAGTAAAGATGATCTACGTTGTAACCTGAAAACGCTGAAGACTAAACTTGGCAAGTTTCGCGAATTTTCACGAATCCACAACGACCCGAGTACGAGAAGATACCTTGAAATCCGTGACGCCACACTGACGTGCCATCAATGGCGTTTTGGTGCGAAGTTTTAAAAAATGAAACTTTGGCTTTCATTTCTTTTTCCTCTGATAATCAACTTGCTACCGCGAAATTAAAACAAAAAGAAACAACGTTTTGAAAGAATAATTTATCAGTCCAGACTGTATGTCAATTTAGGCTGCAGATCTCTACACAAGTGGCGAGGTTGGGTAAACTGAACCAAAGCTTGATCAGTGTTCTGACTGAACAGTATAGGAAGTACTGTGTAACCATCTGGTGTGAACGCTGTACTCTCGTGTCATGACGCGATGTTGTCGATGCCAGAGCCCGTGTAACTTTTTATTTTCCGTCCCTCTGTGCTTTCTCTATGCCTGTCTCTGTCTCTCACGCTGAACTTTTTTCCTACTGGGCCGGTGCCCGTTCTGTCGTCTCCGGCGGACGGTGACCCGGCGTCGGTTCTTCCTTCTGCTGCGGGAGGCCTCGCCCGACTCCTCTTTCCCCTCCGTTGCGTTCATCATTTTTGTGATTGGTGCAATTGTTCACCGTGCGAATTGCATAGTCACAAAAGTGATGGGTGCGGCGGAGGAGAGCCACAGCAAGCACCTACTCTCTGCGCCTCCTTCTTCTACTTCTTCTTCTGCTTCTACGGCCTGGCTGCAACACACTACGTGGGAAAGACGGAGCCCGCGTATTTCTTGCTTTCTTTTTTCTTTTCCTCCACTCAACTGTGTGCTCTGCTTTGGAACCTGTTGTAAGCCCTCCCTTTACTTTCGTGCACCGTTTCCTTCTTTCTGTTACCTATCTTTTCGTATCATTTCTTTATACTTTCATCACCTGTTCTCAATCACCTTTATCTCTCCCTCTCTCTCTCGCATATATATATATATATATCAGTCTCTCATTTTGTTGTCTTCTCCTTTACCATATCATGGCATTTCCTTTCTGAGATATGCCACTTTTGCACTCCCCAAGCGTCTGCGGTTTGTTGGTTCCTTAACGAACGAAATCTGCTTGGAACGTTTGTGATGAAACTGTCGAGTGCAGCCTGTAATACCCATTGCATATGTTATCTTTGCCTCCAGTCTCCGAAAATGTGAATCAATTTCTTGGTGTGCACGCGAACTATGTGTATAATATGTAACTTCAGAGCACGGCGCTGATATCTAATATCCAGATGTCGCCGTCTGGCTTAGCACGTGTCACATTGAAATGTACGCATAAACGCGTAAGTGTGCTTCTATGTTTTTGAGAGGGTAATTAGGAGTGAAAGCTTAGCTCTTTAACACATATACGTAATCACTGGAAGAGACGGAGAATGAGAACGCGAAAGAAAAACCGTATCAGCACTACCCTGCCTCTGTTAATCTATCGCTTTCTTTTTGTAGCGTTGTACTAAAGACATGTTTCAGACCTTTACCAAAGTGACGGCTGTGGAAAGAACACAGCAATGCTGGCAGCCGTTCTCAACGTGACTGGTGTTGTCGTGAAGCGGGTTGTGATATTTTTTTAATATTTTACTGTGAGTGCTCCATGAAGATAACGAAGGGGACAGTCACAGCCTCACATACCTGTATGGCTCTATTTTGTGCCCTATATTGTAATTTATTATCCGGCTACTCGACTGTAGCCGCGTTTACACGAATACGGTAGAAGCGTATCGTATTATCTTGCTGTATCGCATTCCGCTGATGCACCTCCGTTTATATGTATGCGCATCTCACTGGCTGGCAAGCTAGCGCCGTCTGGTGTAACATTTGAAAATGAGACCCCGACTTCCGGTAAACAGGCTTCCGCTGCCATACGGGCGCGCCGCTGGTTGGTTGGCCGGTTGTAATCTCGCAGCGAATGCTTTCCCATAATTCCTGATGCGATACGCTTCTGTTTACATGCGCCGCTGAAATGCGCATTCTCCATCTCAAACTAGCCTTGTTTGGCGTATTGGATGCGATACGCCTTCCTAGCGAATTACCTCGTTTACATGAGATGCGATACGCTTGAAAGTTGATACGATACGCTTCTGTCGTATTCATGTAAACGCCGCTTGTGACGTTAAGTGGGATGATTTATTCACGCGTGCCTGAACTGGTGCACTGCAACTGGTTGTATTAAAGTGTCGCGTCATTTTCCGCCATGCATGTGCTACCGGTTGACTTGATTGTGTGTATGGCCTAACATCGAGATCTCTTAACTGCGTGCAGGGAGCTACTTAACTGGATGAAGTTTCCTATGTTGTCCAGTGTATCTTATCTAGCGTTTCGTTACGGGAAACAAGATGTGCGTGGTTTTCCCGTGCACATACATGAATCGGGGCTTCTATGTTACTTTAGCGTGCGAGAATGTGACCCCGCGTGTTACCTACAGTTTGCGCATAACTTCTTTACGAGATACCATTCATCACCAAAAGCTCGCTCCATATTGTGTGAAAGGGTCGAGAAATTGTAACCTGCTGCGCCTAATTCATTTACATGCTTAGTTGTAGATATTCAACACGCCATTGAAGTTCAACTATGTGCATTGTAGGACAATTCGATGCATCTCGGTGGTAAAAAAATCGCAGCGTAACTGGACAAATGAAATATGTGTTTTAATACTGTCCATATGTGCAAACTTTCCCTTCAGTAAGCGTGTTTTTTTATACAATGGGCCTTATGTCTTGTGTGTCTCGATATTCCCCTGAAAAGAGTACTTGACACCTATTTTCGAAGTTTTAGGCACACTACCACGTGTCGCTCACACGTTAAAACGCTCACACTCGGCGAATGCGCAGGTTGCTAGACGTTTATACAGTATTTTAATTCGATACTAAAGTTGTTCTCCCAAGGGTGAACCTAGAGTCGCAGATATTATCGTGACATCACAACACTGAGCTTTTGATCTCGCTCCCGAATGACACCTGCGGCGATAGCGAGACTGGATCGAGCCAACGTATCATGACGTCTTGAGAAATCCACCAAGTGGGAACCGAAACCGCAACAGCTCCCGCATTCACACAAAAAAATTTTAAAAAAACGGGGAGGCCTTACGCTAGATTCCTCCCTAAGGAGAAAATACCGGGCCACTCCCGATGCGGGACAAATCATTACTGCCGCCTTCTTTTCCTTCTCTCCCTGATCTTTTTCTCCCACTCCCCTTTCCCTGTGCAGTGCTATTGAGGTGTCCTCCTCTGAGAGACAGTTACGGCACTGCACTTCTCTCTTCCTCTCCTTCAAAAGTCACTACACATTACTGAAGGCTACCGGCGGATGCGTAAGAGCAATTACCAACAAATAGCTTTGTAAATTCGCCTTCTGGTTAGTAGAAGGAAGCATTATAGTAACTAACTTTAGGCGCTCTGACGCCTGTCAGCATATTTTTTTAGGCTTTAGAGTGCTCGGGTGTTCATTAGGCGCGAGAAAATGACAAGTCGAAAATGTCGTGTCAATACTTCTTCAATACTCCGTCAGCCACATTGCTATGGCAGTTAGCGCCCGCACCCCATCTGTTTCTAGCGTTTTGTCTAGCTGCGCTATACTTCAGTAGTGATGTTAGACTCCGTCTTGTTCCTCAAAACTCCACTCGAAAGTGCGTGTTTACACGGTGACAGTACTGGTGCAGCGACAATATATTCCTGTGGGTGTTGCTCAACGCAGGAAGGTGAACAAGTCGTATCGTGGACGCTCGTGCCCCATTGTCGTTCACTGCAGGTAAGAACTCGCATGCTGTACGCAACTAATTGCATTGACCGCGGAGTTCACGACGGGAGAGAGAATGCGAAAATGTCATATTCGCGCTTTCCACGTTACAAGACATTCCATGTGTTTTCTTTCTTTCTTTCTTTTTTTCTTTCTTTCTTTCTTTCTTTCTTTCTTTCTTTCTTTCTTTCTTTCTTTCTTTTTACCGCGACGGCAGTTAAAAGCTTTGAACTGGGTTTTCTGTATCCACACACCTCTTACGTTACGCTGACAATAATGGCCATCCTCGTCATCGAAAGAATACCTTGTCCACGCCACAAGGATTTGAACTGATAAATATACAGAAATGCGCATTTAGGAAACTTGGACGAACTAATCCCTGCACTATTTTGATACTCGCTATTACGTAGAGTTATGTTAGCAGACAGAAGGGTCTGTGTCTTCCTGATGTCTCTTTTTCTGTATGATTTCCTTTCTGTTTGCCAGCATTCAGCTGCATAACAGCATGTGCCAACTCTTGCAACAAGGCGCTCTTATATAAACGTGTTCTACACCAGTTCTACCGCATTCTTTCTACTCGAGCCGTTTAGAGCTTCGCACAACGCCTCCTCAGGCAATCAAGCATTTCCTCTCAAAGAGAAGCTTTAAATGAAACCCCTTTGTAGGGTATGTAATCTTTAACGGTATTTAGATCTTTGTCGCACTTCTCGGCAAGCATCAAACATCGCCTTCGTCCTAGTCACGCTGCTGCGTCGACGTCTCACACTTTGCATCATCGCGATTTGGCGTTTGCATTACGGCATAGCTTGTGAACGGTGTAATACATAAGCATTAAACATTGCACGAGGTTACTCGTTGCATAGCTAGAAAGCAGTATAACAATTACACGCATCGCATTTAGATGTATAACTTTTCCTTGACCGCTTCGCGAGGCTGTCGTTTCACATAGATTTCAACAAATGTGTTGGATCTGCCGAATGTTTATTTTTATTTTCTTAACTTGCAGTGACGGCATCGGAAGAACGGGAACCTACTGCCTGATCGACATGGTCCTGAACAGAATGGCCAAAGGTAAGAAATATTTTTTTTCCCGGTGGACTTATTGTTGCGGGCACTTCTCATGGATACACATTTTGATGTGATATGTCTTGCCAACAGGAGCAAAGGAAATCGACATCGCAGCCACTCTGGAGCACATGCGTGACCAACGAGCCGGTATGGTAAAAACCAAGGTAGGCTGCATCTTGTTTTTTTTTTCTTTTTTTGCCGGGCGTTTGACAAACAAACAAGTCCACACAGATTTAAAGCAATAATTTGAATCTTGAGAACCTTATACCTCCAGAGCGCATTACTGTTGTCGAAAAATGCCAAGAGCAAGGTGTTGTATCGCAAATACAGAATTTCTTTTCTACTTTTCTTTTAGCATTGTTTTATCATGTTAAACAACAGGCGGGGAAGCCAGACCTAAAACAGTGCCTTCCTGGTGCTTCTTCCGCCTCCTGCCATTCGCAAGTGCAATTAAACTTTCTTTACATGCGCATCACGTGTACAGTCGCCTTTATAGTTAACCAGAACATTGCTTAAGCGTATTTTTGCCTCTCCATTGGAGGGTGCTGGAGAATTATGGCTAGGTGCATTGAATGTGCTGTAGCTTAATATGTCCTGCTTCCAAAGCACTCGATGTTTGCTCATTACAGCACGCGTTGGTTAAAGTTAAGCTTTCATCGTTGTTCAGGCTAAGTCTGACGGCATTTGTACATATAGGACGCAAAGCAGCAGCAACAACCTGCTAATTATGATGACGTTGGCGACAGTATTATGTTAAACAAAATTTATAATCCTGAGAAATCGGAGCTCTGTACATATGGTGACAGTTGCCACTTTTGTTCGTTCTGAAGTGCATGTCGTGCTCTAAGCGTTGACGGCGTGTCTGGCAACCTGTACTGCGAATCATGTTCTGAAATCTGAAATTCACGGTTAAGTTATCGCGAATAGCCATGTACAGCGGCAAAAATGTAAAACTTCTGTAAACCGACAATTCAGAGTCCATGTTTGGATGCCTGGGAGGGAAGCTCTTGGCTGAGAGGTGGGCTCAACCTGACCTATGTCATTTCCAAATGATGAAGCTTTGACGCACTGCTGAAGCCACCGTCAGTAACTACGCAACTTTGACGTCATTTTGAAAAGAATAAAATGCAAAAGCAGTCGCTACAAAACATGGCCCATTTTTGGTTTTACCTCTCACACATAGAATTATGTTTTGTTCTTTTTCTGTTTCCATTTTACGTACCAATGCGACTCGACCCTTGATGTTTTGCGCTCAATTGCTGCTGCAGGCAGCAGCTTGCGCTTCCTCGAATTGTAATGCACGAAGAAAAATTGGTTTGTTTCGTAAAGGGGTGCCAGAATGAAGGTCTCACCAACGACTTTTCCCATCTTCTGGCACTTTGCACAAGCTACAGAGAATATGGGAAAGCTGAAATTTTAATAAAGCCTTTGCTAGAAGCGGCGATTGCGGCCTTTTACAAAGCTGTGGCAGAAGCCATAGATATAGCGATTGTCAAACACAGCGTCGGTTTCTTGGAAATCCGTTGGCTGAGTGTCGCCGCAGATCCCCGCTGAGCGCGCATCTCTCCTCCTCACGTGATAACGCTTCTGCCAATGGCGAGTGCATCTGAAAGCGCGCGATTTCCTTCTCTCACTACTATTTGGTGCTCAGCCAGTGGACTCTCACTATATTTCCTTCACACTCTTCCCCTCCCTAACCACGTTCCCCACACACCTTCCGGCTCCTGCACCATTTTCCCTCTCACGCCCCATTCACAAGCCACTCACTGCTTTTCACTTAACGCACTCTCTCACCACTTTTACCACATCATCTACCACACTTAACGCTTGGCACTACACCCCCTCCAGCTATAGACCCTTTACACTGCGATCCCGTGGGCGCCGCCATGTTCGATCACGTGTTGAGCGTCCGTTACTTGCCTTAGCTTCCTCCGCTGGCTCTGTATTTATAATGAATGCGTATGTCGCCCCGGTGCGGCTCAGCAAACCTTTGTTTCGGCAGATATCGTAGACGATGACTGTGTGGACTTCATGAAGCTTTGGTCACAGATTCATAGGACATGTCGAAAGCGCTTTTGCAGCTCATTTCGCCTTGTCCAATGGCGATAGCAGCGTGTACGGTGATTGTACTTGAAGGGGGACTCGAAATGTATTCCAAGCTGTCCAAACTCGCCGCTTCTCGACTAAATCAATGTCAGTGTATTTTGTTCTTCATTCTTTATTTCCCAATTAATTTAAAGCAGCAGCTTGTCATGGTTTCTGACTCAGTAACGTTCTTCGGTGCGGTCACTATCTGTAGAATAATTAATTGCTCGTCTAGTTGGCCTGATTGCTGAGTTTTGTTGCGCAAGTTTTTCTCGTCAACAAGGTCACTATCTGATTGTTTATTTCCTGCCTGGTCGATCGTGGGTGTGCTCAGTTCTTGCCGCGCACAAGGCACGGTAGTTAAATGTTCTGTACTTTGTAGTAGCTTGTAGCAAAGTCGTATTATCGGTATAGTCGCTCGCTTACTCTGTGGGCTGTCACAAAGCATTCATCTTCGAAATATCTGCGCTGTCAGTGTAGTCGCCATCACCTATGCTTAGGCGTGTGGATTTAAGAGCGCGCTCACTCACTTATTCTCGATACGTGCGCAAGGCAGTAGGCATAAGCTCCGGTGTGAGTTGGGGGGGAGGATGTGTGTAGATAACGTGCGAGAAACTTACTGTGCCAGGAAGCGGCGCTGTTCCCTTTGTCACTGTATAACGAGTTCTCTTGCCGACGTTCTAGCGTTGACGTTCTTGCTTTTGAGGTTAGCGATATACAACGCGGCCAGATGGGGGAATATTTTTATCCTCGAGGAAAGACGCACGTCGCGAAGGGCCGGCAACACAGGCAGTCCTTGTGTATATAGCGGCGGTCTGTGAACTTGGCCACACAGATTAATTACATTGTTTCATTGTTACATTACATTACATTGTTACATTGTTACATTGTTACACTATTTTTGCAGCCAACTAATACACGTGTCTTGCCTCTACCGTTCCACATTTTTGTAGTGATGATGAGGCACATTGCGTTAGCGATCACCCAGTTGCATTTCCGACAGCCGATCGCACACTAGCAGAGTAGGAGCGGTAATGGCATCGCATTCGCACGTTCTCGGTCAATTCTATCTATTCGCCATCTTGTTCCTCTACAGCAAACTACTCCACGAGAACGGTCTATGTGGTCAGTACCGCTACTGACCATGCGCGTTGGAGGAACGTGTGTTGAAATATTGGACTGTCGCAAAGTAGCTAACGGTTAGAAACGAAATAATACGTAAGTCCGGCATAATGCACCTAAAGTACGAACTCCCTTTAAAACTAAGCTTTTCTTTTTTGAAAACGCTCCCGGACTTTCCTGGCCGTGTCTGCTGTTGCTTTTCTGAGGAATGGCTCATTAAAAGAAATTAATTACGCGCGCGACGGTGGGATCAAACCTCAGTCATCCATCGCAGCAAACCGATGCTCTAACCACTAGGCCATAATCGCATATTTCCAGTGCTGCTACAAGCCACTGCTTCTTAGAACACGCTTTTCACTTTCGTCCTACGACCGATTCCTCTGAAAGAGGGATCAACGATTTTTCTTCTTTTTTTTTTTGCTTGTTGCTGCAGGCCCAGTTCGAATTCGTCCTGATGGCCATAGCCGAAGAAGTGCACGCCATCTTGAAGGCGCTCTCGCACTGAGACGCCTGTCACCACCCCGGCACGCACGAGGACCGACACCAGCGGAATCCGCACCAGTCCCAGACGATCACCTCACTCGTTGCAAGCCTGGTGACGTGCCTCCCCTCTTCGACTGAAGGACGAATGTCGACGCGCTGATTTGATAGGCGTGTCTTTGTCTGCTTCCTTGTACTTCTACTCTGTTCGCGATTTCTAGGTTTCATGAGACGGCGCTGCAGTGACGTGACATTTGGTCGTATTTCTCTTTGTCGTACGCTGGTCCGCACTGTGCGATCGCAGAGTACGGTTCAGTGTGATGTGGCTGTCATTTATGTCGCCTGCTCTTTTTATGCCTCTCCCATTTTGTACTGCGTTACTAGCGTGGACGAGGCTTCACCACCGGTTCAGAGCTAACGGGGAAATATTCTCGCGTGTTTAAAATACCTGGTAACTTGCGGAAAATGTGGGTCATCTGCAAGTAAATTTAGCAAATTTCAAATCATCGCAACTTACGTTGTCGCGCTACGCCCACTGTCGTCGTGACAGAAATAGCAGTGGCTCACTGAAGGACCATTTACCGAAGTCTGCATTTGATGTCGCTTCCAAATGCGCGTGTCCTTTTGAAGCTCCAAAGTATTTGCATGCGAAAGACCGTTTAAAGGCTTTGTCCACAATATGGCCTGCTTCGATGCATTGTTTGATCAATGATCAATTTTAAACATGATTTGCACGCAGTTATGAACCCGCAATGTTGTTTCTGACGCCCCTATCCACGCTGGGCATGCCAAAAAGCTCTCTAAACTCTGTGCCACTTGCCTAACTGCTGCGGCGACGGAACTAACGTGGTTTACGCCGCAGTACTGGGCAAATATCATATTTGTTCGCTGCCTTGTTTATTCCCTCCCTCGCTGTTCTTAACTTTCTGAAGTTAAACTTGGTGCTCGGGGCACAAATTCATCTCTTCGCACGAGCAGCTTTTCTCTCTTTGTGCTGCTGTATCTTTCTCACTTTAGAAAGCACGTTGTATTGCCAGAAAGCTTTCATTTACGCTCACCTACATCCTCGCGTCGAGAGGCAGACAAAGTTGCACGAACGTTGCGAGAACGTAAAATAGACAAAATTGACACCGCGCACGGCACCGCTCGACAGACAGGCAGGTCGGTCGGTGCTCACCGGTATAGGTGGTGTTCAAACCCACGCCCAAAATGGTGGATTAAAGTACAGAATCTTAAACGACGTGCTTTCGGAGGCCGAATTCGGTGGAAGATATTGCCAAAGCGAGAAACACGTCATATGCGTTAGTTTTTCTGAACACCACTTATTCGAGAAAGCCTCCGAGACTCGCGAACGAGTGTGTGCACTGATGGCGTCGAATCGGGAGAAGCCAGCCGGCGCCGCGCGTTTCAGCCGCCAACTTCGCGTCTCCTTCGTCCTCCTGAATTTTTTTCTTTCTTCTCCACAGCAGACGTCCGCATTTGAACAATCGCGACATGTGTGTGTGTGTGTAAATCTCAAGACGGGAACCTGAGGCATTCGCTCTGGGAACGCCCGCCGTGTCAGCCGATGTTGTACTGTGAGCGCCTTCACGCACATGCATATTTCGCCGTCGCTGCGATTCTTCTGCGTATGCAGTCCACCTGTGTTCAACTTTCCGAAGGAGTCGACCAAGCGTTTATTGGTGTACAACCTACTTACCCAAAGCGAAGCCCCCCTAGCACAACTCCCTCCCTCAGCCGTTTGTTTTTCCGCTCTCTTGATCTCGCACTTTCCCCCTGTTCCACTACTAGCCAAATTTACGTAGCTTGAGAACTGGATATATTTGTATTCGTATTGCGCAACAACCGACCAACAAGAAAAACAAAACAAAAAAAAAACAAAAAAACATGAATGCTGTAAACACGTGTGTCTGTAGTGTCTATACATAGTGTTGCGTGTACAAACCCAGCTCTCTCGGAGCGTTTCCAGGAGTCGTATATGTCTCATGATTACTAAGTATTCAATTTCCCATGCTTGAAGGAAAGAAAAAAAAAGAAACAGTTGGACACTGACATAAATGTACGTAACGCATATATTTGCTGATGTACAAACTATTTTGGAGCACCCTTGTGAAAAAGAAAAAAAAAATGGACTATTTTTGGCCCCCTTCGGGGCGCTTGTCGGGTGTGGATACGCGTCATGCCTCTGTTAGTGCTGCTGTGTGCGCGTGTTTCTGTTGAAAAAAAAAAAGAAAACACAAGTTGTGTTTTTACTCCCAAAGTCTCGTGCGGAGTTTGACACTGCACGCGAGGAGCAAGGTGAACATGTGATACAGAGTTTTATCGAGCGTTGTCATTCTGGAACGTAGCTTGTAGGAGTACTTGCGCGGTTACGTAGAGAGAGAAATCTAAGATATCTTGACTGTTGAGACGTTTCTGAGAGATTTCAAATGAAGGATAGTGATTTAGGCACGTGAGGACGCATAAAAGAAGGCATTCAAACAATGCCTGTAAGAATCCGACCAGGCAGAGCCAATGAAGTTACTACTGTCCAAATTATGCAGCGGAAGAACACTGTGCATTAATATCAAAAATGACGTAAACAGAAGAACATGGAAGACAAAAGGCATTGTAGTCACTTTAGTATCTTACCAGGTTTTTCCAGCTGATGGTTAGCTTAAAGATGTAAGCAACATGGACAGCTCTTTGTCTCTGAAAGGCGCCCTCAGTGACGATAGTCGCTAAAGAATAATTTAATCTTACGTAATCGCAGGCTACCGCTGCAAGTGAAGAACTCTCGTGAGAACATCCGCTTCAATCGAATGGAGATTTTGTCTTGTTGGTATGCATAACGTTATGCACAAATGTCAAATTTATAAGCTCTGCTGAACCGAAGAAAACGCATTGCAAGTTTGCCACTGGGCGTTCGAGACGTCTTCCCTCGGATACGAAAGCGGGTTAAAGTTTGCGTCACTTGTTTAGTTGTTGAATGCACTTCTTAAGCACATCACCTGAATGTCACATAAAACAGTTTATATTTACCTCAAGAGAACTATACTCACGAAGCGAGCAGCGAGCCGAAGTCGGACATCTTTTTTGTTTCCTAAGTGTACTAGCGCACCATTAACGAACAAAGTTTGCTTCGTTGCAGCTGCATTTGCATACTTTCAACATTTCGCAGCATATCAGCAGACAGGAAGCTTCCCGTCACAAGTTGTCGCGACAAAAAAAAATTTCTTTTCGTGCGACAGCACTGCATTGTCGTCTACCTAATGAAGTAAATGCAATTTTTTTTTTTCGTCCTAAAGAAGAACGGCAGATGAGCAGCTGAACGAGGTCTGGGCAAGTGCCAACGTCTTATCAAACAGCGCTGTTACCGGTGAGCTGTCGACAGGTTAGCCAACACTGTAGTTCGATGCGTTTCCTCAGTCTTTGCTCCCTGCCGTCAATGAATGAAACGGCAACCCACTTGAGGCTATGGTAAAAAGAAAAAAAGAAAGAACGAAACTAGACGCCGACGTCACGTCGACATCGTGCAACCTTAATCGGACTAGTCGGCCCATGTACTCGCGTTCGTTTCTATGAGTACGGCCACGGTCACTCTTGACGTCATTGCTCGTGGAGCTAAGTAACGCAACACTACCATGCTGTCATAGCAGGGCCGTGTCAGCCAAGTACGTCCATTTCGAAAACGAGTGGCTGCGCTTCGGTCGCCAACTCGAGGAGACTTCCCTCAGTAGGAGAAAACAAAATCGGGTACGTCAAGTCTGACGGTTGCTGTAGGCATGATCTATCACTGTGAATCGGGCCCGATATAATCAAAACGAAACTCTTCTGTTCGCGCAGTAGAGAGTGAATATTAAAAACAAGAAACAAAACTGAAGAAAACGAAACTGTGTGCAATGATGAATCCGACACTTGTTCCATCGTAGCACTGTCGAAACGTCCTCACCCATAGACCCTCCCACCATATTACCCTTCAATAAAAACTAACCTCATAAGCCTTTCGTGTCTGTCTCAATTTCTTTTTTTTTATGCCCAAGGCGAGGCATGTCTTGGCTTTTCGCCGGTGCGTCGGAATTCAGTTACGTGTTTACGGACGTCGTCGCGTTCGTATGACTGCGCGCTGCTCCTCATGGTGGCCACACAGCGTATTGCAAGCGCTTGTGCACAAGCGACGTCGACTGCAAAACAATAGCAAAATATCTAGACTGGTACGTAATGCCGCTGTCATCAAAGGCCATGGAATCGTTTCCCAGCCTTGTTTCGCATAAACTTGAACTCGCACGTCATGCTAGAGAAACGACTCAGAAAATGAGGAGTTGATGCAGCCGCCTATGTCCGCGGAACTACTGCTGCGCTGAAAACTGTAGACCTCGTCCAACGATATTTATTGATTTTAATAGTTAATAT